>NW_022991154.1:7446227-8064305 GCF_902827175.1 Gymnodraco acuticeps | reverse complement strand
AATAGTGGTGGCTTAAAGCCCACCTGTGCTCCGCGCCGTCCGTTAGATGAGCCTGGTCAGATTGATAAAAGAGGGAGTTCAACACACCGGCATAAAAGTTATAACAATAATCTGATTTTAATACAGTAAAAACACAATACGAAATACAGAGTGCCCTGAAACCGAACACTCCGGGCTCCCCGCTCTACTGCCGTGCGATACAGATATCGGGACCAGCCAGTCAGAAACAGGGGGTATTTTGCATGAAGAAACAACAGTAGGCTATATATGGATATATTTGGGGTGGAGATCCACTTCTTATCTTCCACCGGACCCAACTCCTTTAATTTCCCTGGGAAGGTTTCACACAAACTATTATTTTCTAAACAATCAAACATTGTACACAGATATATTGGTGCTTCGGATTATTCCCAGCAAGGACCTTGGAAAAAGAACATGTGTGTGTGTTAGTGAGGGAAAGTGTATGTGTGTGTGTGTGCATGCTGATAAGCAGAGGCATATGTGTGTGTGTTGCTGATATCTGGGTTAAGGAGTTTATGTGTGTGTGCTGCATGAAGACAGGAGGAGGTGTATGTGTGTGTGTCAGGGTCTCTGGGTCATGGAGTGTAAGTAAGAAGGTTTAGATATATAGGATTACTTTAAACAGTCCCAAATAATACAAATAATACATGTTCACTTCAATAAAGAGGTTTATCGAGCAATTGCACAGCTAGCTGATAATAAAGCATGCGGCTCTGACCGAATCACTGCAGAGCACCTTAAACTGGCAAGCCCGAAGGTTGCAGTTCTTCTTGCCATTTGTTTTACCGGCCTCATGACTCATGGTATGTTGCCAGACTCCATGTTGACTGTTACTTTGGTGCCTGTCATTAAGGACAAAGCGGGCAAGGTAGGGAGCTTGGATAACTATAGACCAATTGCTCTAGCCAGTGTGTTATCCAAAGTCTTGGAAAGAATTTTGATAGATAGACTATGTTCCTATTTATGTACCTCAGATAACCAGTTTGGCTTCAAGGCTAAGCATGGTACTGAGCTATGCATCTATGCTTTGAAGGAAATGGTAGAAACATATAGAAGACAGAATTCCACTGTTCTGATTGGTTTCATTGATGCCTCTAAGGCTTTTGACCGAGTTAACCACCATAAACTGTTTTTAAAATTGAGACAAAGGGGTGTGCCTAACAGTATAATTAGGATCCTGGCTTATTGGTATGCCAACCAGAGCATGCGGATCAAATGGGGGAATGCAGTCTCTGCGCCATTTGGTGTTGGTAATGGAGTCCGCCAGGGGGGGCTCCTCTCACCATGCCTTTTTAATATCTATATGAATGATCTATCAGATGATTTAAGTGTCTGTAAAACAGGGTGTGTGATTGGTAATGTGATTGTAAACCATCTTATGTATGCCGATGATCTGGCTATTGTTTCTCCTAGCAGTGCTGGTTTTCAACAGTTGCTAAATGTTTGTTCTGATTACGGAGTCAAATTTGACGTTAAATACAATGCTAAGAAGAGCGCTGTAATGATCTGCAGAGCAAAAGGGGATAAGAACCTTTGTTTTCCAACATTCTACCTGTCAGGGCAGGTGCTGTCTGTTTGCTGTAACACTAAGTATCTGGGACACATCATCACAGATGAAATGGCTGATGATGATGACATGTATAGACAGCGGCGTGTCTTATATATGCAAGCCAACATGTTGGCTAGAAAACTCTCTTGGTGTTCAGATAAGGTTAAGGTGAACCTCTTTAGAGCTTATTGCACTCCTCTCTATACTGCCCCCTTGTGGGTCAAGTATAAGAAGGCAAGCCTCAAGAAGCTCCAGGTTGCATATAATGACTGTTTGCGTATACTGCTTAGAAAACCAAGGTGGTGCAGTGCGAGTGAAATGTTCTGTAACGCACGAGTCAACACGTTCCATGCTCTTTTGAGAAATCGAATGTACAAATTCATCTGTCGATTGAATGTTTCTCATAACTCTGTCATTATGCTGCTTTCAAATCCGTGTTTCAGTGCTGTACGATACCAGTCACCTCTGTGGAAACATTGGTATAACTGCCTTTTTTAATTTATATTTGAGTGTTGTATGTTTTTGTAATAATGGACCAAGAGTCTCTTTAAATAAAAGATGATGATGATGAATACAGTTCAAGATAATACCTGTTTACTTTAATACAGTTTAGAACAATATCTGGGTGCTTTAGTAGCTTAGCTTGTTACTTATTAGCCAGCTAAGGACGTAACCCTTTATGCATACATATACATTTTAGTTTATGATTCAGCCTTGGGTAAGACTTTTATAGTCTATGGCTATGACGCCCATAATGCTAAATGGGAGCAAATGTTAATAGGGGACCCAATTATCCCAGTGGTGGCCGCCGGAGCTAACGGAGCCGCAGGGGGCTAGCTCCAGCCGGCGTCCCGGAGCTAGCCCACTGCGGCTCCGTTAGCTCAACGTGTGAATGACAAGCATTAAGAATAACAAAATATAGCTAATTATCTTGCAGATTGTCTCATTTGATTATGAATGTAACGTTTATATAGGGGAACTACACTGTTAGCAGTAACTTGGTATGCATGTATTTCATGTTAGCTTAGCTTCTTAGCCTGAGCTCAGTGTTGCCAACTCCATAGTAAGGAAAGTAGCTATTGGCTGTCCGAAAAGTCGCCAGAAGTCGCTAAATAACGTCATCGCCTAATTTGCATATCATGTAATGGCGGCTGTAGGCAAAAAACGTTCCCAACCCTTCAAGGATCAAAACTTGAAACCACCGGAGTTAAATCCAGACGACAGTAGATCAGAAATGTCTTTGCCTTTTGAGTATGTTTTGGGGTTTTAACATGACAGTTTGGCATATAAATCCCCCTTATAATAAAGGCAGTATGCCCGTGTGCAGGGGCGTAGCTGGAAATTCTGGGCCCCATGAAAGAATCTATTTGTGGGCCCCCAATCCATGCGAGTGCGCGCGCTAAACATTTTTTGGCCATTTATTTATTGCATTGCACTAGCTTTTTTGCTGTAGCGGCCGGGTTGCTGCCTTTCTCAGCAGAGTGCTAAAGCCCTACCTGTTACACGCGCAAGTAATTCGAGGAGGCGCGAGTGACAAGTGTTGAGCTATTGATGGGGACAATTCAGGATTCTTGGATACTGGTGGGGTCATGACCTTGCGTCCACCCCCTAAACGACACGATGAAACCCAACCTCGAAAACCCTGTTGAAGTTAATGAACTGTAATGGACTGCAAGAAATCAACATGCACTGACTATCAACTTTATCTTCTGTCTATTTAATTGAAAATTACACCCAATACAGGAATGAACAAACAACAAATCTCAACATTCTTTGACTTATTAAATTAAGATTTGAACAACACAAGGACAAAAGTATATATTAACTGAAGATTTGAACACAATTATAAAACAATAAACTCTCAGTCATTTAAAATACTCTGTAAAGAAAGGGAGAGAGGGGGGAATATATTATCCAAGTATTTGTGTCTTAATTTGTTATGTTATCCTACACTTTAAGCTGACTGATATTTCCATTACCTGTAACTCTTGTGTCTCTTTCTCTCCTTCTCTGCCTCCTCCCTGAGTCTGCACTGTCACCACCACATAATTCTACACAGGAGAGCAATAATACACGTATGAATACACTGAACTGGGTTGAATACATGATTTTTTCTTTTTTCTGCCATGTTCTACCTGGTTGGCTGGCTACACACACACACACACACACACACACACACACACACACACACACACACACACACACACACACACACACACACACAGTGTGCAGGTTAGTTACAGTAGGAGATGGGCTTCTATCATATTATCTTCTATCATTCTATAATTCATTCTTCTTTTATTTTCATTTCAGGTAGTTGTACCTTAAGATAATTGAAGGCTGGCATCTGTAAATGCAGATAGATATAAGTACTTTATTCTTATTTTATTATCTTCTTTCCAATTAAATGAAATCAGAAAATAAGTGGTATATGATGGAAAATATGAAAGTCAATGCTTGAAGGAAAATGGACTTCGGAAATCAGTTTTTTATTTTTTATTTACTGTTCTGTAAAAGTCTTGTTGAATGTAATGTTTTATGTTTTGTGTGGACCCCAGGAAGACTAGTTGTTGTCATGCAACAGCTAATGGGGATCCTAATAAACTCAAACTCTAATGGGCTTCGATCTACCAGGTAGCTAGCTAGTCAAACACACACACTGGTTGATATTACTAGCTAGCTAGCAAACGTCAGCTAACCGCTAGCTAACATAAAGAGTGACCTGTAATTCAATGCAGCGAAAATGAAGAGAAGGTGATGATTATAAATGTGTTTTATTGTATTGAGTGGTAGAAGTAAAGACATGTCTAACATATTCTTTGTTTGAACAACTTACTGAAAAGGTCTGCCACCAATGACAGACTGGTCGCGGTGATTTACACTCGGCCTACCTGCATCAGGACTGCTGTGGGTGGGAGGCAGTTGATCAAACCATTGTGAGCGAAATGCGGGGGGGGGTCACAATCTTTGGAAACTTAAAAACTCGCTATTAAGTATCTATAATCAGCACAAGTTCTTTCATTGCGTATTATTAATTCGATTGAAATTACATACTTATGTTTACAGTGATATATTGGGGGGGACATATCATATTTTACATATGATCAAAAAGTGGGGGTGCAAAAGCACACGTTTGCTCCCCCAAGGTCAATTGTGGGGATGCACATGCTCCGCTTGCTCCATTGCTCAGGCGCCCATACCATGCAATGAATGAAGGGAGGAGTGCTCATTCTGTCAGAGTAACAAGCACCTGTTTGTTTCTTTTGTGACGTTTTTATTTAATACAGGCAATTATACTTTTGAGTCATCTACATTAACTTACTTTAGGATAATAATAAAACCATATTAATAAAAAGATAATAATAGTGTTCTCTGCCCCCCCCCCCCCCCCCAGTGCTGGGCCCTTGGAATCATCCTAACCTCCCCCCCCCCAGCTACGCCCCTGCCCGTGTGTCATCTCCAATAAATGGCTTCAACCATCCTTTATACTCAGGGTTTGATTCCCACTCCTTTCTGTATTTTTGAGAATACAATTTAGACTGTGCCATGCAGTGGCGTTTCTAGGTGTACAAAACTGGGGGGGCAGAAAGAGGTCGGGAGAGAGAGAGAGAGAGGGGGGGGGACAGAGAGAGGGAGGAGAGAGAGGGGGGACAGAGAGAAGGGGGGAGGAGAGAGAGAGGGGGGAGTGTCAAATTACATACTGAAGACCACAGGAGCAACACTGTGAGCGCATACATTTACGTACACAGCGTGGGGATGTCATAGTAATGCATACATGGAGTAAAGGTCACCATCACAAAGTAATTCTTAACAATAACAACAACCGTAATGCTTTAGCATTAAAACACCATAGACTGTAAATATAAGGAAAACACAGACACTCATCATCGAGGTCACAATATCAATCGATCCAGCAGAGGCAAAACACAGAAGATCAACAAAATATATGACATAAATGAACTTACCAAAGCTGAAGGCTCACTTGAAAAGAAAAGCGGCACGGCGGTCCTTCCTCTGACAGAATGTGTCTATCACTTTGGGGATGAAGTCCTGTAGTTGCTGGATCAACTGGCTTTCAATTGAAAGCATGGCCAATGCGTTAAGTCGCGGCTGTCCCATGGTGTTGCGAGTGAAAGTCTTTATCCTTTTGAGGGTGGAAAAGTTCCTCTCTGACTCGGATGTCGTCATCGGAGTTGTCACTATTATTTTGACCAAAATAACAGTCTCAGCAAACGTTTCCTCCAAGTTGTTCTCGTGAATGGATTTCAACAGAGACAGGGCAGTGTTTCCAGTGTGAAGCTCACTGTGGCGGTAGAGCGTGGTCAGCTCAGACTTCAACTTCTCCTTGTTTCCCAACGCAGGCCACAGTTTCACGGCGCAGTCAAGCTCAGGTGTAGGAAATGACAGGACATGCTGTGGGAAGAATGAGCTGTCAACAAGCTTTGCAGCGATCAAATGGTCACTCTGTGAGAACCTCTGTTCCACCTGTGAGATGACTGTGTCACAAGCCTCCTTCATCACCGGCGCTGTGCTGCTGACTCGTCGGCCTGGCTCGTCTGTTCCATCATGAGCAGTGGCGGCCAATGCATCAGTTTTCTGCCTCATTTTCTGAACATTTTCCTTGAAACGGCAGAGCGCGCTGTTGATCCCAGGTGCATCGATGCTTCGTTTTTGCAGAGTGTTGTATAGAACATCCACTTCTGGCATAAGCAACGAAAAAAACTCCAGGAGCTGCATAAATGCTCGGTCCCGAAGTTTCTCTGACAGGCCGTATGCCTCACTTATGGTGACCGCATCCCATCCTGGTTGTGCGCGTATATGCTTCATACACTGAAGTAGTGCATCTCGGGTCTCCCAAACCGCGTTCACAGTTCTGCTTTTAAAGTTCCATCTCACAGCCGGTGGCCGTGGGATGCGTCTCTGTGTTGCCTCTGCAAGAGCTGCAACACGTTTTGGAGCACCGGAGAAAAAAGTGGAAAAAGCAGTTAGATCTGCAAAAAACACCTTCAGGATGCTCATCCTTGCTGAACACAGTTGCTGCACGGTCAGGTTCAGTTGGTGGGCGTAGCAGTGAACAAACTGAGTGTTTGGGTACGTCTCCTTCATCACCGTCTGTACCCCGCGCACGTTACCGCTCATGACGGCCGCCCCGTCATAGGTCTGAGCGATTAGCTTTTCTTTCAGCTTCAGGGGTTCCAGAACAGCCTTGATGCTGTTTAGAGAGACCTACACCAGTTTTGTCCTTTACTTCCACAAACTCCAAAAAACGCTCTGTAACTGTGAGGTCAGGCATAATGTATCGCAGCACAATCACCATTTGCGATTTACAGGAGACATCGGTTGTCTCGTCGGCCTGAACGGCAACAAATGATGTGTTGTCCACTTGCTTGGCTATTTCCTCCCTGTACACATCATACATGCAGTCCAAGAGTTCATTCTGTATGGTGCTTGATGTCCCTTTGAAAACAAGCTGAGCTTCGTAGTGCCGTTGAAGCCTGGAATCGCCCTCACACATTGTCTCGAAAATTGACCTGAATATCCCTGGATTCAGAGAGTCCGCCGACTCGTTGTGGCCCCGCAGTGCTGTCTCACATTTCCCACACAGTTTAATACGATGATCCGACCAAGCACGTACCTGTTTTCTTCCACTTTCCTGTTATGAGAATCAATGCCGCGTCTGTAGGCGCTGTCAATCTGAGCTGCAACATTCACCCTTCCAAGTAATCCCAATTTTACGGCATTTTCCAAATGACTGTTGCTGCTCTCATGCTTCATTGTCCTCTCCGAAAGATGCTTTAAGTCCTTGTAACCTGTCCTCGACCAAGTACCTTGATCTTCACCAAAAAGCAGGCAAGGAAAGCAAAAGAGGGAATTCTTCTGGATGCTCGCCGTTAGCCATTTCTTTTTATAGCAAACCACTCAGCGTTAAACCCACGTTTAACTTTGCCCCGCAGTTCTGGACCATTTGGAAAATCCGGTGGATGGTGGGCACCGAGGCGCTTTACCTCCAGTTTCTCTCCGAGACTAAGTGTCTCAAATGTGTGCTCCAGTAAATGGTCAACTTCATTCATTTTCTTTCAGTTTTTTACTTCTTTAATCGCTGGTGATGTTAGCTATATGCTGCTCTCTCGTCTCCTCTTCAAAACTACACGTGACGTTCGCAGCACTGCACACGTGAGTACTTACAGCCAATCAATTCTGAATTATGTGAGATGACGTATGGTGGGGATGGGAGCACTATGCCCCTACGGTCATTATTTTTTTGCCACACACATTAAATAGAAAAATACTCTGAGCATGCGCAGTGTAGTTTTTACAATCACTGTTCACTTAGACTGTGAGAGGGAGGGGCAGGATCGGGTTTTTGTCCCACATGGCTCTAAACAGCTCAAAACGGCACTCTAGACACTAATTAGAAGAACACAGACTAAAACAGAAATGTACAGACGAATCAGATTATTAAACATGACCTTAAAATATATTTTATATGTTTTTTTATTTATTTTTTAGTATTTTTTTGTAATCATTATTTGTAATACTTTCTTCTGACACTAGGTGGGGCTGTGCCCCACCTGCCCCTAATGACCCCGCCGCCACTGGTGCCATGATGTTTAGCTTGTCACAGAGAGGCACACACACAGTGGACGAGGTGATTGAGTGACTGAGGCTGTGTGAGGCAAAGCAAAGCAAAGGCAGTTATTTATTATAGTGTGAAAGTGAGTGAAGAAACATTTACATTCAACATTTAAATCCCGCTCCAAAACCAGGACGGCTTAGCAGTTGGCGCATGCGCAATTCATTTGCAGTCTCGACGCGGGGGGAGTGTGGTTGTCTCCTCTCTGCTCTGACTGCAGCAGCAGCTCTGCTGCGGCCAGGCTATGGCGTTATATTTGTGCCTCTATCCTGAGCGCGCACTTGAACAGTTTTGAGCACAGAGAAATATATTTTCTCTCGTAAAACTCCTGCTCCGTGCGCAAGCAGACCGCTGCACGCGCTTTCTCTCCCCCGCTCGCTCGACCTCTCCAACCTGCGCGCGCTCAGCTTTGCCTGCGCGCGCTCAGCTTTGCCTGCGCTCGCTCAAGTTGTCACAGCGTTACAAATGTGCCACAAAACCAACCAATTGGAGAACTCGAGAAGGTCAATTCTGATTGGCTGGTCGTCTCCAATCATATCTTCTATCTGAGATGAGAGAGGGATTTTCGGTTGCCATCAGGCTGTTGACGTTCTTATTACACATCTATCGTTGACATTTACAGGACATGACAGACTCGAATGAAGAGAATAGCACGACACAGTGTCAGGTGAGTTATACCTTTCTAGTTTTCTGATATCATGTTATTGTTTGCAATGCCTGAGTTTGCTAGCCGGCAACATAGCTATAGGGGTAGTTTAAGCAAACCGCTAACAACCCGTAGCATACATGTAGCTACATGAACCCTTCTGAGGTATTGATTACTTGCCGTAAGCATTAGAGGTGGCAGAATGACAAAACATGTTTCTCTCTCTATCACAATGTTGGGTTGACCAGAACCTGGACCAACTTCTGTTTCCTGTTTACAATGGGCATATGCTTGCGTTAATTTTCAACCGGACAGATGAGGCCTAGGATACCGGATAAAGTTAGCAACACACGTTAACCATGAACAGCCTATTAATCCGTTCTCTTAATGTTATTTCTTCCAACGTTGTGGAATTAGAGAAAAGGGGGCTTCTTAACGTGCTTTATCCGGGGTGGAGGGAGTTACATATTAGTTAAATATAACATTGGGGCGTGTGATTGTAGTGGGTGGAGAAATGAGGATATCCATTTTGGAGTTCCAGCTAGTATAATATAGTTAACGTTATACAATAATAAGGAAGAGAGCTATTTGTGTGATACATCGCCATTGATATGGATTTAGAGTGGATATTTGAGACTTCCAAACAGTAAACAAAAACGTAACTTATGGGTGAGTGTTTTTAGAAGAGCCATATTATGTCCTTGTGATTCTGTTGATTATTACCTGTCTGTATTATATTGCAGCTCAGCTGATGTTGGATTGATGGCAAAGGGAGAGGGACTTAAGTGAGAGCGAAAACACAAGGTAAGTTTAAAATAGGTCAGCAATTTCCCATCCTATAGGTTGCTAGATGTATATAACCCTTTATCCTGTCTTTGTCTCCCTCTTTCAGCACAAGAACCCCACGGGGATTCAATGGAGCCTGAAGACCTGCAATGAGACCCTCACCCTGCACCTGAGTCTCACCTCCCAGAGCTTTGCAAGCCTCTCCCTGTTCCTTATTTTTATTAAACAGACGTTAAGCTTCCCAATGGTGTGGTCTTCGTTTTGTGAAAAATATGATTACCTCACATATGTTGTTGCTGTTGTTGTCTTTTGTGATAGTTAAATTGCTCCTGCTGACTTGAGCCAGCCATTCTTTCCTCCTCTCTGTGTCAGTGGGGAAACCTTACATTCATACTCCTTTCTCTGAGCGCTTGGAGCATCCCCCGGCAGCACAGAAAACCATGGGGGAGACGATATGCCAGGACAACACAGAGGAAAAGGCACAGACAAACTGCATGATATGCTATTCAATGTTTATTGAATTCCATTTATTTACATGGATGTTCCTAAAACAACACATGTATCATCATCATCATGCTGCTGCTGGTAGTCCTTTGATAGGCTTCTGCCGGTCTCCTGTCCTTTCTGAAAGTCATAAAGATTACATTAGTACTTTAGATTACTTAGGTCCTCTATTACCAGGGGATTACTGAAACCACCATGAATTGTAGAAATGTATCTAATCAGAATTTTTAAACCTTCCTTCCCTCCCTCTAAATATATCAATAAACATTAGGATGTGATGCTCCTGACTACCATACAAGTTTTAAGAAGATAATATTTGTTTTAAAGAATTCAAAGCAATAAACAACAGGCTCTTTAACCAAGGCAACGTTAGCCTAATATGTATGTTAACAGGTAAGATAGCTGTTCACACTGTATATTTTCTACGTTGTAATGCTATGT
This sequence comes from Gymnodraco acuticeps, assembly GCF_902827175.1. Lineage (NCBI taxonomy): Eukaryota > Metazoa > Chordata > Actinopteri > Perciformes > Bathydraconidae > Gymnodraco > Gymnodraco acuticeps. The sequence continues at coordinate 8,053,724 of NW_022991154.1, read as the reverse complement.
TATTTCTATTTAAGATGTTTACATTTTCGATTGTTTAATTATAGTCTTTTAACTGTCTAATGTACAATGCCTCCTTGTCTTTTGCTGCTGCAGCGTAAACATTTCCCCAATTGGTATCAATAAAGTAGGCTACTTCTTATTTTATCTTAATCCTCAAATATTAGCACATTTAAATAAAAAAAAACACATTGATGTAACTACACACATATCGATATGTTGTATAAATATTGCAAATCAAAACCTTTATTGACCACTAATTACCAAAAATTGCATTTATATCCTGTTATTAATGCATTCAAATCGTGATTCAATGGCCCGCCACGAACTTCCGGGAACTTTCTGAGTCTCTCTGAACCACGTGACGATCAAGCATTTTGGACTTCCGCTGTCGCAACTCTTCTCTCTACATGGCGCTGGACCAGCCAATCAGAATTGACCTTCTCGAGTTCTCCGATTGGTTGGTTTTGTGGCACATTTGTAACGCTGTGACAACTTGAGCGAGCGCAGGCAAAGCTGAGCGCGCGCAGGCTGGAGAGGTCGAGCGAGCGGGGGAGAAGAGAGCGCGTGCAGCGGTCTGCTTGCGCACGCAGCAGGAGTTTTACGAGAGAAAATATATTTCTCTGTGCTCAAAACTGTTCAAGTGCCGCGCTCAGGATAGAAGCACAAATATAACGCCATCCAGGCAACTGTCTGAGCGCCTGTGAGTACTATGGGAGGGAGGCGGGGCTCACGGCAGCATCCGCGGCTCGTTAACTGCAGAACAATGTGAGTCTCCAAACACCAGAAAAGTCGCTAATAACACCATTAAAATCGCTAGATTAGTCCGTTAGTCGCTTTTGACACAAATAAGTCGCCGGAGGGTTTGGAAAATCCGCCAAATTTAACGAGAAAATCGCCAAGTTGGCAAACACTGCCTGAGCTAGCTCTGTTTACTTCCAGTTCGGAGGCAGCAGGTCCCGCCTCGGCTCCGCCTCTTTGCGGTTATTTGGAGCAGGCGGGATTAGACTCTGACGTCACAGTCGAGCCGTTAGTAGCCGACTCCGCCTACTAAGGGCTTCTCGGCAACTCTTCAAAATCCTATGGGTGACGTCACGGACACAACGTCAATTTATATATACAGTCAATGCATGCTACACACACGAACGCGCACATGACCAATGAGGCACGAGATAAATTTGTGCACAGAAAGGCTGACAGGCAGGTAGGCCATCCAGTTATTTTAGCTGGGCCGGCTACAATGATTGGTCGTGCTTTTTACAGTAATACGGCTTCCACAGATGAAATGTATTCATGGATTTTTGTCAAAGCACTTAAGATATTTATTGCTATCGGGATGTTAAGAGCATTCCATGGAATATAACAAAAGTGTATCTCGAGCCGGTTTCAATTTACATACCCCACCTTTAAATAGCAGATTTTAGTTTGAAGTTTGGCGTGCAGTTGTCTCCGTACAGAGGTTGGACCAATTGGGTAGCCCCGCTGAGCACCGTGCATGGAGCTTACACTGAGGGGACTGGGACACACATTCTGCCCCTCAAGTGTGTTGGTAAAATGCAAGACGTGTAATGAGTATTCGAATGTTTTCACACACCGTTAATGCTGACCTATGCATATGGGCAGCTTGGTGCCACAGACGGCGGGTAGGAAGCAACCGACGGATTTGAGGTCAACTTGAAAACATAACGGTAACGTTATCTGCTCGGCAGGAGTCACTGAATGGCTTGCCTGCTAACGTAGCAAGCTAAGTCAGTCATACCTATTGGTTTTATATTTCTGTTACATTCATTCAATGTTAAGGATATTCCTCCCGTTATATTCATGTCAGCGCGTTTTACATCTGTTACCATCTGCCAGCGGAAGTAGAGCTGGTCTTTACTGAAGCTAACATGCTATCATTATTGTACAGCATGAGCTATGTTAGCTGTTAGCTACAATAACATGCATCCTTCTGTAGTCCCCGTCATTATTTTTCACAGTTTATACATTGTTAATTGTTCAGTGTAAATGCAATTAACTGACCTCACGTTAGTGGTTACAATCATACCCCTTACCGACTAAATGCCCCCTTTAAGCCGTGTGTGTCAGTGTGTATATTTTTTCAATATAACACATCACAACAAATGCACTCTGCCCTCCCATGAAAATGGTCACGTCCAAAAAAACTGTCCTTAAGGTAGTGTATCATAAAAAATTACATTAATTATCTTGGTTAGGTTTAGGGGTTAAATATTGAGGCCCACAGTTTTAATGTCTGAAATAGATGGAATACAATTTTACCAAAATGTTTGAATGCTGTTTCATGTCATTGAAAACAAATATATTTAATTGTCATGGTAGACAAAATGAAAACATACAGCTCCGGAGAAATACAGACTACTACAACATTATAATTGTATTGAAATCCATCAATATTGCTTCTAACTATTCCGAAGTTAAATGCTAATTTGTATTGTGGTGTTCAGAAATTAATATAAACTTGTTTTCTTTGCATTGTTTAAAGTCTGAAACCACTACCTATTTGTCGTTATTTGACCACCTGTTTTTTTCTGCAAATATAATCTTATATCTCGTTGAAAACAAAAATCACTTTACTCAACTACATACCTATACATTGTAAAAAAACTAAGAAACTGACATTTTAGCACTGGTCTCTTACATTTTCCAGAGTTATGTATGGTTGTCTCAGTGTCTGTGGTCAATTGTTTTAAATAATAATAGGCTGTGTGTGAGACCTGAACTAACCAGTTGTATTTCCTCTCCATACAGCCACCAGTGTGGGATGGACCATGTATGCTAGGTGGAGATGAGAATGAAACCCACCCGCAACCTCTTCCTGGGCCTGTGCTCCCATGATGGCCCTGGGATTCCTCTACTACTCGTCTGGGAGGATCAGTATGAAAGGCTGGGCCACAATTCATGTGAGTCTTCCTAGGACTTCATATCTCTGTATTTTCATTGCTGAATGTCCAAACATTAAACTAATTTAGGTATTTCAAATGAAGTGGGATAAATGTTCATTTGTAAGAAGAAGCCATGTGTGAGATTCACAAACCTATTAAAAAAAAACATACATCATGTGACATGGTTAAGCTATGATTGGAAAAAATAACACATTTTATGGAGAAATCTGCATCAAAGGACATTACTGTTGTGACAGTCAGGCAGTGAATTACTCTTTCAAATATGAAATATCTGTGCAACAGAAGCACTCCAGCAGTCGCTTAATGCAGAACGAATGGACGTTGCTTCGTGTGACGTTGCAGAGGACAGGACGTCTCATTTCTCGAAGAGCACATTTACTTATTTCCTCTCTCCTCGTATTATTTCCCAGTTTATTTTCCATGCATCCCGCTGGGAGGGACTAAGCCTTAAGGAATCTATGCAAGTGAGGGAATCTCAGAGACTTGGGATGCACCCCCAGAGAAACAGACAGGAGAATACAGGAGAAAAGTGGAAGGGAAAACATAACAAATCTAAAGCAAGTAATTAGAGGTACATCGCTGGCCGTGACAAGGACTGGGTGATGTTACTTAAAGGACCAGTCTGTTGGATATATTTGCAGAAAGGGAATGAATTGTATGAAGTTTTCATTAGTAAACTTGGAGCTAAATCTTGATTTACAACCACAATAAAAGACAGCCTAAGCCAAAGTTATGCTAATATATTTGTGTATGTTATTCATCCTTTTTTTCAATGATCATAGCATTATACACATTAGCACCAAATGAAACTTTCTCAAACTTTTTGAATACCACATGCATATGAACATGTTTTAGATAAGGCCAATCTTTTGGCTATTGTGATCATTTTCTGGTTCTGACTTCACAACTGAAACGGTTGTAAAAGAGTTTCAAAATACCTAATTTATGGAAACTAAACAAGTGAAAAAGAGTGAAGCATCAATCAATGATCATGGTGTCTCGATGATAGGCATTAGAATTGGAGGTCAGATTTTCAGTCACCAATGTTTACAACACCTTGCAAATCTTTAAAGAAAATAAAGAACAGCAGAGGGCGATACTGTGTCATCTGGATATCTATCTACTATCTGTTAAGAGCTGGTCTCAATCATTTGTGTACATGATTTGGACAAATAAAGCCTCTAAAAACAGGCAAAATAAAGGGTGAAATACAAGATCTATTCTATACACTTTCCATGTTTCAGTACCTTTGTCTTGTCACTGCTGAGAGCTGTAAATATTGTAACCCACATGTATCGAAATAACAATACTGTATGTAGTAGTTAGTGTTACATTTTGTCAGGGTTTCCTTTTAACAAATTAAATATGTCAATGTCATACAAATAACTATGATTTTCTACATGTTTTTGCATTTTATTGAATTCCATCCTGTTAACCCTAATTCTTTGTCTAGTGTATGACAAACAAGGGTTCCTTCTGAAGCTGGATGGCAGTCTGTGAGTATACATTTTACTATTAATACACGCTTCCCTTCCCAAATCATTGCACTTGTTCTGTGTGTATAATTTGTGTGAGTTTTAATTATTTTCCTTACTTTATTCCTCCATGTCTTTAGGCCGTTAGAGCTGATGTACAAGTACGGCAATCTCAGTGAGGGAGCCTGTAAGCCTGGCTATGCAGCTGCTAAGATGACAGCCATCTATCCAAGGTAAGAACACTAACAATGTATGAAAGTGACCGAGCATTTTACACATCAATTATAATTGTTAGATATGTTGTCACCCTGGTGTTGGCATTATAAACTCATGCAATCCCGGTCCATCTTGGGTTCTTTTAGAGCAGAGCTGCCAAAAGTAGGGTCCATTCTATATAATACAGTGTTTTGCCATGGTTACTTATTTAGTCTATAAATATCCCTGCAAATGCATGATATAAGCAGTGTAAGACATGGATACAGCTCGACACTGGTTTGGGGTTATTACTGCGATGATGTTCTAAGCTACAATTTATATTTCAATAAATGCACAATCTGAGTTTTTATATATATATATCTTTTTGCAAATCATGTCAATGCGAAGGCCATTATTTTCATATCAATATACGACTGCCGTTACCCATTACAATCTAGCATTCAGGTGTGCAACAACAGTGACACAGCAGTTTATTATCTGACTCACCAGAGTAAGCCCCTCACTCTGGTGAGTCAGACCAGAAAACAAATCTAGAGAAAGTTTCTATTTGTGTAGAATACTGACTGCAGCAGCAAGTGGCAGTTTAGAAGTCACAGATGACCTGACCAATTGTCCAAAGGGTGGCCAAGAGACTCTAAGCCAGCAGTTTGCTGGTTCGATGACAGTCATAGTACTCTGTTTGTGATCACTTGTGTCACACACAATTTGTGAAGCTCAGAATAAACACTGTTACCTTTTATATAAAGAAAGTCCAGGGTTCTAACCCCACCAGGGGCCTTGTGTTTTCAATATAGGAATAAGAATGCATTTATCCAAAGGAATACTTGCAGTGGAAGATTTGATGCTTGACATATCATTAATATAGAATGTATGATATATTCCAATTTTGTGGGAAGACATAAGCTGTAAAGATCCGGTTGTTAGTTGATCATTGGATTGTGTGTAATCTGAATCAATGGAGTAACAAGCTGGCTACATGACGTAGAACTACAAATACAATGGTTTGCTCTGGTATTTGGGAAAGGGCTGATCATCTAAGCAGTGAGTCGATGCCACAGGAAACTGCAAGTAACTAAGGGAGTCCAATAACAAACTGATTACCTGAGGGGTTTTACAGATAATGTATTACTCTTCCTCTAATTTTTTTCTGTAGGATGCCAACAGTTATAACTAAGTTTGACTCTTTGTTGTTAATATTAAGATAATATTGTATGTTTTCTACTCGTAAATCAATAGGTTTTATAGGGCTCTTTTCGTTGGAAGTTGCTTACCTTCCCTAATGGTAAGCTCTCTCAGCTCAGAGTGGTATGAAAGAGGGAAAGATCCCATTTCTTACCTCTGCATTATTAAAAACCAAAGAGTCTCCACACCGTGAAAGCCCCTCATCTGCTTATGTTTTCTGCACTATGTATAAAAAAAGTCAGAGATCAGTGGTCTAACATGGGCCCATGTGTGGTGCAGATCTATTTTTGTCCTCTTCTGCTCCCCTGGTGTCCCAGTGCGTGAGAAACCCTCCGGCCGGTTCACTTATCCACTTACTTTCCGAGCACCAGAGACACGCAACCCTGGAATCCACCAGGTCCTTCAGACAGCATCAATTGATGAAGTGTCTTCACACAGTCGGAGCTGTAGCATGTTAAAATAACACAGGAGGATTTGATCGGCAGGAAGGAATGGTAAAATGCCCCCGGGCATCCTTGACCCCCTGCGTTCACTCTGCTGCTGCTAAAATTAACTCGGCTTCTTCCTTATTATTACCCGTTTGGGTTTCTAGACTGCATCTTGCACAGTTGTGAGGACTATCATGAAAACAAAATATGCCCCTAAACATGTCAACATCTAGTAGAGTTAAACAACCACTTTATTCAGCAGCGCCGGAGAATCAATCATTCCTACTGTAAGCTCAATGTTCAACGTCAGATCTATGAGACTGCAGGTTTTGAACTATAAGTCATAAATGAGAGGGCACCAGTCTTTGGGCTTCTCATATGCACAGACAACATGGTGACTGAAAAGCGACTGTGATAATCCAGAGGGGATATGTAATAAGTCAGTTCATTGGTGTATCGGAAGCATAAATCCTTAATTTGTCCCGCAGCAAGTGACATTTACAGTGTTGCAAAAGCTACTACAAATAAGTATTGAGGATAAGCGATGCAAACATCAGATTATCCCCAGTTACCAATTTCCGAAGTTATAATTAATGAAATCCACATAGAAATAAGCATCCAAACAGCATATGTAGAGCAGTTGTGAGGGTGGTCAGGAAGCAAACAGCAGCCTCTCCTGGTACCAGAGCCTTTGATTCCCAAGTTAAGTCTCCACAGACGAGCCACTGCTGCCAAACGACACAATATCTAAAAAACAATCTCTATATATTCCTTATTATCAAATGTAACAGTTTTTATTACACAGAATTGTAACAGTTATGGAGAGTTAAAGAGTCTACAAATCCTTCACTCACAGCCGTCAATCACAGCTTTCAATTATGACAACTCACCCCTTTTCATAGCATTTAATAACAAGTTTAAAACCAAAGGACTCTAGAAAAATTAACACTTGAACATACATAGAGATGCAGCCATCCACAATATCCACTTCAATAAAAAAATAAAAAAACAGATCTTTAAACCCAATTTAAAACAACTGACAGCCAGCAAACCCCTTACAATAAAGTGCTGAAGTTCACAATCCTTCGATGAAAAGATGTCTCCATTCACGGTAGAAAGACTCATGTGCCGTCCCTACAGCTGACAATCGCAAAGAAAAAAGAGGAACTCTGTCATACGAGGGCAATTACAGCCAGTACAATTCAATAGAAATGTGGCGTTAGTTTGAGGACAGAAGGGTAGAATGCATCATTAGTTGCTGATTTCTTAACTAAGTGTGTTCAGGTGTCTATCAATTATTTCAAAGACCTTCCAACATTGACTGATTAGCAGCTGTTTTGTGTTACCAAATCAGAGCTCATTTGCAGTTCCTTATGTGATATTTCACATAAAGAAACAAGCTGCCAAAACCTGGAGGGGTTGACTCGGTTTAAAGAACATTTGTCTTCTTTGTTTTACCTCTTTCACAGCTAATGTTTGTGTACTTTTTGTAGGCATTGGTTTTTCAAAATGGACTCAGTTAAACATTTCGAAGTAAAAAAATAGCAGTTGTTTTTGATAATGATTTTGTTTTTCTTCTGATTATTTCTTTTCAGATTAATTTGTTTTTCCCAAATGGGAGGACTTTTTAAAATGTCTTAAATGTTAAATATACATTGGCTCTCTAACAGCCTAATCCCTCAAAATGGAGGACAGATGTGGAGATTAAATGAAGCATAACATGCTGAGGCAATAAAAAATACCCTTCACTGTATTATTTTTGTTTTACAAGCAAGTGAAGCACAACTTCATTATAAAGGAAACTAGGTGGTAACACAGACAGTTGGATTATGTAGAGTGATTCATTTACATTTTTCTATACATTTTTTTCTGACAAACTACCAAAAAAGTTTAGCTGTGATTCTTAAATCTTTAAAGAAATCTTAATTTAATTGAAAAGTATAAATCATTTTCTAATGGACAATATTCTGATGCTAATCAAAGCTGTGTCATTCAGCAAAAACAGCAGCCACCAAATCACCCTGATTAAATTAATGGGTGCACCTACATCCAAGTGACCCAATCGGCAGACCACATCCACTATACAACACCTTCTGTACTTCAACAATTTCAACAGACAAGTCAAATTCCCTAAAAATGATTTTTCTAATTCCACCTTTTCCCCATTCATGTTTTTTTTTTACGGTATAGAGCTCCAAACCCTTCATAACCTGACTCAATGGATCCTTGACTATTTGTATTTAGTCAACAGGACTGTCCTGCCCGGATGCTAACAAAATCAATTGCTCTCTTCCTGCCGATTTCTACATAAATATCTTCAGAATGTAGCAACATCAGGGAAAAAGTGGGTAAAACACTACTGTACACTATTGCACCATTATTGACACATCATCATGAGTTCACTTTTTCTATTGTCCCTGCAATGCCGTTCAACAAGAGCATTGTTTGTAACCCAATGCTAACTAACAACACCTATCCTGAAAAGGTTTTGAAACAAAGTTGAAAAAAGGACAAAAATCCATATTGTTATTGTTGTGGCAATGTTTTTCTTTTTTTGCTGCCTTATTGGTCTGTTTCCAAAGAGTGCATCAGAGCCACTGTTGCTCCACAGGCAGGGAGAGAAACAGTAGGGAAAAACCAGCAGGTAGTAACAGAATCATTTCACATAGAACTTGCTGAATTAAAGGTGGGGTAGGTAAGTTTCAGAGACCGGCTCGAGATACACTTTTTGTTATATTCCATGGAATGCTCTCTAACATCCCGGATAGCAATGAATATCTGAAGTGCTTTGACAAAAAATCCATAAAAAAAATGTCATCTGTGGAAGCCGTAATACTGTAAAAAGTACAGCCAATCCGTTTAGCCGGCCCGGCTACTAACGGATTGGATTGCCGCCCTGTCTGTCAGCCTTCCATCTCGTGCACACACAAATGTATCTCGTGCCCCTCATTGGGCGTGCCGTCATTGCGCGTTCATGTGTGTTGGAGGAGGTGCTCTGTAAGGAAAGTCTGAAGGAAGGGGCGGATTCTTTTCGGCTGTGTACTTTCAAATTTTAGTGCACTCAAGCCGGTTTCTGAAACTTACCTACTCCACCTTTAAGGGTTTATTGCGACCTAGCCAGAGTCGGTGATTGCTGCAACAGTGGAAAGATCTAACCGAGGATGGTTTCGGTGGTTTTCTGACGAGTTGGAATCAACTTCGTTTGGCTACGCAACACGGAGATTGAATCCCCAACACACAAAGATATCAGCAATTTCCTGTTTGATCTAGCAAAATACAAACAGGGGTACTATGTGAAAGCAAAAGGGAACTCTTTTGTTTGTCTTTCATCAATGATTTAGTCGATCTGGTGCCATAAAGAGCAGTGCAGAATAGGTTATCATTCTCATGTAACAACTAAATCAATCACATGTTTATATTTTCTTTGTTGGTTTAAAACAATGTTATCTCCACGTGGGTTATTATTTCTTTTTGTGACAAAAAAGGCTGCCAGTTTTAGTCCTCTGACCACCAGTCTAAATCTTAAGGGAAGAGGATGGATCATGCTTTCCTGCCTTCCAGTTACCACCCTTTTGTCAAGGAAACTTGTGGATCTTCCGTGGCCAAAGGTCAGACTGGATATCTGCTCCGAGCCTCACTGTGCAGAATGTGCAGCTCTGTCCTTTCATTCACACGTCTTTAAGTTTGTTTTGGTGAAGGTGAAATCAGACAGACTGTGGATTAGCTGGTAACACGATGCTGTAAAATCCTCTTAAGCATTCTTCCATTAATCAGTGCATCTACACACATCACCATACGGGTGTACCACAGATATTGCTCTAAAGAACACAAGTTCTTTCATTCTTACTTGCTGTTACCCGTTTGTTTTATATCAACAGGTTCAACAAACTGGCGCCAATGTTCATTGATCCAAAATTACAAACGATTCTACCAAGATTGGTGATTACCGCCTCCATTTGGTGTGAGGTCCCAAGGTATGATTACACATTCTTCTCTTTGTAGTTGAAGGTAAAACCATTTAAGTTGCACTACATTTCTCACAAGTTAAGACTAGATTGTTCTAACCACCAAACTGGGAAAGTACACTAGCCCTCTGGAAGATTCAAACAGCTAGTTTGTACATCTTGTGGTCCGACCATGCCTTAAGTGTGTACCTCTCTGAGCTGTCACATTTGAAGGAAGGGTTAATAGCCTCCTTTCATGGTTACCCTATGGCTGCATCCTTCCACCAGTCCTGATCACTCTCAAACAATTCTGTCTTTTTGTTTGTCATTGCCACTATTATAAAATAAATCGTACAATGGAGATAATTATTTGAAACTCTTGTAATCATATAAGATGTGGACAGGCTTTTGTTTACATAGAAAGTGACAGGAGTGAATTCCTAGTAATTCTGTAAAATGTGGACACAAACCATCAAGGGGCCAACCATGTACTCGGTTTCATCCCCAGTCTTGTCGAACTTTGGACAGGGCCAGGCTTTTTTGTTTTCTATTGTTTCCAAACTGTGTTTGGACAGTGTTTTTTCTTTTTTTTTTTAAAAGTGGAAATGTTTCTTTACCAAACCTCTTGAACCCGAGCAAAAACTGATTTCAGTTTTATAGCTGAAATTAGTTTGTGCTTAATAAGAAAAAATGTCATTAGCCCCGTCCACACAGAGACGGCTTCAAGAAACGCGTCCGGTCACACGAAAACGCTCAGACGCTGTTAGTACATATGCCGGACCTGTAAGTGGCGATGTACTTCACAAAATACACCAAAAGCAGCGAATACAGACCGATGACGATATTATTTAATTATTATTATTATTATATTATATTATAATTGTTGCTGATGGGTTGTGGTAGAGGAGCTGTAGAATTTTTGCACTAAAATCTGTATCAAGTTTCAAGTAGCGTCTGGAGCACGAACGCAGCCTCTGTGATCGCCATTGTGTTGTTGTTGGCGAAATGCATCAGCAATGACGCAGGTGACGTGGGGGTGAGCAGAGAGTTTGGGGAGAGACGGGGCTATGGCGTCATTGTTTTCAGGAAATGATCGTATAGGGCGTACACATGGAGCCGCAATCGTTTCGTCCTCAGACCTACCCACTTTGGGAGCCGTTATCAAAGTGTATCGGATTCTGGCTCTGAGTCCGCGTTTCCGTTTCGGCCTCGTGTGGATCAACCGTCCATACGATAGAGAACGTTAGCGGATTCAACTGATTTCGTCTCCATGTGGACGGGGCCTAAGACCCCACCCTTGAAATTAAGTCAAACCTGACGAAAAATGTGACACGCTCTATCGAAATCAGTCGGAAGTCGCAACGGCTCATTTCAAATAAACGTGGATTTGCGTAAAAACACAAGGGGATTCGGGGTGTTTGTTTGATTTGAAATAAACAAAGTCTTGGCTTTCAGAATATGAACTTTTATTTCCAAAATCACACGATAAATACATGTTTGAAGCTTGTAAAGGGACGAAGACAGGCACCTCTCATTCGCAATCTGCTCTTCCGCAGCGCCGGCCACCCTCCCTCCGGCTGACATTATGAATGTACGCGTAGAGTAATCATAAATAACACGGCAGGGTCCGTTACAGTTTGTTTTCATCTGATTTAAATTAAACAAGGTCTTGGCTTTCAGAATATTAAACTTGTTTCGACAAATTCAGATGATAAATACAACTTTGAAGCTTGTAACGGCATAATTACAAGCGGAGAACGGAGTAGTAACCTAATGTCACAGTAGGCATAACAACAGCCGGTGTTTCTCGTGAGGGTTTTCCCCGGGGAAACAAACACAATACACACAAACGCAAAATTACACAAAACACACACACACACGTATACACACACACACTCGCGAGCTTCCCCCAGACCAGTAATCCAAACGAAAATATCTTCCCTCTGTAGTATTTTGATCAATTGCTAATAATCAATCAGATCGATGGATTCCAGAGAAGAGAAAACTTTGAAGGCCCTTTTTCTCCAAAATGATGACTCGGTGACAGTCATTATATAATGTGACATATTTTGCTTAATATTTGGAGTACAACAACAATCCTGATATCATTAGAAAGCTATGAATCTCCTCTTTCCAGCAGTGTATACAACTCAAAATGTGTCTTCGGGTCAATGCGACTGATTTCGATAGAGCAGGTCACAAATGAGAATGCGCTTTAATGGTTGTATAACATTCAAAGATGAAGAAGTGGCTGGCTGCCAGCCATATCTCTCCATCACAGAGATGGGGGCATCATAGCTGGGGGGAAGTTTCTGTTCACTTTCAACCTCATCTCACTTGTTTTCTCTTCTGCCTTCATGTCTCTCACATACCTGCAGAAAATCTCATAGATATTCTTCTGTCAGCCACTCAGAACTACGGCCTTGGGGAGGATCTTGACAGGTAAGTGGGTTCTAGATGTTCAGTCATTCGCCAATCAAAACAGAGCAGTCATCACAATATCGTTTTTTACAACTGACGTATTTGAAGCTACCATCAGTATAATTTGTAAACTGTTAACAGTTTACTTTTAAAATGCACACATATTAAGGCGAGACACGGCAGGGCAAAAACATCGTTTTTCAAGTACTGGTCAATTTTGAGATTTTGTGCTATTTTGATTCTATAACATGTTTTCTTCAGGCTTTTGGAAAGGAAAACGTACAAAATACACATTTGAAGTGTTTATTTTACTATAGTTGTGTCTATTTGCGTCTGTAGATTTCTCCTAAATTCACCAAAAGTTAGCATTCTAACGTAACATAAAGTACCGCGGACCGCTGTGTGCACCATGTCACAGAGATATCGTTGAAAGCTGTGTCTCCTGCACAATCTCATCAGATCCAAATATGGTCATTTCCTTTGTATTAGGCAACCAATCGTGAAAGCACAAAGGGGTCTTAAACCAAGAAAACGAAATCTCATTGGCTGGTGTCAATTTCTGACAACGTGATTCGTTCAGATGCGTCACGTGGTGTGCTAAAACACTTCCTGGTTAGCTTTCCGCTAGAAATTGAAATCTCAAAATGGCAAAAAGAACGGCGAAAAAAACGTTCACAGAGAGAGAGACGACAACAATTGTCACTTGCACGAAGCAAGGTTATACAAAAAACAAATGACCCGAACATGAAATACCTTCACGGAGTGCGTCGATGCGCAAGCTATCATCCAAAGAACAGGAGGGTTTAGCTAGCGCCTCACTGCAATCTTTAAAGGTCGTTTTCTCAAAATGAGTTTTTTCTCCTACTCTGAGTTCGAAATTTCAACTTCAGTAGCACGTACATACCAAAACATTCCAGTTAATATTCCTATCATATTATGAAGGCTTTTACAGAAGGGTTTGTTCATATATCATTCATAGCCTGAATTATACAACATTGTATACCTAAAAACCATGGCGCAAAAATTTATATTTTAGGGCTGTTGACAGTATTTTCTGATTTATGGAGTGATAAAAATAGATATCCAATATCCCTTCTGTAAAAGCCTTAGATACTACTATGACTACAAAATGAAAACAAGAATTTTGAACCTGGGCTTTATCCAAAGTTCAGATTTCGATTCCTGAAATGTGTTAAAATATGTGCATATTTAATGAGATAATGGGTCATTTGCATATTTAAAACTGCTATTTCAGAAAACTTGTAATACCCAAAAACAATTGCCTTATTGTAAGTAATTAACTGGAGAAATTTCTAGCAGATACCTTAAGTTAAAAAAATTACCCTATTCACCTGGGGTGTCTCGCCTTAAGCAGCCGAATCAGTGTCAAATTGTATTGGCCAGTCTATTCAAATTCTATTCTCCAGTTCACCACGGTTATTTACCAAGGGCATTTGGTTGTCTTGTTTTCATTAGGAAGGCAAGGCAAGGTAAGTTTATTTATATAGCACTTTCAACACAAGGCAATTCAAAGTGCTTTACAAAAAAATGAAAGACATTAAGAAAAGACATTTAAAATCAGTCATTAAAAAGAAAAGCTAATAAAATAAACATTAAAAGAAAAAATACATGGATAAAAGTTTCAGTGCAGTCTAAGATATGAATAGTTAAATTAAAAGCAGCGACAAAAAGAAAAGTCTTCAGCCTGGATTTAAAAGTAGTCAGAGTGTGCAAGTCAGGAAAGTGTGCAATGGGATTTCCAGTTCCTTTATATACTGTTTATTCCATCATCACCTGACTTTAGGTCACAATAGATCTTAGGTAAGAAAACTAAACAGTTAGTAATCTTTTAAGACAGATATTATAAATGCAAAAAATGTATAGCAAAAAATACAGATGTTATACAGATACTCATGTGAAACTAATCAACAATATAGTATTTCCAATCTGTAAAGAAGAGAAGATTAAAGGTAGGGTGGGTAAGAATGGAGAAACCAGCTCGAGTGCGCTAGAATTTGAAAGTACGCAGCCGAAAAAAATCTGCCCCTTCCTTCAGACTTCCTTACAGAGCCCCTCCTCCAACACACACGAACGCCAGGGGCGGACTGGCCATCGGGACGAATCCCGATGGGCCGGTACTGAAGTGGGCCGGTCGGACTATGTGGGCCGGCAGGGCTCGACATTAAATGGCCCGCTGGCCCGGAAGCACTATTTAGACACCCCGGGCCAGCATAACGTACTTTCCACTTACCCGCTCGGCCACTAAAAATATTGCTTTAAAAAAATGGTCCTGTGGTATTGGTATTTTCACTAGCAATTTAGTTAAATTGTTTCGTTTTCTAGCTATTTTCCAAAACCCTGTGGAGAAATCCCATTGCTTTTTGTCGAGGGAACCAGCAGCTTACTTCCTGGTTTTAGGAGGCGTCACTGGCTGCACCTCTCAATATGATGCCAATATAAACAAGGTCTTCTGTCGGCTCTGTACATCAATGCCGACCTATGCTGACAAGTAAGTGAAGAGTAGACAATATAAAGGTATTGGCGAAATGTCCCAGCAGTTTAGGATAATGAAGGTTCTAATCAAATCAATTACATAGGCATTACATGTCTAACTCCTAATGACAGGAAGGCAGAAAGTGCATTATACAAATAATAATACTCATAATAATAATAGCAGACATTTTTTAACAATGACCACAATATCATTATTTTAATAAACCAAATATGAACAATTGAGGAAAATGAGGGAGAACTGATGATTCAAATGTTGTAGTACAAGTAGTAATGTAGTTAGGGCATAAATTACTATTGCAACAAATGTGTTAATTTTCTTCATTATTAGTCGATTTTCTTTTGTACGAATGCTCCGGGCCAGTGGTTACAATGGTGGGGCCAGTGACAATACAATCTACGGAGAGGGCCAGTGGCATTTTACCCTTAATGTCTACCTCTGCGGTAAGTCACTAGCACCCCCGTCGACAATTTACTAGCGGTATTTACTTGCGGTGGGCCGGCGGTACCGAAGTGGGCCGGTCGAGAGTCCCGGGCAGATTTGTAGTCCCAGTCCGCCCCTGACGAACGCGCACATGACCAATGAGGGCACGAGATAAGTTTGTGCACGAGATGGAAGGCTGACAGGCAGGTAGGCTATCCAGTTATTTTAGCCGGGCCGGCTCAGATCATTGGTCGTGCTTTTTACAGCGCCACGGCTTCCACAGATGACATTTTTTATGTATTGTCAAAGCATTTAATGTATTCATTGCTATCGGGATGTTAAGAGCATTCCATGGAATATAACAAAAATAAATTCTGAAGTGAATTACCTACCCTACCTTTAAGGTCTCTAATCTCGAAACAAAAAAAACAAAAACACTTTAGGTCATATTTGAAAAAACATTCACTTGTAGCCCTAATCCTCTTCCGTACATCTGAACTTATGAATGGGTAAAAAGACAAAAATTAAATTTTTCAACACAAAATAACAAATTCTGTCTTAAATCTCTTATGCCCTATGTTTATGAGTAACCAGAACAAACATTTGAATCTAAATGTAATCAGTTTACCAATAAAAAAGTCTTACTGTTGCTTAAGCCCATATTGTTCTTAAGAAGTTCCCCTACTTAAGAACAAATGTAATCAATCAATGTTTATTTATTTTTATTTTTTTATTTTTCAATGTTTATTTATATAGCCCAATATCACAAATGTTACATTTGTCTCAGTGGACTTCACAGTTTGTACAGAATATCAGTATGACAATACGACACCCTCTGTCCTTAGACCCTCACATCGTACAAGGAAAAACTTCCAGAGAAAACCCCACAGTTTAAAGGGGAGAAACTTCAGGGAGAGCCACAGAGGAGGGATCCCTCTCCCAGGACGGACATACGTGCAATAGATGCCGTGTGTAAATCGAAAAGATAATACATTTACAACATAGGTAGACCAAATGTTTGGAAATGCATGTGTCTGTAATACGAAGATGAATCCACGAGGATGTCAGCAATCTTGTGGGAGCCATCAGGGAAGTAGTATGGTGAGAGTCTGGCAGGACCGCAGAGACAGGTTCAGCCATGACTCGAAGTCCAGGACTCAGATCCAGTACTCAGGATAGAGGATCCAGGACACACGACCACAGCAACAGGATTAGCCTCGACTCAGGATCCCGGCGTATATATGGACACAAAAAAGAGATTTGGAGGAAGCTGGGTTAATCGGAACATGAGAGTACACAGGTACAAACAGCCAGAAAGACGGAGTAAGGTGCCCCTCCCAACAGTCCAAGCCTATAGCAGCTAAACTAACGTGTCTACATACATGCACTCCCTTAGGATAGGTTGAGGGAATAGGGTAGCAAGTAAGAAGTAGGAAACAGAGGTGGAGAGGCACACGCAGGGAGAGAGGTCCCCACTGTTTTGGTCGTGTTTAACATCAAAAAGTTTAAGGTCATCCACGTTTTTAAGTCCTTGAGGCAGTCTTGAATTTTATTTAGGTGATTGGTTTCATCAGGCTTGATGGATAAATATAGTTGAGTATCATCCGCATAACAGTGGACATTTACAGAATAATTTCTTATAATATTGCCTAGCAGAAGCATATACAATGTGAACAAAATATGTCCAAGCACTGAGCCCTGTGGCACTTCATGGCTAACTTTGGTTTGCATGGAAGATTCATCGTTGACACGTACAAACTGAGAGCGTTCAGATAGATAGGACCTAAACCAGCCTAAAGCAGTTCCCTGTATGCCAACTAATGGCGCATTTCCACTGCAACGGGGTAGCCCCGTTTAAGCGTCCCTAAGCGTCCTCGCTCAGGCCTCGGGCTGCCTCGCTGGCCGGCCCAGGCCGTGGCGCATTTCCATTACAGTTTAGGACCTGGGGTAGCAACGCAGTGTAGGCGGGGCGATCGGCTTTGTTTTTGTTCACATTTCGAGTTGTTCCGTCGAGCTCCCGCTGGATTTGATCATCCCCAATGAGATGTAGGAACGTCGTCACCTCCTCGGTCGACCACGGTGTGCTTTTCTTATTAGACGTAGCCATTTTTGTAGCTCATCCGTTTACAAAATGCTGTTTATAAAAATGCTGCAAGCTTGCTTCTAATATATATGCGACGCTAGGGATGAACTCACGCGCGATCTTGTGACGATTCTCTCTGACCAATCAGCAGTCGAGAGTGTTGACGTCACTAGTTCAGCCCTGGCCCTGGTCTGATAGAACCACGATTTTATGGGGCCGGAAAAAGAGGGAAAAAGTACCCGCTAGCCGGTACTAGGCTATATGGAAAGGCCACCAAAAACTGGCCTGGCCGCTTGAGGACGGTTAAGGACGCTTAAACGGGGCTACCCGCTGCAGTGGAAATGCGCCATAAGTGCTCTAGTCTTTGCAATAGGATATCATGGTCGATAGTATCAAATGCAGCACTGAGATCGAGCAAAACAAGAATAGAGACAAGTCCCTTGTCAGAGGCTATTAGGTCATTTGTGACTTTAACCAGAGCTGTCTCTGTGCTATGATGTGTTCTAAAGCCAGACTGAAAATCTTCAAATAAATCATTGTTTTTTAAGTAATCACACAACTGTTTTGCGACCGATTTCTCAAGAATTTTTGAGAGGAACGGAAGATTAGAAATAGGTCTATAATTGGCTAAAACCTCTGGATCGAGGTTGTGCTTTTTAAGAAGAGGTTTTATTACTGCAACTTTAAATGATTGTGGAACATAGCCTGATAATAAAGACATATTCATAATATTTAATAAAGAAGTGCTAATTAATGGAAACATTTCCTTCAACAGCTTAGTTGGAATTGGGTCTATGATACACGTTGATGGTTTAGAAGAGAGAATCATTGAATTCAATTGTTCAAGGTTTATGGCTGAAAAGCATTCTAGTTTACTATCTAGTGTAATATTAGAGCTTACATTTCCGGGAGCTGTTGATAACACTATACTGGTCAAAGGCAAGAGGTCATTGATTTTGTTTCTAATCCATTGTATGTTCAAAAAGCTTCAAATCTAGTTCTTCGTGTGACCCTGGAATTAAGGTGCCTTACTTGGAAATCAAAAATGCCTCTAGGATTAGCTTGAAAAAAGACAGCGCCATGTGTTTTAAATTCTAAACAAGTGCTTATAATTATTCTGTCAGTGTACCCTGAAAGTCCAACATTAATGACTGGATCACACATCAGCTACTTCATTTCACTTTGTCTTCATATGGAACTCATCAGTTTCACAGACACTGTGCACTGACCCTGTTTCCATCAGCCAGCTCACACATTAAGGAATTTGTTTATTATTCCACTCCGAATCAAGCGGAGCAGACTAAACACTGGACACATTTTGCACTGAGTCTACAATACAAGGATGTAATCATTATTTTCACCACATTGTGACACTGACCACATTGTTAACTTGTGCTAATAATGCAACAGTTGTTTTACTTGTGGAAAAGACGATATATCATAAAGAACATAAAGTCCTAAGTAGCTGAATGAATGAATATATATACATTTATTTATTTTTACCACGGTGGCCTTTCTGTTTTGGTAACAACTGATTTTGATTAACAGAAAAACTACTGCCACATCTCCTATGTAGCTGAGTGTGTTGAAGAAGGGCACAAGGGAGGGAATACATATTTCATTGAAGTTGTAGCCTCACTGTTCACGGTTATAGTCAGGGAGGAGAAAACACTAGGCATGTAACATTTTTAGTTTTTTATGAATGTATAAGCAAAAGTACATTTCAGACATTCAACGAAAAATGTATACGTTCAATTATTAGAGTAAAGTAGAAAAAATTGTGGATCTTTTCTGTGTGATCAGTTTGGACTGTAGACTTGCATCATCGTAGGGAATGGAGGAATCCTCGCCAACAAGTCTCTGGGACAGAGGATCGATGAGTTCGATGTGGTGGTCAGGTACGTTGTGAGACAGAAGGAGGTACTTGACTCGATGCAACTCGATTACTCTCCCTGTAATCAAGTAGTCATTGTTTAATCAAATGTTGTACAATTGCAGATTAAACTACATGTTAACCAGCTTTGATTATTTTGGACAGGTCATTTTATGATTGATTTTGCAGCTGTGTGTTGCAGGTTAAACGAGGCTCCAGTGAAAGGCTTTGAGAAAGATGTGGGCTCCAAGACCACCATGAGGATCACCTACCCAGAGGGGGCCATCCAGAAGGCAGAGCGCTACGAGCCTGAGTCCCTGTTCGTCCTCTCTGCCTTTAAAGCTCTGGACTTCAAGTGGCTGCGACACATGATCTTCAGCCAGAAGCTGGTAAGGCAGCTAAAAAATAATTCACGGGTGTGCTGCAGCGAATGTAGCTATAGGCAGCTGGTGGTGTACAGTGCAGTGTTTTCACACCATTTATTCACAAATCTCAAAGCTTTTCATGCCTTCAGAGATAATGAAGTGATGACATTTTTGACAAACATTGATGTCAACTTGACTCGTTGGCAGAGATATACCATCACCCAGAAGAAATTCTAATATGAAACAGTCAGAAATGTAAAGCCCCACAAACTGTGTGCTTAAGCTTTATTTAGAACACATTTAGAACACACTATGGAAGCCAAACTCACAAAACTTCACAGGTGTGTAGTTAAAATGGAAATAAAAATGTTGTTTAAAAATACGGTGCATAGGGGTCATTGGGCCCCCCACATTACGTCCCCAGTTTTCGCCCCTTGCCCGACTTGGAGTCGAAAAGTCAACAGGTGAGAAGTTGAGATCAAAAGGAAGGCTGAGCTTGAAGATAGGTGTGGTCCGAGCCAAAGCAACAGAAAAGACAGCACACACTCTTACACCTCTCACACACACACACACACACACACACCACACACACACACACACACACACACACACACACACACACACACACACACACACACACACACACACACACAGCGTCACGTTTTTGGGCCTTCATTACAAATCCAGTGGTGGGTGATATTGTATGGGATAAGTATTGGGAGTATGCCTATACAAATTGCTTTCAGTCCAGACTCGTGTTTTAAAACTTTTCTTCTCGACTGATTAGAACCATTGATATTTAGGGGGCATCCCAGCTCACAGTAGACAAAGCACACACTCGATATCCTGGATTATTATTTGAGAGGGTTCTGTGTAGATTGTGTAGAAATGTAATAATTTAATATTGTTGAGTAGTTATTATAATCCTCAACATAAACCAAACGTACACAACCTGCTCCTCTACTGTCCCGCTGCCCTGTGTCTGTTCAGAACACTTGCTGTAGGCTTTATGGTTGTACATGCTTGACTGTGAATGTAGCACATTCCTGCACCCCGAACACAACATACCTGCTTTGTACTCCCTCCACATTCCTCTGTGGCAGGAAAGCAAATGGGGTCAAATGCCCGTAAATCCCTAAATAGATCAAAATATCAATATTTACAGGCAAGTAATGTCTGGTCAGTTCTCAGTGAAGAGTCATTCCAACACTATTTTGTTATATTGAACTACAAATTCACATGGACTACTTTCAAGCTTAGAGATGTGGTTCTATAACCTCTAAAACAATGTTTTCAAAGATAGACAGATTACCAATAGCACCAGTTACAGCTGATATAAAGGCAAAGGTATACCTTGGATATCTTGTTCCATTTCTTAGTTTTAAATGATGCACCATTGAAGAAGTGAGCCACAATGTGTTTCCTCTTTTTAAACTCAGTACTGATCTTGTGTGCATGTCTATCCAACTGGCAGCCAGAGGGCGGTGAGTCGGAGTCTGAGACTTCAGCTCTGATGCACATCAGAAAGCAGCTGTCATTCTGCTGCAGCTCTGGAGGCAGAGAAGGAAGACAGGGCTTCATGTGGCTATCACCAGGGTGGTCTTTGTCCTGGATCACATTGCACCTCCACTGACAGGTGGAAGCACAGAGAGTGTGTGTGCTGTTCCAGCTGTATTGCTTCCTACCTTTGTTGTCAACGGGCTCATATCTAGAGTGGAAGTGACTTGGCGTTGTTTTTTGCCATCCCCATCAGCTCTCAGCACTCTTTATCACATGGTATCACTGTGACCTGCAGAGAGCTTTTGACTTCTAGTCTAGCCCCCATTCTTTTTTATTCGGCACATGCATTGAAACGGCTTGTAAATACTAACATACATTCAGTGGGTTATATAGGTTTTATATGAAAAGCAGGGGTGCCCAATACGTCGATCGGTCGATCGCAAGGGTAGTGTGGGTAGATCGCATGGCATTTAAAAAAAAAAGAGAAAAAAGTTACCCTATCATCCATCCTATGGCAGGTGCCACTTGATTGACGTACAGGTAAGCCAGTCTGAGTTGTATTGTGCCATACGGGTTCATGCAGTTATGAGGGGGCCTCACCTCCTCATCTGAAGCGCAAATGCGGCGCACTATTATGCGCTTATGCAGCGCAATTAGTGTAGGCGCGCCACAGTTTATCCACCGTTTAGTCCACTAGCACACAGATGGTGCAGGGGTGGCCCTGTAGGTAGATCATTTGGGCGTGGTCATTTTAAAAGTAGCTCCTGAGCTGAAAAAGAGTGGGTAAATGGTCAGCGAAGGCTAAAATCTCAAAGTTTATTTCCCACACTCTGCCCCCCTGCCTGAAATGTTTCAATTAGACTGCTTTGTTTACTTGTGTAACATAGTGAACTCACTATGTAACGCTTCTATTGGCTAGTGCACCAACACATGGTATGTGACATTTCCGACACACCTCTAAGCAGTTTATCAATCACAACAGAGCCAGCTAGCTAACCAATCAGTCCTTTAGCTCACCTGAGCCCCTCAGTCTGACAGGGGAGGACTCTCCTCCAGCCTGTTGTGGAAACAGCTCCTTATGTCCTTTAGTGCCGCTAGCTAACCAGATGCTAACATCACGGTCCCCGTTAGCACCGGTCCCTCTCTCTCCCTCCCTCTCCCTCTCTCTATCACACTAAATGCGCTATTGCCACACACACAGAGCCAAGCTTGAATGACACAAGCACATGTGTATTTCCCATAGGTATTTCCATGCAACTCTCTGATTGGTCTGGTGACTTGCCTCTGTTGCATTCACTGAACACGGGAAATTGTAGCCCTCTCTTGTGTCATGATGAGGTTCACGTAAAGCACGGTTAATGTATTATATTATTGAGGTGTCTCAAATATACGTCAATCAAGTGGCACCTGCTAACGGGGTGGTGGGTGATAGGTTTACATCTAAAAACGTATTTTTCAAACATTATTATTTTTATTTTTATTTCTTTTGTTACTTTTTTTTTAACGGTCCGCGATCTACCCGCACCACACTCGCGATCGACCGGTCGATCGCGATCGACTGGTTGGCGACCACTGCATTAGAGGATTCCCTAAACAGGACATCCAACCCAATTTACACAGCGTTTAGCCTGGTGTGGCAATGGCAGTGCAATTCCCTGTGGCAGTGCAAGTTGTCTTTTTTTTAATTGTTCATCAACCGTACTTTCTCATGTTTTTTGTATACAATTTGAGTGCAACAAAATAAATGCTTTATAGAGATATTGATTTTTAAAATAAAATGTGGACTGCTTTTTCCACTTATTCCGTACTATTTATATTGTCAAAACTACATAGAAAACAGAATAGTTGGCGAGAGCTCAGAGTGTAAATGAGAGGCTGCCATGAGGAGGCTGTGACACAGCAGGCATTCACCAACACTACCAGTGTGGATATTCAAGACACCATAGCAGTGGGGCAAAAAAGTATTTAGTCAGCCACCAATTGTGCAAGTTCTCCCACTTAAAAAGATGAGAGAGGCCTGTAATTTTCATCGTAGGTATAACTCAACTATGAGAGTCAAAATGAGAAGAAAAAATCACATTGTCTGATTTTAAAGAATTTATTTGCAAATTATGGTGGAAATAAGTATTTGGTCAATAACAAAAGTTCATCTCAATACTTTGTTATATACCCTTTGTTGGCAATGACGGAGATCAAACGTTTTCTGTAAGTCTTCACAAGGTTTTCACACACTGTTGCTGGTATTTTGGCCCATTCCTCTCCATGCAGATCTCCTCTAGAGCAAGTGATGTTTTGGGGGCTGTCGCTGGACAACACAGGACTTTCAACTCCCTCCAAAGATTTTCTATGGGGTTGAGATCTGGAGACTGGCTAGGCCACTCCAGGACCTTGAAATGCTTCTTACGAAGCCACTCCTTCGTTGCCCGGGCGGTGTGTTTGGGATCATTGTCATGCTGAAAGACCCAGCCACGTTTCATCTTCAATGCCCTTGCTGATGGAAGGAGGTTGTCACTCAAAATCTCACGATACATGGCCCCATTCATTCTTTCCTTTACACGGATCAGTCGTCCTGGTCCCTTTGCAGAAAAACAGCCCCAAAGCATGATGTTTCCACCCCCATGTTTCACAGTAGGTATGGTGTTCTTTGGATGCAACTCAGCATTCCTTCTCCTCCAAACACGTCTAGTTTGAGTTTTTTACCAAAAAGTTTCTATTTTGGGTTTCATCTGACCATATGACATTCTCCCAATCCTCTTCTGGATCATCTAAATGCTATCTAGCAAACTTCAGACGGGTCTGAGACCAGAGTTTTACGGTAATTACCGGAGCTACGACCGGTAAAAATATGCTGAAGACCAAATCTAAATCTCTCCGGTCAAAGTGTCCGTTCAAAATAATTTCCGTTTAGGCACAATACCACATCAGTTGCACAACTTGCGCCATTTAGTGTGACAGACAAAAGAGTATGTGACAGACAAGAATAGTCCAATTCGTAATGTTTTGTGTCCTACGCTTACTGTGGAGAAAGAGATGTCCTGTGTGGTTGATTGTGCGTTGATCTGTTGGTATGCCTTGGGGTTCCGGTGGGCATGTAAACAAATGCATAATGCTCTGCGCTATACTTTGCGGCCTCAGCCGGTTGCATAGCGACGCTTATTGTTTAGGTGTCTTTTAATAAGCAGGTAGTCATATCATTAGCTAGAACTAGCTGGATCTGATCGATATGGACATAAACGCGAGTCTAATCTGACGGGAGAGAGAGATCAGCTGCTGCTGACAAGTCGACACGCAGCTCTGCATGATCACCTGCAGCGATGAGCGGAACAAAACACACACCAGGTTAAGAATATCACACGTAAGCTATTTTAATTACCTCTCAAACTACCGTAACTAGTTATATATATGTTTAGTTTTACTGTCGGGTCACTCATTACTGGATCCGCGAGCTGCATGATACTGACGGGCTGTCAGGAGAGGGAGAGTGCTCCGTTTATTATTCCCGTGTTATTGTAAATTACTGTTCACTTTTGAATAATGTAGTTAATCTGCTATGATTAGTTTGTTTAATATCGAATCATATCAATTTGTTTTAAAGCACAATAAATAACAAAGAAGACCTTTGACCGGCACTTTTCTCATTTTGTCCGGAAGATTTCAACTTTAACGGACATTTTGACCGGTGAAAAAATATTCTAACGGGAACTCTGACACTGGCTTAAGCAGGGGAACACGTCTGGCACTGCAGGATTTGAGTCCCTGGCGGCGTAGTGTGTTACTGATGGTAGCCTTTGTTACTTTGGTCCCAGCTCTCTGCAGGTCATTGACTAGTTCCCCCCCCGTGTGGTTCTGGGATATTTGCTCACCGTTCTTGTGATCATTTTGACCCCACAGGGTGAGATCTTGCGTGGAGCCCCAGATCGAGGGAGATTATCAGTGGTCTTGTATGTCTTCCATTTTCTAATAATTGCCCCCACAGTTGATTTCTTCACACCAAGCTGCTTACCTATTGCAGATTCAGTCTTCCCAGCCTGGTGCAGGTCTACAATTGTGTTTCTGGTGTCCTTTGACAGCTCTTTGGTCTTGGCCATAGTGGAGTTTGGAGTGAGACTGTTTGAGGTTGTGGACAGGTGTCTTTTATACTGATAACGAGTTCAAACAGGTGCCATTAATACAGTTAACAAGTGGAGGACAGAGGAGGCTCTTAAAGAAGAAGTTACAGGTCTGTGAGAGCCAGAAATCTTGTTTGTTTGTAGGTGACCAAATACTTATTTTACCGAGGAATTTACCAATTAATTCATTACAAATCCTACAATGTGATTTCCTGGATTCTTTCCCCCCATTCTGTCTCTCATAGTTGAAGTGTACCTATGCAAATTACAGGCCTCTCTCATCTTTTTAAGTGGGAGAACTTGCACAATTGGTGGCTGACTAAATACTTTTTTGCCCCACTGTAGATCACCTTTAGACAAGATAGGACAACATGTCATACAAACTACTACAAATATGTTGAATCGCACATGGACACTTATAGTGGTTAGAAGACTTGGTAGAATGTGTCTTTGTTGGCACATGTACTTTTTGACATTGCCTCACAAGTTTGTTGAATTAACAGTAATGGTGTTAAAGGACTTTGAGGCTCATGAGACCGGCTTCATTTACAACAACACTTCAGGGCGGCAGATCAAGTACCCTGCTCGCGAATGGGGGTGTGTAGTAGACACAATGTTAGTGGTCACATGCACACACACACACACACACACACTTACTCACTATGCAAGTGTTGGTTGGAGGAAGATGGATTGCACTAGGATAAGGAAAGTGGCAAAGTAGACACTGAGAGCTGGCATTGTGTGACACAAGTGACATCTATCATGGCTGACTTTGTTCCTTGGACAGGGTTTTCTGCAAAGGAAGCATCAACAAATGAATGTCATTTTATATTTAAATATATCTTATCTTGCCTCAAAACCGACAAGTAGTCTTTATCAGGTTTTATTTGTGTGGCCTTTTTTTTTCTTTATTTGATTGTTTAGCAACCTCCTTTAACCTGTGAAAAAGGTCCCAAGTCTGGAAATTGAAGCGGGCATGTTGCAGTAATGTCATATAAAGATTCTGCAGCTATGCAAGCAGCTCTGTGATGCTGTACTGGGGTACGGCAGAGCTTTGAGGTAAATACTAACTTTATCTAACTGTGTGGTCAGCCCCAGCAGATCACACCATACAAGATGGCTGATGCCTCCACAGAGTCAGAGGTCTGCAGGTGGGCCCCCTGCACTCCAAAAGACCTCAGTCTCCTCAGCACTCTGAGTTACACTCTGCTCTGTCCCTTCTTATAGAGACCAGTGCGGTTATCTGAGCTGTCCAGTTTATTGCTCAGATGAACACCAAGGTACTTGTAAGATCAAAATCTCGACGTCCGCTCCCTGGATGTTCCATTGTGTGGGGGTGTGTGTTGGCGCTGTCTGAATTCCACCACCAGTCCGTCCTTGGTCTTACTTGAGTTGAGCTGCAGGTGATTCCTCTGGCACTAGAGGGTGAAGTCCTGCGTCAGTTCTCTGTACTACCTGTCGTCCCCTTTAGGCCGACGATGGCAGAGTCGTCAGAGAACTTCTGAAGGTTGCAGTGTTGTGGGTGAAGTCTGCAGTGTAGAGGGTGAAGAGAAGCGATCCCAGCACCGTTCCCTGGGGGGTCCCTGTACTGCAGATGATCCTGTCTGATTGACAGACACTCCCGGGCCTTAACGCACTTAGGTCATACCAAGTCTCTGTGAAAAGTATGTCAGTGGCTTGTCATTTGATCCTGTAGGCTGTGTGCAGATGGGTTTTCCACAGACTTCATCATCTTAGTGCTGCCAGCAGAGCAGAGGTGTTAGGTTCCCGCTCGGATAGGACAGGATTACCACCTGATCTCTCAATAGGAGCTTATAGTCTAACAGGTTAACATTGCTATGCTAGTAAACCAACAGCTCAGATCAATGCTGTTTGGTTTCTCCCTACATCGCTCTCCTGCATACCTGAGCTAACTCAGAGGCAGGTTTCTCAGTAACTGTCCATAAAGAGACATAAGGCTGCTGGTAATTAGGGTAATGGCCCCAGGTATATGGATACGGGGGCTTCCTTCTCTGCCTGGCTTTGTTTGCTCCTCTTGTTTTTCATCAGTGTTTAAATGTGTTGACCTCTCTCCCCAGGTCTCAGCTCAGGAGATTACTTTCACTGGGCTGCTTAAGCACCATCATATTTTCCACCTCTGTCCACTACTAGGTGATGGTAGTACGAATTGACACTGACAGTGTGAATATTTATTGTAAATATCCTATTATAACATTACGGTGACAGATGACATCTGTTAATGATTAGGTTTTTGGTTTCAGATATTAACATTTAGTAAATTGTAACAGCAGTAAAGAAAGAATTTATATAAAACAAAGTCGTGGTAAAACAATAAAAAATCCTTAAAAATGACATGAGCTCGAGCAATAGATGAGACACTGGGATGAATATTTGTAACACAGCTTAACATTTTGACACTAAATTGCTAAGGACTTGTTGCTGGTTTGTGCACTTTGTCCACCTCCAATCAACTTTCATTTGTCTCCACCAACCCATGAGAAAAATCTTTGCATTAGCGGCTAAATGCTCTCAACACACACGTTTCACCACCTAGTCTCCTTACAGTGTCTGTCTTCTGTGCTGCTGTGTCTGAAAGTGTTTACACTTAAAACAGCTACGGCTGGAAACCAGATTGATAAGAGCCTGAACACTATACCAAATGTTGCCATAAAACCAAAACAATGAGTTAAAAAAGGATTCAAAGTCTTCTTTGAAGACTTGCCACAACAGCAATGCTGGTGTTGTTTTCCCCTTGTGAGTCTGTGTGTGTCGTCATGGCTAAAAGTGATCCTGGAGACACCTAGCATGGAGGTACCAGCAGGTTCTGAGTATTTGTCAAGTGTTTATATTTCTGTCTGTCTAAGGATAGATTTTGTCACTACAATAGCGTCACAAACATGAAAGGTACAGTCACGTAACCCAACAGGTGTCAATATGAAGGTGGTGTTAAAAAAATTGGTTGTGGCTGGAGTAAGTAAGCAATTAACAACAAAGGGGCCATTGCCTCTGGCCTGATTTGTAGGGATGTAACGATACCAAAAACTCATGGTACGATAATATCGCGATTAAAAAGTCCACGGTACGATATTTATCGCGATATTGAAAAATAAAGGGAAAAAAAATGTGAATTCTTTTTTTCTTTCTTTTTTTTACTTGAATTTGTTTTTGTTTTTCTTTATTAAATAATAAATCAGATTTTTACAGCATTTTAGTAGGATAGTAGTATTTTAAAGTGTCAACAATATAATAATCAGACCCTGCAATAGAATAAATAAAGTTTCACTTTAGTTTTTCAAGTAACTCAACTCTAACTCACTCACTCACTCACTCACTCACTCACTCACTCACTCACTCACTCACTCAGCATCATCAAGGTTATCTTTTAGGAATATGAGCATGTCCACATTTCCAGGTAGAAGCTGGGATGTTTGGGCGTTTACAATATCCCCTGCTGTGGAAAAAACTCTCTTGCTTGGTACTGATGTTGCTCGGACAGAGAGATATGCTTTGGCCATGGGTGACAGCAGTGGGTCAAACTGTGCATTGTCTCTCCACCACTTCAAAAACAATACAGTTGTTGCCAAGAAGGTGAGGCTTATTGACAGGGCGAGATATATATATATATATATATATATACTGTTGGTACTTGTCAATGTCTCTAGGTATGTACATGTAGCCCTGTAAATACGATGTCCTTTTGTGTTATCTGTTATTTTATGTTCATGTTGTAACCTACTTGCTGCCATGTTGGACAGGTCTCCCTTGAAAAAGAGATCGATGATCTCAATGGGACCATCTGGTTGAATAAAGGTTTATAAAAATATATATATATTTACATTTTCTTTTTTAAATCGCGGTATAATTTGTCAATCTCACGACGGTATTGAGACATTTATTTACCGCGATATTCGATATATCGTTACATCCCTACTGATTTGACATCACTACACTTTTATGGAGGCAAAGTATAGATTATACAGATATTAAGCCAGTCTTCAGGGATGATATCATAATATTTTAAGGACCACAGAGGACAATATTACTATGTCCATAACTGCAATTTGTAAATCAATAATACATAGCTTCAGAAGCTACGAGAGGCTGGATTGTTTTTATGAGGTGCACTTTGACACAGCCGCCAAAAGATAGCTGTGAGCAAAGAAAATGATGCAAAGCCATCTTGCGTCTGAGGATAGTGTAAACATTAATATAATACTCCTGCCTTCTCAGCTGCTAACTTACAATATTAAATTAAATCTTTCAGATAGTACAAGTTCTTGGTGGACAGCGCTGAGAAATGTACGGTGTGTTCGCAACCCAACGAAACACTAACATCTGTTTCTCCCAGCCTACCAGACTGTGTGCACATTTAGTTCACCATGAGGGTCGCACTAACAAAATAGTTGTTTAATTTGTCTCTCAGCTCAGCACTGATGGGTTCTGGAAGTCGGTGGCCAAGAGCGTTCCAAGGGAGCCCAGCGACATGCGCATCCTGAACCCCTACTTCATCCAGGAGGCCTCCTTCAAGCTGATTGGCTTACCTCACAACCGTGGACAGATGGGCCGAGGGGTGAGAGACCTGTTGTTGTCCTTGAAGTCCCTTTTTTTTGTATGTAGAGAGGCAACAGTGGGCTGTTAATGGTCAGCACTGGAGCTCCACTGTCTGTTTGCATTATGAAAGCCTCCGTGAACACACAGCAGATGCTGCAGGGAGCCGAGCACCTACAGAGCCTGAAAACAAAGTGTTACCATTAGGCTGTTTATAAATAGACCCATTCTTCAGATTTCACATCTGTAAGATATCAACACAACAAGCATACAGTTTAAATAACATGTTCACTGCATGCTGAACATGTTCTGGTTCTCGTACACACTCTTGATTTATGTCTGTTTCAGAATATACCAACCCTGGGGACAGTTGCCATAACGATGGCCCTTCACAACTGTGATGAGGTAGCTGTGGCTGGATTTGGCTACAACATGAGCACCCCCCACGCCCCTCTGCATTACTATGAGAAGATCAGGATGTCAGCTATCAAAGAGGTAACTTCAGAACTGATTTGGTTTGATACTACATGTATACAAGTACTAAAACTGATGCTGGACAGGGCAGAGCTTTTTCTACAGTTCATTAAGCTACTTTTATCTAGACATGTATCCCACCTTTTTTTTTAATTCATTCTTCATGTTAAAGGTGGGGTAGGTAAGTTTGAGAAACCGGCTCGAGATACACTTTTTGTTATATTCCATGGAATGCTCTTAACATCCCGATAGCAATGAATATCTTAAGTGCTTTGACAAAAAATCCATAAAAAAAGTCATCTGTGGAAGCCGTAGTGCTGTAAAAAGCACCACCAATCATTTTAGCCGGCCCGGCTAAAATAACTGGATGGCCTACCTGCCTGTCAGCCTTCCATCTGTGCACAAACTTATCTCGTGCCCTCATTGGTCATGTGCGCGTTCGTGTGTGTTAGAGGAGGGGCTCTGTAAGGAAGTGGCAGATTTTTTCCGGCTGTGTATTTTCAAATTCTAGCACACTCGAGCTGGTTTCTCCAAAATGACCTACCCCACCTTTAAATACACTTTACATTTCTTAAATATCGTTATTGTTTTTGCTATGTGTTTTGTCTTTTGTACTTATTTGGTCATAAAATGTGAAAACAATTAAAATAATTCAGCAGTGGTGCCCCCCCTACATTATGTATATCTCAGTGGACATACATTTTTAGCACCGACTGACAACATCAATACTGTTATTTGATTGGTGCATCTGTGGGATGGGTGCTAAAATAGTTTAAATAACTTTAATTCCGACAGGGACACAGAAGGTGAAAATGTTAACAGATGCTCCTTTCTATACATGTAAAAGTAGTCAGAGTTGCAGCGGACCTGCAGGTTTCTGGGAGTTTGTTCCAGATATTTGGAGCATAATAACTGAACGCTGCTTCTCCATGTTTAGTTCTGACTCTGGGGACAGAAAGCTGACCAGTCCCTGAAGACCTGAGAGATCTGGATGGTTCATAATTTAGCAGGAGATCAGAAATGTATTTTGGGCCTAAACCATTCAGTGCTTTATAAACCAGCAGCAGTATTTTGAAATCTATTCTTTGACACACAGGAAGCCAGTGTAAAGACTTCAGAACAAGAGTGATGTGATCCACTTTCTTAGTGTTAGTGAGGACTCGAGCAGCAGCGTTCTGAATCAGCTGCAGCTTTCTAATAGATTTTTTAGTGAGACCTGTAAAGACACCATTGCAGTAGTCGAGTCTACTGAAGATAAAAGCATGGACAAGTTTTTCCAAATCCTGCTGTGACATTAGTCTTTTAATCCTAGATATGTTCTTTAGGTGATAGTAGGCTGATTTAGTAACTGTTTTAATGTGACTGTTGAAACCAGGTCAGGTTGTTTTGAACATTGCAGGCTGAAGCTCAGCGCTAACTTGTATACATTCTGCCAACACATTGATATGCTAAGTTGCAGGACATCTCTAAGCAGTTGACCAATCACAACAGAGCTGGCCAGCTAACCAGAGCAGACTGGGCTCTGGTTTTAGACAGAGGGTGAAAAGAGGTGCTGCAGCACAGGCAGTATGAGAAAAAGAAAGAGCTTTTTGAACATTAAAGCATGGAGACATGTCCCAGTAGAGGCACTAAATACAAATATATGATCCTGAAAATATGGTTAATAGGGCCCCTTTAACTGATGTAAAGGTAAAGAAAGAGCAAATCATTACTAGTTGCTACACTGAGAAAACAAAAAAACATTGACTTAAATTAAATGCATTTTGTCAACAGACTTCACATTACTGTATTATGTTAGTTGAAAGCTATAATACAAGTATAAATAAAAAATATTAGGTTCAACTTAATGTTATTGCTTTCAACTAACATAATATTGTTATGTGAAATGTGTTAAAATGTAATTAAAGTCAATTTTTCAGTGTAGCTTACACCATGTGTATTTTTGAAAAAGGACAAAAAATAGTTTGATGTTCTCCAGTCATTAGTGCAGGAGTATCATTATACTAAAGATGATGCTTTTGCTCTGACGCCCACTCACAGGCTAAGACGCTGTCTCCACAGAAAGTTGTCTGAAATATATTTTATTCCCTTTTGAATATATAGTTTATATGTTTTAATTTGTGAGAAGCGAGGAGAATTCATATTTCTGGTTCACTGAAGTTATTTAGGAGAGAAACCGTGTTTGTTTTTTTGCAACATTTTTGACACATTAGTAACCCAAACTAGTTTACAGTTCAGGTTCCATATTTCCTGCTCATTATCCCACTCTTAATCCACAACACTCATCAAATGTTAGCAACCGATCGACCGATATCGTATTTGTTAGTCTTCCACGTTTATGCTGCACTGGAACAGTTTACTGTGACCTTTCTCTCATTTATATGCCTCTCAGGAGGGATTTACCCAGCATGCTGCTTAGTGGCCTGGATGTGTATGAAATCTCAAGTATAGGAACGTTGCTGGGTGTAGTCACGGCGCACTACATGCATACAGGGCCTAAACCGCCATTCAGTCCACTTCACAGTGTCCAGCCTGCTCATAAATCACTCTCAGCCCAGGTTACTGAGACAGACATGCAATCCCTTCATCCTATTTTCACCGCCTGACACAGACTTGTGTTTCAGTCGGAAGAGGCGCAGAGCTGCTGGGCCGCTGCCATGTATAATTGAGACTGGAACTCATTCCTACACTCCTTCATTAGCCAACATGGACTGTGTTTTTTTTCTCTTGGCAAGTAGCAAAATCCATCCATCGGAATAGGGATAGTCTTCATCATCTCTTTTAAACTGGATAACATAGTGTCAATGATTACTTTTTTTATATTGCAATACATTTAGTCAATCAATAATACAAATGTAATCGCAATGATAATGTGTGAGTAGTCTTGATTAATCACAGGTTTAAAATACTGGTATTTACTTGTATAATTGGTGGGAGATAGAACAAATACACGTGTGGTGTAGTAATAAATAAATACATAAACTGGTAAGAAATCAGATGATTGATTTCTGAATTATTGGAATGAAGTACGAACATTTGCCGACACAAATCCAAAGCGTTAACAAACCCACTGTCACGGAGAGCTGCTATGATCGCCTTCTGTATAGTGTCCTTAAATTGAGGTAGTGGTGGTTGTTGCTGATGGTCAGTGGTCTCCAGTCGGTGCATTACATGCAGCTTCCGCACTGTAGTTAGGGAAGGAAGTTGGTGTCTAACTTTGGTGTGTGTGTGTGTGTGTGTGTGTGTGTGTGTGTGTGTGTGTGTGTGTGTGTGTGTGTGTGTGTGTGTGTGTGTGTGTGTGTGTGTGTGTGTGTGTGTGTGTGTGTGTGTGTGTGTGTGTGAATATGTTAACGTTTTTCATATTCATTCACAGTCTTAATTTAAATAAAAATAAAAAAAACTATTATTTTCAGTTACCACAATTTCAAATATAACATAAATGTTTAAAGCTTTGCTAAACAAGCATGTTTTTTATTTTTATGTTTTGCTGACAAAACAGACAATTTCTTGTTACTTTTTTACAGTATAAGAAATATTAGCCTAGGTCACTTAAAGCAGATGCCTTCGGCTGTCTCTGGCTGTCACAAGACCCTCACCATACCAAGATGTGATCACAATGCGAGGAGAAAGGAGACTAAGTGTTCTCTTACAGTATTAGGACCCGGTGTATACCTTGGGACCTGTGATCAGATGTCATTATCCAGATAACGTATCCACAAAGATCGAGTGTTAGCTTATGGAGATAGCTTTTTGTCATCCCATGACAGTACGCAGCAGGAGTATAGGATGATCCTAAATATCCTAAACAGTTTTGTGTTTTTACATTATTCCAAATGTTTTCAACAATTTTCAAACCCAGAGAAGTCTGTCAGACGTATGATGACATATGCCCTTGAGAATGTGTCAGTATTTGAACCACACACTTTTAAATCTTTTAACTCGACATTTGAAATGGATGAAGGATTTT
Organism: Gymnodraco acuticeps; assembly: GCF_902827175.1. Taxonomy (NCBI): domain Eukaryota; kingdom Metazoa; phylum Chordata; class Actinopteri; order Perciformes; family Bathydraconidae; genus Gymnodraco; species Gymnodraco acuticeps. The sequence continues at coordinate 8,019,283 of NW_022991154.1, read as the reverse complement.
ATTCATGGGTCTTAAGTTATCAGAGAAACAAGCTGAGCAAAAGTAAGCAGCAGCGTAAGCGGCATGACATAGCTTTACTTATTTTCCCTTTCTAAATAAGGGTTATCTACGGTGGCCGACAATTGCAAACGGGCCAAAACATTTTCATTAGCAGAAACAAGAGTGCTTCTTGACGTTCAGGGATTATAAAGATGGCCAACAGTCACTGTTGGTGGGAAGTTTCCTACAATGTAAGTTTGATTGGCTTATTATAACAATGTGATCACATCATTCCTTCCGAACTAGGTTAACTGGTTTAGAAAGCTAGCTACTAGCAGATCTGCAATAATATTGGAATGAATCATAAACTGTTTCCATCAAGAGTTACAGTTGGCAAACTTTATAATCCCAAAACCGGTTCCAGCAATATGGGCATTTTTTTTAGTTTGCAGTGTTTTGTATTTGCAGCATTTTGCTAAAGGAGCGCTTTTAGTAAACGCTGCACATATTTAGTCAGGTTAGTGAATTTGTTTCCAAGTTGGTGAAGATGATTCTTCATTTCCATGTGTTTTGGCACATTTGTGATTTTATATTTGCATTATTTTTGAAGCTGCAGCGCATTTCTTCCAATGGGAATGTTTTGGGCCATTGTAGCGAATTTGCACCTGACGGCCACCATGGTTATTGGCCTTTTTACGGATGTGAACAAAACTCAAAAATATGTGTATCAATGCTCATTGATACACAACCTTTTTGTGCTTGGTTTATTGAAAGGGGAAATTGTATTTATTTTTAATAAAATGTTGGTTTAAAGAGTGAGACATTTAGAAGGTAGCCTGTTGAGTGTTGTCCACCAACTAGCTCCTGTCCTGTGTCTCTGTCTTCTCTGTAGTCCTGGACTCACAACATATCGAAAGAGAAGAAGTTCCTGCTGAAGCTGGTGAAGGCTGGAGTCATCCAGGACAGGACCAACGGAATCTGTGGAGCAGGATGCTGATGCTCTCCACTGCAAGACTTGTGAATGCAGCGCACCTCTACCTGCTCTGTAACCTGAAGAGAGAAGGCTCTCAGCAGAGAGCAGCAGCTGTCACACTGTGGTCAGTGCAGAGAGACCAGAACACACTGTCCTGCTGCTGTATTGAAATATTTCAAGCAATATGCCTCTGTTTCAAGCTCCTCTTAGCCGCATATTTACTGGAATGTGGTGCCCCGGCTCAGGTATATCTTCCGTTTTGGGGATCAGCACCTAGATCTGCTGCAGGCTGAGGAGAGGAGGATAGGATGAAGAGATGTTGGGTTCAAAACATTGAGCATGTGCCAAGTATAACTCTACAAGTGTCCTTCTGCTCACAGATCTGAATGTAAGTTGCATTAAACATATCGTCACATATTTATCCTCCAGTTTCCGTCGACTCAACCGTCCTGGACCATGTGTCAGAGCGACGAGGCAATCATTTCATTGAGTCGCTCAGATTTAGCATGAGGCTAATAAGCTGCCTTTTTTCACGAACATCACATTCCCTCCACGGACGCTGAAGAGTGATGTTTGTTCTTTAGCAACATACTACAATCCCTACAGACTCAGCCTGACATTAAGCTTCCATTTCTGAAGAGGGAAATTAACTTGAATGTAAACAAAAGGCAATCAAACTACGCTAATATTTATAATATGATGCTTATCATGTGTTACTGATTTAACCTTTTAAACACTATCGAAGTGTGTAATCAGCTGTTACATTGTGTTTTCGTTCCTTATATCAATAATGGCTACTCTAACAGAGATATAAACATAATCGATAGGCGCTTTCACACCGCAGTACTTTTCCCACTTTAGTTCCGACATAGTTCCGAAATGTTGCGTTCACACCAAAAGGAGCCGGAACTAAAATTAGTTCATGAGAACCTTTTCCGTCCCTGCAAGAGAGCAGGTACTTTCGTGGGAGAAAAAGGTTCCTATGTCTGATTGGCTGGGCGGAATGCAAACCACGCCCCGTAAAACTCCCAAAAAGTTTTGTGAAGCCGGCATTTTATTATCCTCGCATTAGCATTAGCCCGGCGCACGTACGCAGAGAAACTAACTTATGGCAACACAAAATAAAACATGGGAGCGGTGGAGATGAGGAGGTGTCGGCGTTCTGGCGATTTACTCGGAAGGCTTCAGTAGAAGCTGCTGGGAGTCCCAGCAGCTTCTACTGAAGCCAGTCCCCAACTCCGGGGACTTTGGGCGGCAGTATACACCGTGAAGTTGTTTGCGGCCTGCCAGTAAACCCAAAGCAGAAGAAGAAGAAGAGACGTCATCGGTTTAATTCTATAGAGTCTGGCTGCAGACCGCAGCAAGGAGGCGGATCGTATAGGGGCGTTTCCTAAAGGGTTATGAAGCCCGCCCCCACGTATTTCTTAAAGGTATATGACGCTCTCTGTTTCTCATTTATTTTAATGCTTTGAATGAATCATAAACGAACTTTGAAAAATAATAATTATAAATAATTTGCATAAAGAATGAAGAGTATACAACCCACAGAGAAGACAAATTCATAAATTGTAGGTATATCATTTTTCACTGTTTGCGCAGTGGTAGTAATTATTATTCAAATCAATCAACTACGTTTTATGGAAGATATTGCTGTATATCATTTAACAACATGAGTAGAGGTTTCTGTACACCTAAAATACTGAAGTTTAAGTTACTGTCCTGATGTGTATCATTCATTTGTTCATGTGGTAAGATTAATAAAAAAATAAGAAATATATATAGTACATACAAAGAGGAAAGTATTTATTAAACAAACATGTTATTCTTGGAAGGTGCCTCCAGCATCATAGAAACAGTCAATGCTGCAGAATCCTGCCAGCTCATCTTCCGAGTACATCCCAGAGAGTTGTCCTCTGCGCCCATGTCCCCTGTAGCCTTCCGAGTTTTTGAATGAGCTTTGATATTTATATTTTAATTGGATTTCTTATTAGTTTATGCAGCTCAAGGGGTCACATCATTTGTATAATATAACTAGTGTTTTTGCTTATCGATATTAGGAAGTTTTTATTATGTTACATTCTTTAACCTGTCTTTAATAGTGTTAGGTGAGCTATTAAGCATGTGTTAGATGACCAGTGACTCTTCTCTAATCATATTACTTTACCACATTTCTGATGATGCCATAACTAATGTTACATAATTATAGAAGACACATCCGAAGTGTTATTTTTACATATTGATTAGCAGCCGACATTTACTGAAAGGATGCGTCCGTCTCTCGTCTGGTTCATTACAACTAGTAGTTACAAACTGTTACAGTTACAACCTTAATCAGTACCGCACATCTTATTACTCAATTCAACCAACCAAGCTAGCCATGTTGTCTATCCGAATCCATACCATATTATTTGATTAAGTTACAGTATGTAGGGCAGGCCTACTTATATTTCCAAGATAATACAACAGTACACAACAGTACACTAGCATCATGCTAAGTGCTGGTTAGCATCACAGCATATACGCTAACCTTAGGTCAATTAGATGATCAGCTTTGGTAACACAAATCCGTATTGTTATCGAGCCTGATAATCTATTGACGATCTAAATTTAACGTTATTTCAACAGTAGAGTAGGCCTGGTTGCAAACGGGACTATAGGCCAACGTGTTTATACCATCATGCTAAGTTAGCATTTAATACCACAAACATTTTTACCACATACAACTATTATTTACTTTATTAACGCTTAACAAGGTTGGATAGTCGATGTTGTACTTTGATAACGAGACAATTGTGTGTTAAGAAAAATGACATTACAATAAATATAAACATGCATCTCTGGAAAATACTATTACCGCTGTTTCAACTTGTTGTTCGGCCATCGTGAAAGAACGAATGACTTATTCTGCGAGGATTTATAAAAGCAGCTGGAATCCCTTAAATTGCATTACTGCCACCTACAGTATGTATTTCTGCTGAGTGTCATTATTCTATTGGATAAAAAAAGTTAGGAAACCCCCCTATACGATCCGCCTCCTTGCTGCGGTCTGCAGCCAGACCCATCTCGTTTAATTTGCCTAATCCTCCCCCAGGGATTTATTCCGGTGTGAACGTAATCTGTATTTAGTTCATGAGAACTAAAGAGTTCTCATGAACTAAATTCTGATAAACCTTTGTGGGGAAAGTACTGTGGTGTGAAAGCGCCTATTCAGACACCAAATGTATTGAAAATGATTCGCTATTCCATGTCCCCATAGCAGAGTTCCCGTTAGCTGGTAATTACCGGACTACGACCGGTAAAATATGCTGAAGACCGGCAAATCTAAATCTCTCCGGTCAAAGTGTCCGTTCAAAATAATTTCCTTTTAGCGCAATACCACATCACTTGCGCAACTTGCGCCATTTATGTGACAGATAAGAATAGTCAATTCTAATGTCTAACACGTAATGTGGAGAAAGAGATGTCCTGGATGGGTTGATTGTGCGTTGATCTGTTGGTAATGCCTCGGGGTTCCAGTGGGCATGTAAACAAATGCATAATGCTGCGCTATACTTTGCGGCCTCACCCGGTTGCATAGCGACGCTTATTGTTTAGGTGTCTTTTAATAAGCAGGTAGTCATATCATTAGCTAGAACTAGCTGGATCTGATCGATATGGACATAAACGCGAGTCTAATCTGACGGGAGAGAGAGAGATCAGCTGCTGCTGACGAGTCGACACGCAGCTCTGCATGATCACATGCAGCGGTGAGCGGACAAAACACACTTCAGGTTAGAATATCACACGTAGCTATTTTAGTTACCTCTCAAACTACCGTAACTAGTTATAGATATGTTTAGTTTTACTGTCGGGTCACTCATTACTGATCCGCGAGCTGCATGATACTGACGGGCTGTCAGGAGAGGGAGAGTGCTCCGTTTATTATTCCCGTCCATCCATCCATCCATCCATCCATCTTCTCCCGTAAATTACTGTTCACTTTTGAATAATGTAGTTAATCTGCTATGATTAGTTTGTTTAATATCGAATCATATCAATTTGTTTTAAAGCTCAATAAATAACAAAGACCTTTGACAGGCATTCTCATTCTCATTTTGTCCGGAAGATTTAAACTTTAACGGACATGTTGACCGGCGAAAAAATATTCTAACGGGAACTCTGCCCCATAGTGTTGCATAATAGGGTGGAATATTGTATAACTTGGGAGTTAGTTTTTTCATTCCCGAAAAGTGTCCCTATTGAAGCAGATCATAGCAAATTGGTGCTAAATGTTTTGGGAACCCGTTTATCTTTTGGCTCTGCAGTCCTCTCGGCCTTCAAACTGTATCCAATCCAGTTTTTGGAGAAGGACATTCAAAACATATATTTTTCTTTCTGTCCAATCACAATTTAGCTGCAAAGAGTGCCTTCTGCAGCAACATTCACTTAAATACTATATTTAGGAAAATCGGACAACTTCAGATGCACTAAACGTCAAAATAATAATGATATTAATCTCCATTTGATTATATGACATGTGTTTTTATGTTCCTCTAAAACATAATCCTGCATTGGTCAAACAAAACTGAGCTGTGAAAACCAAATGTATTTTTAACATCTTATTTTGAGTGGAAAATACTTCCTCTAACCTAACATTCATGAATCAACCTTTACATCTTATGTAAACCGTAAAACAGTTGGTGAAACAACTTGAAACAATATAGAATATGTGTCAGCAGGAGAACAAGAGCCTACAATACTGCAGCCCTTTACTTGTTCCATTTTAGACCTTTTTGATAAGAATTGATTGTTGTTATTGGGTGAAAGAAATGTGATGTATCTCTTTTTATGGACTAGTTGACTGCTTTTTGGAAGACTCGTGAAATGCAGCAGTCGTGAAAGCCAGACAAGTTAGTACAAAAAGTTCTCGAAGATCTCCAATGTGCTCTATTTGGTGATAAGCCATAATTGCAGATGTGTGATCCAAACTGTATGACTATTGATTTTTCATATGAATGTTTTCACAGACACCCAGCGCAAATGAAAGGCCATTCTATAGCGAGCTATAGGCCCCATCACCGTTTAACTCATTTCGCTAAAGATAGTGATATCGATTTCAATGGAAATATTCCAGGCTGTAACTTTTAAATTAAACAGTACAGGCTCTGTTTTTTTCCTACATATTTTTACAACTGAAATGACGAAACAGGTTATGATCAAAATCAAATGTTTCATGGGGAAGGAAATGTGTGTAACATGCTTGTTAGTACTCAAGGGTGAACATTGTGTTTTTTTAATGAGGAAAAATACATTTAAAATTACATTTTGTTGGTTTAAAAAAATCCACAGGGTATTCTCAATTTGTTAACATTCACAGAACGGTGTCCAACTTTGAGTGGAATCATTTGCTGCTGTTATGTGAAAAAAGGTTGATTAAACACTGATTAACATTGATAGACAGGGGGGGGGTCATGGTGATGCTGGATGTGAAATCGATGACCCTTTCTCCTTCTATTAAGATGTTGCTGTTTATTGCCCTCACTCACTTCACTCTCAGGCCCAGCATCAGTCACCATCAGTGTCACTATATCAATGATCAATCACTCAATGTATTCACTGAGATCTACTGTATTGTGCTGTCTGTATGTTTGTGTTGCTTTATTCACTCTGGCCTGCATTCTCAACTAAGGCTGTTATATGGACGTTATGCTGGTCAGAGGCTCAAGCCAAAGTATTCATATTTCTTGAAAGCTGTGCATAAAAATCACGTTAAAGAATAAAGATATAAGTATGCTGTATTTTGCCAAGTCTGTTGTTTTTTTCGTGCTTTGACATTATAGTTGAGGGTTGTCCTTACGTATTTTCTTTCCAAACTTCTGTTCTTGTTTGGAAGTTCTTCCTGTGCTCATGAACTCAAAATCTCAGGACACTTGAAGGGAATCACTCTAGATAAGGCCTACATTTCCCGACAACTCGAGATTGAATTTATTCGATTTTTGGGGTTAAAGGTCACTGACTTGACATGTGTACAGTCCTTGGTAATCAGGAACACCCGGAGGGAATTCATCTGATTTCTTATGACACACATTATGCATACATTAATTTGAATAAAACATTAGCCTACCACTAATGGGGACATTTTTGCAATATTGAAGCTACTTTTATGACTATGAAGGATCTGGGTTCTTCCACCACTAAAAACATTTACATTATCAAAAGAATAAAATGGATAGATCAATATCGATCTATACAACATAGAACAACTCAATTTTATATATAGTCACTATAATCTTATGTAGAAATATTTTAGTGCCTTACCTATACATGTATTGTTCTGTATAACAGTCGTAATGATTTACCTTAGATATAGTATTACAGCAGATAATGTGAGGTCAGGTCACAATTATTTTGTGCCATAAATAAACAATGGACTATGAAACCATGAGCATGTATTGTTAATTGATGGTACAGTTTATTCTTAGTTCTGTTTGTGCTGCTATCTTGAATTGAAAAGGCAACGGGTGGACCTGAGCGAACACAGTACAGAACTGCACCCTGGGACCCCTGAATAGGTCAAGACATTTGATTCTATTAAATATTCAAAAAGATGTGATGTTGTTGTTCTCTACACTGTCACTCCCTGCCCATCTTAGCTCCTCTCACAGTATGCAGCTGCTGTTTTATAAGCAGTAGTCACATGTTTATGAGTGAATGGAGGTAAACACGAGGCGTGAGTGACTCACTGTTACTCATGCAAGGAAAGGCATTGCTGTTCAAATCTGTGTTACACTTTAATGACCGCTAAGCAAAGACAAACAAGCTAAGTTTAACCACTCGTTGTCATGTTAGTCTTACTCATCGCAGGGCCTGGTCAATGTGAGAGCAATACTAAGGACTGAAAAAGCATGTCATCAATGAAACATCTATTATTCTTAGTAAAAAAAGAACTAGACAGGATTTAAAGAGTCCTTTTTTGAAGATGACCAACTACAGTCTTTAAGGTATTTCTTACTTTCAAAACAAATCCTTTAAGTATGACCTGAGGATCGAACAGCATGACATTTGAAAAAACACAACAACATTTGGTGAGTGAGACTAGAAAAGGTAGATACATATTGTTTCATTTTTCCTCTTTCATCAAGGTCAACGTGTATATTTCTGATACCTCGGTTTATAGGACAAGGACTTGAAGTAATTTTCATGATTCTAGATTGTTTTGGTATGAGTTGTAGAGGGATGGAGATACAGTATCATCTGTAGAGATGTCTGCTTGCTCTCCAGTATAACGGAACTACATGGCACTCTGCCTGTGGCGCTTAAAGCCCATCTTCTCATTGGTTGTTGTCAGGGTGCATCAACCTGGCATCAACCCATCGGGGGCGGCGACATTTTTTTGAAATTTCATAACAACACAATTTCCCGATTTTGGATCAACAAAGTACATCTTATTATCTTATACTAACAGAACTGCGCCTATATTGCGTACAGCGCCCATACACTATGGCACCCCCCCCCCCAAAAAAAATCTAGTTGAACTGCCCCAGTTCAACTTCTGTAAAAAACAGAGGTTTATGTGAAATAGTTCTATTTTTAAAATAAATGGTTTTAGTGTGCAATATTAGATTTTAGTATTTGTGTTCATTTAAAATAAATCAAACTCCCAAAAAACGTATACAGCTTCTGTGTGCTTTTATTAACATTGGAATTTACTGTGTAAGCGGCCGCGGGAGGGGAGAGACTCTCCTGAAAGACTGAGCGGCTCTGATAACCTCAGCTCAGTGAGGTAAAGGCACACCTTTATATGATCATTATAGTTATAAAAAAATAAGAGAATAGGTGAAAAACAGGTATGAAATATATATGACAGTAAAAAAAAGTTGTTTCATATTGATGTTGAGAGATGTATCCATAGATCTCTTAATTTTGCTCGCAAAGTGCACCAGATTGATGCTTTTAACTTCAATATTTAAAAAAATAATCTTCCTGGGGGAGCATGCCCCCAGACCCCCCTAGAGGATGTTAGGTCGCCCCCCACCACTTAAATCATGTTCAAATGGATAGGATATACAGTTGCACACATCTTGTGTCCATATCTTACTGTTTTGGTGGTCATGCCACAACTGTGCATGCGCGAGTCATAGTGAGTGTCTGCATTTGGGGGGGGGGGGGTTTAGCTGACATTAGCATTTAGCTAAAAGCATAGCTGGGCAGTACTGCCTCAAAGAGTTTAGTTTCATTATTACTAAAATATAATTCCAATGATATGGTTTGCTGTACGTTTAACACAAAACTTCCAAGAAGTCTATGCTCCAATTATTTCAGTGAGTGAAATTCTAGTATATCTTTTTTTGTTAAATGTTATCATTAATTAGCATTTATCGATGTTATTGAAAAGCTAATTAAACATCCAGCATTCAAGCAAGACACCCAGCTGTGCTAACGGCGCTAACGGTAGCAGCAAAGTAAAAAAGAAATAGACATGAAGATGACATAGGAGTGATAATACTTTAAAACAAAAGGCATTTGTGTTAGGTGCAATTTTCATAAAAGGAAGTAAAATCCTAGCATGTTTGTATTTTATCACTAATTAGCATATGTTTATCGGTTAGCATTCTAGGGAAACGCCCAGCTGTGGTAATAATGCTAACGGTAGCAGCAAATTAAAAAATAAATAGAGAAAAGGAAGAAATTTGCCTGAGTATTACTTTTGTGGGAAATAAAGGTCCACCTTTGCTGTAGACATTACATTACATTTTGTTTAGCTAACTCTTTTATCCAAAGAAACATACATAAACATCAATACTGTTGACATACCTACAGTAGCAATTTGGGTTAAACAGCAGTTGAGCATTGGGGGAAGAACTGTAAACTGTGTGAAACATAAAGCACTTCAAGATAAACATTTTGTTTTCCCCACACACGCAAAATATAATCCAACATGACCTTAAACTAACTCTGTCTTGTGAAAGATTGCTGAAATAATCTTATACAGTTGCAAGAAAAAGTGTGAACCCTTTGGAATGACCTGGATTTCTGCATAAGTTGGTCATAAAATGTGTTCTGATCTTCATCTAAGTCACAACAATAGACAAACACAGTCTGCTTAAACTAATACCACACAAACAATTATATGTGTTCATGTTTTTATTGAACACACCATGTAAACATTCACAGTGCAGGGTGGAAAAAGTATGTGAACCCCTAGGCTAAAGACTTCTTCAAGAGCTAATTGGAGTCAGGAGTCAGCCAACCTGGAGTCCAATCAATGAGACGAGATTGGAGGTGTTGGTTAAAGCTGCCCTGCCCTATAAAAATTACACATCAGTTTTGAATTTGCTATTCTTAAGAAGCATTGCCAGATGTGAACCATGCCTCGCACAAAAGAGCTCTCAGAAGACCTACCATTAAGAATGGTTGACTTGCATAAAGCTGGAAAGGGTTACAAAAGTATCTCTAAAAGCCTTGATGTTCATCAGTCCACGGTAAGACACATTGTCTATAAATGGAGAAAGTTCAGCACTGTTGCTACTCTCCCTAGGAGTGGCCGTCCTGTAAAGATGACTGCAAGAGCACAGCGCAGAATGTTCAATGAGGTGAAGAAGAATCCTAGAGTGTCAGCGAGAGACTTAAAGAAATCTCTGGCACATGCTAACATCTCTGTTGACGAATCTACGATACGTAAAACACTGAACAAGAATGGAGTTCATGGGAGGACACCACAGAGGAAGCCACTGCTGTCCAGAAAAAACATTGCTGCACGTTTGAAGTTTGCAAAAGAGCACCTGGATGTTCCACAGCACTACTGGCAACATATTCTGTGGACAGATGAAACCAAAGTTGAGTTGTTTGGAAGGAACACACAACGCTATGTGTGGAGAATCCAAAGGGTACACAACTGTAAATACAGTAGGCCTACAGTGATTTCCACATATAAAAGTAACCAGTGACTATTTGCAGAAGAATGTAAGTAGAGTGGGAGTATGGGAACACAGGGTAGTTTGTTCATAATTTAAATATAGGAGAAAAGCACTTGACATCATGTTTATCATTGTTAGTTGTGTGTTTTGCATGGTAATTTAAGAAAACCATGGCACAACAATCATATAAACTTGATCCAACATGCAAGCAAAATGATTGAACTGCTCTTGCTACAGGCGATATGAGCTTTCAAACAGTAGCTCTGCAGCATTTCTCTGGTTGCAGTGCAAAAAAAAAAGTAAATAGACTTACAATGAGAGGAAGGAAAAAGCATTATTTACTATTTCCAGAACGTAATGTGGTTATTCTCCACAACAGGCCTGTGTGAAAGGGGCCAGCTTAATTATTGCCAAAGACCAGGGTCCCACCTGTTTGACACTCGTTTCTTTAAGATATCCCTCTGTTGTGTTCAACACTGAGACAAGAAAATAAAATCAATTATGGAATAGATGTATGCAACGAATAATTAGAGATTGTTATTGCAAATATTTAATAAAACACCAGTAATTACACCATCCCAACATCAACACAGGGAGTACATTCAGACTGCTGATGATATTTGATGATCACAATCATTAGATTTGGCTGACTTGGTAATCCAAAGCGATTTACATTGAGTGCCATCAACCATGAGGATTCAAATTCTAAATAGTAAGAATCTTGCAAGTACATTACTTTCAATAAACTTTACAGTGTATAAAGTCAATAAAGTGCTACATACAGAAATGAAAGGATAGCAGACAGGCTTTGTGTGTGTCTGTGTGCTGTTCAGGTAGTGCTCAGACCTTTGCATTTACTGGTTGTTTTTCTGGATATGATAACAAAATATGTGCGATGAATGTAGTCTTAACACCATACACAAAGATTACATTTGATGAGATTTCTACCAGATAACAATAATGTCAAAGTTGAAACTAAAAGCCAAAAAGGGTCACATTAATAAGATAAGATGGACTTTTATTAATCCCTCGTGGGGAAATTGTTTCTCTGCATTTGACCCATCCTAGTGTTAGGAGCAGTGGGCTGCCATTTTGAACGGCTCCCGGGGAGCAATGTGGGGAACGGTGCCTTGCTCAGGGACACCTCTGTAGCACTTCGTGTTGCCGGGACTTGAACTGGTGACCTTCCAGTTGCCAAGCCAAGTCCCTATCGACTTCGCCACCACCACAATAAAGTCTAGGTAAGGTCAAAACGTGGTCGAGTCATTTGTGTGGCATAGAGAAAGTATGAAGGAGGTTTTTTCCTGAAAACAACTGTGTTATTACAGCCCTCATACTGTAGCACTGCAGTGAATACAAACTGATTTGGAAGATGTGAGATCCCAAACAGCTTTACTATGGTCAGAATGAGCAGGTGGACACTATATAAAGAGCATCCTTGACCTGGACATATTCTCAGGCTGTGTGCTTGGAGGGGTGGAGAGGGGGGGGGGGGTCACTGGGTGAGTACACACAAACAGAAGCTCCTTACTACTATGTAGGTGGCCTGGGTATGACAACATGGGAATGGTGAGGACACATAGCAGCTACAATGCATGCAGCCTGGCTCCAGTTTCAGACAATGTGTTCATCTCTCTTACTCCCTTTTCATCTGTGGAACCTGACCCAGGCCAATCGTCCCAGACGATCATTTTGGTTTAATTAATCCTGGAGCTGGACACAGGCTGAGCTGCATTCTGCAGTAGAGTGTGACTGCACAGACTCAGGTTTCATTCATCTTTATTCCCCCTGACAGTGCATCTGCACTGGGTTAGGCCACAGCACTCTCCCCTGTGAGAATGGCGCTACATGTGGCAGCACGACAGATGGAATCCATGCATCTGTCTTTACCTGTCATTAAAATCATCACAGAGGTTTTTTTTTGCACCTAATGTCACACTGAGGTGAACAACACTACTACTTACTACTGGAATTCTATTGAGTAATACAGCCCTTCAGGCAAGTTGGTGGTGCTGTGTTTACCACAGTCACTCATCATCCGTTTTTGGATGATTTCTGATTTGAAAGAGCATAAAAAGTGAAAGAATGTATCAAGAAAAATCTAAAGAATGCTTTTGCATGCAGTCCAATGTGCAAAAGCTACACAGAGTATCAGTAATGCTTCATGCAACTTCCTAAAGGTGTTCATTGGAAGTGATATGTGCGCACATTTAACGTTCATTTTCTAAAACGATTCAAATCTAATAGAGGTGATTGGCTTGTTGAAAGTACCTATCATCCATTGGTGGAACATTGATGCCCATTGATTGGGGAAAAATGTCTGTTATGCCATCAAAGTTGATAAACTATAGTCATTTTTGATAAGCTGTCATATGATCTGCTCCATTCGTGCACAAATCTTTGCTCCTCTGCATTCTTGGCAGCGACTCAAAGGAAGGTCTGAAGTTCTCAAAACAGCCTCGAGCACAGTTTCAGTTTTTTATGTTTCTATAACTTTGATTGACAAGAACCGAAACAAGAGGAGATTTACTGATACGTGACCCTCAGTCTTGAATTTTCCCCTTTCACTCACACACACATACGCACATACACTTTCCAGGGGGCAGTTAGCAGATGTGAAGGCAGGTGTTTTCTATATGTCCGAACCAACTCCCAGTGCTAGTATAAATAACTCTATAAAACACCATAGCCTCAATTTGAAAGAAACATCAGCTATTTATCAAAGATTGTGTAAAAGATACATCCAAACATTGATTTGTTGAATGTGCTTACTCGGTGCTTGACTTGTAACATATTCCCTTGGTGAAATACAATACAATACAATACAATATAATGTGTGTGTCGTCTGCATAGTTGTGGTATACTAATTTAGTTGTTTCTTTATAATCTGAGTCACTGGAAGCAAGTAGATGTTAAAGAGAACAGGCCCCAGGGCGGAGCCTTGGGGAACACCACATCTCCTATTTGTCCACTCATATGGGTAATTCCTGGAGGACTTAAGGAGGATTTTTAGGTCTGTCAACAGTAGCAAACAAGGCATCTGCATTATTATTGTATTTGGTATAAGAGAAGAAGGAAGCCCTTGAATATCTCAGTTGAACATTATAAAAGCAAAGTCTGTCTTTATATGTCTCTTTATGTTTTTAACGGCATGGCATTTCTCCATGGAGATCTTTACTTACCAGAGGCTTTCTGCATCTCATTGGGTGCAAAATCATCACTTTTGCCATTTTTTAACTTAAATGATCTAAGCACATAGACTGAGACACTAGAGAGGGCAGGTGTGTAAGGGAGAATCTGAATACATTTTCTCACAAAGTCCAGATTGTGCCTTTTATTGTGGGCTCCGTCAAATGCTGAGTCAGTCCATAGTTATCAAGAACACAAAACTGTCCTGTCCTTGGGGTTGTCCACATGGACAGGACAAACCACCAAGTTAAGTTAGTTAAAAAAACGTGCACAGTGGGTGGCCTGACACAGCTCAAAAGGAGGAATGAATCTAAAGAGCCACATATTCAAAAGAAGCAACAAACCAATTATTTACCGCTCACTTTTTTGTAGATGAGTCCAACATCAACACTGAGCACAGGAGCCTGGGCGGACGGCTTCACTAAATCCTGCATGCTGCCCCCAGCAGGACTCTGTTAGGGCCATGCGTGACCACCCAAGGAAACTGTGACCCTGTGTCACTTCTAGACTGTGGCTGAACCCCAGGAGGCCCATGGAATCAATGACAAAAGGTTGGTTTGAACAAAGCGAGATTAAGGTATCATGTCCTTCAGAGCTATTGTGAGCCTCCTTGATAGGAGTGTGCTCTGTGAGAGTCCCATTGAGATCCTGGGAGGCATGAGCAGCGGCGGGCCCTGACCTTAGGGTGTGTGCTGATTGCAGAGTAATGTTCAGCTTTCGGTGCACACGCTCATGATCAGGGTTATCTTGTCAGGAAGCTTCTGTCTGTGCCTGCCCGCTCTCTAACATCAGCTGCCAGTTGTAATTGGCCATGACTGAAGAAGCATGTCTCGTTTGGCAGCCACTCATCCATGCTCTCTATAAAACACACACATATGTTGCTCTTGTTTCTGAATGTAAGTAGCACCTTACAAGCAACACTACATGAAATAACCCTGACTTCTATAGGTCAGGTTACGTACGTTTGTGTAACCTTTTCCAAGATCCCATTTCCTCCACATTTTTCCTCCTGCACTAACACACTGTTTGTGCAGCTGATGACCATCATACTGGCTGGGGCTAAACTGAGTTTAAATGAGTATTGAAATACAAATTATTTCAGCCATCAATTCCTTTCTGAAGGGTTAACTGCTTGCAAGGAAAAGTTAATTATATCCTTTGGGAAGAGTGTAGGATTGATGATGGAGTGCTCTGTGTATGGTATAAATTGATGGGGAAATAATCAGGTGCAGCCGACCAGACGCATATAGCAGGATCTCGAGGAAAGAGGAATAGCAGTATAAGTCTTTAACAGTCGATTTAGGAAAAAAAAAAGATGTTGCTTGGGAATAACTGTGCTCTCAAAAATGCAAAGCTGCCTGGGGCAATGTTTTAATGTAATTATCTGCTCATTATGTCAGCTTGAATGAAGAAAAGCAGCCCATCCCCATTTGTAGGCGCTGTTTGCTCAGTTACAGTATAATTCAACTGTTAGTTCAGTCACAGTAAGGAAGACTTATTGACAAATCAATGTGCACTTGAACAAAATCAATCAAAACTAAGGGTTGAACTGTTAAGTTCAGACAACTCAATCTCGAACCCAGTTCTTCATATTGTTTTTTCAGAGCTTACTAGCATATCACACTATCTTTAAATGCAGATCAAGATGTATTCCATTGTTATGTGAATGTAAATGTTTAAACTTTTCATATTTTGAGCACTTCATCGGTCATCATATTGCAAGTTTTAGGCTGAGTAGCATTGCTACTTGCGTAAGATGAGGTAGGAAACACAACCTATAGGTTAGTCAAACTTATTTGAAGATTTAAAAAGAAAATAAAGACCCAAACCATCTGTATAAACATCTATCAGTGTCAGACTGTATATTCTAAGGACATTAGGCTTGATTGTTTTTTTATATACTTAGGTACCAACGTTTCTTAACTTTCTCTCTTAGTTTCTCACTGTGTTGAGTGGGTTTTTACAGCAAGAATACACAACTTTTGTATGTGTGTTAATATTATGTCTCAGAGAAAGTCTGCAATGTTTTTTTTCTTCTTTAAAAATTGATGAAAGTTGAAATAGATATGGGTAGATTTAACATTTCTAATCCCGTTTAATAGCAAAAATATTGTGGGCTGTAGCTGATGAATTATCAGTGTTTTCATTGGCTTTCAGTCATTATTGGCCTTTATCTTTTTGCCAATTTCTTAATGAAACCAAAACAAGTAAGGTTGTGACAAACTGTATCAATCAAAAGTAGATTCTAAAGCAGTCTTCTGACATCACCTTACAGGGTTTTATGGCTTAAAAATATCAAGATATTATGTTCCCTCTGCATCCATTTGAGACAAGCTGATGGTCATTCAAATCTGTGAAGTTAACTGGTAGCCTTTTAACTCTTTTTATGAATCAATTGCACCTTTTTGAGTAAAATCTAACACAATTAGAAGTCATTCAGCAGCAGCTTCAAAGTGCTGTTAGTGGTGGATGTCTGAACAGGTGGCTCATGTTTTCTTTGAGGCTGGGCATCACAGACTGTGTGTGCGTGGGGCAGGCTGAGAATGAGACTCCCTGCTGGGGGCCGCAGCCTCTGCTCCTGCAGACATGCTTTCTTGAAGAGCAGAGGTCGAGGAGAGATTGCAGCACCATGTGCCGACCGTCAGCACGCCTCACTAATGATGGTGGCCTCCGTCTGCTACAGGGGTCAATTATATGTAATGTAATTTGCCAAAGTTATGTTTTTCAGCTTGCCATGGAAGCTAATGGCTACAGACCATGTTTTTTAAAGACCATTATCATCACAAAGATTTCCGTTATGATATTTCAAGCTAGTTTCAAGTTTCAACGAGATTTAACCTACTGTTGTGAAATGAATAGAAAGCTTGGTTTTCTAGAAGAGAGAAAAAACATCCAAAAACTAAATTACAGGAGTAAAAGAAGGATGATAGATGTGCTTAACTAACCTTAATACTGGTTATCCTAGATGAAGGTTAATAGGTGGATACAAAGAGTAGAAACAGATTAACACAATCTGTATCATCATTATAGTGGTCTACAAGTAGTTTGTTATTATTTCTTTCAATACAGTCTATGCAACATACTATATGAAATGAAATAGGCATGTCTATCTAAAATACACATAGACATATTTGATATGATTCTTCGTACTGATGTGCTACCATCACTGGAGCATGTGCCCATTTTTACTCCATGTCACTTATATGCACCTTGACTGGGTGATTTTCGCAGCTAATGCCAATATTTTGGGCCAGCTTTAATGTACTGTATATATCATAGTACTTTAATTGTTCTTATCTTAACCCCTCATAAATATTTTATAAGTGAAGTTGTTAATCAGCACCATAGGGCGAACTCAACTGAGTTTTGTTATGCTGAAATTAAAGTTCTCATTCTGGTTCTGAATTTAATATAGTTCCTGATTCCATACTGCACACAAAATATGATTAATTGTTTTATTTATTTTTGGACAATCAGAAAAAAGTGAAGAGTAAAACAAATTAATTAGGGTGAAAAAAAACCTTGTTGTTAAGACAGAGGTTTGAGTTGGCCTCCACCATGGCGGAAGTTCAAAAGTTAAGAGGTCTCCAGTTTGTTTTGGGTACGTTTTGTCTCCTTTGTTCACAAGTTTTTACAAGTATCTTTGGCTCCTTAGCGGTGGCAGGTGGTCCTTCCTGTGCAGACGCAGTTCACTGAGCAGGTTAGTCATGAATAAATGTGTTTTTGGATAGGTGCGTTCCAGGTCACTCCTCAGTGCCCCTCTGAGCTGCTGTCTCCTGCCCCGCTGCCCTGCCAGGTCTCCACCACCGTCCCATCACACCCAACCATTAGACAGCCTTTCAAGCCAAGAGGAGACCCTGGTTGGCGGAGGGTGGCGGGGTTCAGGCTCCAGCAGCGATCAACCAGCCGCCACTGCCCGTAGAAGGAGCTACGCCTTCACCGGGGTTTTAATCTTGTGTTTTTGGCTTGCTGGAGATGCTGTGTACAGGAGGCGGGGGGGGGGGTCATGACTGCAGAGACACAATCAGGAGAGGGGTTTAAAAGGCTGCAGTGGAGTTTAACTTGGGTCCCAGCCAATCTTGATAAGTCACACAGGATTGAGGGTTGCACACCACCAGTGCTTGCTTGCAGGAAATGTGTTAGTGAATCCTGTGAGGTCTCACTGTGCTCTGGGCCAACAGATAGTCTATCATATAAACTTAAAGGAACAGTGACTTCTGAGGGAAGGGGACTGAGGTCAGATATTATCTTACTGAACACACACAATGAAGCCTTTATTTATAATTTTTACCACAAAAACAGGAAAATGTATAAGGATGGGGAAAGCAAAGAAAAAATACATGTTAACATTGACACCTATCTACAGTATAAGGACTTTTCAAACATTAGTAGAGTGTTGACACATGCCTGAACACACAGGTAGAGAAATTATCCTAATATCACAATACCATGTATATATATGCTGCATATTTATCAGAAATGATTTTTTTTTGTAATATTTGGCAGCAAAATAAATGTTTAAAAGGTATGGGTATATACAGATACACACAATACAATGGTAAAATGGCAAAACAAAGATTACACCAGCCAATTCAGGCCAGGGGGGAACCAAGCCCCTTTCTGACTTCCCGCTTGCCCTGCTCAAACCACGCCCATGTATTGACTCCGCCCTTTTTGGGATCTAAACTACACACACCTGTTTCGTGACTGCATCTTTCCTCTTGTGGTGAAACAGACATAAACAGACACCTGGCGAATTATTCATAACTTCCTCTGCGGCACACCCTGCTACAGTAGGTGTCTTCACATTTTGCCATGACGACACACACACATACACACAACACACATACACACACGCACGCACGCACCACACACACACACGCACACACACACACACACACACACACACACACACACACACACACACACACACACACACACACACACACGGTTAAAGAAACACTAGTCATCTTAAAACTAGATCAGAAAGCTTTGTTATATAAGTTAATTTTGTGATGACATACCTTTTCTAAGAAATGTTTGCATGATGAATTGACTGCCAATTAAAACTCGTGTAGTTGGATAGGCCTTGAGTTGCCCAATGTTGCCAACTTTTTCCAGCCCTTCCTCCAAAGCCACCCCCCCCCCAAAAAATATCAATCAGAACGTAAACATAGCATTATGAAAAAAATGATCACATGGCTTTTTGGATACCCAGCTACCAAGCTGGTGCGTAAAAGTTCAGGAAGTGGCTAATGTTCTCTTTTTTCGAATGTGTATCATCTTCATGTCCACTGGCTTGTGTTGACTATTTTTTGTTTTCAATGAAAGCGATCGTGTGATGGAG
This sequence comes from Gymnodraco acuticeps, assembly GCF_902827175.1. Taxonomy (NCBI): domain Eukaryota; kingdom Metazoa; phylum Chordata; class Actinopteri; order Perciformes; family Bathydraconidae; genus Gymnodraco; species Gymnodraco acuticeps. The sequence continues at coordinate 7,999,899 of NW_022991154.1, read as the reverse complement.
AAGGGAATATGACACACACACACACACACACACACACACACACACACACACACACACACACACACACACACACGCACACACACACACACACACACACACACACACACACACACACACACACACACACACACACACACACACACACACACACACACACACACACACACACACACACACATCTGGAGCGTCAGTCGACCCACACCTGTCCCGCAGCTCGGCTCGGCTCCTGACAGCAGTCCGTCCCGCAGGAGCCGCGGCGCGCTGCTCCCTCTCTTTGAGTGTGTGCCTGACATGTCTCCAGCCATGAGGAGCCCCGGAGCCCGGGCTGCGCCACTATGGCCCGGGGTCTAGCCGAGGAGGCAGCACTGAGGTCCGCAGAGAACACCTGTGTGTGGATTATTGTTGTTAATATTATTCCAGCCGCGGGACGCCAGCAGGAGCTCTACAAACTCCTCCATGATCGGGAGGGCGAGCAAACTCGGCAAAGGTAAGAGTAAAGAGGAGCACAGTGAGGAACAGAGCCAGAGATCAGGCTCTGAAGCGCATCAACTCCTATCCAAGGCACATTTTGTAATATATATGCTATATAAATGCACAAATTAAAATGGTATACAGAAATGACAATACACTACATTTTAAAATTGTGACATGACATATATTTAATTTTTATTTAACAATATTTACCTTTTTAGATTTTAAACACATGTAACTAAAAAGTAAAGCCTCATTTATAAATTGTAAGGAATAGGATAAAATATGGTAAAAAAAAGAAGAAGAATGCACACAGTGAATGGTGAGATATTGAGTCATTGTGTTGATACAGCTTCAATATAAACTCTTATAAACTTAACAATCTCCTTATAAACTGGTAGCGTTATCTACATCTCCTCATCAGATTGTTATACTATTGAACAAAATACAATTGAAAGAGATTGAGTTTACCTAATTCAAATCTTTTTATAAACAGGTAACAATTCTCTTCAATGAAACGTTTTTTTTAAGATAGTTGTACAGTTTTATTTCGGAAGGTCATCATCTGCCATGGCAGCCTCCTTACCCTGGGTTACATCAACTGCACTTACATTTCATGTATACACAAATATGTTCATTTGTAAAATGCCTTATTATAACATTATTATTATTATATTATTATTATGATTTTTGTTGATCACTGAATTAGTAATTGTGGAAGGATATTGTATTTAGAAATTATGGATTTTTTCAAACTAAAGCCACATAAGCCCAGCCTGTTTAATTCCCCTTTTCCTGCATTTCCCCCCTTTCCTTACAATGAAGAAAACACTGTGGTTTACCCAGTATTTTTAAAATGGTAGCTTTAACTGTTTCTCATTATAACATTCTTCATTTTGTGAGAGAATGTAGATAACAACTCTGCCTCATGTTAAGAGAGATGTGTTATGAGATGGAACATTACACACTAAGACTTGTTGGACTGTGTTCAGCTCAGCTTCGGTGACTTGCTTCCCAGTCCAAGTGGCTATTTTAGGAACATCGCTGTAATGTGTTAAGGCAATATTTAACAGCTCTCTGTAGCTTTTGTTTGCAGATCAGAATCTATTTGATTCTAAACTCTATCTTTATCTATATTTAAGAATATTAGATGTGGGAGGAATTTGACATACACTTGATAAGACCTCTTGTCACCCACCCCATATGTTTTAACATTGAATCTAAAGTCTTGGTGTAATGTAGGAAAGCTTTTCTGGAAAATGCAGCTGACAGCTATCTGTGTTTTTAATTTAGTTCTACTTTTATGTATGCACCATGACACCAAGTCAAATTCCTCGTACGTGTCAACCTACCTGGTAATAAACCTGTTTCTGATTGTTATTTCTGATTCTGACTGCTCTGAGCTTTCACCTTTTAGTTTATTGTTTTGGTATTATAAAAGGCGAACTTATTTGATGGTTTATGCATTATCATTATGATTGAAGCCCCTGACCGCAGCTGCTTTTATCTGTGACAAATCCACTGTAGCCTACTTCACCTGCACAACACCAAACAGCAGTTTAGAGGCTGTCTAGGATCTGGTGAATGTTGCAGTAACAATTTGCCGGTGGACAGACTATTTATTTACTCAGCTCATTGTCCAATATGCATTTCCCCAGTAAATATAGCTATAACTCTTTTTGAACTGCCTCTTTTCAAAGGACCTGAGTCCAGTTACCCCTTCCACGTGTGCACTCTGCTGCACTCAAATACCACCCAGAGGGGCAAAGAGAATTTCAAGGGCAGGAAAATACCAAACTAACATAGCGCTAATACATAATAGGGCCAATAGGTTGCTCTGCTAAATTGGCCAGCTGTTAGCTACAGTGAGCATTTGTTGTCTTCCAAAGATAACGTTCCAAAAGCGCTTACACGAAAGTGATACTGGTTTCAAACCATCAAGGCAGATTTGTGTGAAAGTCCTCTAAATAGGACATATGTGATATTTTTCACACAACAGGAAAGCCCAATACTTATTTTATTTTGGGTAAGTTTGTCTTAACACGAAGACCAATACAGGAAGTTAATGCTATCAACATGTACTGTAATGGCGCATTTCCACTGCAGGGCCTCGCACAGCTTAGTACGGTATAGTTAGGCCTTGGTAGGCCAGGCTCACTTTATGCTGCGTTTCCATTACAATTTAGGAACTGGGGTAGTAACTATAGTAACGCAGTGTAGGCGGAGCCGTGACGTCATCTTCAATGCGAACCACAAAACCAGCATCAGCCGTTAGCTGTTAGCCCTGAGAGCTCACAGCTCCTCATATCTGTTCAGAAACTGGACAAAAGTTAAACAAGTACAAACCAGACTGCCTGTGTCATGGCGAATACAGTCGCTGGTTTATTTATGTCTGTATAGGCCGTTGTTGTGAGTGTGGACAGTCGGAGCATATACTGCGTTAGCTTAGCCGATCTCCATTCAGAAAACACGCATTTTAAAAGGTTTTTCGCTTGCCGTCTGTCTGCAGACTTGTCAAAGCATTACATTTTTACTAACCGGTATCAGTATGTTGTTACTTCGGCATCATTTTGAAACGTGTATTACAATTAAATCACGGTCAAATATGTTCATTTTGTTGTAGTTGCCAGCGATTCTCTCACTAGTTTAGCATACTCAGCCCAGTTGTTGGCCCGGAAAGAACCTCCATTTTGGAGAGCCAGAAAACTGTGAAAAAGTACCCGCTAGCCGGAACTACGCCTAGTGGAAACGCAACCACAAATGGGTCGGGCACGGCACGCTTAAACCGCGCTGTAGTGGAAATGCGCCATAAGTGCGTTTTTGTAGCAATAAAACCATTTCCCAGCTCTATGGGGCAACTATAAGAGAAAATCTGTTGTTTCTGGAAACCACCCTGATGGCATTAGTGAAACATCACGGTCAAATGGCTGTGTGTCATCACGGCTTAGCTAAAGGTAGCTAATGTTTGGAATGAAGATGTTTACCAGAGTAATGGGCTGTTAGCAGCTACTGGCAGAGTATTATACTGTTTTATTAGAAAATGTGCTAATGATCAGGCTCAGAAACATTTTGTGCTTGTAAGCATCTGGCTGCTTTTAGAGTCAGATCTTAAAAGTCAAATAAAAGGAGACACTGAGAGTAAAATACTAGGAAGGGTTTTTCTGGTAGAAAACAATCTCAGCTCAACTTGAGTGGTTTACCAGGTTTTTCCAGAATGTTCTTGTTTTATTGACATTTGTTGTGGCAGGTGAGTTTGAGTCTTTACTAAGATAATTTAGGAAATTAGTAGCTAGTGGTACATATTTGTCTCATGGCAGGCTATTCTTGATTTGTCCAGACCTGGCAAGTTGGCTGCCCCTTAGGACTGTGGAAGATTTATTAGGCCTAAATGAAAATAAATAAATAAAATATGATGAAGAACACAATACACATACTGTACTTATGTTATTTATTCAATCACTGTGACATATGTCTTCTAAAAAGTATGTTCCGTTACAAATAAATTGCATTGTTACCTACGTGTGGAAGGAAACATATTTTGTGCTGATGTTCTCCGGTGTGCCCAGGCTTTGATTTTAAAGCCGTAAGCACCTTCTGACTTTCTGAAACCGTATTCTGTCCAGCAAATTGAACAGAAATGGAGCCAAGTGGTGGCTGCTTTTACTATTTACTTTCATGTTCTGGTGTTTTTAGAGCAACTCAAATGTTGTTAACTCTCCGAAATGGAAAGACAGTTGGCTGAGAAAACAGCCTCTAATTGAAGCTCAATTCAATACAAAACTGTTTTTTGGACATTTCTCAAGTTCCGACAGGGTATGCTGGCCCAAATTTCTCTGTAGACATTATTACATTACATTTAGCTGACACTATTATCCAAAGCAACTTTTAATACGTGCAATAAACCGTGAAGATAAAAACTCAGAAAAAACCCTGCACTATACTTCTTCAAAAAAGCCAAACCATTTAACTTCTGGTACATTAGTTTAAATTGAGCTAAAACCCTTAACCCTAACCCTAACCCTACACATTGTTTGGTTTAATGGCCAAGGTGCAGTGGAAACAGGTGGGAGTGCAGTGGAAACAGGTGGGAGTGCAGTGGAAACAGGTGGGAGTGCAGTGGAAACAGGTGCGAGTGCAGTGGAAACAGGTGGGAGTGCAGTGGAAACAGGTGCGAGTGCAGTGGAAACAGGTGGGATTCCAGATATGTAGTTTTTCTACAGTCTTGATAACGGGGAGGCGTGCGGCGCAGTGGATTAGTGCATTGGTGTTGGGATCAGGGGGGCACAGGTTCAAACCCCACTGCAGTCAGCATGTCGTTGTGTCCCTGGGCAAGACACTTCACCCCAAATTGCTCCTGTGGGGATTGCCCACTGTATTGAGTATGTAAGTCGCTTTGGATAAAAGCGTCTAACAAGTAACATGTAATATATCAACGGGAACCTCGGCCCACCATTTTGCAGCAAAGTGTGTTTGTCTTGAAGGGTACCTAAGGGAGTTGCAAGCTGTTTCTCCGATGGAGAGCTAAGTGAACATGGAACGTTCTGTGTGATAGGATGCCAGTGTTTGAGCACAGTCTGAGTTCAGTGTAAAGGAAATAAGACTTTGAGGCTCTGTGTGCAACCCTGTCTCCTAAAAATTAAGTTCCCACAGAACTAAACTGCATTCTCAATTACGTTTAGCTAGAAACGTATTCTCTCCCACGTTACGTTCGTTATGAACGTATCTCAAATACGTTTATTTCTACATATCTTCTAGAAACGTCTTTTCTCCCACGTTACGTTTCTCATTTTAGAGCACACATTTGAAATCAGTAGGCGAGGCTGTAATTTCGCCAGCTGTTATGAGCGAGGCAGAAAATAATAGTTTTTAACATGCCAAAAAGCTGCTGTGTCGTTTATTGCACCTCAAACATTAAAACAAATCCAGAGTTACTTGTTTCTGTACTTCCTCTAAGAAGAAAGGACAGTAACAGAAGATTTCTGTGGCTTCAGGCTTGATCGCCGTTCAAATGACAGCGTCATGGTTTCCCCAAAAGTGGGCGGGGCTGTAAAGTGACGTAGATTTTACTCTCATCTATTATTCAAAACCATTCTATTTATTCTAACGTAAATTACATGCCAGTGTTTTATCTTTTTATTACTTATATTTGTATACTTTATTTGCTATGAGTTATATCTGAAGCAAATTATGTTTCTGAAGATGTGTAGTCAATTCCACCTTTCAATGTAGCATAAATGTGAACTCTCATTTCAGGAACAATACCGGAAACAGACGTAGGAAAGATCCTCAACTCGCTGATGGGATGAATAGTCAGGGGATTTGGGTGATGGGAGACACATCTATGGAATCACAATTTCAATAGCTTACCATTAAATGACGGATATACCTTTCTGTCTGTGATGTTTTACAAATCAGATATTAATGTGTAGAAGTAAAGCATGAGAAATAGTATAGCAATATCCTGTAAAATTATGTAAAAACATGAATAAAACTACACATCTTCAGATGTTATATACATACATAAGTGTCCTACACTAATAATACAAAGTTATTATTAGTATGATGAGTGTACCTTGTGTGCACCGCCTAGTGGTTAAAGCACGTTATTGAATTATTTGTGTTGAATAATGTTATTTGATGAAAAAAATATTAAGAGTACATACTTTCATAGGGGGAACGTAGAAGGTCAATGATAGAAATATAGAATATAAAAAATCAAGAAGATACTGTAAGTGATCTCTACAATAAAACAGTTTAGTGCACGATGTACAAAGATATTTATAGGAGGATGTGCAAGACAGACAAACTAATTAACCTTTATTAACACATTAAAGAATACTTTAGGTTAATGTCTTCTTTCAAGTAAGAAAAAAGCTTTGGAGGTATCTATCTACAGATAAATATTAAGCCTGACAAAGTACTTAACGTCTAATATATTGCTTTCCTGCAATGTTAACTATGTTGAAGCACTTATTTTAACTGATATTATACACATTAATTATACTCTTATGTAGTATAAGAAATGTGCAGAATATGACAGTTTAATGGTGGAGGTACACACATATTGATAGATGTCTTGTAATGCACTGTTGAGGAACATGTGACCCACGTTTTTCATTCATTGCATAACTATACCGTAGTTGTGTATATGATATGTCAATACACCTTTGAAAATCTTGAAATCTTGAAAGGGATGTGCAAAATAGCAATTACATACAGTTTTTAATTAACTATTAGTAGAGAATAACGATTAATGAATATACTTTATAGAGATCTGCAGATAAATGTTTAGTCTTCTCAAGCACCAACTATCAAATATCTCTCCTGATTGTTGGCACTTTCCCTGAATTGTACTCACGTGTAACTAAAGTCTGATTTAAGGGTTGTTTATATTTCACATCATTAATCAGAATCTGCAAAGTAACTAAAATAAATGTAGTGGAGTAAAAATACCAGGTTAACTTCTGAATTGTGGAGTAGAATTACAAAGTAACAATGAGCTGTCATGTGGGTATTAATGCTGCCCATTATGGATACAAGCGATTTTCCCACATTTAGTAATTACATGTTTTAAATGTGTACACACCAATTTGTTTCCTATCGCCTAAACCTCCAGGGCTGTACACAGTTGAATACTGTCAACTTCTAATTTTGGGAAAAACGAAAACATCTTTTAAAACTACAATTCCCAGTAGAGACGTGCCATAGAGAACATGTTGCGAAACACAATAGCCAGCATGTGTAGTTCTCGGGGGGCGTTCGAGTCCAGTTTTGAAACGTGGTTTCGTTCCATTTCAAAGCGCTTGACGCTCGGCGTAACCTTGGCGCACTGCCACTCCAACATCCAATCCCAGAGCTTGAAGATTGATCACGGGGTTTGTCAACGGGACTGTAGTCCCAAACGATAGCTGGGGATTATGGGTAGTGTAGTGTCTTCGGCCATCCTAAACTGAATTTTTTTTCCGGATATCATATCGCATTAACAACACCACATCTGGCGTCACAGAGATCTTCTGTTACTGTCCTTTCTTCTTAGAGGAAGTACAGAAACACGTAATAATAAACGAGCCGGCACAGCAGCTTTTTGGCATGTTAAAAACTATTATTTTCTCCCTCGCTCATGAGAGTAACAGCTGGCAACATTACAGCCTCGCCTACTGATTTCAAATGTGTACTCTAAACTGATATTTATAAATGACTATTATCGTTATTATAAGCAAGACAATAAATGGCAAAGATATGTAAAAATTAAATGTATTTAAGATACGTTCATAAGAAACGTAACGTGGGAGAAAAGACGTTTCAAGAAGATATGTAGAAATAAACGTATTTGAGATACGTTCATAACGAACGTAACGTGGGAGAGAATAAGTTTCTAGCTAAACGTAATTGAGAATGCAGTTTAGTTCTGTGGGAACGTAATTTTTAGGAGACAGGGTTGCCGTGTATCACAATTTTGACTTTGTTAACAGAGGACATTCTGACTTCCATTCATCTTTCTATTTGGTTTCCCAGTGGGCCCGTAGGACTAATGAGAGATGGTAGTTTCATCTTCCACATCCTCCAGTCTTACACATGGATACATCAGTGTAAATGCAGTATTGTGTTCCAAAGGTAATGAGTTTTAGTTGGAGCTCCTGAACAGCTCACCTGGTAGAGCGGCCAATGTAACAGGGCTTGATTCGTCATGTTTCTCCGTTTTATATCTGTCTCTATAATTAAGGCCCTGGCAAATAGCTTTTCGGAGTGGGACTAACAACGTTCTTTTCCCGATTTTTGAGTTAAAGTGAGTGAAGTGCGCCGCTACGCTTGGATGGCGATGGCGAGAAGTGCATGCATCTATGCTATATCTTCATGAAAAAGAACTTGTGATTAATCATCGTCATGACTGAATCATATGTAATAATAATTATTATCCGTATTATTTTTATAATAGCCAACTTCCCCTGGCTTCCCTGTGTTTCGCTCCCTGGGGGATCTTAGATGGATTTTAAGTGTTACAGTATGTTGATGTGTTTCCATCTCCAATAGGAGTTGGACTGCTTGCATGCAGGTTTTCACGACAGTTAAGATGAAAGAGGTGTGTCTGTTGGCTTCTGTGCAAACTTCTGCACCCTTCAATTACACATACCACCCTTCTTTGAATAAACCCCTCAAGACATTCAGTTCATGTGTAGCTTCGCAAAAGCGTAGCTCTTTAGATGATCCAACAATGCAAATTCACAAAGAATTCTTTGCAGCTGCTAATAGCTCCTTGAGTTATGCATTGCTTGCAACCATTTTCTCATGTCTGATTTCACCAAAGACATTGCACTATTAGAATGCAAACGCATCCATAACTTTTGCAGCTAAGTGTTTGTCTTTGTTATGTCTTATTGCAATTATCCATAGTGTAAATGATACACCAAAGAACCCAAGAACCCAGTAGGCCGAACTATGGCAGAAAAGCCACATTTCATAATTAATATGCAATTTTCACTGGATAATCTGGGAAGAACCCCCTATAAAAGTGATTTAGTTACCACTCGGTGAAGAAGCTAATTTCACTGTAATAGGTCTAGCTCTTAGCGCTAATCTTTGTGTGTGTGTGTGTGTGTGTGTGTGTGTGTGTGTGTGTGTGTGTGTGTGTGTGTGTGTGTGTGTGTGTGTGTGTGTGTGTGTGTGTGTGTGTGTGTGTGTGTGTGTGTGTGTGTGTGTGATGTGTGTGTGTGTGTGGATGTGTGTGTGTGGTGTGTGTGGTGTGTGGTGTGTGTGTGTGTGTGTGTGTGTGTGTGTTATGTTACTCCTCATGGATATACACTGTTTCTCCAGTTGTATGAAGCTTTTTCTAGAAACCTGATCAAGTACAGTCCCGGTTGCTAAATATCTGGGAGTGAAGGTATAATGTAGAAAAGTCATTAAAGTGACCTTTGGTATGGAACTCATTTCCTGCCATAACTCCACAAACAAACTAAACACGTTTTACAAATGCCCTGTGATTCACCAACAAACACAGTGTGGTTGCAAATACAAAACAGCATTTACAAACTAATGCATTTTTTTTGGAAGGACTGATGTATCTTCAAATCAATGAATACAAACCACAGTTGGTGACCTCCCGTCCAGATCACAAGTGTATCAGACACAATGTTCACTTGCACGTCTCTCGAAACAAATGTGAATTGATTTGGTCATAGCACCACATTCAGCACTACTCTCTGATTGGTCCCAAGAAATAAACCTTCATAGTGTGAAGCAGACGAAGCAGATCAAGATTCTTTGTTTTATAGCTAGATCTGCAGTTGGTTCATTCTAAACTGCAGTAGCTGCATGCAGGCTGGACATGTGTGTGTCATTGCACGCATGGATGTCACACTCACAAACAGTCAGTGTTGTGTAATCTGATCCAGATCTCCAACTGTATCCTACTCTCCATCCATGTCTGGTTCATTGACAGAATTCTAGAGAGGCCTAGCTTTTTTGGAAACATAAAAAACCACAAGCACAGTTTAGTTTAGCTATCTTGTGTTGCTATTTTGACATCCTGGTAGAGCTTTCAGTTATTAATGTGAGGATTCCACTCACAGCACAGAGACTTTCATTCTTACTCTTGTTTCCTGGTTGTAACTACATTTTATTAGTGAACTTAAAGGTCTCTGTATGATTTTATTATCCTTAATGCCCTTATATCAAATGTTAAAGGATTTAAAGATGTTGCATGTGTTGCCCTGCTCATTACTGTTTGAGAAACCTTTGATGAACTTCATTTTCGAGTCAATCCTGCATTATTTTAAAACTATTACTTACTAAGGGGTGTTAAGAAAACAGAGAAGGATCAATCAACAATTACCAACAGACACAGTGAGGAAAACTTACAGTACAAGTAGTGGTACATTTAGTGGCCACATGGTCTAATGATATTCCCAAACTTCTCAAATTGACCAAATGCATCATGAGTGGATTGTGGGGTGTTGAGAAGCACAACAAATATGTTGGTTTTTAGGTCTATCCAATATGTTGTTCTTTACTGTTCTTGAAGAGTTTAATTGTTGGAGGAGGGCCCTTAAACAGGACATAATTATGTGCAGTCACTTTTGTGTTATTGCTACAAGTATATTTCTATTTCCAAGCGATTCTTACACATACTGTATATACTGTAGTTTTCACCTTAGTATAATCCAAATAGCCGAGAGATTGAGCTATCAGAGCCGTCTGCTCTGATTGGTTAGCTGGTTGGTTACCAGCTCTGTGATTGGTCGGAAGAGATGTGTCTGGAATTTTTTGGGAATCATGTCAAATGTGTTGGAGCGCTAGCCAATAGCAGCACAGGTGTTAACGAGTGATGTCAACATGTTAAGGAAGAAAACAAACGAGTCCAATGGAGGCGTTTCAGGCAGAGGGGATGTGTGTTTTGATAAATATTTTTGCATTTACTTTTCATTCTTAATATGATTATGATACAACTCAATTTTGAAACATGTATGTATAACAGACACTGAAATGCTGCTGAAGTGTACCATCACAGTGAAGGAAAGCCGGAATTCCGCAAAGCATCAAAAAGACAAAACTGTCATGAAATGAATGATTTAAGAGAACAGATTTTTCTTTTTATCATTGTAAAAAATATTTTATTTTTTTAGATGGAAAAACCTGGTGGAGGCAGGACGTGTCGTCTCCCCAGCATCACCTGAAGAACTGGAAGGTGAGCATGTTCCCGTCTGTTCTACAATCAACTGGCCAGAGACAAAGTGGTCAGTCAGTTCAAAGAAAAATGACAACATACCAGTTTGGGGTTCAATTCAATAAACAAATGGTACTTTTTCAAGTGAAATGCTTAATTATAACGCTGAGATTTCAATACATTCAACTCATGTTAGTCCTCATGTTGAAGTTTATAGCCTTTTGCTTGTTGGTGAAAGACTGTATGAGAATCAGAGAGAGAGAGGTAACCAATAGGATTGCTAGGATATGTGTTTCACTAACAGACAGTTTCCACTACACTGACCATCTGATCTGGGCCTTCAGTTCCTGCCTGACACTGCAGAGAAACTCATTTCATAAGTGATGTTAAATATTAAAGTCACCTGCACAAAGGGAGGGTGTCACGTGTCAATTAAGTAATTAAAGAGGTGCAGGTGTTGGCTGCAGGTATCCAGACAGGGAACCCAGACGCATGTCCATGTTGAAGATGATGTAACAGGATCAGCTTTCGGTTTTCACAATATTTATTACGCTGTATATCACTCAATCAAATGCAAACACCAAAAAAGATGCATGACTGTCAGTGTGGTCATTGGTAAGTGACCGCAAATAAATAAAAGGGGTTCATGTCATGCTAATTTTCAGGTTTATATCTGCATTTTGTGCCTCTACTGTGACATGTCTCCATGCTTTAATGTTCAAAAAAGCTCTTTATTTCTCTCACACTGCCTGTGCTGCAGCACCTCTTTTCAGCCTCTGTCTGAAACCAGAGCCCAGTCTGCTCTGATTGGTTAGCTGGCCGGCTCTGTTGTTATTGCTCAATCGATTAGAGGTGATCACGTACAATGTGTTGGAGCGCTAGCCAATAGAAGCTTGAGTGTTACAAATTCATGTCAATATGTTATGGAAGTAAACAAAGGAGTCCAATGGAGGTGTTTAAGGCAGGGGGGGGGGGGGGGGGGGGGGGGGGGGGGGGGGAGTGTGTTGCAGACCATTTACATGCACATAAACCTTTTAACACATTGCAGGACAGGGAAAACCCTAAATATCATAATAGGCCCCTTTCAGCTGAAATATTTCCAGAGTTACTAGATGAGTGAATTCACTTGTTTTGTTAATATTTCATAAACATGCCCAAGTACTGCACTGCTGCCTTAATGTGCCAAGAAATGGAGCAATACACCAACTCAAGCAAATGTGGATAATTCATATATTTTCAAAAATGCTGTGAAAATGAAGATAAGACATTTGTGAGAAAGTTTTTTAGAGAGTTGTATTTAATTACCACAAGTCTTATGACTCATCTGTGGTAATGAATGTAATGATTAAGCATTTAGTCAATGGGAGCTTGGCTAGCTTTCTGCCCTCCCTCCATCTGTCTCGGGCTTGGGGAGAAACGGATGACATATAAAGGGATGACATCATCAGGATTAAGAGAAAGCTACCTGTATTCCCTTTCACAGATTCACAGATTCCCTTTCACAGATTTCTTACAGTGAATGTGAACAGAAGTGTGGTAACAAACTGACCAGTAATGGTGTGTTCCTTGATGTTCTCAGATGATGCTGTGGGTGCTGGCATCATTGCTGACACTGGTGGAGGATGTGTTTTCTGAGGAGGACAATAAAGAGTCAGACCTCCAGCATGTCCTCAGGCTCCCCTCCGTGTCTCCTGCTAAGGACCTGGACCGGGGCAGCAGGGGCCACATATCCTGGCCTGGAGCCCTTGGCAAGTATTTCAATGACTTTTATCATTGATAACCTTAATATTACTTCTCATTTGGAAGGGTTAGGGTCAGGGTTAGGGTCAGGGTTAGGGTTAGGGTCAGGGTCAGGGTCAGGGTCAGGGTCAGGGTCAGGGTTAGGGTCAGGGTTAGGGTTAGGGTCAGAGTCAGGGTCAGGGTCAGGGTCAGGGTCAGGGTCAGGGTTAGGGTTAGGGATTTATTAACAAAAAGCCGTTCTGAACAAGGTAAACCATAAATTAGTAGAGTAAAGACTTCTTGGTCATATCATTTGGGAACACTGTAAATATCAGGCCTACATTAAGAAGGAGACAGTGGAATGGTCTGATATATTTTCCTAAAATGTCTGTCCATTTTGAGCTTTATCAACTACCCTTTTCCCAAATAGTTAAAAATATTTGGCATTCTTTAGTATGTTGGAAACTTTTCAAGACACTTCTATTGGTAACATAAAATGCTTCTTATGCTAATACATACAGTACAGTACGTCACATTGGCTGCCTGCAGGTATACACTGCTTGGCTTCTTTAACCTTTGGAGAGGCACTCTTCATTGCCATCCATTATATTAACATTACTCAATTTTTTGTGCTACTAAAAACGCTGAAAACAAAACTTAATAAATCTAAAGTAGAGGTCATAAAATAGCAGTGTGTCACTCCTAGATGAGTAATGTAGCCTCTGGAAATGTGCCTCGTAGTTTTCAACGCTCAGTTTGGCCCTGGTCAACTGAGCAAGGGCCCCAACAGGGTAAAAATAATCAATCCAATGTGCAAGGTTTCTGTCCCGCATCATAGTCCTGTTTTTCACAGCTACCAGAGCATGTTATAAATAAAAAACGAGAACTAGAATAGTTCACTCAGAATAGTGCAGATCTTCACCAGGTGTGACCTCTTCTGAAATGTTGATAGAATGAATTCAAACCACAGTTGGTGACCTCCTGTCTAGACACTAGAGTATATGGCGTATTTTACACAATATATAATAAAACAGGGTTTGAAATTTTAGTACACTGTAGACGAACAAAAATACAATTGACTGAACACATGATCTGCCTTGGGGGAGATAAATGTTTAAAAGGAGCCCTTCTGTGTTAATTTTCAAAACATCTCATCATCTACTGTGTGGGCCCTATTTTGCAAATGTTCAGGTTCATATTTGTATTTAGTGTCTCTACTGTGACATGTGTCCATGCTTTAATGTTCAAAAAGCCCTTTATTTTTCTCATACTGCCTCTTTTCACCCTCTGTCTGAAACCAGAGCCCAGTCTGCTCTGATTGGTTAGCTGGCCGGCTCTGTTGTGGTTGGTCAACCCCTTAGAGATGTCCTGCCCCTTAACCCCCCCCCCCATAATCATGTACAATGTGAAGAAATGCTAGCCAATAAAAAGGAGTGTTACATAGTGATGTCACTATGTTAGGGAGGTAAGCAAAGGAGTACAATCAAGGCTTCTCACAGGCAGTGTGTGGGAGAGAAACTCTCTCTGGAGGGGGGACTTTGGTGTTTTAGCCTTTGCAGACCATTTACCAAAAAACCTATAAAGCACACTACAGGAATGGGAAAAACACCAAATGTATATGGAGCCTCTTTAAAGTCAGCCCATCTGAGACTCTATTTGACTGTGTTATTATTGAATCAGGTTAAAGGTGGTTACTTTGATTATTACTTTTATCGAGCTGTTTTAACAATTTGTAATTTCTTTATTCAATATGCATTTTTAATCTTTGTTATTATTAAAAATAATAGTCCATTCATTGCTGTCAAAGGGTTCAAATGGCAGACATAAGTCAAAGGTAGCAATACAAATGACGTCTATAAACGGGTCTATAATTATTTAAAAGGAATCACACTGCAGAGTATACTTTACTTACTTTACTGATGAGGATCATATTTTTTTACTCCAGTATCTGAAGGGACATTCTCCCCCAAGACATTAAGAAGTTAAAGAATGAAAAAGAGGCACAAAGGGTTTCTGTACACTTCACTGCACATCTCAATCACTGACAGTGACTTTATTTTTGTGATGATTTCTTGAAAACATATTTAGTTTCTCTTTCTAAAACTATATTGAGGAAAGTTAAACTTGATTGCCTGAACATTGCCCAATTCAATTGTAACATTGAATACTTTTGTAATTACATGAAATAGTGCAACCGTGTGGCATGTTTAAACATGGCTGAATATGTACCACTTCTCCGGGGGAATATTCCTATGCATTTTTCTGTTCTTTCTTTTTTTTCTCGTGATACAAGTTTTCTTTTCGTAAACATCAAGGCATGAACTGACAAGCACCGATGCTGCTGTGAATGAGCGTTCAATAGAGGTAGGAACCTTTCCCTAGGGACAATACTGCACAGACATTCAGAGAAAGTGCAGTCTGGGAGTAAATACGTCAAACATGCGGGCCTGTCTGCCAAGTGGACTGAGGAAGTTTGATGAGTTTGTTTGAAAAGTTCTTGCAAACTGAGAAAGCTCCTGTTGGAGTTCAGCCAGCTCCCCTTCCATACTGGTAATGACCCCGCATAGTGACAGTAGTACATGTTGCAGCGGCCATGTCTGCTTTTAATTTAATCACACATGCTCGCCTCGGCTAGCTCATAAAACTAATCCAAAACATAAAGTTAAGTGTGAGAAGTTTTTCACCTTTCAGTCTCTAAAGGCCAGAGCAGACATCTGGAGACTTTGAGAGGAATGGAGCCTGAAGTTCCTTGCAAACATTTCCAAGAAATAATCACAAAGCTGCATGAAGCTGCTTTTACAGAGCTTTAAGAACTCCTGAGCCAAGAGAAAGGTTTACTCAGTTAGCTGACATCTTGTTTTCTCACCCTGTCTGTAATGATTGATTTAGAGGCAAGTGAATGTGAAAGACAATATTTATCATGACGTAGGAGTGTGAACAAATTATATTAGATTAAATCAATTAGTATAATGTTATTACTTTAATTTTTAAATAAGATTAACTTGAACATTGCGTTCAAATACAATTTATTTTGTATGTATTAATTGCATTTCTTATAGCAAATTAAATATATTTGAAACAAAATAATTGATACAAATATAAAATATTTAAAACATAATAAATATAAATTCAACAAAAAGTAACATATCAATTATAAAATGTATATATATAAAATAAATCATCTGAGAGTGGTTTTTGTTTGTGCAAAAAGGTTCCACAGACTTGATGACATCAAAGTCCTCAAGCGCTGTGAACCAATCACAATGGTAGAGGGTGCAAGCTGTCATTTCTGCCTTTGCTGAAGTGATGATGCTCATTAGGTGCAACGTTAAACCAACTAGGAGCAGGACTCTAACTTACTGTATCTCGCACTTAAGCTTTAAAAGGCTTTGACAATTACCATTACAACAAAACTTTGTCCCAAAGTTAGGAATAATACATCCTTTATTTTTAATTACTCAGCAAGCTTTCAACTTATTTTACAAACTTTAAAACAAGCCCTGATTCCAAACGCTTTACTCAGTGTCTGTGATTCCTGGTTGTCGCTCTCATACAGAAATAAAAACTCAGCTTTCCATCATGTAGTTATCAGCATACAATCAGGTGAGGGAGATTAACCAATCAGAGTACAGTTGACATGCCAAATATGTTTACATACACCAGGAATTTCAGAGCTGAGTAGAGATCCAATCATAACTTTTTAACAGATGGCTAAGTGAATTAAAGTGATACAAGATGTCTTTGTGAACTTTTGATACCTTGTGCTGGAGTAGCCCATAAAACAGGAAACAATTGCATTAATCAGAATGAAGGTATTCTTATTCTGATAAACCATTGCCATAAACCAGGAAGCAAATTATTGCTGGGCAAGTTGTGGTGGTGCAGTGATGACGTTTTTTTTGTGGAGCGACGCGGAAGTTAGCATCGGCAAAATTACATATTTTGGTCAGTAGGATAATATCCACAAATGAACACCGCTATACATTTTGGAAGCATAAAGGCGGACAGAAGTAACAAGCCTGTTAGGTTACAAACAAACTACGTCATGGTCGCATGAACTCATATAACAACCGCTATGCTAAATGTGGCTAATGCTCGGCGTTTAGCAGTTGCATATCGTTTTTGGTCAAACCAGCCAGACTCATAGAAGCTTTCAACTTCCAAAGGGGGATATTTACTAATGTATTTTAAGTTGTAGAAAAAAAGATAATTGATTCAGGTGTCCAACCAAAAAACGGTTCAAATGTTGACTATGAGAAGAGGGATGTTGTGAAATGCTAACTCACAGAAAATGTTTATGTTGAGAATCAAATAACTAAATATATATGTCTTATCTGTGTATTATTTTATTGTAGAAGAGTGGTCACTAATGCAAGATGGGGAAATCCAGCAGAGCAGATGGCGGCGAGCCTACCGTGACCCAGATTTGCCCAGAACGTCAAGGAGAAACCGCAAGAAGACCAAGGTCAGTCACGACTGCCATTTGGAGAGGAAGGAGATGCGGGTGCGGGATCTGGGTCTTGGCTACGACTCGGATGAAATAATCCTCTTTAAGTACTGTGTTGGGACATGCCACAGCTCCCGCAAGAACTATGATCTGGTCGTGAAGGCTTTGATGGAAAATGGGAGCATCTCTGGGAAGAAGGTTAGCAGCCACCCATGCTGTCGGCCGACCCGGTATGAGACTGTGTCCTTTATGGATGAACAGACTACCTGGCAGACCATCAGGTGGCTCTCAGCGGCCAACTGCAGCTGTTTTAGCTGATAGTAGGGAACATCTATCACAAGCACAGAAAAGCTTTGTTAAGCTAAAGAGCAGCATGCTGTAAGCACTGGTGTCTGAAGTGGGTGACCAAACCCTGATCCAGCAGCATGGGCTGGATTTGGATCCTCAAGGCAGCGGCCATGGTCTTCACTCCATGAATAGCACAAGCAGGCTAACTGGATTTGTGCCACAATCCTGGGGCTGAGCAGGGTTTGTTTTAATGCCACTAGCAAGAAGAGCAGAGGAGGAAACTATCAGTGTTGTTCCGGTCCATAATGGACTATATGTTGTTTCCTTGAAGGCTTGGCAGCCATGTTGAAGGTCTTTAGCTCTTAGAAGCTAACCATATCTCTAAGTATGCAGCTTGGCTAACAAGAATTCAGTACGGTCAACTGTCTGACTGGAAGCTTTACATTTCACCAGGAGTCTTTTTTCTGTTAGGCAGAAAATGCTTACCAGCTAGGAAGCGAAAACATTAGCTGGTCCTCATGTAGCCGCTAGTGTTAGATGATGCTAACTGCATACAGGCATTGGTGGCTGGCTGAAACATATTCCAGCAGTTATGAAGGGGAACATTTTTCCTAATGTGTTCACAAGATTCATTTTCAGCAAATTAAATAACACATTTCAAACTTTATTATTTAATTCATGTTGAATATGATACAACTTTAAGCATAAAACCTGAAACCAAATAGCTATTCACTTATCCAAATCCAAAAACTGTAAAAATGTAGGAAAGGCAGCATATTTAGATTACAGCTTTAACGTTAATGTTTAAGAAGAGATAAACGTGGTGCCTAAACACCATCCAAAAGCATCAGTTAAGCAACACCATTTTAATTCAATCAACCTATTATTAATTCAAGGCAAGAGTGATCTTTGTGCTTTCCTGTTTTAAAACATCACCTTTTATATTGGATGCATAATTCTATGGAGAAAACTTAATAATTTATAACTCATATTATTGTATTGAAGTATTGTATTGGCACGCAGCATGTTTTGGCAAAACTATATCCCCTTCATTTCCCCTGCTGCTAAGGCCTAAAAAATGTTTGCAATACAACAACCGTAAAATATAATTGGAACAAACAAGTTTCCTTAATTAAATTAATATTGAAATACATTTTAAGATGAAGGTGTTTCATAGATTTACATATGGTTTGATTCATCGGCTTCAAAGGTCTGCATGGTAAGACTTTTTAATCCTGACATGTTGTTATTGTGCTAGCTAACCAAGCGTAACACTCAATCATTTGTTCATGTCACAGTATCAATGCATCTAAAAAAACATGTTTGCCTTACCAGACCAATATTTCAGTTTGAACACCACTGACTAATTCATCCTTATCCATTGGCTCTACTCTATACTTATCAATTGACTCTAAAGCATGGTTAAAATATGTATCTTTTTCTTACATGGTTATTTTATAGACAAGGGTATTATCATTTATTTGCCAAAACCAGTTATCTACTGAACCTCCAAGATGGAGAGAATGATGATTTCTGGACATGTGTAAATCAACTGCGAAGCCTCTATTTAACAAAGACAATTTCATGAACAGCCTAAAATAGTATTTATGTTTTCTTTTGTAAATACAATGGTCTTCATAAGACCAACATTTCCTCTCACCATGTGATACCTTCCAGGGCAGCTAACATCCATCTGGTCAAGGAAAAGTCATTATCATTCATTAAGAGTCGTTACAGCAACTATAGTAAAACTTCAAATGTCCTAAAAAAAATCTCTTACCCTCACAAACACAATTCAAGTTTCAAAATACAAAAACATTTAGCTTTGTTTATTTTAGTGCATGACATTCATAAAGCATTACATGACCCCATCGGCTTTCTAAATCCAGCAGATCAGATCATAACATGCTGTTCTCTAGCTAACATATGCTAATTGTAAATGCCACAGCAGCTCAGGAGGACCTAAAAGCACAGCTTGTTTACATCTCTGTCAACAGTCTATTGTAGGATGCCAACACAAATATAGTCATGAGGCAGCCATCAATCGCAGTGATAGCTTTTCACCACGCGGTCTATTTTCAGATCAGGTGCGACATGATCCCAGTCACAACCATCAGACCTGTACATCAAACAAAATAAGTGCTAGAAATCAGTTTGAATGTGATTTCTAATGCTGGCATATCACAGATTATCACAAATGATATGCAACATGGTGTTTCTACATATTATTTTAGAAAGTTGTGTCCAGAGAAGCTAATTAGACTGTGGCATTTATCATCACTAACATTATTTCACACAAAGCTCAGCATTATAAGCATTTTTCCAGTATTTCTACGTCTGAAAAAATTGGGATGTTTACAATTTAGCATCACAAATCTTATGTTATAATATTTTATATGTGCATGCAGGTGCTCTAAAACAGTATTCATACACATTGGTTTTTTGTTCAGCTCTATCGAAAATAGTTTAACAATATCCAAGTGAAGCATTAAATGATAGGCAGTATGTATTGATTGATTGATTGAAAAGTTTATTAACAGCTTGTATATTGGGTACAGTACAGTACAGCTCAAAACATACAATTGTTAAGGGGATGCAGACCAGAGAAAGACTTTCGTCTTGTTTACATCAGGGTCCCCCATTTCCAATTCATCATGTCATTTAAGACATATAAGACATATTTGACATACAGATGGCTTATTTACAATTTACATACAGGTGTTTTTTTTACATACAGATTGCTTATTTACAATTTTCATTTTAGATTTCGTTCTAATACATCCTAACCGGACATTTAAGACATACCAAGTCTACAGATATACAGTTAGTAACAGAGTCTAAAATGCGAGTATATACATAGATGGGGGGGGGGGAAGCTGTCCATTGAACGACAGGTTGAGATTTGTACCATTACCGGGGCCAGTTTTGCAATGCTCTCCCCTCTCTGCAGTGTGTTTCCACAGATAACATTGGAATAACAAAGCACCTCCGCATGTTATATTACTATAGTTGGTTTTGCCCCACACTACTCAGCTCACTGTAATCCTTCCAACTTTGCTGTGTTTTGTTATTGAGATAATCTGCAGAATGCTTACAGCCAAGCTTGCACGCAATCTCACATTTTCTTCCAATTACACCAACTTATGTTTAATGTTTTTTTATGACAGCAAATAAAGGTTGTACAGTTTGTAAGTAAAACAGACAAATATCCAAACACAATCCTGTTGGACCAGCTCATTGTCATGTATCAGCCTATAGTCATACTTTAAGAAGACTGTAGAAGATAACAAAACAGCTTCTACTTACTAAAGGGTCAATGGTTACACATTTGACAGAGCTAGACAAATGTTTTTCTCTTTGCTTCGTGCTAAGATTAGATGAACATGAACAATGGGTGCTTCTCATTTATCTTAAATGTCTACACATTTTTCTTACTCGTATTTTATTTATCACATCTTAGTTTCTTCCATTTAAGACATTTGTTAGTATTTTCTATTATACCTTATTTTTCTACCCCCTACTGTACATCACTACTGTCTCTGCATGTTTCCACATACATCGAAAACAGTTGAAAAAGCATATGCACATGAATTAAAAACAGCTATTCTGCATTGATTTTGTGAACAATTCAGATTTTATATCTCATATCAAAATACATGTCATGCCTGACGCAGGGATCTCAGCCTCATAGAAAACCATATTTAATCAAATAATTGAATCAAAAATCTGACGATGGTTATAATAGTTTTTTTTATGCTTCCTTATTAAGCGTATAGTTACGATCACAACATTTAATGGCAAATCTGATTTACTGAGATCCGAAGTGAGATATCATCTGTGTTGAATCTGCCCCAGTTAACTACAGTAATGGGCAGCCTCATTGCTCTTCCAAACAAAAATAATAGAAACAAATTAATTTCAGCTCAAACGTGGACAGAGGAGTGAGGAGACATGAAATAAGGCAAAAGAGAAGCACCCTTAAGAGATTAGACTATGAGCACATTTCTGACAATGACGGACTGTCCCTTTAAAAGCTAAAGTGTCCCTGACCCAGACAAAGGAGCTGTTTAAAATAGATTCCCTCATTATGCATACTGTACCAATGGAGTCTACTCAAGTAGCCCTGGAAATAAAACCGTTTATATTGAGTGTGCTTTGCACACAGTGTCTGAATGTCTGATGCAGATATCAGGAGCAACATCATTTCTGAGGCCTTCAGTCACTGTTTATGTCAAACTGCTCTGTACATGTCTGTTAGATGCTATGCATCATGTTCCCTTGATGTACATAAGAGTATTTATTGTTTAAATTATTTTATTTATTCGTTACTTGCATTAAAGCTGTTCTGATGATGTTTATTATTCATGAAATAGCCATGTGTATTTGTGTTTTCAATGTAGCATTATTTCAGGAAGAGAATAACACTAGCACAACACACGAGTCCCAAGGTCCATTCAAAAACTGAGGAAGACAGGAGTGTACCACTAGTATAATATTTTTGACATATACCTTATTACAATAATTAACTAAATGTAAAGAGTTTACTCTCCATCACGCAACTGGCTAATCAGAGCCCTTGTTGCAGTGTGGATTGTGTAATATTAAGCACCACGTCACCACATCTTTAAATAAAAGAGGACCTTATTTTAACCGGGGAAAAAATCACAAATTACAAATGTAAATGTTAAAGCAGGTAAAAGATGAACTGTTAGACAAACTATGATCTAGTATACATCTAATACTAGATAATTTATAAATTTATATCAATTGAATTAGGTAAATTACCATCACATTTTGCAAAAGTCTAAAATGATAATTTGTTGGCACACTCAATACCTGTGATATCCATCTTCTCCCGCTTATCCGTGGTCGGGTCGCGGGGGTAGCAGTTCCAGCAGAGAGCCCCAAACTTTCTTTTCCCTGGCCACATCAACCAGCTCTGACTGGGGGATCCCAAGGCACTCCCAGGCCAGCGAAGAGATATAATCCCTCCACCTGGTCCTAGGTCTACCCCTTGACCTGTGATATAAAGATAACTAACCAATTTACTGAAGTAATTCATTATCCTACATTACAACAACCTAAAACGACATGACACTACATCCAGAATAGAAATATAGGCCTAAAACATGCTAATGATGCCTTATGATCCCCAATGAGGAAGGCTTCAAATGAAGTGTGACTGAGAAAGGGTTCAGCAACATGGAACAACAGGTGTGGACTTGTGGACTTGTTTCTCTCAAGTACCAGGGATACACTTCTTTGACACTACCACTCTCTTGCAGTATGTCCTTACACACTAATAACAATGATCCTTTGGGAAATGTCTGGTCCTCACCCAACAGATTGCAGTTAAAAATAAATGTGATAAATATAAGAAATGGGAATAGTCTTCATATATGTTGTGTTAATGTATTATCTTGAATATATTCTGAATTGTTGACAATGTATTGTAAAATGCCTTCTGAACACTATTTTTGTACATTATAAATAATAAAACATTCTAACAACTATTTTGTCTGGGTTTGGTAAATGTATAACCACTGCTTAGTTAACATCCGATCTCCCCAGATCAGTTTTTTGTATACAAATGATTGTGCTGGCTATAATCGTCTGTTAAGATAAGTAAAGTTAATACCATGAACCAGAAGTGAGCACATTTGAGAGAGCTCTTTTATATTGTGAACTTCTGTAGTGAAAATAATCTTTAATAATGATTGAAGTTTACATGCAGTGTTACTCACCTTGAGTTGTAACAAACAGATGAGTGCTTATTATTCCTCCTGTAACATTTCCAATGCTACACTGTATTAAATCCAGCATATTGTTTACAGAGCAGCTTTTTATCTCTCATACTGAAATATTGCAAAATCTGTCTACAAGGAAGTTGATATAATAATGTGTTCACAAACAAAACATTTCTGGAAAATATCCTACATCAATAATATAATATTTTAATAATTTGAAAATATTTTTTATTTTTTATTTGAACAACATAAAACCAGAGGTGGTAGAAGTACCAGAGTGTAGGAAGTATTGGCATCAAAATATACTTAAAGTAGCAAAAGTAAAAATAATAAATATGCAGATTGGCCCATTTCAGAATCAAATATATTATATGTTTTGATTGATTGATTATTGATGCATTTAAGTTTTACCTAAGCTTATACAGTTGGAGCTAGAACATTCTACATGGGGTGGCAAAGGGGGGGCAAGAGGTCATGCCAGGGTGGCATGGGAGGGCGGACAGTACGTGGTATTTGATACTGTATATATAACCTATTTATTGTTAAATCATGCCCTAACACAAGGGTTCCTAATGCACAAGAGAAACAAGGTGTTCAGACAAACAAACTCAAATATAGTATAAAACAGCAGAAAATACTCATGATACCCTATAATTCTGTTTATTGTAAGTACCGTAAAAAACGTAGTTATAATTAC
This sequence comes from Gymnodraco acuticeps, assembly GCF_902827175.1. Lineage (NCBI taxonomy): Eukaryota > Metazoa > Chordata > Actinopteri > Perciformes > Bathydraconidae > Gymnodraco > Gymnodraco acuticeps. The sequence goes on along the minus strand of NW_022991154.1, from coordinate 7,975,870 downwards.
ACAAATGACATCACCCATCTCTTAAGAGAACTAAAGGTGACCTGTGCAACAACACATTTCAATAAATATTTGTCAATACGAGCCGCTAGATTGTGCTGCTGTGATGGAATATGCAAGGAGAATCCAGCTGGAGTCTCATCTGCCTCCTGTTCCCTGCCTCTGTCCCTCTTTCTGACACTTCATCTTTATTCCTCACATACATTTCTTCTTCTTCACCAATGTCTTCATCTCCTCCTCTTCCTCCTGCTCTGACCCCCATGGTCTCTTTTTTCCTTTTCCTCTTTCTGTTCATCCTGATCACTTCTCAGATATGTCTTTTTGTTGTTGTTGAATCACTCCAGCTACTCTGGCCTGCAAGAGTCTACTTGTGAAAAGCACTGGTACAAATGCTTGAATAACTTTACACGTTAGGGCTATATAGCTAATAAGTAGCATAGCCTACAATAAATATAAAATAAGAAAGTATTTATCCAACGCACACAGGCAGCTGTGTTTAGATCCAGTTTGACGGTAAAGGATGTATCCTGGTTTAATTGATCTGGCCTCATTGCTGTGATGTGTAATTTACGTGGTTTAATAGTAGCCTACCGCATAGTTTAGCAAATAAAGTGATCGATCTCCCAGCTACCGCTGTCTGCGTAGTATTTTGTAATGTAACGTGTCTTGGAGGGGCGCCCCCCTTGGAATTCAAGAAAAATGTATTTTTTATACCAAATCTATATCTACTGTCACTTTTCACATTGAACATGTGCTCTTTTATTAAATAAACTAAACACTTTCATTGTAAATTTTATAGTTTTTTTGACCCTAAGAAACACTGATGCATTAATCAATAACAATAATCCACAGCTCCTCTCTCTGCTCCAGAGGATTTAAAAAATATATATCCCAATCTCTCAACACCCGAAATAAAATAGGCTATATATATATATTTTTTTTTTAATTGGCTCATGATAGGCCCCCGATCTCCGTAGGCCCCTGGCTACAGGTCAGCCCGTGCATTAAGGCGGCCCTGGCTACTGTAGACATGTTGGCCTACATATGTATAATTATATTATTATTTTAAGTCTGGTTTAAAGTAAACTTATATAAAGTTATTTGGTTGAGCCAAGTAACCCAGGTAACCAGCTGGGTCAACAAGAAAATCGGCGAAATCGAGTGGACTATCAAAAAATAAATAATTATTATATTAAAGGTCCCATGTCATGGCCATTTCCACTGATCATAATTCCATTGTTGAGGTCTACTAGAATAGATTTATATTGTGCAATTTTCCAAACTGACATTGGTTTCTCAAACAGCATCTCTGTAAACGACGTGTATTCACTGCATTTCACTCTCTGCCTTTAACGGCTCGTTGTAGCTCCAATAGCTCCAGCCCCCACCCTCCCCTGTGAGCACAGTGTGGCTTGATATTGAGTAAGAAAAAGGTTGATACACGCTGTGAGAATGGGTCTGCAGAGAGAATGGGTCTGCAGAGAGAATTTCGCCGCGATCCCTACTGTCTGTTATCAGCCTGCAGCCAGGGAGGATAAATCAGCAGAGCTGCTTGCACTGAGTGTGTGTGTGAGGAAGTCCGTGGATTGGTCAATTTGGACCAATCAGCGGGAGCTTAACGTAACGGCTCCGCGGACGTAACGTAACGGCTCCAGGGATTGGTCCATTTCGTTCCGGGTACAGTTGACATCATGCGTACCCGGAATAATCAAATGGACAATGACGTATCTCCAAAGAGGCGTTTTGGGGAGGTATTTTCTGTTTTAGAGTTTTACTCGCTACAGGGTGTACTTTGAGGGTTTTGACTCTGCACACCGTTTACATGCATACAAACCTTCATAACACACAAGGGGACGGGTAATAACCGGAAAAGCATGACATGGGACCTTTAATATTGACAATAACAACCGACCGTCTGGGAGCGTTCTCATGGCGTCTATTATCAACGCTATGGGAGGTCTATGAAGGTCTATGGGACGCCCTGCCCGTTGAAAACTGACTCTCAAGGGGTACCCTGTCCATAATAGAGTGACGGGGAGGGGCCCTGACCGACCGTCAACATGTGACGGGTTGGGAGTGAGAAAGTGTTGCAGGTCGATGCAATCAGGTAATTAGGACAAAGCCTCTGTTTTTAGATGGGGTTTGTGACCATACTGTAGGCCTGACAGTGACGTTTAAAATAAATGATCAAATATTATCTGTTAAGATGAATGTTTCATTTAAAAGGTTTTTATTTATTTGGGACCCCAGAGCCAAGGGCAGGCCGAGGAGACCGCCTTCTCCCGCCGCAGGCAGTATCAAACTCTCGGTCCGGCAGCTTCCCCGGTGATGGGCTCCGTGTAACAAGTCCCCTCAGTCCGTGCGGGAGCCGCGCCGTGCCCAGGTACTCCCCGTTCTGCCCTATCTGCACCACGGTGATGCTGCTGTCATCGCTTGCCTCTCCTCCGGTGGTGCCCTCGGCTTCCTCTGCCGCCACACTGCCCAGCACACTGATCACTATCCCGTCGGGGTCGCCGGTCTCTGGCAATGTTGTTTTGGGGGTCGCGGGCTAAAAAGTCTCATCATACTTAATCCTAAACAGTAGCACATGGTAGGCTATATTGTACGACTTTGTAATTTTTTTATGTTGATAATATGTATTCGCTACTGTGCCTTTCACGCAGACAATAAAAGTGCATTTTGAAATGACAAATAGGTTTATGTTTCAAGTGTATCTGTTCAAAGTTGATATTTTGTTTCTTAAAAGATTAAATCTTTAAAAACATGCTGTTTGCCATTTTTAAAGTTTGATGGAAGAAATTTAAAATATAGGTCACTGACGTGGAGCTTTAGGCCTGCAATGCTTTAAAAAAACGTTTTAGTTGTTTCAGTTTTGAGAGTGAATATGGATGTTAAATTCACAAATTAATATGAATAATCTTAAACAAGAACAGGATCTTGAGCCATGATGCCTGTTTTTAAAGTACAGAAACATTCAGAATGCATGACGATTCCTTAAAAGGTTTTGTAATAGACCCCTAGTACTCTTAATTTATAAAGTAATAATACATGTGAATGATTGAGCTCATTAGTGGCCTGACTGGCCCTCCTAATTTGGTCTAAAAAAAGTAAATGATGATCATTGTGAAGGGGTGTCCAGCCCATATCAATAACATACCAAACTACAGGCTAATGTGAGATTCAGAAATTAGTTTTAAAAATCATGTCTTCATGTTATAGTAGGCTTACCTTACATGAACCTGTTTGAAACCTTAATGACCCCATGATTATTATTATTTATATCTTAAAACCTTTAACAACTATATTTAGATGTTCATAAATATCTACATTTATGTATAAATACATGTGTGACAGTTAGACAAACATAATTAATAGATGATCTCATTATTACCTATCTTATATGTAGGCCTACTAAAAAATTAAAATAAAGTTTACTAAGCCACCTTTTTGTTTTAATGTATTAATTAGACACAATTATTTGTGCTTAAAGTCATATAGCCTACTGTTGTGTCTCAAACGGATAGACTAGGTTATTAATACATTTGCCTATAAATTGCTTAAAATGCTACAATAACATTTGCAATTCGTTTTTAATCTGCCATGTGCGGTATCAATGTCTCTCAGCCACCGTAGTGTCGTGTCAGGTGGGCGTGTCGTGTAGGGGGCGTGTCGTGTACTTGCTGCGGCTGCAGCTAGACCAGTCATATCCAGGGGGCGGCCCCCTAAAGGAGTAACATAGCGTTCAGTTTGTCCTCTCAGGCTTGCCGTAGTGTTGTGATCCATTTAGCGCGCAGTTTAACATCAACCGGAATCGAGCTAGAACAACAGTGCAAATATAAACCTTCTATGGAACTAACCTGTCACCTGAATTGAACGCACTAACTCACTGATAATACTTATATATTAAATCCATGGCTTACATATCTGTGATGTAGTAATGAGCTCCTTGGCTGTGAGTGAAGCAGACAGAGCTCCGGGCTGTTTCTGGGTAACTAGGGCTCGTTAGCGGTACATGCTAGCAACACGTCTCAGCATAACAGTCAAGCAGAGGAAACGACAATGGTAAGCATGCCGAAGCATTCGTATGTATTCCCATTTTGCTCCAGGATACATTTGGGTTTTGCCAACTACCTTAAACTGTTTAAAAACGTATCCTTGTGGTAACAATCCTCATTCCAGAGAAGGAGTCTGGCTCCCAGTCAGGTTGCTAAACGCAAGCAAGGAGATTCATGTGACGATGAGGAATGGACATGTAACACTGTAAGTAAAGAAACATCTTTATTATACATGTAATGCCTTATCCAAAGTTGCTTTATTCAGAGTTACCTGGAAAACAACCCTATTGTTGCATTGTCTGTATAGATACGCGAGTGGCCGTAGACTGCATATTAAAGAGTACGCCAAACTGTGGCTGAATTTGGCAATTTGAGGTTTTCTTGATAATTGACTTATGCAAAGACCTCCCATAACATGTTTATGGAAATCTTTGAACCATAACCAATCCCTTTTCGATTCAGCTGATCTTCTGAGTCCCTTGGCAGTGTTTATTTCTTGGTAGGGTAACTTTTAGTAACACATGAGCATTGGTACGTGCTGTATTGAAAGGTGAGTTATGCTTTTTCACAGGACAAAAAAAAAAAAACCGATAATGAGAGGAGAGAAAGCCACATTTCTCCATTCAGAAAGCCTCTGACACAGCTGAACAAACTGCCTGAATGTTTGGATGGTGACAAGCATGTAAGCGTTTTTTAAATCCATTTCATTTTCCTGTGTTAATACAGCAATACATTCATATTGTATATGCTCATTTGTTTAAAATCCTTTTTACAGGAGGCATTTATTCGAAGTATCCTCTCCAAGCCATTTAAAATTCCTATTCAAAATTACACAGGTAACAGTTTTTCTTGTCACTATGGATTCATGTATAGGACAATAGGTAAACAAGTACTTACTCTGCTCTCCTGATGAATTACCCACAGGCGCGCTGGGAATCAGGGCACTTGGTCTAAAGCGCGCAGGAGTAAGGAAAGCTCTTCACGATCCCTTCGCAGAAGACGCTTTGGTTCTTTATGAACCCCCGATTCTGAGCGCTCATGACCTGATCAAAGCTGACAAGTAGGTTCAGAACATATAGGATTATTCCTTGGTTTGATCACCTTTAACCTAGGCTACCGAGAAAATGAATGTGGGCTTTGTACCGGTTCTAGAAAATACTTCATATCCTTAACTGCCATTGCTATATCTGTGCCATTGGTGGGAGTTTTTCATTTGTTTTCTTTTGTCTTTTTCAGAGATAAACTACAAATCCATGTTGTTGTGGATCCAGTTTTAGGAAAAGTACTCAGACCCCATCAGAGAGAGGTAAACACAAGATATATTTTTCTTATCTTCTCTGACCAAGAAAGCAAATTGCATTAATATGACAATATTGTGTAATAGTGGAGAATCAGAAATCCTTTATATATCCCACAGCTGTAGATGTTTTTCTATTGATAACATATTCTGTCTTCTATTTCTTTAGGGGGTGAAGTTCCTGTGGGAGTGTGTGACGGGAAGGCGTATCCCCGGGTCGTACGGCTGCATCATGGCAGATGAGATGGGGCCTGGGGAAGACGTTGCAGTGTATCAGCCTCATGTGGACCATGCTGCGCCAAAGCCCTGATGTAAAGCCCGAGATAGACAAGGTCATTGTGGTTTCACCGTCCAGTCTCGTACGTAACTGGTACAATGAAATAGCAAAGTGGCTGGGCGGACGCCTCTCACCAGTGGCCATCGACGGAGGTTCAAAGGAGGAGATCGATAGAAAACTAGGTACCTCTGTCTCCTCATGAGAATTCACAGCAAAGTTAAAGGGGCCCTATTATGCTTTTGGGGGTTTTCCCTTTCCTGTAGTGTGTTATTCATTCCAATTTTGATGATTTTGATTTAAAGTCATAGTAACTCTGATGATATTATTGCAGTTTATAATTTACATTTTGCCAGTTATCCACGATAATTTAAAAGTATTCCACCAAAACTAAAATGTATATATCACTTTTACAGCGCTCAAAGATGCTTTAAAAGAAAATAAAGAAAATATCCACCATATAAAAAAGAAATAGTGTGTAGGCTTTTCAGATGTGAAGTCAGGGTACTTGGACAATATCTGGTTCAGCATCCAATATTTAATTTATAATATCCTTGTTGGAGTATTGTCTGCATATTCATGTATTTGTTTTCTGTGGTTTCTACTAGTGAACTTTGTCTCTCAACATGGTTTGAGAGTAGCCACCCCGATCCTGATTATTTCCTACGAGACATTCCGCCTGCACACCGCGGTTCTGCACAAGGGAAAAGTTGGACTTGTCATCTGTGACGAGGTATTTACATTTTTTTACGAGTTGTGGCAGACTGATGAAACAATGATTTAACGTGTATTATTGTGTGTACTGTAGGGTCATCGGCTGAAGAACTCTGACAACCAGACCTACCAGGCGCTGAATGCCATGAGTGCCCAGCGGAGGGTGCTGATATCAGGCACCCCAATCCAGAACGACCTACTGGAGTACTTCAGCTTGGTCCACTTTGTAAATGCTGGGATCCTAGGTTAGTAGCTTAAAAACAGCTATTACACATTTCTGTTATCTCTGCTGTTTTTCCTGATCCCCCCCCTTTTTTTCTTACCTGGCAGGTACAGCCCAGGAGTTTAAAAAGAGATTTGAGCTTCCCATCCTCAGGGGTCGAGATGCAGAAGCCAGTGATAAAGACAGACAGATTGGAGAGGAAAGGCTCAAGGAGCTGATCAGCATCGTCAACAGGTGAGCTCAAAGGGCATGCAAGGTACTTTATATGTAAAGGTGACCTATTATGCTAATGTTCAGGTTCTGTGTGATGTGTGTGTCAAATTGCACTAATTAGCTTATGTCGATCAGCTGATGTGGTGATGTAGTATTTGTAGCATTTATCAAAAATATTTTCTCAGCTATTGTTAAACCTGTTTTAATATTCTGCCTCTACAGATGCTTGATCAGGAGAACATCTGACATCTTGTCTAAATATCTTCCTGTGAAAATTGAGCAGGTTGTGTGTTGCAGGTATGTCGGTTCATTGGGTTTCTTGTGTTAGAAAGTTGAGAATAGTTTGTAGCCATTTTTTTTATTGTAAACAAAATGTTGGTCTCATTTGAAATTGTTGTTTTTGGACATAAACATTGTTTTCAAGGAATCGCGAACGATTTTCCAAAGTTTCAGCACCAATACCAAATGTGTAAACAAAAATTCAATCCTTAGATACATTTCTTCAAACTAAATGCTTATTTACCAAATGAAGCCTATTTTTTATTTGACACTAGTTTATAATGCTGTCTCGAGAAAAACATGCATGCTATTTGAAATGAAGCTAATGGAAATATGGTTCTGGACACATTTCATATGGTTTTCAAAAGTATTGATCATCCACACACAACTTTACTCTGTGTCTTTGTATGAATTGTAATATTGTAAATTAGAATAATTATATTAACACAATGTCTGTTTCCCTGCAGGCTGACTCCTTTGCAGTCAGAACTCTACAAGCGTTTCCTGAAACAGGCAAAGCCCATTGAGACATTACAGCAGGGCAAAACAAGTGTCTCCTCCCTGTCTTCCATCACCACACTTAAGAAACTGTGCAATCGTAAGTGCCAACTCCAAATATATCACACTGTTGCATTTGTGAAAAATATAGCTATCACGCAAAAACACGATGCAAAGTTGACTTTTGTAGAAATACTAACTCCTCTTCTGTTTTGCAGACCCAGCTCTGATCTATGAGAAGTGTCTGCAGAGGGATGAGGGCTTTGAAGGGGCGCTGGAACTCTTTCCCTCTGGCTACTCCGCTAAAGCTGTGGAGCCTCAGCTCTCTGGTGAGAACATGTCAAAAACCACTCTGTACAAATCTGCTTGTGGTGATTAAATAGTACAGATACACAGCACAATGGCTCCTGCTGACATCCATTTTAGAAGTTGCACATTTGACAGGCCACATGAAGACAAACTGGATTTCTTTCTTCCAGGGAAAATGCTGGTTCTTGATTACATTCTGGCAATGACAAGGTCTACAACTAGTGACAAGGTGGTGCTCGTTTCCAACTACACTCAAACACTGGACCTCTTCGAGAAGCTCTGCAGATCTAGAAGGTACTTTTTGGGGGGAAATCCACCATTTATTTGTGACTGTACTTTATGATTTTTCAGTGAGCAACAACCCTCCTCTTCTTGGTCTTTGACAGATACCTCTATGTGCGACTGGATGGAACAATGTCCATCAAGAAAAGGGCGAAAGTTGTGGAAAAATTCAACACTCCGTCTGTGAGTTTGACACAGTTTTAAAAAAAAAAGAACTAAGCTTTGCGAGGCAGTTAAAGAAACTTCTGAATGTTTTGTTTCTCAGAATCCAGAGTTCATCTTCATGCTGAGCAGCAAGGCTGGAGGATGTGGCCTGAATCTGATTGGTGCTAATCGCTTGGTTATGTTTGATCCTGACTGGAATCCAGCCAATGATGAGCAGGCGATGGCGCGGGTGTGGAGAGACGGCCAGAAGAAGACCTGCTATATCTACAGACTGCTCTCCGTCAGTTCAACACAGCTCATAAAATGCACTCATTGAATCATTCAACACATTTCAGGAACATTCAAAGCTTCCATATTTGACTTGTGTGTTTGTATGCTGGCAGACGGGGACGATTGAGGAGAAGATCCTTCAGAGGCAGGCACATAAGAAGGCCCTGAGCAGCTGTGTGGTGGACGAGGAGCAGGACGTGGAGCGCCACTTCTCTCTGGGCGAGCTCCGAGAACTCTTCCATCTGAACGAGGAGACCATCAGTGACACACATGACAGGTATAGAAAAGAAACAGTGCAGACCTTTTTTAGAATTTCTTTTAATGCTCAGCCTTGTGAAAAAATGTGAAACTACCTATTTAAGATGCATAGAATCTGTGCTGAAAACCCCCTGATCATACTAAATGTGTGTATTACCATACTGGTTTTTATGAGTTATGGATGACCCTGTATTTTTGATAATGTTATAGAAGTAGGTCAATATTTAAATGATAAGTCACATTCCAGTGGACGGATGCAGAATACAGTGTAAATTCAAGACTTCCAGCATGCACGCTGGTGTGAAGTCTGTTTTAACTATTCACACATCAGAATCAGAAATACTTTATTGGTCCCTGAGGGAAATTGAGTTTTGTGACAAGTAAAACAAATAAAAAAGAATACCATTTCTATAAACATCTGTTTTAGTATTTATATTGCAAACAAATGATATTACTGTTAACTGTTCAATTGCTTGAATTATTAAAAAAAATATATAATTGTATAGCTACATTTAAATTTGTTTAATCATTATGGTTTTAATTCTATTGTAGCTTATGTGAATTATATTGTTTATTTATAGTCTATTAAATGTAATTATATTGTGTTAAATCAGCTACAATCTAATATAGTATATGTAATTATTATTATTACAATTAGGTACAATGATTGTATTCATTGTAAGTAAACTAAGTCCAACTGACAGCAGATCTGACTGTCATACAGAAACACACCGTGGCTGGATTTGTATTTAAGAACAGACATCACGAAAAACAGACCCAGTACTGCCTGTTTACTTTATTTTGTTTACGCTAAACACACAAATGTCCCCATCTGATCACTTCATATAACAGCATCTTCCTCGGAGATCTGATCTAAGCCTGCAGCCTCGACATTGTATGTAATGTGCTGATCGGCCTCTCTTCCTCCCTCTTGTGTTTCTGTCAGGTTTCGCTGTCGCCGCTGTGTGAACGGCAGGGAGGTCCGGCCTCCTGCAGAGGCCTCCGACTGCACCAGTGACCTCTCCCAGTGGAGCCACTGCTCCGACAAGAAGGGCCTGAGGGACCAGGTGTTGAAAGCCTCCTGGGACGCTGCCGTCTCATTTGTCTTCCACCAGCGCTCTCATGAGGACCAGAAGGGCGTAGTATAGCAGGAGGGACTAAACAGACTTTGTCAAAAGACTACATGTACCGTTTGTCCTGATATTTATTTGTTATTCTGTTTTTTTAAATGAAAGAGAGGAGCAGGATTGGTTATCTTTCCGTTGTGAATCCAGTAACTTATGCACATAAACAACTACACTTACTGGATTTGAACACATTTTAATAGCACATGCACACAAACCAGTACGTTTTAGTACTTCATGCAGGCGACTAGTGCCGATATAAGTCGGTGCATGATTGTGTGTGTGTCTCTCTATACGAGTGCCGCTTCATTTACCATCATCAGTGTCTTCAATGTAGAGTCGCTGTACACGGGTACAAGTGGAAGGTTATACAAAATATAATAAATGTTTGTCAAATACAAGGTTGCCTACACATCGCCTTCTTATTAGAGTCTGAGACCACTTACTGCTGTAACTCCTATAGACATTGTTCGATCGGCCTGAAACGTCCCGCGTTGGCTATCGGCCGACACCGGAAAGCATCTGCATGACGCGTCAACATGCGGACAACAGCGGACCTGCACCGAGCTGCTTGCAGCTTTAATTCATACTGTTTTTTTAAAATCGTCAGACATTTGATTTGGAGTCAGTCCATCTCTTTATGAATGTGACATTTTCCCATAAATAAAATGAACTGTACAAAAAATATATATATCTTAATCCAATACCTTTTTAAATGAATGCAATGTATAGTTTATTCTTCTGATTCACAGAAAGCACAAGATAATTAAATATCATTTTAATCGTTCCAGTGTCTTTTTTGCAGGATATATTCAACGTTAACGAAATTTAACAATGGGAAGTTCAAGAACATAAACCTTGGATGTATACAAATAATACAATGATGCTGCAGTAGGTGCAGTAGGTGGCGCCATATGCCTTTCAGCTTGGTTGGTCGACCGCCATTAAAACTAGAGAAATAGAAGAGCCGGTGACTGTATTGTTATTGCTATATTACATCCATTGGTGAAGTAGCTGTAACTCATTATTTGCCAACCACAACGTGACGCAAAGGGACCAGAAGCAGACGGAACCAGGGCTGTGTCCCGATAGTTGGTTAACGTTTCAAACAGCATCGTAATTAACGACGTTGTAAATGAAACACACATAAATGCTAGCAATGGGGGACACTGCCCGCAAAGCAGACCTAATAAACCCAAAGGATGCATGTCTCACTTTAAAGGAGATATGTTTCCTAGCTGTCCGGGAACATTATGCTGCTCTGGGCTTTGAGGCTGTTATTGGTAAGTCGTGTTGAATAACAGGGAGTTAGCTAACATGAAACTGTTAGAAGCTAGCATGTCATTTACCTTCGCTTTTGTCACATATCCCATAAAGCTAGCATGTCAGTTACTTTCGCTAACTTTAATATCCCCATAAGTAAAGCTAACAGTTAACTTTACGTTAAACTGAACTCCATTCAATACACTTGCAAATGGCGATATTGTTATTAGTTGTATTCATTATTTTAGGACGGCAGTGGTGGAATGCAGTTAAGTACATTTACTCAAGTATCGTACTTGAGTACAATTCTGAGGTACTTGTACTTTACCTGAGTCATTTCATTACTCCACAACATTTTAGAAGCCAGTAGGCCTATTGTACGTTTTACTCCATTACATTTCTCTGACAGCTTCAGTTACATTACAAATTCTGGTTATTAGCTAATACAAAAAATAAATAAAAACATGGATATAAAACTCAAGGTTAGGCTTAATTTTAGCTTTACATGTGATAAACACATTAATCCACCAATAAGTGTAATCCACTAATTTCATATGATTCTTAAACTGCCCATTACGCTTCACAAGTACTTTTACCTTTAATACTTATTTAGATGCCATTTAGAATGCAGGACTTTTACTTGTAACAGAGTATTTTCACAACTAAGTATTACTAGTTATACTTAAGTATGATATCTGAATACTTCTTCCACTACTGAAGGATGGTACATATCCCAAACTAACATTCAAGGGACCCCCCCCCCCCCCCACAAAACAATCCACTCAAAGTCGTCAGACTTGGCTTTGTGTGTAACAGATAGGTTGACGTAAAAGAACATTTGACAGTTTACACTGCCTTTAATAACGTTACTTCGAGTACTTTAAAATAAACGTTACCAAGTTTGGTATATAATTGTTTTTGTTAACTTGTAACGTTACTCTCTTCTTGTATACCTCACAGTACACATGTATCAATTCACTTCCTGGTCCCTCATTGATGATTCCAATTCACTTTGAAAGATAAATCTATGCTAAAGTTATATTTTGTTTTGTAACTGCTATAGATCTACCAACGCCTCTCATTAAGGGTCTTCTTCTTCATCTGACTGTATGCCAACTGGATGAGCTCCAGCCTGCCCTAAACAAGAGAGGTACGAACTGAGGAAGTGTATATTTCCTTTGTTCACAGAAAGTGTACTTTTGTTTTGATCAGAATTCATGATTAAGATTCTATTTTCCACTTTCTCTTTGCCTGGTCTCAGGTATATCAACTCATGCCGGATGGATCGGAGTCCTACAGGAAATGCGTGGACTTAACCATGTAAGTACAATGGCTGCTTTGATTATCTCGTATAGTAACAACCAGAACCCAGATGTAATATGTATCCTGTGTTTCATTTCAGGCGATAAACTTCCACACAGAAGAAGAGGCCAAACATGAAGTTATGAGAATTATTTTCACTCTAGTATTCTACGGCTACACCAGCCAATTTGTCCAGAAAAACATCACACATTTGAACACCCCATCCTTCCTGTTGGCTGCAGCTAAATGTATCAAATATTTTTTACTCGATACTCCAGTTGAAAGTTTAACTTCTGAACGACGGCATCTTCTGAAGCTCTTAGAGAAGGGTATCAGGACGGTTTGTGTCTCGAAGTGCATGGATCTATCGGACAGGAAGACAGATTTGTACGTCCTCCATCGCCTGCTAGACCACGGGGTTGCTAAGAAAGTTGTTATAGATGTGAAATGTTCCCTCATGCTGTCCTGGATTCTACTCAACAGGGGATCTCAGTTTGTAAGCCCTGAGCTCAGGTCCCTAATGCAGAGAAAAATGGCAACATGTAACTTACAAGCCTATTCAGCCATTGCAGACAGGGCCAGTTGCGGTTTATGCATCAAGACTGCGGCTTCAGAGGATCACGTTGTTCCCTGCAAACGTTTGAAGTTGGATTGTGTCGAGGAGAAAGAAGCTGGGAAAGCCAACCTTGATGTGGACCTGAAGTTTCTCTGTCAAACCTTCGCTCCGCGTGAAGGGCCCTCAGCAGGGGCCTGTCCGTGGGGACAGATCGAATGTCTGGAGATCAGGAAGTGTGTGTCGGACACCTTCACAGTGCTGAACAATGCCCTGCCCACATGTTTCTTCCTGCGCTCTCTAACTCTTCACAGCATTAGTAAGTGTCTCAAAATGAATAATAATAATAATTTAGGTTTATGAACAAACATTGGTAGCAGTGGATAATTAATGGTGCCCTTTGTTTATCCTTGACAGTACCTTAAACTCTATTTAAATATTTTCAGTATGATGACAGTTCAATGTCCCAAACTTGCCCTCAAGAAGTTCCCCTAAAATCTCCAAATGTTCAGCTTTGTGTGTAGCACAGTTGGATGTTACAGTACCCCCCCTGCATGAAACGCCTCCATTGGACACCTTTCTTAACATAGTGACTTCACTATGTAACACTTGCATTTCTATTGGCTAGCACTCCAGCACATTGTACGTGATATTGTACAATGTGCAACAGAGCCGGCCAGCTAACCAATCAGAGCAGACTGGGCTCTGGTTTCAGACAGAGGGTGAAAAGAGGTGCTGTAGCACAGGCAGTATGAGAAAAATAAAGAGCTTTTTGAACATTAAAGTACGGAGACATGTCACAGTAGAGACACTAAATACAAATATGAACCTGAAGATGAGCATAATATGTCCTCTTTCTAAGTATTATGTAAAACAAGCGAACAATATCAAATGTTGTCTGATAAAGCTGTTAACAAAAACAACATTCAGTCAAAAAAACATCTGAAAATGCAGATGAATGCACAATAAAGGTGCATCCTAATCTTGACATTGAACTTGTGAATGTTGCTGTACTGAATCTATTGAACAAAGTTGAGGATAACCTTACTGTCACAATAGTCAAACCTGACGTATTAGTGCGCAGGAATGATTGTGTTTCTGTGTGTGTCTGCAGCTTCATTCAGAGATGCGGATGTGCTGGGCCTGGCCAAAGCCCTGAAGACGCTGACGGAGAGCTGCCGCAGCTCCCTCACGGAGCTCAGCGTCAGCGTGCTGCCCTACGCCGGGCTGCTGGAGTTCCTGCTGGACGCTAACCCCCACCTGACCTCCCTGCACGTGGAGATCCAGACTGCCATGTTGGGATCACGCCTCTTACTGCGTCACCCCGGAGCTGAGGATCCAGACATGCCAGGTGCTTTGAAGCTGCTACCAAAATGAAGTAATATCTACGTAAGCAGAAAGTGTATCATACCTGTTGAGCCAGCCAAGAACTAAGAAGGGCTGCACGATTTGGACAAAATAAAGAATTGGGATTATTTTGGCTGATATTGGGAAAAGGATATAGGAAGTATTGATTGTTTTTACATCATTATTCTCATCCTTGAAAAATATCTCTTTTGTTAAGTTTGTAAAATACTATTGGTACGCCTGAATGTCTCTGAAATTCCAGATTCAAAATTGCATTTGAACAGATATTCTGCCTTTAACAAATAGGTGCTTCCTGCTATATGAATATCACAATTTCAATTACATTTAAATGAATTGTGCAACAGATCCTCTACCGGTTGAGAGCAGAGTAACCTCAACATTAGAGAATGTTTTAGACAAGAGACGGTCATCGCATCTTACAGATGAAAGAAAGCAATGTCAGATAACCATTTGTTTGTTTCTACAAATGCGGTGTTTGTTTTTGGTAGTTAAACCACTTATACTTCAGACGGGTCATGAAAAAGAGCAGTCAGAAGTTAAAAAGTTCAGAAAAACTTTTTTCGAAGATAAAATGCAAACGTAGGAATTGGACCCTCTGAGGTGACTGTTTCCTGTCCTCCACAGAGCTGCCTCTGCAGAAGCTGTCAGTCAAAGTGGCTGAGCTCCAGCTGACAGATCTGCACTTCATCACCAATGTTCTGAGACACTCTCCTCATCTCACCTCGCTCCACATCGCGGGGATGAGATTACCAACCGGCTCCTCTCAAAGCCTCCTGCTCAGCACTCTCTCAGGTAACGTCCTGTCACTGTTAGCTCCTGAAAGGCACAACGCGCCAGGGTGCAGAGGCTTGATAGAGATCTAAGTCAATACAACTAAGATACATTGACATCTTGACTCATGAGTCTGCTCATATGGTAACAAAAAAAGGCCTAAACAAGGGCTTCTATATGAGTATTGTATGTGAACAAATACTGAGCACCTGTTTTAGGTCATATATGTGCCCTAAAGAACACAAGTATTTATTTATAGTACAAAGATTTACATCTGTTGTCTTCTTTCCTCATGTATTGATTATAAGTTAAATATAGAAACACACCAGCCTTATCTTAATAGATCTGCTTAAATGTTATATTAACTGCTGCTGACATTCTGAAACGTTAACCACACGAAAGCCCAACTGATTCAGTTTTTTTAAGGTTCATGCTGATACTGATTAGTTAGTTTATAAAACCTTTCAAGTAATATGTGTGCCTGATCAATTGATCTGACTAATTCTTTACTAAGTCTTACCTGAAGTGCTGTCAGTAACGACTTGTTTTCCACTTTTAGGCTCCAATCAGCTCTTGAGGAGTCTCCACCTCGAGGACGTGAAGCTGTCCGATTGTCTCCCTGAAATCCTGAATCTACTGAGGAACTGCAAGTTGGAAGGTAAGAATACCATTTTGTAAACGTGATCCTGTGGAACACAAAAAGGTGATCAAATCAAGTTTTATTTATATAGCACATTTAAAAGCGATTTTTGGTCGAGCCAAAGTGCTGTAGGCTACATGTAATAAAAACACATTACTACAATCACAATAAAAGACAATAATTGACAACAGAAATATAAAAAACAAAAACACAGGGAATAGTCAGGTGTCGTGCTCCGCTCTGACTAGAAGGCCAGAGAGAAGAAGTGTGTTTTTAGTGAGGATTTAAAAACCCTAGGGTCTGGGCCGACCTCACATGGAGGGGCAGAGTGCTCCAGAGCCTGGGGCCAGCTGCTGCGAAGGCTCGGTGCCCTCAGGTTTTAACCTGTGATAGATCTGTTTTCCCTTCAAATTAAACAATATCTTCAACACTTAACACCCTTCCAAATGTACACATCTTTAAAAAAGTACTAATACTATAACACTAAGGGTGCATTCACACCTAATAGTCCGCTTCTCTGGTGCACACCAGACGACAGTTTGTTACATTGTTTCATTTTTCAGAAGGTTTGGTTTGCGTTCACACGGCAAAACTCAAACGGACTATAAACTTTAAACACAAGTCATGTGCACGGAAATGCTGTTCAACCATTGGTCAGACATTAAGGGGTAAAAACGTGAATCCCGGCAATTTCTACCGGAGCCTCCGCCATGGAGCATCGGCACTTTCGGCAGGTTATTCTCATGCTGCTGTTAATCTGGAGATCAACAGACACTAGCGGCCCGCGCATATGATTATATAATCTGACAACGTCCGTTAAAAAAACATTATAACATAATGAGAGACGTTCTGCAGTAAGGAGGAGGTTTCACCGACGACAGGTGTTCTTACTTTTATGTAACTGACGGAGCATTTTTACTTTACACGACACTGTTCAACACTTCATTCTGCTTCATTCTTTAACTAAACAACCGCGGATGTCTTGAAAGAATCTTTCGCTGAAGATTTTTGAAGAGCGTTCTTGTGACACGTAAATACTACGCTTCCTATGTTTTGGTGCGGACTGCGTTCACACCAGCAATGAACCGCTCCAGAGTTAGCAAGCAAGCGCTCCGAGACCACCTATTTTAGCGGACCAGAGTCCGGTTGTTTAGTTCACTTCAGAGGTCTCGGACTGCGTTCACACCGACCCAAATGAACCGCACCAAGCGGCTAAACGCACCATTAAACGATTCAACCGGACTATACAAGGCAGGTGTGAACGCACCCTAATACTCGTTTTAAAGTGATGTCCTGCACTCACACACGGTTGTCTCTCTTGCAAGACCCTATATTTTGGCCTGCTGTACATCTGTTTATTCTCAAATATCCACAAACTTATATTTCATATTGTGTTTATTCCACTGCACATTATTGAATTATACATTCAGTTTTAACCTATGTTATCTTACATGTACATAGATGATTAATTCATGCGTTTAACTTCCACCATTTTATCACTGGCATAATTTATTTTGCATTATTTGACTTGCTATTTTATTTTTCTAAAGTATATTGTATTTTGCACTGTTGGCGGGAATCGGGATTTAAAGTGGACCTATCATGCTATATTTGAACAATATATTGTAGGGCCATACCTATATAAAACATGTCTTTGAAGTTTTTTTTTCTAAATACCAAACAGATCCTGCGTTTTAGCCATGCCTCATTTCGCTCTATTTGCTCCTTTCCAGCCCTGTTTTTGCAGGGGGCTGATTCTGTGACGTAGCTTTAATGCAAATGAGCTGCAGCTGACCACGCCCCCCTGCAGGAGAGGGGAGCGTGCTCTGATCAGCTGCTGGGCTGTCAGAAGAGGGGGAGAAAAAGAGATCTCTGTCCTCCGTGTTTTATTCTTATATGATTATATGGAGTCATTATTCATTTGTTTTAAAGCTCAATAAATAACAAAGAAGACCTTTGACCGGCACTTTTCTAATTTTGTCCGGAAGATTTAAAGTTTAACGGACATGTTGACCGGCGAAAACAAATCTAACTGAAACTCTGCCGCACGGTCCCCTCGTTCCTTGGAGGAGGCGGAGAGGTGGGTGTTTGTCATCTGCTGGTGGCAAACCGGAGAGAATTACAGTGCTTGCCTCGACGGGGAGGGATTGCATTGAATTACAGCAGCGGGAGCAAACGCTTGCCTTGGGGAGGGAGAAAAAGAGCCACAGCGGAGAATAAACAGAAGGGCAACCATGGCAACCATGCGCGGGAAATCTTCTTCGCTGCTTTTGTGGCAGACTACAGCGCCACTTACAAGCCTGGCATATGTACTACAGCGTCTCCAGCGCTTTCGAGCGGCAATGGCCGGCCGTGGCGCAACCCCCCACTCCCCTGATAGGTGGAGAGTTGGCCATATAGGCAGAGCTCCTCGTTCCTGACGTCAGAGAATTTTCAAATCTGGATCAGTCTTTATCAGATCCGTTGCAGCCCCGTTTTTAGAGATTTGGGTATGTAGGAAAAGAGAGAGTGTTGTGTTTTCTGACACTTGGTGAGTTCCCTGACACACCGGGGACACATTCATGTATAAAAGATGTACAAAAGTGCATTTTGCATGATAGGTCCCCTTTAACATTTTCGTGGCCAACATCTCCACCTTGTGTTCATAACATGATGTGGAGCCCAAGATTACGTTTTCTCAGTGTTTTTAAAGCTGCTTTATACAATTTATCACCTACATTTTAGGAAAAAATACAAATCAGAATCAGGTTTATTGCCAGGTCGTGTTAACACACACGAGGAATTTGCCTTGGTGTACATGGTGCATACATAAACACAGTTAAAGGTAGAAAGTAAGTAAAAAGCACCAACTATTATATGATAAGATACAGAAAATGATTTACATTGAATCTGGATATACAAAAAACGACCTGCAGTATACTATTGCAAAGAACTTGAAATAATCTAATCAAATATGTGCAGTATTGTTATTGAAGTGGATGAGAGCTAGCTAAATTATTTCTAACACATGAATGAAGACTGTGGCCTTTAGTAAGGACTCAGGTGGCATTCCAGGTTATTTTCTTTCAGTCAAGCCGACACAACAAGCGAAACGTGGCTCTTTTAAAAGTATTCACCTCGATCAGTATGTCCAGAGCTCAGTGCAGTGGAACTGTTTTGTTTTTGTGTCTCTTCCTCAGAGCTGCGCCTGAATGACTGCCGCCTTCTGGAGAGGTGGAGCGACAAGCAGGAGAGTCTGCGTCAGCTGGTGTGTGCTCTGAGGACGCTGCCCTCTCTGCACACACTCAGCCTGGCTCAGAATCGCATCGGTAAGCACTTCTCTCACAACCGTTCCAGTGCTGTGATTCAGGCCAGAGTTCATCATTACTGCGCTGCACTCTGACCTGACACGCCAAGCGATGTTACATCAGCACAAACATTTCTACGCTCTTTGTTTTGAGATGTTCATAGCAAACTGGTTTCTTATCAATTCAACTTGCACACTTTGACTTCTATTTGCTTATGTTGTTCAATGATAAAACAAATGTGGGTAAAGATTATTTTCCTGTTGATTATGGGATTAATTTAGATTTGTTTTACGGTCTATCAAAACCAAACTGTTTATTAAGAGCTGCTGATTGATGAGATCCAGCGTGTCCTGAATGTGTCATTGTCCTGGATAAATGAGAGAACTGCATGTTCATTCCCCTTTTTACTTTTCCTTCAGCTAAACTGTCTGTTCCTTTAATCATGAGTGCCTTGTTCATCTTCACACGGCAGTTCAGAATGCATTACATAAATCCCAACTCAAACTTGGTTTAATCTTAGCCGTCTACCGTCTATCTACCGTCTTTATTTTGCTATCACAGGTTGCATTCAGAATGACCCACAGAGAGAACATTGTTGGTGGAGAGCTTATCAGAGCTAGATAGAGCGAGACTATTGGACTTCCATTTATTTATTTAAACCCTTATGTTGCTCAGTGTTGGACTTTGGTTGCTAAATGTTCCCCTTGTGAGCTTTTAAGATAATGATATGTTAATGATCTCTGCTTGTTATCCAGCCAATATTTGAATTATTGCAGCTTTGATTTAATGAAAAACATCTTTACACCGTCTCAATTTGTCTCCCTCTTAACAGAAAAGTGCTTTATGTGCATCTCCAAATCTCCTGTGTTAATAACGTGCCTGCCTGTGTCCACAGCTAAGAACGTGTGTGTGCTGGCAGATCTGTTCTCAGGACCCTCCCCCAGCCCACTGAAGAGACTCAACATCAGGTGAGGGTCAGCAGTAGCCTCCTCAGGCTCCAACACCTCTCTGCTGCTCATTTAGGCTGCATCTACACAGAGACTAAAACTAACCGAATTCGATTTCAAAAAAGTCTTCCGTCCACACGAGACCGCTCGACCTGCTGTAGTATGCCGGGCCTGTAAGTGGCGCTGTACGCCACAAAATACACCAAAAGCAGCGGCATGGTTGCCTGGTTACCCTTCTCTTTATGCTCCGGGGTGGATTTAGCGACATGTAGTTCATATTATGACCTTATTACTACAGATAGTGTAACACTATTCTGATCCTCTGCTGGTGTCAGCGACACTGATCCTTATGTGCTGTCTGTCCTGAACAGCTCCAACTTCATCCTTCCTGCCGAGCTGCTGGAGTTCTCTAGAAGACTGAGGAAACACCCCCCACCCCAGAGACTGACCCTGGACCTCAGGAAGAACCCAGGGGACAGAGACCCCGACACCTGGAGCTCTGCTCTGCACAGGCTGCAGCCCTTCTGTGTTTCACTGGTGGAGGGATGGAGTTCCTCCAACACCATGGCTGACTACATCAGCAACATGTGAACTAAGGCCAGTTGGAGGGAAGGGGTCTGAACAGTTAGCTCTTCGTGTTTTGTCTCTTTGACAGAAGAATGACTCAGCAGTTTGGTTCAGTTGAGAAACTAATGACATTTTTTTTAACTGTTTTCTTTAATTTATCAAACCACACCTACATCTTGGATAACTTGGGCAGTGTTCATTTGATTCAAATAAAAGTCATATTCACCACGTCTAAAAGCTCTGGGGGTCTTATTTGTCCTTCATTCTTGATTGCTATTTGGGGTTGTCCCTTTCCAGTAGTGTGTTGTATAGGTTTTTGTCAACGCTCTGCAAAGACTAAAATCCCAAAGTTCCCTCCATAGGGAGTTTCTCTCCCACACACTCCCCCTCTGCCTGAAACGTCTCCATTGGACTCCTTTGTAACACTTGTGCCTCTATTGCCTACTGCTCTAAAACAGTGTAATTGTTAGGATAAGTGTGTGACATCTCTTAGTGGGCTCTGGCTTCAGACAGAGGGTGAAAAGAGGTGCTGCAGCACAGGCAGTATGTTCAATATAAAGCTTTTTTTGAACATTAAAGCATGAAATCATGTCACAGAAGATGCACAAAATACAAATATAAACTTGAAATTAGAAGAATAGGGCCCCTTTAATTATTACGCATTGGCGTGTGAATGGCTCAGCAAGGAATGGTGATACAGCTGCTGAGACCCATAATCTCACGGACATATTTACATTTTCTCAGAATTGTACTTAAATTAAAGAAATATTTTAGACAAATCACCTCTTTTTAGAATGTGAAAAAGACCTGCAGTTAAGCGTACTGGGACTTAAAAGTGAGCTTTAGGATGAAAAAAGAGTGGCATAGTTTTAAAATAAAAAAGCACCCCATCAGTTTGACATTTGAATCTTTTATTAAACCAACATCCGTTACACTTCCAGAGTCTTCCCTCGGACAGAGTGTGAGTGACAGTGGACATTAAGATACAACCGAAGAAAAACTTGGAGGATTGACGTCGAGGTGAAGAGAAGTTTCACAGCAGCTATCTCACACCTCCTCCTCCTCACGGTCATTTTCTTTAAATTAGACGAACAGCATCGACATCGACTACCAAATCATCATTAGTAGGAACCAAGTAGAAAAAACAATCAGAAAAAACGGATTAAAAGAGTTTAATCTTTTTCTTAGTGGATTTTTTAAAGCTAAATACTGTAACACTTATTTTCTGTAAATTAGTTTTTCATTGTATATTCTCATATTTTTTAGTAAATTCAAGTCGAAGAGAGTGAAGACCCTATGTCTGCATGCTAATCGGTTGATTTGCCGGGTCTATCTACAACCATCTCTTACATAAAACAATGACACTCGCACAAACACACACCACTTACACACTCGTACACACTGCCGCGATATTTCAGCCTGGCATTCACTGTGAATTTACAGAGGGAACAAAATGGCCGTTTCAAACATCATAAAGAAGTCAGTTGTCAAATAAGGGATACGTTTGTTCATATGATTTCTTATTATTTTTGAGTTAATTTGAATTTTCTCTAAGAAATGATTGGCTGGACAAATGAGCTTTCCTTAAACAAGAAAATAGGTCCTCAATAACAATAACGTGAAAACATTTAAAAGTTTAAAACTGTCGTGGTAATCTGGTATGTCCAAAAGTCTCCGTTAGCAGATAGGAAGCAAACTTTTAATGAAGCTTCTTGTTAGCCTTAGTCACCAATTCATCTCTTAGTAACCTGCGTTTGGTGCAGTTAGGACAGTGTTTAAACCTGGCAACCCCACTATGAGGACAGGACGTTAGCATCAATTTGTGTGGGGTTAAGTAGCTAGTCTGTCTCTCTTTGCACAGAATATTCGCAGCACGGTGAAACAGCTGCCAAATTCTGAGACCTATAATCTCAACAACGAATCTTTCACAGAACTTTACTTAAATAAAAAAAAACCCTCTAGACAAATCACTTCTTGCAGAATATGAAACAGACACACAGTTAAAGGTATCAGGGCTTAAAAACACTTTGTGGTACTCGAAAGGAACTCTGGAGATGTGTTCGAATTGCCTCCATAAAAGTGACGAAAATGTACACCAACATGGGAGGAAATAAGAAAATGAACTTCCACTGTAACCTATGGTGTTTTTCTTCTCTATATACTTATTTTACAGACTTTAAAGTGTCAATGTACATCTTTGTGGAGTGTGTATGTTAAGTGAGTGAGGTGCACTTCACACACACAGCGACACAACTCAGTCGTCACACAATATTTAGCCAAATACGACCTGTGAGTCTGAGTGTCATCTGGACCTTTAAGGTGGAAGTGTTTTTTCACGATGGTTCGTTTTCACCAAAAAAGCCAAATGAATCAAACTAGCACAGCAACATTCACACAGTCATACTGACAACTACAGTCGCACAACACACACACACACTTGCGCTGTAACAAAAACACTCACTTGGAGCCTACATTACAATATATTGAGAAGGCATGAAGGAAATCTCAAATAAATATAAATAAATTAAATCATATAAAATGAATAGGTTAAAAAACATAGAAATTCTGTTAAATACAGCAAAATGAATTACAATAAACAACAGTACTCGCCCGTAGACCAAGATAGACACAAGAGATGGGTACATTTTGTAAACAATGACAGACGGACGGACACATTCACAAATCATTAGTGAGCAGAAAGGCCTGTTGGGGCGCAGTCGTGAAGGGAAGGGGGTCAGGTGTGTGGGGGGTGTGTGTGAGCATGCTGTGTTGAACATTATGATGGAGCCTGATTGGCAGTGCTGCAATCGTCCCTATTCCTGGAGCACTGTGTTCAGGGACTGCAGGACAGACATGACCAGATTCCCTCAAGATGACCTAACGCTGTAGAATACAAGACTGTTACAAACAGTAGAGCACTACCACTGACCATTGTGTATGTATAAAGCAAACGTATAGAGAACATTAAAACAATCATAATAATGCTCCCTGAAAAACATACTGGGGTTTGTCGGTTACAGTCTCAAATGTTCGAGTGCGACCATTAGCTTGTGGTGGCTAAAGTTAGCTAGCTAAAGTTAGCTAATACAACCAAATGTAGTCAGTCGGATGGCTTTAAAATTATTTTTACATTTGTCTTCTTTGTTTTAGCTTATAGCTTCTATATAGATGGTACTTTAAGTAGTGTGCCTGCAAACACTCAACAGAATTGGATAATGGTTTAGCACTAGACTCAACATAGCTGACTATATGCTAAAGTATGCTAACTGTTAGCATGGAGCCTGTTCTCAGAGCTGTCCAAATTCTTCATTTTGTCTAATGTACTAATATTATGTTGTGTGTTAGTAGTATAGTAAAGGTGTATATATGCATACAACAGTTACAGAAGTATAAACAGGGTTTCTCTGAGACCTTTCTAATGCCATATAGAATGCACTTTAATACTTCCCTCAATGTCATACACGGTATGAAAGTATGATGGAAAACCACTAGTGACAATGTGGTGTAGATTTATTCATCAATGTAGTTTTGTCACTTTTTCCCAGCAATACATCACATTATTTCCTAATGATATAATGAATTAAATCAACTAACTTAAAACAGAAATGCCTGGAAAATTAATGGAAGGATTGAAAATCATTCATCAATGATGTATGCTGTGTTCACTTCAGGCTTAACAATTAAAACAAGCTGAAAACAGTTTATGCGAATGTGTGTATAAAGCCAAGATGGGGGACATCTTGGAGCCTTGAACAACAACTAGAACTGATGAAGCCCCTATCACTGTCTTTCTTTACAGCTACACTTGTTTAAAGTTGGACACCTGACTAATGGAATGATGTCACCCAGATGTTTTGTCATCTGGTTTCTGTCCCAGCTGTGGCAGTGTTAAACATGTTGGACCCAGGCTCACCTTTACCCTTCTGTCTGAGCAATATCTCAGCAGTATAACAGTACTGAGGGAATGTTGCAGTCAGGCTTTACATCTTGTGAAAATCTGGTACTGAACCATACAAACGCATTGCTTAGCTTAGTGTGAGCGACATGTTAATGCATCATTCACCTCAGTGATAGTTGCGTTAGATGCTATCGTACACTGCAGGATCTGCAGAAGGTGAAACTCTGGGGAAAGGACTTTTAAGAATGTGCATGTACGGCTATGTGTATGTTAATTTCAGTGTGACAGTGTTGGAAAACGAAATAATTTGGTACAAAACACAGATTTAAAATGAACCCTTGAGAGAGTGTCGGAGACACCGACGTCAAGCCAAAAAATAAAAGATCCTGATGAGCTCCCTGCTGTTTCTTCAGACTGTATGTGTGTAATAATGCATGTGAAGGCACACACAGTGCTGTAAGCATATGAAAACCTTGCAACAGAAATAGTGTTTTCTTTCTTCAGTAAATGTCAGTTAAAGGACTACATCTACAGAGAGATAGAAAAAAACAACTGGCTCAACTGAAAATGTACAGCAGTAAAACAAGGCAGTATTGTAAGTCCCAGAAAAGTAAACATGTCGGAGAGGCAACGATGTGTGTGTGTACGATGTGCTGGGGGAGGGAGTGGCGGGGGGGTTAACGGGAGCGTAAGGGGTTCATTATGGACGGTGTGTGTGTGTGGTTCTGTGTTTGCGTGTGGTGGGGGGCTATAGAATTCCATCCATGAAGCTGGTGTCCAGCCTCTGGATGAGCACCCGGATGAAGGACATCTCCTTGCGGGTGTTCTCGAAGATGACCCGGGGGTCGTCGGACTGGCAGCGCAGGCAGTTGGGGGCCATCACCATGGCCAGGTTGTTCACGTCCATCTTGGTGATGGTCACATTGTCAGACTGGGCGAAAACCTGAACACACAACGTACAGCAGTCTGAAGGTCGCCTTAACTCAGATTCAAGATGTTTTATAGACATTTGCTATCACATAAGGATTTGGGGGGGGGGGGTTGCATGCAGCATGTGAATACTTGCTTTGTGGCTATGTCTTTAAGAAGTCTTTACAGCCTTATGATGTAGTATGGGTTAAAGTGTGTGTGTAGTGTATGTGTGTGTTTATGCATGTATGTGTGTACGTGTCTGTATCTCTGTGTGCAACTGTGTATGTATGTGTGCTAGGATGACTAGGTGACTTTATGCAGCACTGCACAATATTTATTATAATTTGTCCCACATATTCAGAAGATGTAACAATCTTTAATTGTTGCTTTTATCCAATAGCAGTTTAGAAAGCAAGATTGGGCTACAACCATTAGCTGTATCAGATTTCAATCAATTAACACATTCTGTAAATGTATTGGTTTAAGGGCGTAGCTGGTGGATTGGTAATCCCAGAGTTGTTGTGACATTCGACCAGTTTATTTTCTATCACGCATAGAGGTGAATACGATTTGAAACGAGTCTACATACGAGAAAAGCCTGGCTCATTAAGAAAAACCAAAGAGGTGGTCATTATATAGAATGCCAACATTGACCTGCACAGACACACTCATTGTCCAACATGTGGCTTGTTGGCACCAGATGGCTGTACTACGATAACTTAAAACAAAATTCAGGGTCTGTTGAACTGGCTTCGTAGCACAGGCCTCCGGTCACCCTAGTGTGTGCATCGGTGTGTGTTACCTGTAGGAAGCGGATGAGGTAGCACAGCACCAGTTTGTTGATGTGTGGCAGACCCAGCACCACGGTGACAGCGGCCTCTGGGTTGTCATAGTGACTGATGCACTCGTCGTAGAACTCGTGAGGGATGAGAGGCTCCTCCAGCTCCCTGTACCACAGCTTCAGCAGAGACGCTGGAAACACAAACAAACAAACACACAAACACACACACACACCCCAACCAAACTTTTACTCTGCTGACCTCTTGTTACACACCATGTTGATGTTGCGGGGGGGTTGCTGTTGGGGTCGATGTGAGTGGATTTTTTGTACATGTCAGCAGTGTGGAACCAGAAGCAGGTCTGCTATCTAACAGTGTGTGTGTGCATTATCTAACAGTGTGTGTGTTCACCTGGGATGTGCGGGTCTTCCAGTCCTGTGGGGATTTTCCATTGATCCACTTGCAGTTTGAGGGCGTTAACTTCATCGATGTCTCCCGGTACCCTGGAGGTCAAAGGTCAGAGTGTGGTTACCCTTCAGCCCCTCATTTAGTGTCAGCCACTGTACGCTTTATACCCTGACTGGAGCTGAATGCTTTCTGGAAAACACCCAGTTTTACATTTTCTAAAGGTAGAACCAAGTAGCAAAATTATAATAATACATTTTATGTAACGGCACCTTTTATGGCACAGACGGTGCAGGATCAGCAACAAAATATGAATAGCAAGATTCATTGGCAATTTGTCAACATGCGAGTATTCCGTGCAGAATTAGAATTGTGTACAGACTTGCATTGTCTTCATACTCTGCAACCCCCCCCGGTATGTTCACAGTTCACTTACCTGAAGATACCTTCTGTCTGGTCTCCGTTGAGCCCCAGCACCTCCTCAGAGAGGCGGGTTTGCACCCAGGGCAGCTGGTTGTCTGGGTAACGCTCCTTCTGCAGCGCCATCACCTCCTCCAGGGAGGAGCCAAACATGGAGGGACTGAAGATGGCGTTCCTGGCGTGCAGGATCTCCTCCAGAGAGGGCTTCTGCAGGCCCTGAGAACACACAGTATGGTATATAGGTTTGTGTGCATGTAAATGGTCTGCAAAGGTAAAAATCCCAAAGTTCCCTCCAGAGGGAGTTTCTCTCCCACACACTCCTCCCCTGGGCTCTGGTTTCAGACAGAGGGTGAAAAGAGGTGCTGCAGCACAGGCAGTATGAGAAAAAGCTTTTTGAACATTAAAGCATGGAGACTAGAGATGTTAAGATTCACCGATTCGCATCGGTGCACCGGCATAAACGTTCAAGATGCGAGTGCACCGGTTGAAAGAGTGCACATCAGCTACAGTTTGGGTTGAACCGGGTTGAACTCGCGATGCATCGATTGCGTAGCGTCTTTGCATCGGTAAAAAACCGATTCATTCATATAAAATCCCCTCATCTTGTCAACGCTCAGCGCTCAGATCTTTGATATTTGCTTCGCCACTACGAAGGCCGAGAGTCAGCTATCAACACACACGGAAGTTGAGGAGAAAGAGAAACACAGCGCACCGAAAAATACCTACAAATCAAACGTTTGCCAACACTTCGGATTGTTCAAGAAAGACGGTGTAATAGTCCTTTATGCTAGGCTATATAGTTGACCGCAGGTCATGGAGAGTAATAAGGTATCCGTAGACCTTTGTATGAGGTATCTTTATTACTTAACAGGTCTACAGCCATGATACATAGATCCGTTCTAGATGCGGGCTTGCATACACACAGTATCACTCCGCAGCCGCACCCCATCAGTAACGTCCTGATGGTATATGTGCGCGGCCCTATATACTAGAGACGGTCAACTTGAAAAATCTCTCGCAAATTGTTAACGATGCCGAGCCGCTTTAAAGTACACAAGTAGTACGAGGAACTTAGCGACGCACATAAAGAGGCGACATGGGGTCTGCGGCTGAAAAGAGAAACCTGAAAGTTAGACATACGAGTTAAATCACTCAGTGAGGTGTTCTGTCAGAGAGAGTGGTGTTTAGTTTACAGCAGCCTGTGACGGCCAATAATAATTTAAATGTCTTCCTTACTGTAAGCAGTTATGAAATACCTGTTTGTGAAAGATTATTTGAATTCTTTATTGTTCATATAGAACCCACTGCTTTCTGCTCACTGGTGAGTTAGCCTATGAATGAGTGTTAAGCACATCAGGCTGGCAGCTGTATGGGCATTGCACTATGGTAGCTGTTATTTGCATATTGTTAATCATGAGCAATGCATCCTTACATTGTTTTGAGGTGTTATACAATTGTACTCTGGAGAGCTTTTAAAGGTAAAAAAATAAACGGCATGATGGGATGTGCAGTACCAAATATGTAAAGCACTTTTTTGTTAATGTATGATTTGCTGCATATAAGGAATAAAACAAAAATCCTCTGTCGTACCATATTGAAGTATCATTATTTTTGCATCGTGTTGAATCGCATCGTATCGCACCGAATCGCATAATGTTGAATCAAATCGTATCGAACTGTATCGCAACAGGGGTAAATCGTATCGTATCGCATCGCCTGGTGTTTCAAATGTATCGTTAATGTATCGTATCGTGGCAACGTATCGAGATGCGCATCGCATCGGCCTCAGTGATGGAGATGCACATCCCTAATGGAGACATGTCTCAGTAGAGGCTCAACACATTTGAACTTGAACATTAGCATCATAGGGCCCCTTAAACAAATCTGAAAGATTGAGACTGCCAAAGTGAAAGTGTTTAAAATAGTTAGGTTCTATTTCAAATGTGTTTTTGAAGTAGCGAGTGTCAACTGGAGTGTTGTGTGCTTGTTTTCATATAGTTGTGGTCTTGTTAAAGATTTGTAAGACTTCTCAATGAGAAACAAGTTATTCCATCCACAGGATGGCATGTCTTTACTGTGCTCTTAGAGGGAAGCAGCTTAACACCTGTTGGACACTGCGGACTAAATGTGACAAATATCTGTCAGTGACCTGCAGAGATTCTGGCACCAAATGCTGCAAAGGCTCTGAGCCAAGCTGCTGCCCGCCCTCCCACACAAACACTAATGTGTTTATTCATGTGCTGTAACAGCCTCCTGGTTTAAGGGCTTCCTATCACATTTAGGAACCTGAGGACTGCCGGACAGCTGCTCACCTTCTTGGCACCAGTCAGAGCAGCTTTAGTCAGTTTCCTGTAGCAGTATTTAGCATAGCTGCTAATGGCCACCCCTGAAAAACACAGAAATTATAACAGTTATTTACAGAAATGTATTATTGTATTGCATTATCTTTTTACATCAGTATATTAAATATACCAACGTTGACAAATCATTCAAAGAATTTTAGCCTTTGAGAATTGTGAAAATAAATAAATATGTTTTTATGAGATTATGAAAGCCTATACACAAAATGAAACCAATGAACAATCTGGTTTTCAAATGAGCCATGAGTATAAATTCTTCCATCAATCCGGCAATTATAAGATGTATACAATATTTTTACAGAGACATATTGTCGATATTTCTTCTAAAATATTATATATATATCTGAGCTTTTTCTGTTGCTGTTTACCTGCCCTCAGAAAATATGTGCCAACATTGAGCATGTATGTTAGTTTTTTTTTGTATTGGCTTGTAATGATTGTATCATTGTTTAATTTAAAAATAAATGGCAATAAATAAATAGAAATAAAATGAATGATATAGCTCTATTATTAACAAAGTGGACTGTCAGCTCCCTCTGTATACATCAAGGTGGAGTTAAAAAGCCTAATGCAGCAGTAACCTGTTCCTCCCTCTGTTCACCTGAAGAGGGCAGCAGAGCACAGCTACAGCATGAATATGAAGTGTGAGGGAGTGTATCTCCTGCAGCAACTGCTCACAGACAATGGTTATGGGATGTTATTTTGTAAATGACATGTTCTTCGTGTTACACACACTGATCTTCTACATGGGACCAGGGTTTGCGCGCCATTGATTTCCTGTTTAAAAGACAAGTAGTAACTCATCTGACAAAAAATGTTGGATTGTATCTCTGTATCACTCAGGATGATATTCCATCCTGTAGATCAATATCCTCCCATCGTGAAAGCCTCCTCCATTATTTTCCTCTCTAACATCTTCAAAATGTAAATCAGTGTAGTTGTATTGATGAGCAGCAATTGCACTGCCACAGAATAATCAGTGTACTGTACAGCTGTTTGATAGTGAAGCTGTGTTAGTAGCAGTGAATGAGAGTGTGTGATGCTCCCCACCCTTGGTGTCGTTCTGGGGGTCCATGTGTCTGCAGATGTACCCCTCCAGGTAGGCGTGGAAGCGGGGTGTGGGGGGGAAGAAGGCCAGACTGATGGCCATCAGCTCCCAGCCCCGCTCCAGGCTGTCGTAGCGGAAGTTCTCCGTGGTCTGGCGGCACAGCTGGATGTAGAGTTCATCACGCAGACCCTGGTTACTCCAGCCGCGCACCACCACCTGACCAACACACACAGAGCCAGTCACTTCCTCTGTTCATGAAGGGGCTTTATCAATGTCAATTCGTGACTGTAAATGTCGATAAATATACAGTTTTATTACACGCATAGCTGAATACTAGATTCTAATAAGTCGATTTGGACATTTTGTTTTCTGCTATTTTGATAGCAGACCGTTGCTAAGGATACTCTGATCAAAGGACTATGTGCAGTCATATCAATCCGTAGAAAGAAGTTCAGAACGTCAGCAATGGATAAAAAAAAAAACGGCATTTGTTTTGCTCTATCAGGAACCACCACGGAATAGCTTTTGAATACTCATTCTTATATTTTTGTGGAGAGCCCGAAACTTAAAATGAATGATGGTTAAACTGTCCCCAGTATAGAAAAGAAAACAGAACAAGAAAAGCAGAGGTTAAAAGACATTGTGCTGGACGACAGAAATATCAACAGAAGAAGACAGACAGGAAGTAAACACTAACAGGAACACGGTGGGTGTGTTTAAAGACTGGTTCAAGGGAAAGAAAATGTGAACAGACAGGAAACCTCGATCAGTGCTGATCAGTGATCAGTGCTTGATTCAAGCTGAATGGACTGTTGTTTTTGTTAGGCGAAGCAATAATACATTTTATTTCTATAGCGCTTTTCTTGAACCCAAAGACGCTTTACATTTGGGAGGGAGGGTAGACAAACAAAATATAATATGATCAAACAAATCATTTGACATCAATGTTGCCAGTCAAAGTGTTGATTTATGAAGTAAATAGCAGTGTAATAAGCAGGAGGATGTAAACAACAGAGCCAGAGACCAGCAGATGAACATAGAGCAGTGAGCAGCCAAAGAGACAGCGTGGGTATTGAGCACATTTCCAATGAATGAGAATGTGGCTCTGCGTAGGCTGACTGTGTCAAAGGCAATGACACATAGCATCTACCTCTAAGGTGATCATATTATGGCAGTGTTTCTCAAACTTTTTCATACCAAGGACCACTTAACCAATAAAAAAACACTCGCGGACCACCTAACTCCACAAATATCCCAAAACACATCGTTTTTTTACAAATCGCCTGAAAATGGTACAAACAAGTGGTAACATGTGTGATGAAGGTGTTGCGCTGGGCTATATCATGCAATCGAAAGTGAAACTTAAACTCGCTCCATTGCGGAGATATTCCCGCGAGAGTGCGGAAAACTTAAATAAATAAATGTATTTCAAATGTGACATTTTACCAATATACTCACGGACCACTAGGGGGCGCCCACGGACCACCAGTGGTCCGCGGACCACACTTTGAGAAGCACTGTTATGGTGTGTACAACTTGTTCTGTAGCAATCAAAGTGCAAATTAACTTAATAAATGCAAGTTTCAATTTGCCATGGTTAACGTGTTGGAAAACACAGAGCAGCGTATTGTCGGGGGTTCTTCCCCACTTCCTCCCGCATACTTATTTAGTTACGAAAAAAACTGACCTGACATTTCAGTTTATTTGTTTATTCTGATCATTGGTCCACTTGATCATAACCTCTCCATTGTAAAAGATAGAGAACATATCAAATCTTATAAATGTGGGGTTGTGACTTATTACTAAACAATAATCAAACTATTGAGGAACACTATATATGTACAGTCTATACTGGCCACATACTCAGAGAGAAGAGGGTGGGGGGCTCTGTCAATTATAAAACTGCATCAGCAGCTGCTGCAGCCATCAGCCTCTCAGAATATTGTTTGTTTCTAAAACGGCTGCTGTTTTCCACTCATTATGTGCATCAATATTCATGAAAGGTTTTGCATTGGCCATTAATGAATAATCATGGGAGTGTGGTGGGCCGAATGTGAGGCTCATGCACATGCATTGTTTGATTGTGATTTCTAAAAAGGACATACATGCAGGCTTCAACAGTTATCTGAATTAGGTGGATTTTTGCAGTGGAATGACTATTTTAGTCTGGAGGAAAACGCTTTGTAAAGATGCTACGAACCGATTTATAAATGAGGCCTTTGGTTGTTTTGAAAGCTCCCTCTCAAAGTCACACTGTCAACAAGGACACTAGGAGCTAGTGAAGCCTCGCTGTGCACTCATTGCAGAGAGGGGAGCAGACTGATCCTGGCTCAGTTTGTTAACATCAAAACATATTGGTACAATTGAGCCTTTTAGGAAGCTAACTCCCGTTCTCTGCTGCTTCTCAACGCACTTGCATTTGAACCTGTCAGCTGATTTTGTGTTTTGAATTTGCACTATCCTCCTTTTAATGCACAATGTTATCGTTGTAACTTTAGTCTACATTAATTATTGTATGTCTATTCCATGTTATTTTAAGTTTGTTTGTATGTCCTTTACTGGTAACTGTATTCTATGCAATATCAATTTTCAGTGAGTATTTTAAGAGATGTCTACTGTGAAGCACTTTGAACTGCAATTCTTGTATGAAAGGTGCTATATAATCTAAAGCCATTCTATAGATCTCAAATTCTATGTTATGCTTGAGCTAGTATTATCATTTCATCAAACTCTCCTTTATGTGTATCTTTTGCTTTTCTTCAAAATAAAAATAGATAAAGTGCCTTAATGTCACTAAGCCTGTACATCTTGTGAAATGTTCAGACCAAGGACATCATTCAAATGAAAGCAACATCACTAATAATAATAATGACTTGGACTTATATAGCGCCTTTCATGAAACCCAGGGATGCTTTACAATAGGAAGAGGGGCGTTGGAAAAAAATCACACAACAGGGAGGAGAAAATAAGAAGATAAATAAATGGTGCGAAAATGTAAAGGAGAGATTTACCTGAGGCTTAAGGCCTTGACAAACAGAAGCCTATCAAGTTATTTTTTGTCCACAGAGTCAGTATTCTTGACTAGACCTGACTACAGAAGGATATGAAGTTCATGAGAATAAGGAATGGATGAAGTGAGCGTTGATGTGCACTGACCTCCAGAGCCACAGCGAGGGTGTCGGCCTTGGAGCGGCGGTCCCCCATGAAGTTCTGGATGAGCTTAAAGATGTCCACCGCCTCCTTCTTCACGGTGCGGTCGGACGTCACGATCATGGGCTTCTTGATGGGCTCACTGCTCCAGGCCAGCATGTTGGCAATGGACACCTTTCTTCTGAAGAGACCCTGAAACAGAAGAGAGGGATGGAGAGAAATAAAGAGAGGGTTAGAGATAGAAAGATATCCTCATGCTTATAGAGGAAATACAAACGTTCAGTAGGAGTTTGGTGTACAGTAAGATGGCATCGTTTTGTATGACTTCAACATCCTATACATAAGTTACAGTGAATACAAAAAAAAAATGCAGAACAACAATTAACCTAAAACCTGTAGAATGGCAGCTTTTTTTAATGTACATTGTTAATGTGACAAAATCACTTAGTCTCAACTTTGTATTGTACTTTCATTTAACTGCTCCCCAAAGTCTATTATTAGCTTTGAGTAAAGATGTTTTCCCCCCTTTATGTATAACAATAACCAAGGCATTAGGAAAATGCAGAAACATTTTATATGACTAACTTAAAGGGGACCTATCATGCAAAATGCACTTTTGTACGGCTTCTATACATTAATATGTGTCCCCGGTCTGTCAGGGAACTCACCAAGTGTCAGAAAACACAACCCTCTCTCTTTTCCTCCATACCCAAATCTCTAAAAACGGGGATTTAACGGATCTGATACAGACTGATCCAGATTTGAAATATCTCTGACGTCAGAAACGAGGAACTCCGCCTATATGGGCAACTCTCCACCTATCAGGAGGAGATAGCCACGGCCATTGCCGTTCGAAAGCGCTGGAGACGCTGTAGTACATATGCCAGGCCTGTAGGTGGCGCTGTAGTCTGCCACAAAAGCTGCGAAGAAGACTTCTCACAGATTCAGCCCTTGCAAAAACAGGGCTAAAAATGAGCAAATAGAGCGAAATGAGGCATGGCTAAAATGCATGATCTGTTTGGTATTTTGAAAAAAAAGCTTCGCAGACATGTTTTGTATAGGTATGGCCCTACAATATATTATTCAAATATAGCATGATAGGTCCACTTTAAGTCAAGATGTTTAATGAAATACTAATGTGTGTAATTTTGTTGTATCAAACAATTCTAAAGGTGTATGACAAGGAATAAGAGTCTGCGCTGGGAAAACTGACAGTGAATGTGGACCAATAACCACAAAAATAATGGTCTGGCTGAGAGATAAGATAACTGAGTGTATCGTTCAAAAGCAAACGCTGCCCTCAAGCTAATGTTTCAACCATGAGATGCTGCTGATCAGCTGCCAACAGTCGAAGCTGTAATATGTGAAATGCTTTCAAAGTGTAACAAGACTGACAGAAACAATGAGAGGCCAACACTGCTGCATCGATTAACACTTGGCTTTAACACGTGGCTTTATGCATTCGCACAGATTGAAATCAGTCCGAAAATGCTTATGCGGAGGTCGGCGACACATTCTAGCCAATTGTGAAAAACCCTTACTCCTCTCATAGTGTAACTTATTTTTCTTTGTCTCATCAAAGCAACCAGGACTACTATTTTCTACACCTTTTATTAGACACTGATTTATCTGATCCCTCCATCATCTGCATGGAGAGGGAGCGGCCTGAGACCTTAGGGCCTTGTTAGCTATTGCTAGCTAAACTGTGACGCCAATGCAGAAGTGTCTAAAACCTGCTCCCTTTTTAACTCAGTCATCACTTTCTTAATGAGTCTCAATCTCTAGTTTCATCATGCTGTATTCTTCAATACAGCATGATGTTCATTTAGTAAATGATGATCCCATTTGGAGTCAAATAGACCTTCAAGCAGAGGCTACTACTGCAACTTGTCAATCCGGAAATAGGCGTGTCAATGCGTAATTATGGCACTGTGTGCATTTAAATATCTATGAACTTTTAAGGTGTTGTTTTTGCCTTAGAACTTTTACCCTTTTACAGTGTGTTTTCAGTTCATGAAAGTTCATTGAAAATGTTTGGTCAATTGAAAACATTTAAGATACCGTGTGAGCTCATCTTCCGGCTCCGTCATGGGAAATACATCCCAGTTACGAACACTTAAATAGCCTTTATTTCAATCATTAGTTCCTGAAAGTTGGGAATTCACAGACCTTGGGTGTTTCTCAATGTCGAGTATGCTTGCTTGGTAGCACATGTCTTCCGAGCGTCTTGCTTCAGAAGCGAGGCAAGAATACTTCCTGGCATTCGGAAAACGAAGAGTGGAACAGGCGATGTATGCGTCATATGGAGAGGCCCCGCCTTACATTTTCCGCCACAGATTTGGGGAAATTGGTCCGTGCGCAAAGCATTGTGGGGATTTTAAGACCGCGGAGTCTACACATGTGCAGCCTCGAAATTTCTCCAAACGAAGTACGCCGGGCTCGGTAGAATTCCAAGTATGCTGGACATTGGAACAGTCCTTCGGCGGCACTCGATGACGTAGTATGCTTGAAATAGTGGCTCTGGAGCAGCTTTACTCAACATTGAGAAACACCCCTTGTGTTGAGAGGTTTTGGTCATGCTGCTTTTCAAGGTCTAGCATGAGCCTTCAAGATCAACTAATGTATTATTTCTAAGCAGCTGAACCCGATTAGTGATCAGCTGATTACTGAAACAAAAACATTTCCAGGGTTTTCCACAAACAGTGAAATCCATACCAACTGTTATACTGGCTGTGACCCAGGTTTAAAACAAGCGGCAAACTGGGGAAGAGCCGGGATGCCAATACGGAAGTGCCACATACTGCAGTTCATCTAGTGGCCAGTAGGAGCAGGCTGCAGAAGGGAGCAATTTCCATAGACCCCCATGTTAAAATGCCCAGAAATAAACATGTTTACATCGTGGTTCAAAAAACCATATTCTCTGTATAGTTAGATTCCCCCTTCATGACTACTGTGTGTGTGGGGGGTGAATTTTTCTCAACTCATCTGTTTAATTAATATTAAGCCTTAAAGCTTTTGCATAAATTACATGCCTCACTGTCAGCTAACAGCAACTTGTCCACTCTGCTAGGCTACAACCATAGAGGCTACAACGTTAGTTAGTCATAGTACTGTACTTGACCCTTTAGCTTTAGCCGTGTTCGTGGTAATTGTGCCTTTTAGGGAATATTGTTACAAATACCAGACAATTAAAATGTTGTGCTGTGCGCTTGAATGTACTAACAGAACTTCCAAGAAGTCTACAATTATAATATTATACATGTTAACCCCGTCGCAGGTGTTTGTGTGCTTGGTAGCTTAGCTTGTTACTTATTAGCCAGCTAAGGACGTAACCCTTTATACATACATATACATTTTAGTTTATGATTCAGCCTTGGGTGAGACTTTTATAGTCTATGGCTATGACGCCCATAATGCTAAACGGGAGCAAATGTTAATAGGGGACCCAATTATCCTAGTGGTGGCCGCCGGAGCTAACGGAGCCGCAGGGGGCTAGCTCCAGCCGGCGTCCCGGAGCTAGCCCACTGCGGCTCCGTTAGGTCCGGGCGGTGGAGTCTGTCTTTTCTCAACGTGTGAATGACAAGCATTAAGAATAACAAAATATAGCTAATTCTCTTGCAGATTGTCTCATTTGATTATGAATGTAACGTTTATATAGGGGAACTACACTGTTAGCAGTAACTTGGTATGCATGTATTTCATGTTAGCTTAGCTTCTTAGCCTGAGCTAGCTCTGTTTACTTCCAGTTCGGAGGCAGCAGGTACTCTTTGCCCTTATTTGGAGCAGGCGGGATTAGACTCTGACGTCACAGTTGAGCCGTTAGTGGCCGACTCAACCTACTAAGGGCTTCACGGCAACTCTGCAGAATCCTATGGGTGACGTCACGGATACTACGTCCATTTATATACAGTCTATGGTTTAAAACGAGTGATATACATTAAATGACATTTGAGTTAAAATGTGAGAAAAAGAGATTGTAGTATATTTCAGAACATTTTGGAGACAATTTTAGAAATAGCTTAAACGGCGATACCAACAAAAGCCCATACAACGTAGAAAGTAGAAACACACATCCTGTTCTCTACCTGTGTGTGTTTGTTGAAGTGTTTGGACGCCCAGTTCTCGATGTCTGTCTCCGAGGAGGGCTTTCTCAGGGTGAATTCTGGGAAAATGCCACAGCTGGCGCTCGGCATCATATTCCTGGCATTTCGACTGGCCTCAAACTGGGCACAGGCTCCGAGGTCCTCCGACTGACAGGTGGAGAAACAAAGGGAAGAGGAGGAGAGACCGAGAGGAAGAGAGGAAACGGAACATGTTACTCATCTCTGTGACGCTGCTGCAGAACATTTAGAGACCCGAGAACTTTCTTTAGTGCTCAGAGGGATCAAACCGGGATTAATAGTGACGTGTAAATACGTCAATATTCACAGAGAAAGGGTTCATTTATTCATGATTCAAACAAGACTCTAAAGTTACAGCTAAGCAACAAAAAAGTGAGGTAGTCAAAGTTATGGTGTCCTCCTGCTATTCAAAGAAAGTGGTATATGCATAAGTTTCCATGGAGACCATGTCAAATCTGCAGATATGTTTAAGAGGACATATCATGCATCTTTTCAGGTTCATTCATTGTATATGTGCCTCTACACTAATTTGTACATGCTTTATTGTTCAAAAAGGTCTTCATTGCACATTAAAGGCATTCCATCTTTAACCGGGGGAGGCTTTTATTATGAAGGCGGCTGCTACAGGAAATGCAACATATTTGTTGAATTAAAATATAATAAAAACAATATCACCCTTATGTCCATTTGCTTCCTGTAATTCTATCATGAGTTTGCCCAGTTGCCATGGGAATGTAGAGCACCTTTTAGTCTGCGCATCTACCTTTCCAAGACAACTGTGCCATTTGCTGATGAAGCTTATGTGGTATAAAAGGAGAGTGGAGCTGGATGTATTATGTCATGATGTACATTGTTAATGGATGTTCTACATACAAGAACAACAGAGGCTAATGCTTCTTTTGCTAATCAAAGACTTTCACTGGCTTTACCTGGATGATATGTTATATTAGTAGTTTCACATCCTTTCTTTTGTGTTTTAGGATTGTATTTACAGATAGTGTATGTTTCCTAAGCATGGTGCTTCAGTATAAGTGTGTCACTGGACCAGGCAGCAGTGTGACTGTTATATAAGCTAATGTAAGACTCAGCAACATTATATGAAACATCCGTGTCTTTCCACAGGGACAATATCAGCGCTGACTGTGACGTTCACTCATAGTGTGTGTGTGTGTGTGTGTGTGTGTGTGTGTGTGTGTGTGTGTGTGTGTGTGTGTGTGTGTGTGTGTGTGTGTGTGTGTGTGTGTGTGTGTGTGTGTGTGTGTGTGTGTGTGAAGGACGGCAGTAGTTCCAGGTAAAGCTGCCTATGTGATGTACGAGGCTGCACTTTGATCTGCTCCACGGTCGGCGACTCTACGCTAGGGCTGCACGATATTGAAAAAAACTGACATTGCGATATATATTTTTTTCCCCTGCGATATATATTGCGTTTTTTTTAACTATATTTAACCGGATGAAGGATTTTAGTCACGGACGTCTGGATCTTAACTGGTTGACTCATCATACCTTAAGTCATGATCTAACATGTCATGATAATGCATGTTGCTTACCCTCAAATAAGGGGGTTCATCTGTGAAGAAGAGAAGAACCTTTTTGTATCCAAAATAGTTCCAGATGGCAGATGTTGCTTTTCTTTTTGGAAGTAAATCTTCATTCTCGCCGGTATTGTCCTCCTGTGCCTCGCTCATTTTTTACCGGTGTTTTGATGGTCTGCAAACTAGCGGGGCGGGGCCTGCTGTGATCTGATCAAGAATGATTGTGATTGGTGGTTTGCTATGCATGCAGAGCCTGCATGTCACTCACTCAAGTACCCCTGACATGAGAGCCACGCAAGTGTTCCTTTTGTAGCGAGCAGCAAAATAATTGTAACATGACGTGTTTGAGTTAATTTACCTACTTAATATCGCACGTCCTAAAAAAAATGAATGAAAAAAAATTGGATAAAATCGCAAGTCCCTGCGATGTGAATATCGTGCATGCGCATATCGCGGTTATCGCCATGACACGATATGTCGTTCAGCCGTACTCTACGCCACGCTGAGCAAAGAGGAAAATCTTATATCATGTGAAGGCAGCTCTGTAGCTATCCAGTTGATCTCTGCTCTCATTTATAATTCAGATGATACTATAAACCCAACAGCTCTGCAGAAACATCTGAAAATTGTTCAAAACATGTTGTCCAACAACATCACAGACTTATTCCACCAAGATGCTCCACAGGAAACTATTCCTGTCTGTGGACATAAGACTATTACATTCCTTCCTAGGAGCGTCAGGCAATCTGAGTCGATGCTGGCACATGATTTATTATGTTTTAATATATAATGTATTATTTAATATTTGTTTTAAATTTAGTATTGACATTTTTTACTTTAAATTCTTATGTTTATATAATATTCAATTTTATTGTATTTTAACTTTTAATTGTACATTTTGACTTTTTATATTAATATAAATATTGTATTCTTTTATTTTACAAAACCCAATAACCCTCGGTATACATAAGGTATTTTTGATTCTGAAAGTGTTGTATAATATATATCTGCTCTACATTATGTAGAGTCATAATAAACTAGGTTTTTTATGATTCTAAACAAACTAAACCTCCTATTAATGTCAAATGCACTTCAATTAAAGTAAGTAAATCATTGTAAAACACATTTTCAAATGATCAAAACAATATGCCATCTGTACAAATATTTAAACCCAAATTTTAAGTGGAATTATCAGGCACTCTAAATGTGGACACAGACTCCCAGCATGCATCAGTACCTGTGAGGGGTGGAGGTAAGGCTCCGGCGAGGCCAGGCTGGTCTGGACGGAGAGGCTCTTCTCCAGCAGGGCCTGCGGGAAGCCCAGCCGGTCGAAGGTGTGCCGCCTCCAGTGGTGCCCGTCGCTCTGCGCCAGCGCCTCGTCCTCGCTGAAGGCCCTCACCACGGGCCCCGGTAACGGCAGAGGCAGCGCCCCGTCGCTCTCGTACCCGTCTTTTGAACATCCGCCCTGGGCCTCCCCCCTGCCCTGCCCGGAGTCCCAACTGCTCCTCTGCTTCATCACCTGCTGGGCCTCCCACGCCAGCCGGGCCTGGGCCAGCATGGCCTCGGAGGCTGTGCCCGTCAGCTCCCCCTCCGGGCCCCCGCAGCGGGCCAGCTCCTGGGGGAGGGACGGCTTGCGGCTCTTGCGTTTACGGTTACCTCCGGGAGAGAAAGCCCCCGGACCGCCTGTGGAGGAAGAGGAGAGGGAGTGGGTCTGACTGGAAGTCCAGGATATGGAGTCCTCATAGAGCAACCTCTGGCCCCCCTCTCCACCCTCCGCACTGTAGTCCAGCAGAAGGCGGGGGTCCCTGATCAGAGACTGGCTGTGCTGCAGGGTGTACGACCCTCCGTATGAGCCCCCAAAGCCCCCCGTGGTGCCGTAACGCATCAGGCGGTCGGCGGTCTTGAAGCGGGGGCTGGAGGATGACTGCTCCACGTATACCAGCTGCTTGACGTACTCCTTCCCCACGGGGCTGTACTCCAGACTCTGCGTCTTCTCTGGACACTTTTGCCTGGTCAGAACCAGCTGGCCGTAGGGCGACTGGCCCTTGTTGGGGGAGTGATAGAGGGGGCCCGAAGTCTTGCGAGCAGATGACTTCCCGGTGCCGTAGAAGGCGGAGTCGGCGAGGTGCATGTCGGTTGGAGGCTCCTCGTAGATGGGAGGGGGCTGGTACTCTGATGGCGGCTCCTCGTACAGCGGCGGTTCGTAGGCGTAGCGGGGCGAGGGGGGCTGGGAGTCGGCGGAGGAGCGGCGGTTGGTGCCGGTGCCGCCCAGCTCGGCCCGCTTCAGGTAAGGAGACTGACGACGCTCGCTGTAGAGAACGGGGGAGCCTTCGGGATCTGTAGGAGGGTTTCCTCCAGAGCAACGGCGAGTTCGTGAGGCGGTGCCCCCTCCAGAAGGAGGACCAGGGGTGGGGGGGTCGCAGGGAGAGTAACCATTTCCCTGGTGGGCCAAGAAGCTGGGCTCTCTGTCTGTCACCTTGATTAGCATTCGCTCCTTCGTACCGGTGTTCCACCTGAAAGGGGAAGTCCTGAGAGAAGAGAAAGACTGATTAAGAACCGTCACATTAGGCTTTTTATTTATTACACACAAATGATACATTTGTCACAGGGGGCTTTAAAGTGTATAAAGCAAACAACACCCTCTTGCCTTTAGACTTAGGGCAAAGCAACAGATGTTGTGTGAACAGATTACAAAGTTATTACATCTGCAACATAGACATACAAATGATAGAAATGATAAGAGAGAGAAAAAAGAAAGAAAGATGGATCCAGGTGGATATTAAGAATCTTCAAGGTGCCAACAAAAATATGAAGGTGGGCCTCAGGCACGACCATGGCAACAGCTGCAGCAATGATTCATGATCAATATGTGACCTTTAATACTGGCAACCTGCCAGGAGAGAGACACACATTTCTTGGAAGCTGAGTTAGTACCATGCATTTTGGGGGCAATTGTGGGGAAATGTAGTGTATCAAATTGAGAAAAAGAGAAAAGAGAAGTCACCCTACAGTTCGAAGCCTATAGCAGTATAACTATGTGATGGTTCAAGGCAAGCCTGAGCCAGCCAAAACTACAAGCTTTATCAAAAAGGAAAGTCTTAAGCCTACTTTTAAATGTGGATAGGATGCCTGCCTCCCGAACCCAGACTAGGAGCTGGTGCCACAGAAGAGGAGCTTGAAGCTGAATAATCTGGCTCCCATTGGACTTTTGGAGACTCTAGGAAACACCAGTAACCCCTGTATCACCCTGGAACTAAAGCCTGACTTTGGGGGCTTTGTAGAGGAGAATCATTTAAAATGATGATTTCATTATTATATTCTTTGTGCCAAGTGTGATATTCATCTACAGGGCCATCTACTTGTTCATGCCAGAACATAATGCTGTTCTATTCAGGGTACATTAATAGAAAACCAGCCTTTAGAAAACATTGGTGGGCGTGCCTACTGATCCAGGTTGTACAATTTGTATTATGGATGCAAGAGTTTAAAAGCTTATCAGCTTACTCTTTTATGGCGCGTTTCCACTGCAGCGGGTAGCCCCGTTTAAGCGTCCTTAACCGTCCTCAAGCGGCCAGGCCGGTTTTTGGTGGCGTTTCCATATAGCCTAGTACCGGCCAGCGGGTACTTTTTCCCTCTTTTTCCGGCCTCATAAAATCGTGGTTCCCTCAGACCAGGGCCAGGGCTGAACTAGTGACGTCAACACTCTCGACTGCTGATTGGTCAGAGAGAATCGTCACAAGATCGCGCGCGAGTTCATCCCTAGCGTCGCATATATATCTAGAAGCAAGCTTGCAGCATTTTTATACACAGCATTTTGTAAACGGATGAGCTACAAAAATGGCTACGTCTAATAAGAAAAGCACACCGTGGTCGACCGAGGAGGTGACGACGTTCCTACATCTCATTGGGGATGATCAAATCCAGCGGGAGCTCGACGGAACAACGAGAAATGGGAACAAAAACAAAGCCGATCGCCCCGCCTACACTGCGTTGCTACCCCAGGTCCTAAACTGTAATGGAAATGCGCCACGGCCTGGGCCGGCCAGCGAGGCAGCCCGAGGCCAGAGCGAGGACGGACGCTTAAACGGGGCTACCCCGCTGCAGTGGAAACGCGCCATTAGACTCTGCAGTTGTTTTTTTAACACCAGAGTGCAACAATACAAATGTATTTAAGAAGACAATTCAGACAGACAAGTAAAAGACCTAAGCAAAACACTGAAATGAAACAGTGTAAATCCTGCTATCCTATAGAAGTCTGTTTGGCTCGTATATAAGTTATATTACTTTTCTTTATTAGTGCTCATTGCTCAGTTATTCCTCTCAGAGAGTGGCCCCACACATTCTGCTTGTTTGTTGGGACAGAAAAGAGAGGGGGGAGGGATGAGGATGAAAAGGTGAACTGGGCAAGAGGGGAGGAAGTGTGACATCGATTGCAGCATTGGCCACCTTCCGTGTCCAAATACTTCCACAACTGATCCCCAAGGCCAGTGCTCAATACTGGCAGGGTGTGTGTGTGTGTGTGTGTGTGTGTGTGTGTGTGTGTGTGTGTGTGTGTGTGTGTGTGTGTGTGTGTGTGTGTGTGAGAGAGATTACTTGTTGATGTTAATATGCATGTGTGTGAGTGAGAGCGGGAAACAAAGAGGGCAGGATTATGGGCCTGGCATCCATCGCAACATGCTCCAGACTCTGAGCTAACCCACTCTTTCTCTCTCAGTCCATCCTCCTCTCCACTCCAAGCTTCCTCTTTATCCATCATTCCTCTTTTTCTATCAACCAACCAGCTCTCTTTGTGTCTCATACATGAATGATGTTCTTTTCTTCTTATCCTTCATTCATCTGCCTGGAAATTCATTTCTGTTTTTCAGTCAGCTGTTAGTGACTGGGGTGTTAACCTAGGCCTAGGGGACCAACCAGGGGGTCATTTCCAAGTGTCCTATATTCTAAAGCATGTCAGATTTTAGTGACCAATATGAGTCTATCCCATTTATGATATATTGGACTTGGTTTGTAATTTGGTAAGTCCAGTGTGCTCCTGCTACAATAAATGAGAACAAATAACAAACAGTTTTTACATTCTCAGTGAAATGGCTATCCCTAGGCCTTAAGTCTTCTGAAGCCATCAGAGGTTAAAA
The DNA here is from genome assembly GCF_902827175.1 of Gymnodraco acuticeps. NCBI lineage: Eukaryota > Metazoa > Chordata > Actinopteri > Perciformes > Bathydraconidae > Gymnodraco > Gymnodraco acuticeps. The sequence continues at coordinate 7,931,457 of NW_022991154.1, read as the reverse complement.
AAAATTATATTTTCTTTCAATCTGCTCTGATTGGTCAACTGGCCGGCTCCGCTTTGATTGGTCAACCTCTTACAGATACACGCTTCTTAGCCTATCACGGTCTATTTAGTCTAAACCGGGTAACAGGGGCGCTGTGCTATCTTACATTCAGCTTGTAAAATATATATGAAAATCGTGTCAAATAGACCGTCAGACGGCGTATACAGCTTCGTATACGTCCGCGGCGCCATCTTGTATACGGGCGCCATGTTCTTGAAAGAATTGATATATAGAGTTTTAAAACTGGCACACAATATTGTGAGTGACCTGAGGCACCCTCTTGCCTCTTACTTTGAATTGTTGCCATCCGGGCGGAGATATCGTGCCCCTTATTTAAAAAAGAACAGATCTAGGCTGTCTTTCGTCCCACAAGCCATCAAACTCCTGAACAAATGATGGCTAGGACGCACTGTTTACCCAGCTGGTCTGGCCCTGTCCCCCCTATTTCGCAAATGAGGGCCTATAGGCCCCTTGTCATGTCTGCCGATATCTGGTTTTCTTATGTCTGTTTGTTTTTATCTGTGTCTATGTTGTTGTCAGTGATGTATTGTCTTAACTTTTTGAAATGCCTCTGTGATGTGCTGCAACCCATTTTCCCCTTGGGGACTAATAAACGAATACTATACTATATCTTATATACAAGATCAGCGCCCTCATACTTTGTTTTTCTAGAAAAGCCCCTGACGTACAATGTGTTGGAAGGCTAGCAAATAGAAGCTCGACTGTTACATAGTGATGTCATTAGGTTACGGAAGTAAGAAAAGGAGTCCAATGGATGCGTTTCAGGCAGGGGGGTGGGATGTGTTCGAGAGAAACTATCTCTGGAGGGAACACAGGGATTTTAGCCTCTGTAGAACATTTACATGCACAACAATCTATACAACACACTAGAGGAGAGGGAGACAATAAAGCTAGAGCTGTGGATATTTGTGTGTGGGGGCATTTATAGGCCAGTATTTCTAACTTCCCCACAAAGAGCACATCTAGCTAGTCATGCCATCACCGTTCCAGAAATGAGTAGTTTGAGATGAAAGTATCAGCAGGAGTTAGAACTTTCCTGATCTATTTTTAAAATGAATGTGGATGGCCTCCCCCTCACTGCATCCTGCTGACGCTAAAATCCCTCTCCAAGAATGATTTCTATTGTGTGTCTTTGTGGTCTCGAAAAAAAGGATAGTACAAATAATGGTATTGGCAAACACTTTCAGACAGTAGTAGGCATACTCAATAAAGTGTTGGAAGCAGTTGCATGGCGTGAGAAAGAAGCCTGCTACACACTGGGCCAATTGTCTGTTTGGATAAAACAGTTGCTGTAGTTTTCTAATAATACTTGTGTGTGTCTCTGAGTGTACTCTGAGTGTGTGTATGCACGTCTTTGCACAATATGAAATGTCCTCTGGCAACATGAATTCACTGTGCAGTATGTCTGCGGATTGATTCTGACATACAACAGAAGGACTTAAACTAAAATCCTAGTTTCTGTCCTCCTCCCTCCCTCCCCCTTTAGTTTGGACCCTTGGTGCGTGCGGGGAGGTAGGGCTGTGTAAGGTCACAGCTCCCTCTGTTACAGCATCCATCCCTCCAGAGACCATCTGCCTGACACTCAGCTCCCAGTCTACATAAAGTGGTGAGTAAAAGAACACATGGAAATCTCAAACACTTGTATTAACCACAAATCTTATTTCAGGCTTCTAAACAAAAAAACATTTCGAAAAACGTTGACTGTGAGATGAGGGAAACCTTGCCAACTCATTTCCAGGTTTTAGAAATCAAAATAAGAAAGAGGTTTATGGCAAGTAGGTTTACACATATGAGGAATTTCCCTTGGTGTATATGGTGCATGCATAAACACAGTTAAAGAAAATCTATTGTAAGATAAACAGCCAAAAACTATTATAAAAAAACGATTTAAAAAACAAATAGATATACCCAAAAACGACATACCGTATACTATGACAAATCATGTGCAGTACTGTTATGAAAAGTGGGAAGCTGTGCCGATATTAAGAGAAGTAGCATGTGTTCAAATGTGTAAAAATATTCGGAGGGTTGTGCAGAACTGGCAATGCTTGAATCAAATAAATAAGAGCAAGATATTGTGTACAGAGTGTGCATTAATGTACACTATTACAACTCATTCTTGTTCCACTCTATTGCTCTTTCACAATGATGGATACAGCAGTGTTTCAGGTCTGTCGGCACTTAGTTAGGGTTAGGGTTACAATGGCAGGATTGGTCTCGCACATCTGTCACTATACATATTCTGGATGAGCCAAGCAGCCTAATGGTCTCTAAGAGCAGTGATGATTTACTGCTGCTTTGAGTGTATAACTGGTGTGTGTGTGTGTGTGTTTCGCCTTGCTGGAGTAAAGAAGACATTTACAGGACACTGTGACCCCGACCAGGCATTTCCACCAATCACTGCACACTGCAGCAGATTACAGCAAACCAGCAAACTGAGAAAACTAAGACTGGGGGGGGTGTGTGTGTGTGTGTGTGTGTGTGTGTGTGAGTGTGTGAGAGGGTTTGAAGGTGAGAGAAGATAGAAATTAATAGACAGTGACAGAAACAGAAAGGAGGGGAAGTGGTGATAAGAGCGGACACAAGGACAGAGAGAAAATCGTATTCTGACCTTTAGAATAGTTGCATGTGAATTGTGTTTATAGAAAGTGGCCTTACACTTGCCACTTTATGTTGAGAGAGAATTATAAAAGTCACGTGAGAAAATGTCTTCCCCTTCTCATTTCTTATTCACATTGTATTGTTCACATGCAGAATGTTGTTTTTCTAAGTCACTATTTAGCCGCTCATTGACTACTGGCTGAGATGTTGTTTTCAACCATCACACAGCTAGGATTACCAACAGTCAAGTAACAAGAAGAGTAGGTTTGTCACACTTTTAGCAGGAGATTAGGAGGTATACAAAAAACCAAAGCCGATAGCAAAAACTGGAAGAGACGAAAACACAAGGGAACCAGGCAAGGTAACAAAAGTAGAAAACAAAAGAAGGAGGATGGCAACACGAGGAATCAGCCAGCGATGAATACAAACAGATATACACACAGAATAAAGGCAAGTCTACACACAGGAATAATCACAGTGACAAGACACAGGTGAAGAAGCTAGGTAAACACATAAGGGCAGCAGGGTGATTACAAAACAGGTGGAAAAATCAGGGTGGGGCTGACGATCACAACAGGCGGGAAACCAGACATGACACAGGGGGAGAAAACCTTTCAAAATAAAAAAGGAAACTGAAGACATGATAGCAGGGATTGGCTAGACTTCCTAGCAGGGACTTCCAAAATATTGAATTTGTTTTCTGCTTGTAAGGAATCTATCGGAGAGCCTACGTTCAGGTGACTCATCAAGTGACCAACCTGAGATCTTACCTGTCTGTTTCCTCTCTGTTGCCCTGTTTGTCAGAGAGCTCCTGGTCGAGGGAGGAGGAGGTGCTTCCCTCTCGGCTGACCCCGCTGTTTCGTCCCGGGCTGTTTTCAGCCGACGCTCTGCCTCCTCCTCCTCCTCCTCCTCCTCCTCCTCCTCCTCCTCCTCCTCCTCCTCCTCCTCCTCCTCCTCCTCCTCCTCCTCCTCCTCCTCCTCCTTCTCCTCCTCCTCCTCCTCCGCTGGTGGGGCGGGGGATGGAGGCATCTGTGTGCTGCTTCAGAGTTTGCAGCTTGGCCAGGGGGATGATGTCGCAGCTTTGGGGCCGGTGCCACACTGTGCGCTGGGTGGAGGCGTTGTAGTAGTAGAAGCGCGAGGTGTTGGGATCAAACAGCTCCCACCACTGGTTGTCCCCGGTCCGCTTGATGCACACGCCCGGCGGAGGGTCCCACACACACTCGCCCGTCAGTAGGTTGGCGTACATGCGCTCCCGCGTGCGCGGCTCGATGATTTCCACCCACTCCAACCTGCAGGAGATCAGAATGAGATTTTTAGCAAATTGACTGTGAAATAAACTGTGACCTCTGACTAGTGGAGGTCTACATCTTACGGCTGAAACCAATTAACTGCAAACAAGTGTAAATACCTCAAAGAGAAGCAGGAGCACATTTGATTGACACTTCAGGAGCCACATGCCTTATTTAGAGCTAGACAGGAACTAACTAATTGGAAAAAGCCCTCAGAGACTGCTGACGCAGTATGTCTGCACCAGCCTCTAGTGACAGCCATTACAGAACGACCACAGGCAGGTTTTCAAACGTTGCCATCGATCAAAAAGCTATAATAAGATTAGGCAACAATGTAATTAAGGCAGAGCCTCTGTAAGTACCATAATGAGATGTTCCTTTGATTCCACTATGTTATGTATAGGGGGACTCATGATAAGCTCTTCTTTACCATATGCATAGACAAGCAGCTGCATGTACTGTAAGCCACTTGCACTTAGAACTCAGCAGCACTTGTTTGGAGTCCAATCAGAGAGTGCATTTTATTATTTGGAGCCAAATTGCATGCCAATCAGCACCAGTGCTCATAGAAATCCCACTCTCTTTTTTTCAGAAAATGCTCATAGTTTTTGACATTATTTAAATTGAAGGAACATAATGATGTGACAATAAACATGTTTTCTGTCAACCATGGTCGGATTGTGGATGAGCCGACGTGTTATGTGTATTCTGAAGGAAACAAAAGGGTTCACTTGTTGGACAGTCAACAGGGCCACGACAGAGGGGCCGGGGTTAAAAGGGCCCTCCGACCTTGAGATAATCTGCTGAATCAGACCATTTTGTTATGTGCACAGCCGGCAACGGACTGCCTGGTTATAGTAACAATGTGAAGGACATTTCCAGAACAGAAATGATGACCATTCACTTTTTCATGCCACAGTTCTCTTTAGACAGTAGCTGATAATGTTCTAATGATGTCAAATATGAATTGCATGCTGACTGTTGTGTGACAACGTGCACTGTTTTGTGCATGCAAACATTTCAATTGTTTAGCGATGCATACTTTTATTTCCGGGAAAGACACGGACATGTTTGACCTTCACTTGTTTTCAGCCCAGTATTTGATTTCAATAATTGTACAACAGAGCGACAGAACAAACATGTTATGTTCAGAAAGATGGCCCCCACACATCTGACATTAAACCTTTGATATCTTGAATGGAAATGAAAGTGCAGCAGGTCTGTAATAGGCTGCATTACATGAATGCAAATGGCTTACACAGAGAAACCACATACAGCAGTATGAATAATAAAATAAAGGCCCACTCACGGAGCCCTGCACATAGCAGTCTGCTCTTGCATATGCCTGCATTCACACACACATTCTCTCGTGTGTCGTTACTGCAGCTTCTTGTTTTCCAGGAAGTGGTAGGGAGGATTTCATATGACTCACACACACCCACATAACCAACACAATATGGACACATCCATGGACCAATATACACACTCACTCAAGCTTGATAAGAGGTCAATCAATACGAATTTGCAGGAGAGGAGAGGATGATGAAGCAACTTAAGAGGAGGTGCTTCTGACAAACCAGGCACCTTCTTTGGCAGCCCAGCAGGTTGTTTTTATTTTTTTAAAGGAATGTATCCCGCTAACAAATTGCATTTTGTTTTGTTAAACTTCCTTTTTTAGCATGCAGCTTCAAGGTTGGAAGAGATAACACAAATAATCTATAAAAGTAATTTATGTTTGACTCGATGCCACACACAGCGTCCTGCCCGAGCCAGAAATCACTATACCACAGGTTAGGAATCAGCCTATTCATATTCACTCCTGTTGGTTTGATAACAACGACAGTTACCAGCTGATATAAGAAATGACTGAGTGTTTGAAATATTTATTCATCTGTATACTGTTTCTATGAGCCAACTTTGATGTCTTGAGTAGGAACCAATGGGCTTGGTGCTGAGAGCTACAGGAAGTCACAGAGTTTTGGTCTTTTATTTGATTTAAAATATGAAAACATAACGCCATTTTAAGATGTCAGACACATATATCACAAGGAAGAAAAATGTGAATGAGGTAATGTCTTCAAGATGCTTTTGTTTATTTTTAAGACCTGAGTGCATTTTCCTGGCAGACATTTTAAAATAAATGCACTTTTTAAACTGTTAGCCTTCAATGATACGTTGGCAATGTTGTTTGAAATAAAATACATATTGATGTTTACTTTGCTGGATTACTGATTTGTTCAAAAGGGTATCTTCATCATTCTAGTATTAAGGTGAGAAAACTGTATTTATACAGACCTGGAAAAAGGTTGGGAGACCTACAGTTAAATGATCTTAATATTTTCAGTCAGTCGGCATTGAATTCTACTCCCCAACTCTCCCAGTCTATTTAATAATGGCCAAACGGGTACAAATGTTTGCTGCTATATTTATTTAGGCCAAGAATAGGCGGACTCTCCAAGGTTTCTGGTTCTCTTTGACATGACGCATTTATTTTCGTAAGTACAGTTTCGAGAGAAACCCGTACAAGTTAAATGAACCTATCTGCGTACTGCAGGTTAACCCATTCTAGCGCCTGTTGAGTAGCTCTGCAGAGAAGCCGGCTTCTTGGAGATCCACTGGCAACAAAGTGACTTCCAGCTGCTGTGGCTGAAGGGCTTCTGAATGTGATGATCCACTCAGACCTGAGCGGTACTGATAGCAGAGCTTAACATCCTCCCCTCTTCCTTTGAATGAGGGGGAGGGCCCCGTGCTGACAGCTGAGGGACAACACAGAGGTCAACCCTGCCAACAAAACATTTCCAATACTTCAATATGTACCTGATTATTCATTACAGTGGATTTGGTTTCACCTGGACACAAACAGAGGTCTATAGAGTGGTTAAATGAGGCTTATCACTTAATCCTGGGTAGGCTGACCCAGGAGTAACCATCACAAGGGCTCCCTCGACAAAATATCAATTAGATTATTCCATTGGATTTCAGAATATTGTGGAAAATAAGATCTGTGGCAAACATACATTGTGATACCTGCATGTTTTGTTCAGCAGGATAATCTCATATTATCACCACTTATATATTTTTTGAAGCTTAAATGCAATGTCCAGAAGCTGACTTTAGGCTTTAAACATGACGGCCGCATGGCTACGTGTCACCACCGCTAAGCTAAAGGCAGACTTGAGTTGGCCGTGATGATGTTAGCAGTCTCATTTTGTCACCCCAAGACACAAAGAAGCTTTGGGACACCCACAACAAAGCTTATTTCCAGCATCCAACAATTCAAAGAGGGAACAAGAAGTGGAAAAATAATAAGTCTTATTATAAGACCACGCTGTTACAAGCACTTTGTTTTTCTGTTCCGAGTAACTGGGAGGTTAAGAAGCGACTTTACACTGGCCCCTGATCTCAGCTACTAATTTGGTGACTATAATGTTGTTATCATTTATAGAAATAATGGTGAAAACTACAAAAGTAAACCCCAATTAGTAAAAAATAATTAATCTAAATGCCTGGGTCTGAAATTGATATTCGTTTTTTTGGCGGTAACCTTGTGATTCCATACGTTTCCATCACCCTATAGATCTCTGCAGTGTGAATCATCTCTGCTCTTTAAGCTGCAGAGCCTTGTTGAGCCCTGGGCCAGTCACTATTATTGCTAGTATGTGTGCTAGTGTGTGAGAGAGAAAGACGAGAGAAAGAAATGCTACATCAGCTGTCACAGTGAATACTTGTCAAATGGAGCAGAACAGGCCAGTTAAATAGAGAGATCCAGGGCGGAGATAGCAGGATTAATTGGCCATAATTGGTTGATGTGTTGGTGTTCCAAATGACCCAGTTTAGCTGCTGAGCCTCATCCCTGAGACAGCGATGTGAGCATACACTCTGAAGGCTACTAATGGGGACTGCAAACGTTACAAAAGCGCTTTGCGAACACTACATGTTAAGGGGCCCCAAAGCAGGGCATTTAAAACCATACCTTTGTATGGATTAGCCTGCTGTTAACTGTTTGTTGCTGAATGTTTTTTTAAGAAACTAGAATCCTGCTATTCTGCTAGCTTAATGCTTGATCACATTTATTCAACCTTCACAAAGTCACACTAAGAAACAAAGCTATGTTTAACACTACCAAAACAAGCACTAAAAACTCTTACTAAAACGACTTTAAATAAGAATAAAGTCGTAGTTTAACCATTACATGTATTTGCTTGTGAAAAGTCAATTCGAAGTTTGATATCACTCTGATTTACTGCGACAAAACGCACCAACAAGCAAAAAGGCTTAACAAACCCCAGGTCATGTATCATTGTTCTAATCGCAAACTTACTTTGTATGCATCCTTCTTTAATTGTTGCACAGATGCTGGTTCCTACAGTGAGAACAAAACTGGGTAAAACAGCTTTTAAATATGCTGCCCCCACAGCTTGGAACAATGTACAGAAGGAGATGAAACTCTCAGATGTAATCACTATGGGGGAGTTCAGGTCCATCTTAAAGGACAGAACACGACACCATTGGTAGATGTGAGTGCTCGTATATCCTAAAATCGTTTTAAATGTTGCCAGTTTTGAATGATTTGTAATAGTTTGTTTTACTTGGCATATTGACTGGCTAATGTGCCATTTTATTTGTGTTTTACAGCTGTATTTGTCTGCCTGTCATGTCTGTGTTGTATCTGTTGTAACTTCGTACATGCTGCCCCTCTTGGCCAGGTCGCTCTTGGAGAAGAGATTTTAATCTCAATGAGTCTTTTACCTGGTTAAATAAAGGATATATATATATATATAAAGTACAAAGGGTACTCCGAGTATTTAGCTTGCTCTTGCGGACCACCAAATACTAACAACCCAGCTTCCTTGTTTCTTTGCACCTCTCCTCCCAGCCTTAAACTGTGCTCACTGTGCAGGGCAAAATCCAGTAGTTGAAAAATGGGCTGGTTATAGCTCTGCCAAAAACACGCTGCCTATTAAAGTCTCTTTCATTGGTCATCTGTTTTTCAACACAATCAAACCTCTTTAAAATATAAATGTTTACAGGTTGATGATAATATCAGAGGGTATAGTACAGAGCATGCATACTTCCAATCCGCTTGGCTCAAAATTAATGGCGAGAGAAAATAATTTGGGATTTGGCATTTAGTACCTTTCCCAAATTTAAGAACCACATTTTTTAAACAAGAGCTACACAAGAGTGTGATCTGGGTATTACATGAACCTAACCTATACGTTGATTTGCGTTGATGTGTCTTTCCCACTGGAAGTCAATTGAAGTCACATGAGTCATGACTGACACGGAAGTTGTAGTACCCCGTTTCACCACTACGAAAATGTACTTCCTCCACTTCCTTGGGGCCTGCTTTGCTCACATCTACCGTCAATTAAACGATGCACTGACGCTTTGAAAGAAAGGGCTAATAACAGCTTAACCCCTATGACTCGAATTCAGCTAAAAAGTCTAGGGCTGTTATAGGAAGTCAGCTTGATCCACAGAGAGCTTCCCAGGGCAGCCACTGGAGAGAGACGCTTCAAAACCAAATCTGGAATACTTGTTCTTAATCCACTGAAGGAATCACTCCGCACTATAGGTTAATCATGCAGTGCATTCCAGGTTAATTAAGAGTAAATCGTATTAATTCAGTTATACCCAAGTGTTTTCCAGTTATATTTACATTTATTCAATAAAACTGTACTCAGCTTGTACTTAAACGTACAAGATGGCTCCTCTACCCTCCTCTTAAAAAGGTCAGTTAGCAACAGTGTTGCTGGGAAACTATTGAGCAGTCTGACAACACATTCATAACGTATGAATGGGATGAGGGTCTGGGACAAGGTCAGAAGAGGATTAAAGGAGGTGGGAATACAGAGGTACAAGAAAAGGTGGGTAGTCTACTATTCAATACATAGTCTGAAGTATCAAAACAAACTCACATTTTAAATCATTACACTGTTTGACGTGAATTAATTTATTTATTTTCCAAAGGTCTTTTGGGGCGAGTAGACTGATTTAGTTTTTTACATCTGTGATAATGATTGTGATAATACTACATGGTACAAGTGTTTGCCCACTGTTTTAAAGTCAACAATGCAACCAATTGAACATTTGCTCAAAGATTAAAGGTCTACCCTTTGAGAAACTTTACTAAAAATCATCCTCAGCATAATAATATACTGAGGCTTGCCAACATTATCTCTAACCCCAACCATTTCCTGATCAGCAAATATGATTTGTTCCATCAAATTCGAGATACAGGGTCCCACAATTGAATACAATTAGACTGAAAACTCTTTGCAGCAGTCAATTCTAAAATGAAATGAAGTCAATCCCAGGTCTAATGTACTTTAGAGCAGTGGTTCCCAACCTGGGGGGCGCCAAAGATCGCGGGGGGGTGCCAGGCCTCAAATGATTTGAGGCCAAATATCATATTTAGACTTCTTTTTTTTTTTACATATAATTGTAACGCAATACATGATTGTCACTAAAAGCCTTGTCTCTACATTACAATAAAATATAAAAAATAATTGATTAATTAATTTTAATACAAATTCAAGTTAGTAGCTATTATAGGCATAAAAAGACAGAAATGTATAATTCTTTCTTTAATAGAAATGTTTCTTGTTTTCTGGATAAGCGCATTTTTAAAACAGTCATTGTCCATGCCGGTTTCAGTTGGATTATTTGTCACAGTTGCTCCGATCAGATCGGTCTCCTCCATTTTGTAGATTATTTACGACTTTTGAATCCACATAAATACATCGGCAAAATCCGGCTTACTTTGAGCATGTGTTTTAAACAGTTTAATCCCTTTGTGAATTGTTCCCACTTCCGCGCCTCTCTTCATACAGCGGGAATCCAAATGAATTAATCCTGAGTCCAATAACCATCAAAGTCACTCCAATAGTGCTCCTTAATTACGCTTTCATCCTCCTTTAACAAAATACTTCACATTCATCCAGTTTGTGACAGTAGTTGTAGCATTTTTGAGACTTTTAAACTTTAATTACCGCTGTTGCCCCCCCCCCCCCCCCCCAGGAGTCATTTGGGAAATTTGGGCTCTTGGGAAAAAAGGTTGGGAACCCCTGCTTTAGAGGGTATTGAACATATTGTCCTCAATGATTGTAATGTTATGTTAAATATGTTTCCTTGAATTTGAATGATGGATTATGAATTTTTGTCTTCTACAGTATATGTCCGTGTTGATGTAGCAAATGGAGCTGCTGTGATGCAAGAAAAAATTCCGACTTGATCTGACAAATTGCATAGTTTTGTATTATTGTATATCATATCATATGATACTTAACCTTGTCAATGAAACACTCTCCCTACAGAGTTTCAAAGCCTTATACAGCAGATACAAGTAAATAAATATCCTCCTCCTTCTAGGCAAGCGTTAAATGTGACACATGGGCAGGAAGTACACATTTATTATTGATGGAGACTGGCCACCAAACAAAAAAAAATAAAAACACAGTAACTCTTTTTAAAAAATTGTGAAATATGTAGACATTTTTACCAGGATTGTGGAACTGGTTCATTTTGCTATGACAATATGTCTGCTGTAATAAAAGGTCCGTTAATTCTATAAAAATGTATATTTGAATTGAATCCAACAACAGCAATATGCACCTTCAGTAGAGCTGTAGGAGCAGGAGAAAGACCAACTAAAGTGAATTAAGAAACACATCCATTCCTCACACACTTTTAATTAAAGAGTGAGAGAGAGAGAGAGAGAGAGAGAGAGAGAGAGAGAGAGAGAGAGAGAGAAAAAGAGCGCTTCCGCTAATTTCTCCCGTGTTATTGTCCAAAGTTAATGTAAACTTGAATAATGTACTTTATTAGAATGTAATAATTATGTTGGTTGTTGTTTGTGGAAGCTCCAGTGAGTGAGCCCCATTAACTGAGTTTAAACATCACTTTAAATGGAAGCTCCCCATAGGCCACTCGATCGGATCGGCGATCGGTCCCAAAATTGGCGATCGGAGCATCCCTAGTTTTAATCTGCTCTTTGCTCCTGCTCCATCACTTCATGCCACCATCATCACAGCAAGAGGTTAGCGCCCCCCCCCCACCCATATTCAGGATATGAATTAATTTAGCATGATACACAAGCTGTTGATGAATGATTAAATCTGTAGTGCGCACACACACACACACACACACACACACACACACACACACACACACACACACACACACACACACACACACACACACACACACACACACACACACACACACACACACACACACACACACACACACACACACACACACACACACACACACACACACACACACACACACACACACACACACACACACACACACACACACCACACACACACACCAGTGTGCAGTCTACCTTTCTGCAGAAAACATGATCATAACCATGCTTCTAATAAAACATAAATAACAGTGCAGCTGTTCTTATCGAATCAACCCCTCCCAACTTTAGTTTTATGAGTCAGGAAAGAATGCATAAGAAAGGTGGTGGAGTTGCTATTCTGTTCAATGATTCCCTTCAATGCAGGAAGACATCTTATGGGAACTTTGCTTCTTTTGAATATGTGGCCCTTCAGCTGAAATGCTCCTCTCGAGCTCTGTTCCTAAATATCTATAGACCACCCAAATACTGTGCAAGCTTTTTTTGATGACTTTACTGAACTGCTGTCTATAGTGTGTATTGACTTTGACCGTCTAGTCATTGTTGGTGATTTTAACATCCATGTTGACAACCCCCAGGACAGAGGGGCTAAAGAACTGTTTTGTGTTCTTGATAACTATGGACTGACTCAGCATGTGACGGAGCCCACGCACAATAAGGGGCACACTCTGGACTTAATTATCTCAAAGGGTCTGAATATCTCTAAGGTTGTGGTGACTGATGTTGCACTCTCTGACCATTCCTGTGTTTTCTTTGAGAGCTCTATTTCTGTTCACAAAAATGTTCAAAAAGAGGTAACCACAAAGCGATATTTAACTGAAAATACTAGGGAAATGTTTACTCAGAATTTTTCTTCCACACTTGCCCCTGCTAAAATCTCAGTAAATGAACTAGTAGATCATTTTAATTCAAAAATTAAAAATGTTATAGATGCCATTGCTCCAACTAAGGTAAAGGAAGTGTCTGGCAAGAAAATATCTCCATGGAGAAAGGCCATGAGCGTGAGAGCAGAAAAAAGAGAATGTTGAAAAGCTGAACGCAGGTGGCGAAAAACAAATCTCCAGGTTCACTTTGAAATCTATAAAGAGAGACTTGGCCTTTATAATTTGGAATTGAAAAACGCACGACAGTCTTTCTTCTCTGACATCATTACAAAAAACAAAAACAATGCACGTGCCTTGTTTGCTACCGTCGACAGACTAACTAACCCCCCAGTGTCAGTAGCCTCTGAATTTCTATCCACCAGGGCGTGCAATGATTTTGCCTCCTTTCACTGACAAAATTCAGAAAATCAGACAAGCAGTCAGTGCCTCTGCATCAGGAACAGCAAATGTGTTGTCTCTGTGTCCACTTAACATCAATTCAAACACCATGACACAATTCCCTCAGATTAATGATAAAAACCTAGAGGACATTATACAACTTCTGAAATCCTCCTCTTGCTGCCTTGATATTATTCCAACAGGATTTTTTAAAGATGTTTTGCCTTGCATGGCCTCAGATCTACTTCATATAGTAAACAAATCTCTTCACTCAGGTATTTTTCCACAGGCCCTGAAAACTGCAGTCATTAAACCGCTCTTAAAAAAGAATAATCTAGATGCTTCAGTAATGAACAATTACAGGCCCATATCAAACCTCCCATTTCTAGGTAAAATCATTGAAAAAGTTGTTTTTCAACAGTTGAGTAATTTCTTGCATTTAAATAACTGTTTGGATGTGTTCCAGTCAGGCTTTCGTCCAAACCACAGCACTGAGACTGCTCTTGTAAAGGTCTTCAATGACATCCACTTAAACACAGACAGTGGCAGAACTTCAGTGTTAGTATTATTAGATCTCAGTGCTGCGTTTGACACTGTTGACCACAACATATTACTAGACCGACTAGAAAACTGGGTGGGACTTTCGGAAACAGTTCTAAATTAGTTTGAATCCTACTTAAAGGACAGAGTTGACAAATATGACATGTGGGGTACCTCAAGGCTCCATCTTGGGGCCTCTTCTCTTTAACATCTACATCAGGGATCACCAACTACATGTGTCCAAGGGCCAAAATGTATCCAATAGACACTATCGCGGGCCAGCAATTTTGATATAGCCCAGAATTTTGAAGTTGTTGACCGGGGGGGGACCCGGCATAAAGCTTAGCAGACTCTTCACGCTAACGAAGGATCACTTCTCGGCAGGGTTACTTTGTAAATGTAATCAGTTACTGAATACAGAATACATGCTCTGAAAGTAATCAGAATACAGTTACAGTTACGTGTCTTAAAAAACATATTCAGATTACTTTTAGAATACTTTCTTTTTTCATAACAGATGGGTATGTTTTGGGGAACAGGAGACACTTGTTTTATTGTTTTAATGGCTTATCAAGAACTCAAACACAACATCTTGGTGTCATTCTGGACAGCTCTCTCTCATCTGCACCCCACATAAAAAACATCACCCGGACTGCATTCTTTGTACTGTCTTAAAACCTTTCCTTGGAATATGTTATGAATTGTAAGGTGTCCTTGGGTGCTTTGAAAGGCGCCCCTAAATAGAATGAATTATCATTATTATTTATTATCTGAAACGATGTAATAACTTGTTCCAGTCACTTGCCATGCATTCAGCAGCAGCAGGCCATTCACTTTGATTTGATCCCGTTATGAAATGTCATTTTTGAAAATGTCTCGGGAGTAATATGCAGTACCGGAGTCCACCAGAGAGGCAGCCGCTGCGGGACATTAGCCTGCGTACTGCGTAGCCTTCCCTGCCCTGAAGAAGAAATGATCCTTCCTAGCGCCTGACGAGTTTTAAGCTAATAGCCTATAAAGTTATGGATATTAGAAAGTTATTTTCATCGAAGCAGGCGCCACAAGCTGCAGCAGCAGCAGTATCAGCAGCTGACAACAATGTCATCACCAGCAGTGTCCCGCAGCTCCTGCCTCTCTGTTGGACTCTGTCGCAGCGGGGCTACTGCTGTGGTGCGGAGCGCACAAAACACAACTCTTCACAACGAAGGATCACTTCTTCTTCAAGGCAGGGAAGGTTTCGCAGTACGCAGTCTACTGTCCCGCAGCTGCTGCCTCTCTGTTGGACTCCGATACTGCACACAGTGGTTACTGCTCCGCCAACGCCACAGTCACCCCCGTCTGGCGGGCCGGATGTGGCCCGCGGGCCGCCAGTTGGTGGTCACTGATCTACATGCTACCACTGGCTCAGATAATGAAAAACAACAAACTAAGTTACCATAGCTATGCGGATGACACACAAATGTACATAACAATTTCACCAGGAGACTATTCTCCAATTCAAACACTGAGTAAGTGCATTGAACAAATCAATGACTGGATGTGTCAGAACTTTCTCCAATTAAACAAAGATAAAACTGAGGTAATGGTTTTTGGAGCCAAGGCAGAACGTATAAAAGTTAGCGCTGAGCTTCAGTGTGCAATGTTCAAAACAACAGATAAAGCCAGAAATCTAGGTGTAGTCATGGACTCTGTCCTGAGTTTCAACAGTCACATTAAAACTGTTACTAAATCAGCCTACTATAACCTAAAGAATATATCTAGGATTAAAAGACTAATGTCACAGCAGGATTTGGAAAAACTTGTCCATGCTTTTATCTTCAGTAGACTCGACTACTGCAATGGTGTCTTCACAGGTCTCACTAAAAAATATATTAGAAAGCTGCAGCTAATTCAGAACGCTGCTGCTCGAGTCCTCACTAACACTAAGAAAGTGGATCACATCACTCCTGTTCTGAAGTCTTTACACTGGCTTCCTGTGTGTCAAAGAATAGATTTCAAAATACTGCTGCTGGTTTATAAAGCTTTGAATGGTTTAGGCCCAAAATACATTTGTGACCTCCTGCTAAATTATGAACCATCCAGATCTCTCAGGTCTTCAGGGACTGGTCAGCTTTCTGTCCCCAGAGTCAGAACTAAACATGGTAAAGCAGCGTTCAGTTATTATTAGTGGTGCACGATAATTATCGGTCCGATATTAGGAATTATGACGTCATCCCGATAAACCCGATAAAAGTATTAATAGCCCCGATAATATACAATATATTTTTTGGGTAAAAAAAAAGAAAACAATACTGCGGTGTAGGTGGATTGGGATGAGGGGCGCTTGTTTTTCACTTGGCTCCTCCCGTTTTGCCAGTAATGTGGTATTAGTGGTTAAGACGTTGGTCTATCATAGCTCAACCTCAGCAATGCGTTCGCATTTGACAGCCTACAGCCTGTATTAATAATAGCATTGCAATAAATAAATTGCTATAATAATATTTATTGCAATGCTGCTATCATTAACACAAGCCGTAGCCTGTATTTAATAATGGCAGCATTGCAACAAATACATTATGCACGCATAGCGCATCTCCAAATAAAGGCAATGGCAGGCACTTTAGAAAATAACAAAAAATAAACCAACATCATGTTGATGTTGGTTTATTTGTCGCTTATTTTGTTTGTACTGTTAAACATGTTCCAGTAAAGAAAACAACGGAATTCCTTTTGTCTGAGTTTTTTAAATTTTTTAATTTAATTTAAAAAAAATATATTTGTTTTGTTTTGTCCCGTGGGGGGGGGGGGGGGGGGGGGGGGGGGGGGGGGGTCGATTAATCGATTATTATTCGCCAGGGCTGCCGAATAATCGATTTTGATCATGGTCAGTTTCTGGCAACCCTAGCGTGGACGTTAGCCTCTTTTATCGCGTTCACACCAAAAAGAGCCGGTACTAAAATTAGTTAATGAGAACCTTTTTACCCCCACGAAAGTCACTGCTAGAGAGCAGAGAGCTGCTAGAGAGCAGGGACTTTCGTGCGGCTCTCTTGTGAGAAAAGAGCTATATTTCTGATTGGCTGGGCGGATTGCAAACCACGCCCCGTAAAACTCCCAAAAAGTTTTGTGAAGCCGCCATTTTATTATCCTCGCATTAGCATTATTAGCATTAGCCCAGCGCAGAAACGCAGAGAGACTAACTTATGGCAACACAAAATAAAACATGGGAGCGGTGGAGATGAGGAGATGTCGGCGTTCTGGCGATTTACTCGGAAGGCTTCAGTAGAAGCTGCTGGGAGTCCCAGCAGCTTCTACTGAAGCCAGTCCCTAACTCCGGGGACTTTGGGCGGCAGTATACGCCGTGAAGTGGTTTGCTGCCTGCCAGTAAAGCAGAAGCAGAAGAAGAACAAGTCACGTCGGCGGCTTCATTTGCCTAATCCACCCCCAGGGACTTTTTCCAGTGTGAACGCGATCTGTACTTAGTTCATGCGAACTAAAGAGTTCACATGAACTAAGTTCACATGAACCTTTGTGGGAAAAGTACCGCAGTGTGAATGCGCCTATTGCGCCTAATGGTATACTAAAAATCCATGTGAAAAAAATTGCTTCTCACTGTTCTCAGGTCAAATATTTATATGTGATTAAAAATGCGATTAATTTCGATTAATTAATTACGAAGCCTCTAATTAATTAGATAAACATTTTTAATCGAGTCCCGGCCCTAATATATATATATTATATTATTACTATCGGTATCGGTATCGGTCTTGAGAAGCAGGAAGTTATCGGTATCGGTTTCAAAAAACCAATATCGTGCATCCCTAGTTATTATGCTCCAAATATCTGGAACAAACTCCCAGAAAACTGCAGATCCGCTGCAACTCTGACTACTTTTAAATCCAGACTAAAGACTTTTCTTTTTGCCGCTGCTTTTAATTGAACTATTTACATCTTAAACTGCACTGTAACTTTTATCCATGTAATTTTTCTTTTAATGTTTATTTTATTATCTTTTCTTTTTAATGACTGATTTTAAATGCCATTTTCTTAATGTCTTTGGTTTTTTGTAAAGCACTTTTAATTGCCTTGTGTTGAAAGGTGCTATATAAATAAACTTGCCTTGCCTTCTACATGCACTGACTGTCACAGCCAAACAACTTTCTTTCTTCTGAAGTCTATTTTAAGCAACAGAAGTCATGTCTGATTTCAACAGATTGTCATTGTCATTATATTATTGAAAAACATGTATGCTGTTCAGGGTTTCCCACACATAGACTATACTTGGGCGGGCCGCCCAGGTATATTAACGGCCGCCCAAGTATATTTCGCGACCCATTTAGTTTTTTTTTTTTTTTTTAATACATTTTTTTTTTTATATATATTTTTTATTCGTCCGTGACCACGACGCCATCTGCGATCGATTAACTTGTAGACAATGATCCCTCGCTCCCTTGCTCTGATCTCGCCTCCTTCTGGCCTGTTAAGTGGCCTGCCTCACACAGGGTGACTGGCTGTCCACATGATGTGGCCTGCCGACATGGCCACTGTCATACAGATCATAAATCAAAGCCCTTGATTGGTCTCTGTGTGTCATTCAAGCTCGGGATAACCTCAGCTCAGGTGAGGTAAAGGACTCTCTGAGTGTTTAGATAGTTAACTTAGTCTAAGTTCTCAGTGGGTCTCAAACGGTGTGGTCACCATTTATGTAAACACATATTTCCATTTGAGAGGGTAGTGATTGGTCTAATGGATAGGTGGGCTGAAGATCGGAAGGCTGTGAGTTCAAATCCCGCCAGGAACACCACCACTAGTGTGCCCTTGAGTAAGGCACTTAGCCCTTAGTTACTCCAGGGAGGATGTCCCTGTAATCGGTCATTATAAGTCGCTTTGGATAAAAGCGTCAGCTAAATGAAATGTAATGTGATTAGTAAAATATGCATGAATAAATAAATAAAAAGTTAACTAGGTGAAAAAAGGTAAGATACACTTTTAAAACTTGTTGAGAGAAAACTAGTCTTTGCTGCTGCCTCAAAGAGGAGCAGGGGGGAGATGAGGGAGAGGGGGGAGAGGAGGGAGACAGGAGAGGCTGATTCAGGAGCACAGACACACTCACAACTATAAATGAACCAAAACTAAATTAATAAACAAGTTTCAGTGTTTTTTTCATATTGGAAATGGTATGTTATTGGTTATGGCCTTGATTTTATGATTATTGAAATGTATACAGTTCTGTTAAATATAGGTGTTTCCATAGATCTAGTCTCTTTATTTTCCCCTCAAAATGCACCAGATTGATGCATTTAACTCCAAAATAAAAAATAAAATCTTACCGGGGGGGCATGCCCCTGGACCCCCCTAGAGGATTTGAGGTCGACCCCCACTAAAAATCACATGGATAGGTTCCTAAATACATTAATAAATACATTAATTTTTTTAAATAGTAAATCATTTCCATATGTTCATGTGTGGGTAGTAGATTTAAACTATAGGGCTATCATTATGGACCCTGCCTGTACCTGTACCTGTTCGCTCTGCCATCGCGTGAAGGGTCTGCTAACAAGCGACCTACAGAAAGGTTAATGTTGTTGCACGTCACCTCAACCCCCCCCGCTACCACCACCCCCAAAGTATATTTCAGATCTGTGGGAAACACTGGCAGTTAATGTACCAGCACCAGAGGTGTTCCCATACACACAGGCGTTGGAGCTGTTCTTCATGAAATCCCAGAAGGATGAAGTGCTCTGACAAACAGTGCCATCTTTGCGCAAAATGATTATACCGGAATGAAAAGTCAATAAATAATGTTGTTAAAACTTTTTTTTTTTTTCGCGCACCCCCCCACCCCCTTGCCACCACTCGCCCAAGTATATTTCATATCTGTGGGAAACACTGCTGTTATGTTAAACCATGTTCAAATGATAGTTCAAAATTGAGCACTCATGTTAATATTTGTATTGTGTATGAGATATGTGCTTGCATTCAAGATAAAAGGTGACACTTACTAAAACATGTCTCCATGCTTTTATGTTCAAAAATCTCTTTATTGTTCTCATACTGCCTGTGCTGCAGCACAATTGTTCACCCTCCATCTGAAACTAGAGCCCAGTCTGCTCTGATTGGTTAGCTGGCCGGCTCTGTTGTGATTGGTCAACTGCTTAGAGATGTCCCGCCATTTAGCATATTACCTATGTGTTTGAGCGCATGCCAATAGAAGTGCAAGTGTTAAGTAGTGATGTCATTATCTTACGTTATCTTAAAATGTAGTTGTTTCAGGCAGGGGGAGAAGCTTTTGGATTTTAGCCTTTGCTTACCATTTCATGTTCAAAAACCTATATGACACACTAAAGAAAAGGGAAACCCCAAGAGGAAATAATAGGACCTCCTTAAAAAGAAAAAAAAAATCTGATCAAAATGTTATGTACAAATATTATAAAGAAGGGAAATAATTGCATTATTTGCTATATAGCAGAGATGGAACACACACTTGACAGTATAAAATATGTCATTTATAACATTAATGTATGCCAGTATGTACCTGATTCGATTTAAGCCTCTTTAAAGGGCGTGCTCCTGTATTGTTCACCTCTTGTCTGACAATGCTACCCTCCATGTTCCACACTCAGACAACCCTCCAATTTAGATTACAGACAAAGACCTGCAGTGCTTCAAGAAAGAAAAGAAAAACCATTTGTTATGCAAATGAAAAGGAATAATCCGCCGGGGAACACCTCTTCCTTGTTCAGCGAGAAAAAAATAAGCAACACTAGGCCCTCTAAGAAAGTCTTTTCTAGCATTCATGCCTCTGTATATGCACATGCAGGACATTCAAATTCCTTCCTGTGGCCATCATGTGAGGAAGAAGAGATAAGAACAAAGGATGGGCGATGTGAGGGTGAGGTGTAGAGAAGCACTCTCTCCTACAGAGACAGAAAACGCATTTGTAATTCAGTAATTTAGCTCATAACATCTGAGAGACGCTATGGAGTTAAATATCAAGGCTTCTGCCCTCTCTGATTGTG
The DNA here is from genome assembly GCF_902827175.1 of Gymnodraco acuticeps. Classification (NCBI taxonomy): domain Eukaryota; kingdom Metazoa; phylum Chordata; class Actinopteri; order Perciformes; family Bathydraconidae; genus Gymnodraco; species Gymnodraco acuticeps. Next base: position 7,910,555 of record NW_022991154.1, on the reverse strand, counting down.
TTAGTGATGACCCTGTCAGACAGTGGGGTCTACATATGATGGATGAGAGTGGATTTGCCTCATGGCCCACCCTCACACATATCACATATCCGAGTCATGTCTCCGGGAGCATTTAGGGGAACCCCCTGAGGTGGTTTGAGGATCTCTAATACTTCTAGGTTGCATTTCGCTGTTTTGTTACTGGATAGCCCCATATGTATACAGTGGATAAGTGCAAATGGGGTAATAGAAAAGACAATTACTCACACAAACAAATAGGGCTGTGTGATTATGGCAAAAATCCTAATCACGATTATTTCTGGTCAATATTGATATCACGATTATTAAATACGATTATTCATTGAACTTTAAAACAAATTAAAATAATGATTTGAACAGTATGTTTTTAACAGTTGAATACCCTGAACTTTAAGTATAATTCAACTGAAAAACCAATAAAGAAGATAAACAAATATTTTGGAACGCACTTCCACAACCTACTAAACATATATAAATATGATAACTAATGTCCCTCACAAGTAACCTGTAATGTTTAATTATACTGCTACACGCAGTACTCTTATTTTGGTAACCCCTTATCCGGAAACCGGAAGTAGCTAAGAGGCTCCGGCTTGAAAAGTTAGTAAAAGTTGACTGTACGCTAGAGACCGGAGAATACAAACACGGCAACTAAAGCTTCCCTTGTAACGTGTTTATATGGATTTATTAAACAGACTGCAAGTCACAACACAACCTGGCCGAGAGGGCTTTTAGGGAGGGGTGAAAGCGCATGCGCGGGCAGGATGTATAACGCAAGACAAATTGAGATCATCATTGCGAAAGGGAATGCAGCAAAATAATCGTTTTTTTTCGATTACCTTTGTTTTCATAATCGTTGCAAGCCAAAATCGAGATTAAAATATGATTAATTGCACAGCCCTACAAACAATCACACCTATGGAACATTTAGGCCCCGTCCACACGGAGACGATATCAGTTGAATCCGCTAACGTTCTCTATCGTATAGACGGTTCGTCCACACGAGGCCGAAACGGGAACGCTGATTCGGAGCCCGAATCCGATACACTTTGATAATGGCTCCCAAAGTGGGTAGGTCTGAGGACGAAACGCTTGCGGCTCCGTGTGTACGCCCTATACGAACATTTCCTGAAAACGATGACGCCATAGCCCCGCCTCTCCTGCTCACCCCCACGTCACCTGCGTCATTGCTGATGCGTTTCGCCAACAACAATGGCGGATCACAAGGTTGTGTTCGTGCTCCAGACGCTACTGACCATGATACAGATGTTAGTGCAAAATCTACAGCTCCTCTACCACAACCATCAGCAACAATAATAATATGATATAATAATAATAATATTAATAATCGTCATCGGTCTTATTCGCTGCTTTTGGTGTATTTTGTGGCGGAAGTACAGCGCCACTTACAGGCATATGTACTACAGCGTCTCCAGCGTTTTCGTGTGGACGGACACGTTTCTTGAGCCGTTTCCGTGTGGACGGAAGACTTTTTTGAAAACGACTAAGGTTCATTTTTTTATTTTTGTCTCCGTTTCGTCTCCGTGTGGACGTGGCCTTAGATTCAACATTGGATAAACTGCTGTGGGAGACAGTGGGAGACTGTGGGAGGGAAATTATAACCTGGACTAAATCTAAGCACAAACATACATCGAGTTCTAGATTAATTGACGTAAATTCCAGAAGATCAATGGGAATTTTTTCAGTGACAGCAAAGAATTTCACAGTACATGAAATGTAGATCTATATAGATTAGGGATGCACGATATTGGTTTTTTGAAACCGATACCGATAACTTCCTGCTTCTCAAGACCGATACCGATAACCGATAATAATATAATATATATATATTAAATGTACCTGTAGTTTTTGCACACCTGGTGGTAAAAAAAAGACTAGTAGTGAGCAAATGACATGAGCATTACTACTATAAACAAAACAAAGCCAAGAACAGTTTTGACTCTTCAAAGTGACCATATTTATTTTCCCAAATAAAGTTCTTGCCTTTTTCAAAAGCCTCGTCGATAGGTAAAAGCCCTGGTGCCTTTGCAGCTGGCTTTGGATTCGCCACTAGTTTAGCAGCGCAGGCGTCTTTGTACGCTTTTAACACACCATCGTAGCGATGGCGATGTTTCAGGTGACTAATCAGGTTGGAAGTATTATAGCTCGTTGCCTTTTTCCCTCCTCGTAGAACTTCTGCATTGCATTTGTTAATACAAATAGCAAGCGAACTATCTAACTCTGAAACTTTGAAATAGTCCCATACTACCGACGACATGTTTGTTTACTGTCCTGGCTTCACGGCCGCACACCATTTACGTCACAGCCAGGCATGAGTTAGGGAGCGCTGGATTTGTGAAAACTCCCCTCTTCCTAAACCACTAATACCACAGTACTGGCAAAACGGGAGGAGCCGAGTGAAAAACAAGCGCCCCTCATCCCAATCCACCCACACCGCAGTATTTTTTCTTTTTTTTTACCCAAAAAATATATTGTATATTATCGGGGCTATTAATACTTTTATCGGGTTTATCGGGATAACGTCATAATTCCTAATATCGGACCGATAATTATCGTGCACCACTAATATAGATAAGGAAGAATCTCGAAGATCGTGCATCAATCTTCCAGTAACCTAATGGTGCGTTTCCACTGCAGGCCTCGCTCGGTTTGGTTTAGGGCTGCAACAAACGACTAATTTGATAATCGATTAATCTATCGATTAATGAAACGATTAATCGACTATTCGGACTATTACTGTATGCCTTGCACAATTTCTCAAATGCTCTTATTTAGCCATCAACTTTTAGATTTAGCTTGAGGTTGTTTTAGGCATGTGGAAACTAACAATGAAGACAATAAAGATGAATACTTGATTCAAAAATACATATATTATTAAACTAACTAAACAAATTGTTTACAAAATTAACATTGCTTTTTATTTAAATAAAATAAATAATATTTCACATCAAAAGAAACAACAATGTTTTAACAAATCGTATTAAATAATGTGATGACAGAACTGTAAACAGAATAGCTGAAACTTTAACAAAATATATAACTCAGTTACCTCTAATCATTAACCCATGTTTGTATCATTGAGTTAACTCCGTGTGTTGCTGCTAGCATACATAACACCTGACGTGGAAAAGTTACTTGTGGATGGGGCTACAGCGCTACTAGAAAGACAGTCGAACCCGGTGCATTCCTCCGTCTGAATGTGGTGCACTTTTGCTAAATGTTTCATGGGAGCCTGCCTACACCGGAACTGTCCTGAGAGTGGAGGCCTGCAGGCAGACCCCTCTCAAATGTTTAGACAAATTGCTCGTGTTACCGCCCTTACATGCTAAACTCTTATTGCACTTTTGGCAACGAGGATTGTCCACATCGAGAGGGGTAAAGCTTAACCACACCTCTGAGCGCGTTCTCTCCGCCATCTCCGCAGTGTGTTGCTGCATGTAGCAGCTGCGTGTGTGTAAACTGCCCCGCCCCCTCGCACACAGACGGGGGAGAGAGAAAATACATCATAGACGCATTTGTTTGTCTTTTTGCATATTAGAAACGAGTTGGCGACACTAAGACTGCGATATAATGTTTTTGTAGCAATAATACATGACATATATTTTTTAAATGTCTCCAGTAGGCCTACCGATACAAAGACCAATAACGTTGGAGCTTAACGGCGCGTAAAACACACGTGATGACGTCACCAACGAATCGACGACTGAATTAGTTGGCAACTAATTGGGTAATCGATTAAGTCGATTAGTTGTTGCACCCCTAGTTTGGTTAGGCCTTATTAGGCCCGGCTCACTTTAATGCTGCGCTTCCATTACAGTTTAGGAACTGGGGTACAGCGCTTCCGCAAGGGGGGCGTCTTGCCGTCATTTGACGCCCTTATTCAGCTCGGGACGCCCTGAACGCGAGCCGAGGGCGTCCAAAAATATTAATAATTCGAGAGAAGATCGAGAGTTTTTATCGCTTGAAATGACGAAAATAAAAAAGAACAAGGACATCCCTCTGTTGGAGGGGCAAAGGAATCTGGTGGGATTCTTTTTGGAGTATTTTGAAGATCGTTTCCCCGACATCGAAGGTGCCTGCTACCGGACAACACTGAACCTGCACGATTTGGACGCGATGAGCGGGGGGGTTTTAGTGGAGCACGCGCGTGAGCTGTGACCACCAGAGCCTCGCAGCGGCGAAACTGAGGCTCCGTGGTAAACTGTGGTAACATAAAGAGCCGTTTGGGAGCCGAAACAGACGGCGTTTTAAGAGGGCCGAGCCAAATTATCCGGCTCACTAACGTAAAAAGACAGTATCTATAAGGGACGGACGGCTCAAGTCAAAATTCAAAACAACACCCCCCCCCCTTCCGCTCTCGGGGTGGACGCCCTCTCAGCCCTGGTCTGGCGGAAACACTGCTGGGGTAGTTACTATAGTAACGCAGTGTAGGCGGAGCCGTGACGTCATCTTCAATGAGCGCCCCAGAAAAACAAAACAGCCGTTAGCTGTTAGCACTCAGAGCTCGTCATATCTGTTCAGAAACTAGACAAAAGTTAAACAAGTACAAACCACAGACTGCCTGTGTCCGTTGTTGTGAGTGTGGACGGTCAGAGCATATATAACGTTAGCTTAGCCAAGCTCCATTTAGAAAACACGCATTTTAAAAGGATTTTTCTGCAGACTTGTCAAAGCATTAATTCATGGTTTTTACTAACCGGTATCAGTATGTTGTTACTTCGGCATCATTTTGAAACGTGTATTGCAATTAAATCACGGTCAAATATGTTCATCTTGTTGTAGTTGTTGCCCCCTTGCCAGTGATTCTCTCTCTAGTTTAGCATACTCAGCCCGACTCAGCCTGGTTGTTCCTGGCCCTAGAACCACGATTTTATGGGGCCAGAAAAACTGTGAATTAGGACCCGCTAGCCGGTACTAGGCCAAGTAGAAACGCACCCAAAAACGGGCCCCGCACGGCTCGGCACGCTTAAAGCGAACTACCCGCTGCAGTGGAAACGCGCCATAAGTGTACATATTTCCTCAATTGAATAATGATTATTCAAGTCAAGGACTAATTATGGTTTATTTGGGTTCATATTTTTGAACTTTTTTCCAATATTTCTATCACCTATGAAAGTAATAATGTTTTCAAAAAAAAGAATAACCGAGAAATTAGAACATGTTCTTCTTTGCCAGGGCGACAGTCTGTATAGACTTAGACATACTTTATTGTCATTTTCAAGACACAGAGTGTACTATTAAAACGAAATTTCGTTGTACTGTCTTACAGGAACAGGACAATATAAAAACTTGCTAAAATTATACATATAAATAAATAATAGTGACGTGGCGCTGATAAAATTAAAGATAAAGTGTGTGTTTAAAATATAAAGACTTACTATACATATAAATAAAATAGACATACTATATACAAAATATGTGCGCTTTACACAGCGTAATGTAATCTCTGTGTTACTGGTCTACTTAATATTTAGCAGTCTGATGGCATGGGGGAAAAAGCTAGTACAGAATCTGACTGTTTTGACTCAGATTGGGAACTATACTAGGGTCGCTATGGGCACTGTATAGTATCTGCCCCATGCCCCTTAATACGATGATGGATACAAATGAAGAGACAAATGCTAAAGTTATCTGCTATTAAAAACCAAACAAGAAAAAGACGAGGTCTGAGCATATGCAGTAGCTAACGTTCAACAGCCCATCCTCAAGTGGATTGACACCGACTAAGAAACTCAGCAAGGAGGAGAGGCCACTTGGATTTTCACCATTTCTTGGAATAAAGTATAGACTGTGTACAAACAAACCACCTCATCAAATATTACAAAAACAGCACTACAACAATAAAATGTTTTTCTAGTATTCTATTACAGCAGACTGGTGGAGATAAACCGCTCCTCCTGGTAACTGATTTCTGCACATGGTGATTAGGGGCTTTACAAGGCAGACACGTGTTCAATTGATCTGAGATCGGACATGCATCAAACCAGCCCACAGTTCTACATGGCTGGATGTGTAGGTGGGTACAGCAGGGCCAAGTATTTGTGTAGACATGGGTATTAAAACCAATCGTTTGAGAAGTAGTTTTAGTAGTTTAACTAACCTCAGAGAAGTTTCACAGGAAAGTCTCAACTAAGATCAAACACTAAGCTAGATCTTAATCTTTCCTAGTAGCATGCCAGTAATATTTTCAAACACAGAATGAGATTTAAATTAAATCTGTTTTTCTGTTCAGATTTCCTTAACTCTATCTGATTCTCGGTGTGTCGAATGTGCTGGGGGCTAGGGCTGTGCAATTAATCGTATTTTAATCGCGATTACGATTATGGCTTGCGACGATTATGAAAACAGCATAATTGACAAAATACGATTATTTTGCTGGGTGCGCTTCACCCCTCCCTAAAAGCCCACTCGGCCACGTCGGAGTGATATGTGTTGTGAGTGTTCAGCGCAAGCGCAGATGTCAGAACAAGAGCAGCAACTCGTTAAAAAGAAGGGTACAACTATGTCCACTATTTGGAAGTACTTTGGCTTTCAGGAGTCCGACGTGGAGCAAAAGAAAGTAGGCCTACAGTGCAGGATTTGTTACCAGGTTGTGTTGGCACCACACGCTAACACAACCAATCTCTTTAATCATCTGAAATACAACCACAAAGTGCAATACGACTGGGCAATAATACAACAAAAAGCAGACGCCGCTCGACTTCATCCACAACATCATCACAGTCATCGATTCAGGACGCATTGTACAGAGCAACGGCCTACGCGACGAGCTCGCAGAGACACAGAGATATTACAGGTGCCATTACATTTCACATCGCTAAAGATATGTGCCCAGTTAGCACTGTTAGCAACCAGGGCTTTAAGCAACTTGTCAACACGTTGGACAAGCGTTACGCGATGCTGTCTCGGTATTATTTCATTCGGTATTATGTGACAAATGCCGTGGGGAAGTTGAGAGAGATGTGGCTTCAGCTGACTACTTTGCCACCACAACGGACCTATTCTTTCACACACAGTGACGTCACGAGTTACCCACAATGCAACACGCGCCATATAAATATATATAAATGCGCCATTTTCCTGGAGGTGTTAATATCCTGGAAGTGCAAATATAATACTAGCCAGGCAGAGCGCAGTAGGGTTTTTTTCTGAATTAACGACCGAAGAAATCGCTGCATGTCTTCGGATTACATCTCTGGATTTGAGGGGTGTGCTTTAGGTCGTTACCAGCGTAAACTAGAGCTGTGTGGGTTGTTACAGACTGCCTGCAGATGTATGGAAAAACGACAGTGGCCTTGGTCGATTTTGGCTGCATCTACGTCTAATTTCTGGAAACACCAGGTGAATACCCCACTTGTCACAATAATATTATCATGCTATTGCATATATGTAGTATTTTAGAGTTGACTAGATATTGATTAAGGCAATAGACTATGATATTCAGTACAGGAAGCTTAGCAACACCTAGACGGTGTACGGCTGCTTGCACCTCGCGTAAAACGGCGCAGACCGGAAGTACGGTGTCGCGCTCGGCTCAATACCCGTATGTGTGTGTGAAAGAATGGTCTAGTCCAGGGGTGCCCAACCAGTCGATCGCGAGATATGTCTAAAAATAGAACAACAATATTCTGTTTTATCGTTAATGTCCTGTAACATAATCTTCCTGTGCCAGAATAATGCACTTGAATGCATCAAAGCTTTGTGATTGGCCGGCGTCACCCCATGTGTCGGGGCGTGGCTGAGGGTCTTCAGTACAGGTGGCAATATTGTCACCTGCCTGCGCTCATCTCTGAAACCAGACCATGTAAACAGGCTGGTGTTTCTTGCAAAAAATCTTTAAGAGATGACATGAGCAGCCCTACCAGCATTTGCCATGGGCTGCTTCTCAGGTCGATTAAATGAAATCCTTGCTTCCCTCACTTGCGTCGTTTCCCTGCGTTTAGTCCCTCCCACCAGGGAAGCATGGAGGGACGCAAGGAAACCACGAGAAGCAGGGAAATGAGTTTTAAGAGCAATGGGACGTCCTTTCCTCCGGAGCGTCACGTGAAGCGACGTCCGTTTGTGATGACGCTGCACAGCTGATCGTCTGACAGCAGCCAGCTCTGTCCCCATTATTTCCACACACACCCCCGCCTCTGTTAGTACACATTTACTGACACAAACATTTGTATCATCTGTTGTAGATCCCAATAAATAAAATAAAATAAGAACTCATACTCAAAAAAGATAAACGCCATTCTTAAAATGTATAAACGAACAATAGTTTGATTAATATTGATTAGAGTGCACAAAAGAAATAAAATAATTGAGAGAAGAAAAAGAGATATGTTAACTATCAAAACCCAGTTAGATTAACATTCATTGGATTGCACACTTTGTTTGTTTGTTTGTTTGTTTGTTTGGATATGTAGCACATTAACATTTTAATAGCACTTAATGACTGACTGAATGGAAATGACAATAAATGAAAATGTAAAACGAAAAAAGCGATCATGAAAATGTTTCCAACAAATGAATAAAATGATTTTTGACCACTTTGTTGTTCAGATATATCACATATTTGTAACTAAATGAAACATGAATTGAAACAAAACACGGTATAAACTGAGGAGTGACTCCCGTGAGGTTCATGTATTTTCTTCACTCTGCTCTCATGTCAAGAAGCATGAGATCAGTGCATGCACTGCATCGTCCAATCAGTGAGCGATACACAGTAAGGGGGCGGGGCGAGTATCTGAGGATTTCATCTGAGGATGGTCTGGTGGTTCCTCGATTATCGCTCCTCCATTATCGCTCCTCGCTCCTCGATCCTCGGTCCTCCGGCAGAAATAAGAGCCATGGGACGGTACTATGGTGGCCAAAACATTTTTATTTGGTCTTAAATTGTAGTTCAACATTTATTTCCTGTTACTTCTGGACCATGACGGTTGGCCAGCCTTCAACGTTTAACTGAGTGGAATATGTTGAATATGTTTTACCAAAATGTTGGCTATATGTTAAGGAGTTTTCAGTAGGTTGTGACAGTGCACTGCAACATGTTTGATTTCATTTATTTTGGTCTAATTTATTTTTATTTATCATATTAATAATATATGTTTAGTATGGTTTTGGAAGTGCGCTCCAACATATTTGTTGATCTTGTTTATTGGTAAAATATTATTTGTTTTAAAGTTCAATAAATGGTCAATGAATAATCGTCAAAATAATCGTGATATCAATTATTGACCAAATAATCGTGATTATGATTTTTGCCATAATCGCACAGCCCTACTGGGGGCTCCAATTCCGCATCTTATCTACTGCCATGGGAGATAACATCATCAAAGACTGGAGTCATACACACACTGACACATCAGACACACAAAGACGGCAAAGATGTTACAGCCTTTAACACAAAATGTAATGCGACGCAGCCAAGATGGACTGAGGATAGGATCATCCAATCCACTTTGAGTACAGCTGGTCACAACATATTTGCACTGAGATGGCATAGCTTCACAGTTTCTAAACTATTTAACAATGTGCCTCTTAGGCCTGTCACGATAATTAATTTTGTTGGACGATACCTTTTCCCGGAAATTATTGCGATAAACGATAATATTGTCGGCACCGTTGTAAGACCATTTTAGACCACTGACATAATGATATAATAATAATTCAAGTACATCCTTTCAAACAGAACTTTTTATTGAACATCCAACATTGCAAATGAAATGTAAAATAATATTCAAATATATGAATTATATATAATAAATAAAACAAATTAAATTATACAAAATTAATTAAATCACACACAACCAAAACAATCAATTAAATAGACTCAGGCTGGAAAACAGAGCTCTCTCTCTCTCTCTCTCTCTCATATATATATAAATAAATATGAGCACAAATTGTCTCAGAAGCAAAAAAAACCCTCCTTAAAACAACAGTCAAGTGTACAGTCCACTGTCCATTAGTGCTGTAGCGACGTGTCGACGACTTCAAAATATCGTCGACGACATATTTCCGCGTCGACGCGTCGCTACACACACGTGGGTCACCCAAAGCAACAAGCAGTTCGCAATCGCACTTCAAACACAATGGAGACTGAAACGGCTACCACCTCCTCCTCACAGGATTGCGCACGAAGCCCCCAAACGAAAACATCTCGCCCTAGGTCTTCAAAAGCATGGGAATATTTTAAAGTTAGTCCAAAACGCAAAGATATTTATATATTTATATCTCACTGAGACTGCTGCATAGCCTAGCAGAAGCAGCAGCTAGCTGTGGTGGCTACCATTAGCAGCTAGCATTTGCTCTCCGATTTTTACATAAAATGGAATTATGGATTATAAATTCAATCATTTTTTTATACATAGACGTTAAAAACCTACGGATTAACCGATTCAGCCGCGTTTTTTCTCATTTTATTGCCATTGAACACGTCTTTTGATCAGATTACGGTGGTGAGACGATCTCCCGAGAAGCTCTGTGAAGGTACGTGTTGTGATGACTGTATTTGCTTCCCCTGTCGCGAGTCCGGATCACTCAGTGATGATACTATATACCTACATAATCTGTGGAGTCTCAGCTTTAATCGGATATATTGTATGTGCAGCTACGATAAGTAATAAGGGTACTTTTATCTTGAGTTCTGTGCCAATGTCCGTTAGCATTTTTCGCTCAGGGGTCATTTAGATGCTTCTTATGAGACTTGTGTTTTGTTTTGGTAAACATGGTTTGTATCGTCAGTTAGCTGAGATTATTTCCGTTAATCTGGTATAACACATTAATAGGTTCTTAAATATTAAGATCCCCTGAGACACAGTATCGTGAAAAAAAAAATGTTTACATTACGTTTTTTTATGAATTGAACAACAGAAAAATAATCGTTAGATTAGTCGACTAATCGATCAAATAATCGCCCGATTAATCGTTTTCAAAATAATCGTTTCCCCCCAGCACTACTGTCCATACAAAGACCCAGATGCCTCAACGGGCCATATCCAAATCTGTATTTCAAAGATTTCGTGCAAGGAACACCAACATGTTTGCATTGTCGGTCAAATGCATATTTGATTGTAAACTGTCGAGAAGGTGGGGGCTCTCCATCTCCAGCTGCTGTGTTTGCTCTCAGCTGGGAAAACGGAATGGGGTGTTTATGTTTCAGATGCAGTTTAAGGTTGGTCGTATTGCTAGCTTTTGTTGCTACCTTTTTAAAACAAATACGACACACCGCCCGGCTCATTCAAGTCCGTAGGTTCGTCTCGTTGATTTGGCTTAAATCTAAAATATTCCCACACCGGAGATGTGGTATTAGGTTTTGCAACCAATTCCATTTAACTTCAAATTCCCCTCGAGAGTAAGTCACACGTTGTCTCCTGCTTGTCTCTATATTATTAATTTGGCTTCTACACCAACAGACTCTCACTCCCTAAACGTCCAGGAGCGACGCTTGGTCAGGGTCCCGTGGCGTGCAGTTGGGACGCGCCGAGGCTCCTTCAGCTTCATAAACGGACGCAAAGAGCTTTCAACTGATTGCAATGTATTCCCATCGGCGGCGGTATTTGACGCTCAGGGAAGCACCGCATCCATTTATGTCGGCAGCTCATAAAGGCAATGTGAGCGTCCATTCCCATTGGATAACGGAGAATTGTACACCCGGAAGTAAGTATTCTCCTTACTGTCGATTGATTTGACAGTGATAATTCCACTACTCATCAACTCAAAAATACCAGATTATCCTTGTTAATTAAACAACATTGATATGTTTAGATTGTGTACAAGGCTTTTGTGTTTTTCCCCTTCAATTCTGAGAAACAACTTGTTTTCTCTGAAATGTGGAGCGCCAAAGAGACTACACTACCCACAATCTCCAGCTATTGTTGTGACGACGCCTGTCCGCTTTGACAAACCTCGTGATAAGTCAACAAGCTCTGTGATTGGATGAAACATAAATTCATACAAAAAAAGTCCAACCCTGTCTCCTAAAAATTAAGTTCCCACAGAACTAAACTGCATTCTCAATTACGTTTAGCTCGAAATGTATTTTCTCCCACGTTACGTTCGTTATGAACGTATCTCAAATACGTTTATTTTCTACATATCTTTGCCATTTATTGTCTTAGCTGCTGTGTCGTTTATTGCACCTCAAACATTAAAACAAATCCAGAGTTACGTGTTTCTGTACTTCCTCTAAGAAGAAAGGACAGTAACAGAAGATCTCTGTGGCTTCAGGCTTGATCGCCGTTCAAATGACAACGTTGGTTTCCCCAAAAGTGGGCGGGCTGTAAAGTGACGTAGATTTTACTCTGATCTATTATTCAAAACCATTCTATAAATTATATGCCAGTGTTTTATCTTTTTATTACTTATATTGTTATACTTTATTTGCTATGAGTTATATCTGAAGCAAATTATGTTTCTGAAGATGTGTAGTCAATTTCAATGTAGCATAAATGTGAACTTTCATTACAGGAACAATACCGGAAACAGACGTAGGAAAGATCCTCAGCTCGCTGATTGTATGTTTTAGCTGCAATGCACGTTTTTAAAGATATTACTGATTTTCTTTGAATATAAGAATGTAAATACTGAGTTGAGAGAATAGTCAGGGGATTTGGGTGATGGGAGACACATCTATGGAATCACAATTTCAATAGCTTACCATTAAATGACGGATATACCTTTCTGTCTGTGATGTTTTACAAATCAGATATTAAGAAGAAGTAGAAGTAAAACATGAGAAATAGTATAGCAATATCCTGTAAAATTATGTAAAAACATGAATAAAACTACACATCTTCAGATGTTATACATGTATACATAAGTGTCCTACACTAATAATACAAAGTTATTATTTGTATGCTGTGTGTACCTTGTGTGCACCGCCTAGTGGTTAAAGCACGTTATTGAATTATTTTTGTTGAATAATGTTATTTTTGTTGAATAATGTTATTTGATGAAACAAATATTAAGAGTACATACTTTCATAGGGGGAAAGTAGAAGGTCAATGATAGAAAAATAGAATATAAAAAATCAAGAAGATACTGTAAGTGATCTCTACAATAAAACAGTTTAGTGCACGATGTACAAAGATATTAATATGAGGATGTGCAAAACAGACAAACTAATTCACCTTTATTAACACATTAAAGAATACTTTAGGTTAATGTCTTCTTTCAAGTAAGAAAAAAGCTTTGGGGGTATCTATCTACAGATAAATATTAAGCCTGACAAAGTACTTAACGTCTAATATATTGCTTTCCTGCAATGTTAACTATGTTGAAGCACTTATTTTAACTGATATTATACACATTAATTACACTCTTATGTATGTAGATAGTATAAGAAATGTGCAGAATATGACAGTTTAATGGTGGAGGTTAGGGCTGAACGATTAATCGATTTTAAATCGAAATCGCGATTTGAAATGATGCGATTACCAAATCGCAAAGCCTGCGATTTTTTTGTACTTTTTTCTTTTACAATTTTTTTTTTTTTTGACAATTTTTTTTTTTTCCTTCTTGTGTGTCAGTCATCCACACCAATCAGAAGTGCTGTGCTCCACATGTACCAGCCATTTTTAATCAATCAGAAGTGGCCCATGATAGAAGGTGATAGACAGATTGATCCAATCACCGGCCAAGTATTTTTGAAAGTGCCTGCCCTTTCCAAATGGCTTCCAATGGAGCTTTCCTAGATGTTTGGTGAAACAAACCATCTGAGTCAGGTTAGTAATGCTCCATCACATGTTCTACATCTATTACAGGGTGAATCTTAAACTGAAGCTTGACTTTAAAGCAACCCAACGGAAGTTTCATGTAAGTTTAGTTCTTTCACTCGTAGCTCGGGCTGCGGGGGCGCTAGAGACGGGAGCACGTTGATACGACCTTCCTAGACCTTCTATGGCCGCATTTTACAATAAACTTCCGTTTGGTCGCTTAAAAATAAATATCGCAATTCGAATCGCAATCGCAATTAGATTTTTTCCCAAAATCGTGCAGCCCTAGTGGAGGTATACACATATCGATAGATGTCTTGTAATGCACTGTTGAGGAACCTGTGACCCAAGTTTTTCATTCATTGCATACACCGTAGTTGTGTATATGATATGTCAATAAAACTTTGAAAATCTTGAAATCTTGAAAGGGATGTGCAAAATAGCAATTATATACAGTTTTTAATTAACTATTAGTAGAGAATAACGAGTAATGAATATACTTTATAGAGATCTGCAGATAAATGTTTAGTCTTCTCAAGCACCAACTATCAAATATCTCGCCTGATTGTTGGCACTTGACAATCACCTTCCCTGAATTTTACTCAGGTGTAACTAAAGTCTGCTTTAAGGGTTGTTTATATTTCACATCATTAATCAGAATCTGCAAAGTAACTAAACTAAATGTAGTGAAGTAAAAATACCAGGTTAACCTCTGAATTGTAGTGGAGTAGAATTACAAAGTAACAATGAGCTGTCATGTGGGTATATATTAATGCTGCCCATTATGGACACAAGCGATTTTCACCCACTTAGTAATTACATGTTTTAAATTTGTACACACCAATTTGTTTCCTATCGCCTAAACCTCCAGGGCTGTACACAGTTTAATACTGTCAACTTCTAATTTTGGGGAAAACGTCTTTTAAAACTACCATTCCCAGTAGAGACGTGCCATAGAGAACATGTTGCGAAACACAATAGCCAGCATGTGTAGTTCTGGGGGGGGCGTTTGAGTCCAGTTTTGAATAGTCTGCCGTGGTTTTGTTCCATTTCAAAGAGCTTGACGCTCGGCGTAACCTTGGCGCACTGCCACTCCAACATCCAATCCCAGAGCTTGAAGATTAATCACGGGGTTTGTCACAAAGCGGACAGGCGTCATCACAATAGCTGGAGATTGTGGGTAGTGTAGTCTCTTTGGCGCTCCACATTTCAGAGAAAACAAGTTGTTTCTCAGAATTGAAGGGGAAAAACACAAAAGCATTGTACACAATTTAAACCTATCAATGTCGTTTAATTAACAAAGGTAATCTGGTGTTTTTGAGTTGATGAGTAGTGGAGATATCACTGTCAAATAAATCGACAGTAAGGAGAATACTTACTCACATCCTTATGTAAACAAACACGCATGTAAACGGCAATTTATCGAGCTCAGAAAAGTTATCGAGTCCATTTTTATTTATCGTACGATAAGTACATTTATTGATTATCGCGACAGGCCTAGTGCCCCTATACTAAAGACATCAGTCCTTTTATGTTTAGTTTAATTATATCCTTGCAATCAAATGTCATTAGTTTGGAAGTCATGGCTAAACACAGTAAATGTCTTACGATCGATCACCCCAGAAGTATCCTAAACTGTTGATTTAGCGGTCTGCCTACAGAATCGGACTTTACAGTGAACGCAAGACAATTATGTAGGAGAACATTGTCATTGATCTGTACACTCGGTAAAAGAATGAGCTCCACCAACATGTCCGGTCAGTATGAAATTGAAAGTGCTACCATGTCTCCTGGGATATTACAGTGTATAGTGTGGGCTCCTGTCTGTCTCTTGGCTACAGTCCCAGCTCATTACAACTGTGGAGAGTCTCTCACACTGACAGCAGCCAGCATCACTTCTACCATGTGCACGGATATCAAAGATTTGGTAGAATGTTCTAGGACTGGGAATGGGCTTATTAGCTCGGTAGTTAATGGATACTGCTTTTCTGTTTCTTTACAACAGGCTTAGGACCGAGGTATATAGACGACCTCCTCCATCACTATGAAGCATCCAGGAGTCTCAGGTCTTCTGGGTCGGGTCTGCTCTCTGTTCCGAGAATAACCACTAAACATGGAAAAGCAGCTGTTAGTTATTATGCCCCAACAATTTGGAACAAACTGCCCAAATCATGCACGTCCGCCGAAACAATTCCTATTTTTAAATCCCGACTAAAAACGCACCTATTTGCCGCTGCTTTTAATTGAGCTTCCCATACTCACACTACAGTATGCCTTTTTAGTCATGTATTCTGTACCTGCTGTGTTTATTTTATTTATTTCATTATCTTTGCTTATTATGCCTGTTTTTAAATGCCTTTTTAATAATGTATTTATGCTGTATCTGTTCTTAAATGTCTTTTGCTTTTTATCTGTAAAGCACTTTGAATCGCCACGTGCTGAAAAGTGCTATATAAATAAAATTGCCTTGCCTTACAAAATTCAGTTTACTGCCGAGCCTGTAACTGGTAGAGGAAGTTGGAGATGGTTGGATTCAGCCCCAAAATTAACTACAATTCATCAGATTTAAAAATATATCGCAAATTAGAGTCATTTTATTAGAACATATGTAAGCATTTAATTTTAGCCTGCTCATAGAGCTCTGTATTACACATAAACATTCGCTTACAGTGTTGTAAAAGGATATATTGCATAGGAAATGCAGAATATGTGGAGAACGTTAATTAGTATCTAAAATGTTCTGTTGTTAATATTAACAAAAAATAAACTTCTAACTGAATGTAAATTGCAGAAACTCTAAATGGATAATGCTAGGCTAGTGAAGCGTTGGGCATTATTTGCCGTTTTTTTTACATTAAAATGACCTATTTAAGGCGAGACACCCCAGGTGAATAGGGTAATTTTTTTAACTTAAAGGTATCAGCTAGAAATTTCTCCAGTTAATTACTTACAATAAGGCAATTGTCTTTTGTATTACAAGTTTTCTGAAATAGCATGTTTAAATATGCAAATTATCCATTATCTCATTAAATATGCACATATTTTAACACATTTCAGGAATCGAAATCTGAACTTTGGATATAGCCAGATTCAAAATTCTTGTTTCATTTTGTAGTCATATTAGTATCTAAGGCTTTTACAGAAGGGATATTGGATATCTCTTTTTATCATTCCATAAATCAGAAAATACTGTCAACAGCCCTAAAATATCCATTTTCGCCATGTTTTTAGGTATACAATGTTGTATAATTCAGGCTATGAATTATATATGAACAAACCCTTCTGTAAAAGCCTTCATAATATTGATAGGAATATAACTGGAAGGTTTGGTGTCTCTACGTGCTACTGAAGTTGAAATTTCGAACTCAGAGTAGGAGAAAAAACTCATTTTGAGAAAACGACCTTTAAAGATTGCAGTGAGGCGCTAGCTAAACCTTCCTGTTCTTTGGATGACAGCTTGCGCATCGACGCACTCCGTGAAGGTATTTCATGTTCAGGGTCATTTTTTTTTATATAACCTTGCTTCGTGCAAGTGACAATTGTTGTCGTCTTCTCTGTGAAAGTTTTTTTCGCCGTTCTTTTGGCATTTTGAGATTTCAATTTCTAGCTGAAAGCTAACCAGGAAGTGTTTTAGCACACCACGTGACGCATCTGAACGAATCACGTTGTCAGAAATTGACACCAGCCAATGAGATTTCGTTTCTTGGTTTAAGACCCCTTTGTGCTTTCACGATTGGTTGCTGATACAAAGGAAATGACCATATTTGGATCCGATGAGATTGTGCAGGAGAGACGGAGCTTTCCAAGCGATATCCTCTGATTGACATGGTGCACACAGCGGTCGCGGTACTTTATGTTACGTTAGAATGCTAACTTTTGGTGAATTTAGGAGAAATCTACAGACGCAAATAGACAAACTATAGTAAAATAAACACTTAAATGTGTATTTTGTACGTTTTCCTTCCAAAAGCCTGAAAGAAAACATGTTATGGAATCAAAATAGCACAAAATCTCAAAATTGACCAGTACTTGAAAAACGATGTTTTTGCCTGCCGTGTCTCGCCTTAACTGACATCTATGATACCTTCCTATTTTTGTATTAGCAAAGGTCAATGGAAACATACAAGGAGCTATTGATGAATTTTTGCCAAATCCTTATGTTCCTTATTATTTCTTAACTAAATCGTAGTAGGTATGGTTGAAAAGTCCTTACACATATATGTTAGATAGTTTAATCAATAAACGTTTATTTTTTCTGCAAAGGAAAACTTCTCCCGTTTGAATAATTTAAACGATGCTGTTATAATTACAAAAAAACATGTATTGTTACAAGAGTCACATTCAAACTGTAATTAATTTCTTTCCATTTCATTTTATTCTCTTTGTTCTGCCATTTTTCTGTTGTACTGGAGAGCTTTGTCTGTTTTTGCCCTTGTCCTCCTTCCCTTCATCTCTCCTTTCTGCTCTGCTTCGCAACATTCAGAAATCAGCTCTGTGATTCTAATCAAGATTAAACATTGTAATCTGTGTGAGAGCATGCGTGCGTGCCGTGAGAGGGTGGGGCCTTCACACAGTGAAGAAGAGTGAGGAGAATAAGCTTATAAATGAGCAAGAAAAGACAGGATTACCCTGACCCACTGCCCCCTGCTGGTCCGTATGAAGGTTTATCACGCCACCAGCTACACAGCTGAAACGGGTTGGTGGAGGCCAAATCAGAGTTAAAAGTTAAGTTTGATTGACACCTCTTTTTAACCGTTAGAGCCAATAGAATCGAGGGGAAGTTCCTAAATCCACCTACACGTTACCATTGAGGAGTGAGAGTGATGCGCACGTAATTTGCCCAAACCGAAAGCTACGTTACGCTCTGACAACTGAAAACTAGGCTTATTGATCATAAATATGATGATGGATTATCAGTAATCATTTCAAAGTGACACAGACACATTGGATTAACCTTCAGCAGCGTTTATATGCGTTTTAATGCCATTGAACACAACTTTTGATCAGAAAACAGCAAAGGTAAGACGTATTTGCCGTTTTGGCCCCGTAAAGTGGAGTTGTGTGTTGTCTTTGCTGGCTTTCGCTGCCGCAAGTTTTGGTCGCTCAGTGATGATACTTATACCATTGGAATCTGTGGAATCTCAGCTTTCATATGATATCTTGTTTGTGCAGATCCGATTAAATATAGCATATTTCTACCCTGAGTTATGTGCTAAGTGCCTTAGCATTCTTTCGTTTAGTGCTAATTCAGAGGCTCGGCGTTAGACTTGCGTTTTGTTTCGGTAAAAATGGTTCATATGGTCAGGTAGCTGAGTTTCTTCCCGTTAAGTGGGTATGACACATTCATAGTTTGTTATATGTTAAGAAGTCCTCAGACGCTGTTTCTTGCAAGATGTTGCCGGGGGCACTGGGCTTAACAGGTTAAATCATAAAGAAAATACCTGAGCAGAACAGAAAATATGAAAGTATTTATTTTAACTAGTGGTGGACGATAATAGGAATGATGACGTCATCCCGATAAACCCGATAAAAGTATTAATAGCCCCGATAATATAAAATATATTTTTTGGGTAAAAAAAAAGAAAACAATACTGCGGTGTGGGTGGATTGGGATGAGGGGCGCTTGTTTTTCACTCGGCTCCTCCCGTTTTGCCAGTACTGTGGTATTAGTGGTTTAGGAAAAGGGAGTTTTTCACAAATCCAGCGCTCCCTCACTCATGCCTGGCTGTGACGTAAATGGTGTGCGGCCGTGAAGCCAGGACAGTAAACAAACATGTCGTCGGTAGTATGGGACTATTTCAAAGTTTCAGAGTTAGATAGTTCGCTTGCTATTTGTATTAACAAATGCAATGCAGAAGTTCCACGAGGAGGGAAAAAGGCAACGAGCTATAATACTTCCAACCTGATTAGTCACCTGAAACATCGCCATCGCTACGATGGTGTGTTAAAAGCGTACGAGGACGCCTGCGCTGCTAAACTAGCGGCGAATCCAAAGCCAGCTGCAAAGGCACCGGGGCTTTTACCTATCGACGAGGCTTTTGAAAAAGGCAAGAACTTTATTTGGGAAAATAAATATGGTCACTTTGAAGAGTCAAAACTGTTCTTGGCTTTGTTTTGTTCATAGTAGTAATGCTCATGTCATTTGCTCACTACTAGTCTTTTTTTTACCACCAGGTGTGCAAAAACTACAGGTACATTTAATATATATATATATTATATTATATTATTATCGGTTATCGGTATCGGTCTTGAGAAGCAGGAAGTTATCGGTATCGGTTTCAAAAAACCAATATCGTGCATCCCTAATTTTAACTGTTGAATGAACGAGTAAACCAGCAGGGCTCCTGAGGCAGCACACAGCAATTATGGTGCAGCTAGGGATGCTCCGATCGATCGGCCGCCAATCATTATCGTCCGATATTCACGCTTAGTTTGATCGGTGCTCTCTATAAAGGCCGATCAGGAGAGCCAATCAGATGACGCAAAATACATGAGGCTTTCTCTGTGCGCGGCAAAACAAGCTCGCCAAAATGGCTTCACCGGACTGGCAGTTTTTCAAGGTGTCCGTAAAAGACAATAAAATAGCTATATGCAACGTGTGTGAAGCAGAACGAGAGAGAGAGAGAGATCAGAGACCATGATCAGCTGACGGAGACACGCAGCTCTACCGGATCACAGCCGCAGCTCCGCCCGCTGCCTGTGACGGACCGGTGAGCGGAGAAAAGTTAGAACTAACACACTTAGCTATTTGATCTACCTCTGGAACAACCTAAACTAGTTATAAATATGTTTATTCTTCACTGTCGGGTCACTCATTACTGGATCAGCAAGCTGCATTAGACGGATACTGACAGACTGTCAGGAGAGAGAGAGAGAGAGAGAGAGAGAGAGAGAGAGAGAGAGAGAGAGAGAGAGAGAGAGAGAGAGAGAGAGAGAGAGAGAGAGAGAGAGAGAGAGAGCGAGAGCGAGAGAGAGAGAGGAAACGAGAGTCTCCAATTATTTCTCCGTTGTTATTATCCAAAGTAAATGTAAACTTTTGAATAATGTACTTCATCTGCCTACTATAAGTAGTTTGTTTGAATGTAATAATTATGTTGTTTGTTGTTTGTGGTAGCGCATCATTTATTGAAAAATGAATCTGAACTTTTCGATCCGTTACGATTATAAACTGAAGCAATATAAAAAATGAGCCCCATTAACTGAGTTTTAAACATCAGCATATTACCGGTCATAGTACGGTAACAGGGTATATGCAGGAATCCTGAAGTCAAATTTAATACCTTTTAAGACCCTTTCCATACATTTTAAGACCTCATCGCAACTTCGAGTTCTAACCGGTTACATTGGCGACACACTTTACCTCACATTTACTATATTGATTGTAAGATAGCACAACTAAACAGAGTGCAGACAGACTACTGAAGACTCCTCTCCACATGAACTTCAACCTCTCTGTGAAGGTCAGGTTTAATGCAGAATGCTGCTTTGTTGCTTCTGTACTCTGTGCTCTTTCATTCCAGTAGAACTCCTCAGTAACCATTAGAAACCAGTATTTGACCAATAAACAAAGCAATTGACAAAACTTTGAACTATGAAATATATTAAACTTTGGTGAGCTTCAGCGGGGTAATGCCATATAGGAGCTCCCTCACAAATACCCAGGGGTTAAATTGGGCTGGGGCTGTCCGGGGCTAAGCCCGGCACATAGGACGATGCTCTGACGTCATCACCCTCACATATTTGTCATATGTTTACAAAAAACGATATATATGTTAAGACTTTTCTCGTTCTTAATATAGACTATATTTAGGGTCGATATGTGTTGACCTTACTTTAAAATAGCAGATCTCTGTGACCGGATATAGTTTGGCTTAGACCCCGGCCCCACGAGGACGCATACAGTAAAACGCATACGCAACGCAAAAAAGTCTTCCGTTCACACGCATTAGATTCATTAACGTGTCCATTCACACTAGACCGCTGGAAATGCTGGAAACGCTGTAGTACATATGCCAGGCCTGTAAGTGGCGCTGCTGCCGCCACAAAATACACCAAAAGCAGCGAAGAAGACCCCGGAGCATGGTTGTCATGGTTGCCCTTCTGTTTATTCTCCGCGGTGGACGGCGTGTTCTCCTGCTGTATATCTCTCAGGTAGTCCACCAGCAGATTAAACTCAAGGCCCGGGGGCCAAATCCGGCCCGCGACTTAATTTGATGTGGCCCCGCAAGAGGTTGCAAAGAATATAATACGTTTATTATACGGTTACATGCCGCTTTACAGAAGCAGGTTGCCCATAAACTACATGTCCCTCAATGCATCTCGTTTTGTGACATGCGCACCGAAGAGACTTGCAATTATTTGCCCTGGACTTCTGCTTTCAGAAGTAGTTAATTACTAAGTTATTATCCTATAATAATCCAATTCAGAGGCAATAATGTAACATAATACATTATTTTATATAAATATTTATATAGTTACAACCGGCCCTTTGAGTGCAACCTTTATGCGAATGTGGCCCGCCATGAAATTGAGTTCGACACCCCTGCCGTAGACAGTTCACGAGCTCAGTCACTTCATAACACCAAAGATGGGTCGCGGTAAACGCTCTGAAGTGAGGCTCCACTACACTAAAAAAGAAAAAGACAAGGCACAGTGCAATGCCTGTTAATAGCTTGCCACAGGCACAGCTCAGTTAAAATAAAGCACAGCTATTGTGCAATACATTTGTATTGCATGTATATTTTTTATTTGTAAAAATATCAGTTAAAGCTTAAAAGAATAAAGATATTTTTATTATCTAAACGTTTGACCTCTTTCTTTTACAATTTTGGAATCGAAACGGGGAATCGATAAGAACCGGAATCGATAAGCAGAACCGGAATCGATAAGCAGAACCGGAATCGATAAGCAGAACCGGAATCGGAATTGATACATTTCAAACGATACCCATCCCTATTTACCATGCAACCAGCCACAATCGATGCTTCACAAGGTGGACGGCTAATGGAGCATATGCTCCCTATATCAGATGTCCCCTCTCACTCTTTGTTCTTCTCCATCTCTTCTGTTTTTGTCACCCTCTCTTCATTCACCCGGCTCTCTGTCACACACACACACACACACACACACACACACACACACACACACACACACACACACACACACACACACACACACCACACACACACACACACACACACACACACACACACACACACACACACACACACACACACACACACACACACACACACACACACACACACACACACACAGACACACACACACACACACACACACACACACACACACACACACACACACACACACACACACACACACACACACACACACACACACACACACACACACACACACACACACACACACACTGTAGTTATGGAGGGCCTCTGACCCTTGTCTCTTGTGAGGATGGGAGAAGCAGAGAGTCCCATTCATCCTGTTGAGAGTGAGTGGGAGGGCCTTCATGTCCTCTGACCCACAGAGATTCCGCCCTCGCCACCTTTGCCTTCACACTGAGAAAAGAGCGCTTCTTACAGGCCTTACAGATCATTTCCTGCAGCACTCTCACTCACAAGTCTCTCACTTGAAATCTCACAAAGAAATAAAAGGATTAGTTAAAAAGTTTGGTAATATTCAGTAATTTCTAAAAGTGAGATGAAAAGATGTCAATATCACGTCTGCACTGAAGTCAGGAGGTAATACAGCTACTAACACTTCTGATGCTAACTAATGAACACAGGAGAAGATAAGTGCAAACCGATTTTTTGCAGACCCCTGCTACAACTGTCAACCTTTACAATTAAGCATGCCGTATACAACATTTTAAATTTAAATGACATTCTAACAATTGAACATTGTTTTCAAACAAAATGACAACACTGGCTCGCAGAGTTTACCAGCTCTAGCTAGAAAATTAACTTGATTTAAACTCTGACTTGATTTAAAACTCTGACTTGCTTGTTTTTACAATAAGAAGCTTCAAATGAGTATTGATTATTTAATGTTCAGTCCTTAACAAGGCTCTGTCTAACATCATCTCCAAACCCACAGAGTAATGTAGTTAGCTAATGATATGACACCCTTTTGCCTTTGTATGTAACACTAGCTTAGCTTGCTAGTAAACTTGTTAGCTTGGCTTGTTCACAGGTTTTTATCCAAATGAGGTGGAGTTTTTTTACCAGATTTACAGAAAATTGGCAAAAGACACAGAAGGAAGTGCTTTTTGGGTACCAATCCTGATTAAAAAAATCACATCATAATCACTTTAATATGTTTCAATGATAAAGGGAATGTTTCAGAAATTACAATTTCCTCCAATATCAGAACAAATATTGCAATTGCATTATCAGTCAAAATAATAATAATAATAATATATTTTATTTATAAGCGCACTTTTCATTTGCGTAAACAAAACTCAAAGTGCTACAAAATTAAAAAGGGTGAAACAAAACAACAAAAACAATTACAAAACAATTAAAACAACATAATAGCAACAAGTAATTATTTCAAAATCATGCATTCCTAATTTCAGCACCAACTTTGGTTTGATAGCTTTACATTAAATCTTTGCAACTGCTTTCAGTATGCATTTATCTGCTTAAAATGTGTATCCTTTGGTCTCCGAAACATAAGTGTAACCTCTTTAAATGCTGCCTGTCCACACTCCAGCTTATCAGCAGCACAGTCTTGTCTCTCTCAGGGACAATTAAGGTATTTTAATCTTGCAGTGGCTGAGGGCAGATCCATCTGACGGGGTCTTTTGTCACATCAGATCCCCTGGCTGTGTGGACGACACAACCCCAGCTTAAGAAACGCCATCTAGAGATATCAGCCAGGAGCATCTATTACTGTTGGCCTACATCAGTGTCACTGTCAACGGAGCATTCACTATCTTACTGCAGCACAAGCTTCTGTTCTGTCTGCATCATCACATCGAGAAAAACTACCAGGTTTTCAAAGGTATTCGGAATTCTTTCTAAAGGATTCACAAAGGTGTAGTGTATTTTAAAGGATTACTCATCTTGTTTGTAACCACCAAAAGAAGCAAGCCATGGCAAGGAACATGTTTACGTACAGAGATGTTTTTTTGGGAAGAAGTATTTGTTACGGTGGCTGTTACGGTGTGCAGGAAGCAGGACCCAAATGCAGATTAGAGTAACAATAATTCCTTTATTTCAAGGCTAGATATAGGCTACACAAAGACAGCACGGAACACTCACCGATGAACTGGTCATAACACAAGACAACCCGACAAAGAGAGACAGAAAACCCAGAACTTAAATACACCCAGGACTAATCACATAAACACGAGACAGGTGAGGAGGGAGGAGAAAACACAGAGGTACCAGGTGAACACAATCGGGTAATCGGGGAGGGAAACAGACAGAAAGCAAACAGGCAGGAAACGGGGGTGAACACTTTACAAAATAAAACAGGAAACCCAAAGATAGAAAAAGACAAGAAAAACACCAACACAGACAGATCCTAACAGTACCCCCCCCTCAAGGGACAGATTCCAGACGTCCCAAAACAAAACAAAAAGTCCAAAACCCCAAGCAGGGTGGGTGGAGGGGGTCCGGAGGAGGGACGCATCACTAAGCCACCAGGGTGGGTGGAGGGGGTCAGGAGGACGGGACTGAACTGACCGCCCAGGGGCACGGCAGAGGACCAGGAAGGGGTCTCGGGCGGACGGCCCGGGGGCAAGGCAGAGTCCAAAAAGGGGAAGTCGGGCGGACGGCCCGGGGGCAAGACAGAGTCCAAGGTGGGGACCATGGAGGGGCGAAGGCAGCGGCAGGAAGAGTCAGGGGGCCGGGCCCGAGGGCGAAGGCAACGGCAGGAAAAGTCAGGGGACCGGGCCCGAGGGTGAGGACCGCGGCACTCAGGGGGCCGGGCTCGAGGGTGAAGACCGCGGCTCTCAGGCGGCCGGGCTTGAGGGCGAAGACCGTGGCTCTCAGGGGGCCGGGATCGAGGGCGAAGACCAGACAGCTCCGGAGGCCGGGCAGGAAGGCGCTGACGGGACAGTGCCGGAGGCCGGGCAGGACCCGGTGTCGGAGCTGGTGGGACAGGCCTCGGCAGGATCCCCCACGGAAGAGGACCATGACACGGGATTTGCAGGATCCCCGGCAGGAGAGCAGTCGGCGGGGCCTCCAACGGCACAGGACATAGGATTGGCAGGACCCCCGGCAGGAGAGTAGACGGCGGGACCTCCAACGAGACAGGACAAAGGGTTGGCAGGACCCCCGGCAGGAGAGTAGTCAGCGGGACCTCCAACAGCACCGGACAAAGGGTTGGCAGGACCCCAGGCAGGAGAGTAGTCGGTGGGACCTCCAACGAGACAGGACAAGGAGCTGGCAGGACCCCCGGCAGGAGAGTAGACGGCGGGACCTCCAACGAGACAGGACAAAGGGTTGGCAGGACCCCCGGCAGGAGAGTAGTCGGCGGGGCCTCCAACAGCACAGGACAAAGGGTTGGCAGGACCCCCGGCAGGAGAGTAGTCGGTGGGACCTCCAACGAGACAGGACAAGGAGCTGGCAGGACCCCCGGCAGGAGAGTAGACGGCGGGACCTCCAAGGGGACAGGACAAAGGGTTGGCAGGACCCCCGGCAGGAGAGTAGTCGGCGGGGCCTCCAACGGCACAGGACAAAGGGTTGGCAGGACCCCCGGCAGGAGAGTAGACGGCGGGACCTCCAACGAGACAGGACAAAGGGTTGGCAGGACCCCCGGCAGGAGAGTAGACGGCGGGCCCTCCAACGGGACAGGACAATGGGTTTGCAGGACCCCCGGCAGGAGAGTAGACGGCGGGACCTCCAACGGGACAGGACAAAGGGTTGGCAGGACCCCCGGCAGGAGAGTAGACGGCGGGACCTCCAACGAGACAGGACAAAGGGTTGGCAGGACCCCCGGCAGGAGAGTAGACGGCGGGCCCTCCAACGGGACAGGACAATGGGTTTGCAGGACCCCCGGCAGGAGAGTAGACGGCGGGACCTCCAACGGGACAGGACAAAGGGTTGGCAGGACCCCCGGCAGGAGAGTCGTCGGCGGGACCTCCAACGGGACAGACATACGATTGGTAGAACCCCCGGCAGAGGAGTAGTCGACGGGACCTCCAACGGGACAGGACATGGAGTTGGCAGGACCCCCAGCGGAACCTCCAACGGACCAGGACATTGGGTAGGGACTTGAGACGTGACTCGAGAGGGGACTCGAGAGGAGACTCGAGAGGGGAACTAGAGAGGGGACTGGAGAGGGGACTAGAGGAGGGACTAGAGGAGGGACTAGAGAATTGACTAGAGGAGGGACTTGAGTAGGGACTAGAGATGGGACTAGAGGAGGGACTCGGGAAGGGACCAGAGAGGGGACTAGAGAAGTGACTAGAGGAGGGACTTGAGAAGGGACTAGAGATGGAACTCGAGAGGTGACTCGAGAAGAGACTAGAGATGGAACTCGAGAGGTGACTCGAGAGGGGACTTGAGAGGTGACTCGAGAAGGAACTTGAGAGGAAACTGGAGAGGGGACTTGAGAAGGAACTTGAGAGAAAACTGGTGAGGGGACTCGGGAGGGAACTGGAGAGGGGATTTGAGAAGAAACTGGAGAGGGGACTCGAGAGGTGACTTGAGATGGGACTCGAGAGGAAACTTGAGAGTTGACTGGAGAGGTGACTTGAGAGGAATCTCGAGAGGGAACTCGAGAGGAGACTCGAGAGGTGACTTGAGAGGTGACTCGAGCGGGGACTCGAGAGATGACTTGAGAGGGAACTCGAGAGGAGACTTGAGAGGGGACTCAAAAGGGACTCGAGAGATGACTTGAGAGGGAACTCGAGAAGAGACTCGAGATGGGACCTGAGAGGGAACTCGAGAGGAGACTTGAGAGGGAACTCGAGAGGGAACTTGAGAGGGGACTCGAGAGAGGACTCGAGATGGGACCTGAGAGGGGACTTGAGAAGAGACTCGAGATGGGACCTGAGAGGGGACTTGAGAGGGGACTTGAGAGGGAACTTGAGAAGAGAATCGAGAGGGGACCTGAGAGGGAACTCGAGAGGAGACTTGAAGGGTGACTTGAGAGGTGACTCGAGAGGTAGCTCGAGAGGCAACTCGAGAGGGAACTGGAGAGGAGACTTGAGAGGGGACTTGGAAAGGAATTTGAGAGGGAAGTCGAGAGGGGACTTGAGAGGGGACTTGAGAAGGGTCTTGAGAAGGAACTTGTGTCGGTCGGTACGCCGACAGGACACGGGGAGCTGGCGTCGGCTGGAGAGCCAGCAGGAGACGAGGTGCTGGAGTCGGCCGGTACGCCGACAAGACTCGGGGAGCTGGCGTCGGCTGGGGAGCCAGCAGGAGACGAGGTGCTGGAGTCGGCCGGTACGCCGACAGGCCTCGGGGAGCTGGCGTTGGCCGGTACGCCAGTCCTGGAGCCGAAACTGGAGTCGGGACCATGGCTACTGGGGCCAGTACTGAAGCCAGAATCATGGCTGTAAGGTCCGGTTCAGGAGCCGGAAACATGGCTGTAAGGTCCGGTTCTGGAGCCGGAAACATGGCTGTAAGGTCCGTTTCTGGAGCCGGAAATATGGCTGTAAGGTCCAGTTCTGGAGCCGGAAACATGGCTGAATGGGCCGGCTCTGGAGCCGGAATTGAAGCCAGAATCTTGGCTGTAAGGTCCGGTTCTGAAGCCGAATCCATGGCTGCCGGGACCGGTTCTGGAGCAAGGACCATGGCTGCTGGGGCCAGAACTGGGTCTGGAACCATGGCCCTTTGGGCTCGTGCTGCCAACCTGGCCTTGCGACTCCTTCCTTTAGGAGCCGTTTGGAGGCTCCGTGGACCTCCAAAGGCCAGACGAGTACCAGCGAATGGCTCCTGGACTGTAGCAAACACTGGGTGAGAAGCAGGGGCTGACGCCAGACGGACCACACCGATGCGTGTGGTATCAAAACGGGAGTTGGGAGGCCTGGGGCTGTCAGGCAAGGGATAACACACCGTGAGAAAATCCAAAATCCTGCCCGATAAGAATTTAACCAAGCCTGGCTTCTCCATAGTAATCCGGCGTGCCTCTGCCAGAACAGCCTCTCGCTGCTGAACCCTGGACGCTTCCAACCATCGATACGAGCAGTCATCCAAAGCAAAGGAAAACTCCAATAGCTCCTGCTCAAAAGGATCTGCTGGGCCCATATTTTGGTCGGGTTGTAATGTTACGGTGGCTGTTACGGTGTGCAGGAAGCAGGACCCAAATGCAGATTAGAGTAACAATAATTCCTTTATTTCAAGGCTAGATATAGGCTACACAAAGACAGCACGGAACACTCACCGATGAACTGGTCATAACACAAGACAACCCGACAAAGAGAGACAGAAAACCCAGAACTTAAATACACCCAGGATAATCACATAAACACGAGACAGGTGAGGAGGGAGGAGAAAACACAGAGGTACCAGGTGAACACAATCGGGTAATCGGGGAGGGAAACAGACAGAAAGCAAACAGGCAGGAAACGGGGGTGAACACTTTACAAAATAAAACAGGAAACCCAAAGATAGAAAAAGACAAGAAAAACACCAACACAGACAGATCCTAACAGTATTGTGCTATCCAACCCTTGGAAACCCTTTTTAAGTTTTGTTTGCAGTCATTTTGTGGCCAATTAAACTCTAGATAAAAGTCACTAGTCACATGACCTCATGGGAGAAACATTAAAAGGTGTTCTTGTTTGAACAATCCAAGTCAGAAATTTGTTTTTAATACATTCAAAATGTAAGTAAGCAGTTATTTTAAACATTAATCAATCAAGTGGATACTAACTTGGAGCCATTTTTCCCTCATTGTACAAAAATGCTAAAGGTTGCCTGACAGGCAGGAGACTAAAAACAATATATTTTGTTCACTATATACATTAAGACCCCATTTACACGGGAACGTTTGCGTTTACGCACAGAATTCCTTTTCAAAAAAGTCTTCCGTCCACACACATTTGGCTCATTTAACGTGTCCGTTCACACGAGACTAGAGATGTCCCGATCTGATCACGTGATCGGGGATCGGAGCCGATCACGTGATTTTTAAAAGATCGGAATCGGGAGAAAAAGATCGGGGATCGGGAATCCTTAAAAAAATTATTTTATTTAATGTTACAAAACAAAAATGACCATGTTCACGTCTTAAAGTCATCCTGAGGCCTTAGTTTTGGTTTAAAATTACACAACATCATGTATGTGTTGCTTCTTTTGAATGGAGCTATTTCAGGGTCATAAGTTTTGATCATTCAAAAAAAAAAAATGTATTTGAAAGTTCAAGTTTTTATCCTGAACTTTGAAAAATACAATGATGTATTCAAAATAAAAATAAGTATTTGAAATAATTTTTCAGGTTGAATATTATTTTGATTCAGTTCAGCAATTTTTTTGAATAACATTCATTTTCAGATTTCCCTTTTATACATACACTGAACAAAAATATAAACACAACACTTTTGTTTTTGCTCCCATTTTTCATGAGATGAACTCAAAGATCTAAAACATTTTTTATATACACAAAATAACCATTTCTCTCAAATATTGTTCACAAATCTGAAAAAAATCTGTGATAGTGAGCACTTCTCCTTTGCCGAGATAATCCATCCCACCTCACAGGATGCTGATTAGACAGCATGATTATTGCACAGGTGTTAGGCTGGCCACAATAAAAGGCCACTCTAAAACGTGCATTTTTGCTTTATTGGGGGGGGTCTGGGGGGGTCCGAAAACCAGTCAGTATCTGGTGTGAGGGGTAGGGGTAGGGTTAGGGTTAGGGTAATGTTGTGAATCGAGTGGCCCATGGTGGTGGTGGGGTTATGGTATGGGCAGGCGTATGTAATGGACGACGAACACAGGCCACTCGATTCACAACATTACCCTAACCCTAACCCTTTTTTCAGTTTCAAATCTTGTTTTTTCAGGTTTCACATTGCTTTTCACCTTCAGATCGTTTTTCACTTTCAGATAGTTTTTTTTCGCTTTCAGTTCTTTTTTTTCGCTTTCAGACTTTTGGCCCTGATGTTGCTTGGGGGGGCGGGGCTTAGCAAAGAGTAGTTTGGCTTCCTGAGTGACAGGCCTCCCTCTGTCATGTTGCCTTCATGGATGTTAGGTAGCACGAGAAATATACACAATACTCCCGTGATTGGTGGTAAACAAAACTGATACCAGCGTCAAAGTTCCGTTAAGCGAGCTGTTGAGCATCGTAGTTGGCAAATATCAAGGTATAAGAGCAATAAACTGTGCTAGAATGTGAAATTACGTATCCGCAACGAGCCAGCAGGTTGTTCTGGTGGACCCGACGCCATCCCCCGCTGTCTCACGGAGAGATACCGCAGGTCCTTACTTCCTGCAGCGGTCAGACTATAGAACCAGCACAGCCCCTAGACGTCCCACAGGGGATACATTTACATTGTTACAGCAGAGAAGAGCCAAAGACAGCTTAATGTTACCTAAAGCATGCATCAAAAAAGTATTAAAGATTAAAAAAAGAAATTATATATTTTTTTCAAGTTACACATTTTACATAATACACACCCTGTAACAGTTCTGCGGATTTAGCAGTCAGGTATATATTGCACAGTTTTTAACGGCATATATTTAATGCACATATTGCAAATATTGCACATAGTTGTTACTTATCAACAAGAGGTGTTATAGTCAGTGTTGTTTTGTGCGGGGTCTAAAGGTATTCTGATTCTGATCTCAAAAACCAAGCCAATACTATGCTGCGTTCATGGAGCTACGTGGAAATGGGGAAGGACAATGCTTGATTGCGGATACGTAATTTCACATTCTAGCACAGTTTATTGCTCTTATACCTTGATTGTTGCCAACTACGATGCTCAACAACTCGCTTAACGGAACTTTGACGCTGGTATCAGTTTACCACCAATCACGGGAGTATTGTGTATAGAAATAATTGAGTTATATTTCTCGCGCTACCTAACATCCATGAAGGCAACATGACAGAGGGAGGCCTGCCACCAACCTGCCACTCAGGATGCCAAACTACTCTTTGCTAAGCCCCGCCCCCTCAAGCAACATCAGGGTCAAAAGTCTGAAAGCGAAAAAAAAAAGATCTGAAAGCGAAAAAAGATCTGAAGGTGAAAAGCAATGTGAAACCTGAAAAAACAAGATTTGAAACTGAACAAATAATTGTTTTGAATCTGAAAACGAAAAATCTGCAACGGAAAAAAATAAGGTTTCAAATATCAAAATATGTATAAAAGTGAAATCTGAAAATAAATATTTTTATTCTAAAGAATTGCTGAATTGAATCAAAATAATATTCAACCTGAAAAATTATTTCAAATACATCATTGTATTTTTCAAAGTTCAGGATAAAAACTATTTTTTTGAATGATCAAAACTTATGACCGTGAAATAGCTCCATACTTTTGGGCTTGTTTTCATAGACCTGGTTGCTTATTTCTCTCAAATCTGGCAACAGAGTGGGCAGGGCGCAGTGTCTAATAGTAGCAGTAAGCTAACGAGAGGCTACGTTCAGCTGGTGACTCGGGAGTCGGGACAGAGAAAATGTCAGGAGTTTGGAAGTATTATAAAATTGAAAGCGAAGGCAGTGTAACAGCCAGATGCAATGTTTGCAAGAAGGAGGTTCCGCGTGGTGGAAAGAACAGAGCTACGTTCAACACAACCAATCTAATACGATTGTTTGTTTTTTCCCCGTTTTTTTTTCAAATTGAATTTATTGAAATCTCCAATATCAACATAAGAGCTTGTGCCTCTTCGGGGGGTGCTAACACTTAACCATAAACGTTATCGTTTACTTTCTCCGTCTTTATATGTATATATTACTTTTCTCCGTTAATCTCCGTCACGTTGTTTCCAAAGCAACAACAACTTCCTGTCAACAGCGCTACCTCTCCTTCAAAATAAAAGCATGTCCATAAATAGGAAGCCAAGCCAAATTACACTTAAGACATATACAACTGCAACGAAAGTAACCAACACAATGCGATATCCTTTTCAATTTCAAAGAACACAAATTGAGTTACATTAACAAATAACTATAAAACAACAATACTGTCGAATAACAAAAAGAAGTGGTTTGCTGCTGATTACTATTGAATTGTGTTACTCCAGTAAGATGGAAATATAATATATTATATATATATATATATATATTAGGGATGCACGATATTGGGTTTTTGAAACCGATACCGATACCGATAACTTCCTGCTTCTCAAGACCGATACCGATACCGATAATAATATAATATATATATATGTTAAATGTACCTGTAGTTTTTGCACACCTGGTGGTAAAAAAAAAGACTAGTAGTGAGCAAATGACATGAGCATTACTACTATGAACAAAACAAAGAACAGTTTTGACTCTTCAAAGTGACCATATTTATTTTCCCAAATAAAGTTCTTGCCTTTTTCAAAAGCCTCGTCGATAGGTAAAAGCCCCGGTGCCTTTGCAGCTGGCTTTGGATTCACCGCTAGTTTAGCAGCGCAGGCGTCTTTGTACGCTTTTAACACACCATCGTAGCGATGGCGATGTTTCAGGTGACTTATCAGGTTGGAAGTATTATAGCTCGTTGCCTTTTTCCCTCCTCGTGGAACTTCTGCATTGCATTTGTTAATACAAATAGCAAGCGAACTATCTAACTCTGAAACTTTGAAATAGTCCCATACTACCGACGACATGTTTGTTTACTGTCCTGGCTTCACGGCCGCACACCATTTACGTCACAGCCAGGCATGAGTTAGGGAGCGCTGGATTTGTGAAAAACTCCCCTCTTCCTAAACCACTAATACCACAGTACTGGCAAAACGGGAGGAGCCGAGTAAAAAACAAGCGCCCCTCATCCCAATCCACCCACACCGCAGTATTGTTTTCTTTTTTTTTACCCAAAAAATATATTGTATATTATCGGGGCTATTAATACTTTTATCGGGTTTATCGGGATGACGTCATAATTCCTATTATCGTGCACCACTAATATATATATATATAATATTCATGTTATGTTAAGCTGCTGTTGTTCATTGCATTATTACTAGATTAGTTAGTCTTAAGGCTAGAATTCTGCACTAAGCCACATTTATTTTTTGTATTATTATTTGTGACTGAATGTGAACGTGTGAAGCTAGTCAAGCTACCTCTTTCCAGTAGAGTTAATTTTTTTTGTTACTGCACTATCTGCACTCAATTTGTTTACATGGTTATTTTGTGGTGGACCACTGATAAGCTTTATTTTGTTTTGATCCAATGCTGCACAACTGAACTGATCCAATGCTGCTGTGAAAAAAAGAAGCTATATCCATGTTGGATAGAATGGATAGTTGAGTACTGTCATTTAAATAAAAAAATAACCTTAAGGGACAACTTGAATGCTTTTTTCCTTTTTTTTCTCTTAATGCATTGCATAAAGATCGGATCGGGAAAAATCGGTATCGGCAGATTGTCAAAATCAAATGATCGGAATCGGATCGGGAGCAAAAAAAGGTGATCGGGACATCCCAACACGAGACCACTGGAAATGCTGTAGTACATATGCCGGGCCTGTAAGTGGCACTGTACTTTCGCCACAAAATACACCAAAAGCAGCGAAGAAGACCCCCGAACATGGTTGCCCTTCTGTTTATGCCCCGCGGTAGATTTAGCAACATGTAGTTCATGTAATTATCCATGTCCACTTGTTGCTGATGGTTGTGGTAGAGGAACTGTAGATTTTGCACTAACATCTGTAGCATGGTCAGTAGCAGTAGCAGTAGCTACTGACCATGCTACAGCAGTGAGCAGCGAGGTCGGGAGAGGCGGGGCTATGGTTTCATCGTTATCAGGAAATGATCGTATAGGGCGTACACACTGAGCCGTTTGGCCCCCCAGAGCGTTCCGGTTGCAGATCTATCCACCTTGGGACCCGTTATCGTTTGCGGGGTCCGTTTCCGCGGTTCCGTTACGGCCTTGTGTGAACGAACGGGCTATACGCGAAAGAAAAGTAGCAGATACAACCCATTTCGTTCTCGTGTAAATACCACCTAAGACTAGCACTCACGGACACATCTGATTTAAGTAAAAGAGAGAATAAATGTTACAAATGCCAAATACAATTTAAGCACAAGTAAGCACAGTATGGTTATCTACGCATGCGACCTGCAGCCTTGGTTTTTCTGCAAACCTTCTCTGGATGTAAAGCACATATGCACAGCCGTCAGGTCTCAATAGATAACCTTAGGTGTTAAGTACTGCTCGGTGATCAAAACTCCACAGGTAACTGCCCTCTGGGGCTCAGTCAGACAGTTAAAGCATATTACTAGCATCAACCTGGCATATGGAGATGGCACACACACACACAAGCTTTTACATTCACTATCAGAATGGCCTGCAGTGACTCAGTGGGGAGCGAAGCAACAGGCAAAGAGGAAGGATGAAAGTTGAGGGATAAGGAGAAGGACTGTGGAGAGAGTGTTAAAGTTAAGATGATTGAGCAGAGGGAGTTAGTGGAGAATCAGGGGGATAGGGGATAAGAATAAAGATGGAGGGGGTGGGGTGGGAAGGCAACTGGTATTTGCAGATGAATGCGGCAGCCAGCGGAATAATAGACAGAAAGCCAGGCAGCAGTAAAAGGAAAGACAATAGAGGAAGGGCATTCACTGGCATCTGCAGCCATGTGTGGAATTTACATTTGTGTGGATGCATGACTGTTTATTTTTGGACAGATCTGTTCCTGAAGAATGTTGGCTAGTTTTGGTAGCTGCCTACCTGCCCCTTAAACAATAACTTTAAAGAGAATCTGGACAGAAATGTTTAACACTGGCAAGTGTAGCACTCTGACCAGCAGCAGGTGTTAGGACTATGTTTTGTGTTGTGAAGAAGAAAGAGCAGACATGAGACTGGCTGAGCAGAGAAGAATTCCCAGTGTGGCGATTGGCTAACAGCTGCAACACAGAAAAATCCACCAAAGAATCTCCACAGTGGATTCCTTGAATTCCTCCTCGGGTCTCAGCTGACATCTTGAGCCAGCTGTAGACTGGCTTGTTCTGAAGAAAAACTCATTGGTAATATTAACTTTCTCAGGGGTGTTACATATTAATGAGACGCATAATAGATATTTGGAACAGATAAACATTTCTCAAATATATGTTTAAAGGGGCCCTATTAAGCTTTTTGGGTTTTCCCTTTCCTGTAGTGTGTTCTATAGGTTTATGTGCATGTAAATGGTCTGCAAAGGCTAAAATCCCAAAGTTCCCTGAAACACCTCCATTGCGTTGTTTACTTCCCTAACGTAGTGGCGTTAGGGCTGCTTGATTATGGCAAAAATCATAATCTCGATTATTTGGGTCAATAATTGTAATTGCGATTATTAAATGCGATTATTCATTGACTTTGAAAACATCCATTTATTGGAGAAAAAAATGTGAACAGTATGTTTTTAAACAGTTGATTACCCTGAACTTTAAGTATAATTCAACTGAAAAAAAAATGATTTAAAAAAAAAATGTAATAATAATAATACAAAAATAATCGTTTTATTTCGATTACGTTGTTTTCGTAATAGTTGCAAGCCATAATCGTAATCGCGATTAAAATACGATTAATTGAGCAGCCCTAAGTGGCGTCACGTAAAACTTGCGCAGTGCATGACATTAAGGATTTTGGGAGATGGCCCTGTGGCCCTGTGGGCCATCTAAGCTAATTTACAGATGGCCCTGAGCCCAATAGAGATTGCCCTGAAAAATGCGCACGGACGAAATGACGCACGAAGGGTTTGGGGGGCCTCCCCCTAGAAAATTTAGATTTTTGCAGGTCTTATGCTGTATGGTGCATTCTCTAGACTGAATTATAAGATGAACCACCACAATATTGTATTGTACAATTTCAATTTTATTCTTCATTTCACTTGTTTGTGTTTGCTCGCTTGCATGCCCTGCATAGCTATAAGAAATACTTAAGTTGTTGATCAAGACACTTTCCAGCTGATGAAGGCAAATGCCTTCCCAGATGTAAAAAAGTAGAAAACATTACATTCAGTTATAACCGCCAAAACAAACATTATTTACACTATTATGGCCCCTGTTCAAGATGTTTGTAATGTTATCTACTGTAAGTTGGTCGAACGAATGCCTCCTCATCCGGAAGCTGACCGAGCAGACCCGAGCAGCAGTCGAGAGGAGCCAAGCGCATCCGCGAAGCACACAAAATGGCGACGTCAGAGTTCCCGTTACCCGGCAAATCTAAATCGGTCAAAATGTCCGGTCAAAATAATTTCCCTTTAGCACAATACCGCTTCAGTTGCGCCACTTATGTGACAGACAAGAAGAGTATGTGACAGACAAGAATAGTCAATTCTAATGTCTAACACTTAATGTGGAGAAAGAGATGTCCTGTATGGGTTGATTGTGCGTTGATCTGTTGGTAATGCCTCGGGGTTCCGGTGGGCATGTAAATAAATGCATAATGCTGCGCTATACATTGTGCGCTTATTGTTTAGGTGTCTTTTAGGCCCCTGTCACACGAGGACGATAACGGCCGTTTCCGTTACCGTTCTGTGTCATATAGACCATTCGGCCACACTAGGACGACAGAATACGGCACTAAATGACTACGGTAACGGGTCCCAAGGTGGATAGAACGGTATACGCAACGCTCTGGGGGGTCAAATGGCTCCGTGTGTACGCCCTATACGATCATTTTCTGATAATGATGAGGCAATAGCCCCGCCTCTGCTACTCACCCCCGCGTCAAAGTAAACTGCACACTGAATTCAGATTATTTAGCTTTCTCTCGATATGGACCTAAACGCGAGTGAAGTCTAATCTGACAGGACGGAGACACCAGCACTGCTCACCTGCAGCTCCTGCAGCTGTGATGCGGCGGTGAACGGAGCAAAACACACACTTCAAGTCAGATCATCACCCTTAGCTATTTTAATTACCTTTCAAACTACCTAAACTAGTTATAAATATGTTTATTTTTACTGTCGGCCGGGTCACTCATTACTGGATCAGCTGCTGCATGAAACAGACACTGGCGCTGTCCAAAGAGAGGGAGGAAAAAGAGAGGCTCCGTGTATTTTATTATTATATTATATAGAGTCGTTATTCATTTGTTTTAAAGCTCAATAAATAACAAAGAAGACCTTTGACCGGCACTTTTATAATTTTGTCCGGAAGATTTAAACTTGAATACACGTTGACTGGCGAAAAACTCTGCCCGGTTCCCTCGGCCCCCACCGCGGAGAATAAACAGAAGGGCAACCATGACAACCATGCTTCTTTGCTGCTTTTGTGGAGGAAGTTACAGCGCCACGTACAGGCTCCTGCATATGTACTGCAGCTTCTCCAGCGGTTGGAGCTAAACGGAGCTGTCTCGTGTGGGCAGACACTATCCGGTGAATATTGCGTGTGGACGGAAGCTTTTTTGCGATTGCGTTTGCGTTAATCCTATGCATTTAGCCGTTTTCGTCCTTGTGTGGCCGGGGCCTTAATAAGCAGGTAGTCATATCATTAGCTAGAACTAGCTGGATCTGATCGATATGGACATAAACGCGAGTGAAGTCTAATCTGACGGGAGAGAGAGATCAGCTGCTGCTGACGAGTCGACACGCAGCTCTGCATGATCACATGCAGCGGTGAGCGGACAAAACACACCCTTCAGGTTAGAATATCACACGTAGCTATTTTAATTATCTTTCAAACTACCTAAACTAGTTATAGATATGTTTAGTTTTACTGTCGGGTCACTCATTACTGGATCCGCGAGCTGCATGATACTGGCATAATAGATTGCCCGATCGGGCAACCAGCAGGTGAGGCTTCATTGCCCGAGCTAAATACTAGATTGCCCCGGGCCATCGGGCAGTCCTTAATGTCGAGCCCTGTTGCGCTTCAAATGGCTTGCGCTCCAACACAATAGGCGCGTTCACACCGGAGTACTTTTACCTCGTACTTTTCCCGTTTAGTTCCGTTAGTACCCCTTGTGTCGCGTTCACACCAAAAAGAGTACTTAGTGCCGGGAACTTTTACCCCCATTTTTAGTGCCTGCTAGAGAGGTGGTACCAAAAAAGTACCAAAAAAGTACCAATTTCTATTGGCTGGGCGAATTGCAAACCACGCCCCGTAAAACTCTGAAAAGTTTTTTGAAGCCGCCATTGTATTTGCTGGCATTAGCATTATTAGCATTAGCATTAGCCCCACGCACCAACGGAGAGAGAATAACTTATGGCAACACAAAAAAAAACATGGGAGCTGTGGAGTGATGAGGAGGTGTCGGTGTTCTGGCGATTTACTCGGAAGGCTTCAGTAGAAGCTGCTGGGAGTCCCAGCAGCTTCTACTGAAGCCAGTCCCTAACTCCGGGGACTTCCGTCCGGGGACTTCGGGTGGCAGTATACACCGTGAAGTTGTTTGCGGCCTGCCAGTAAACCCAAAGCAGAAGAAGACGAAATGACGTCAGCGGCTCTTTTGCGTAATCTTCCCTCAGGGAAAAGTACTCCAGTGTGAAGGTGATTGGTACTAAGTACGGCAAAGTACTTGGTGTGAAAGCGGCTATTGTACGGGACATCTCTCTGTTGTGGTTGACCTGAAAAAGAATATAATAGGGTCCCTTTAATGCCATCAAGCATATGTGTGCAATAAATAAAGTCGATGTGAACGTAAAAATATTGGTTTGCTAAAAAATAAAAGAAGCATAAATACAGTATCCCCTTTGTGTTTGTTTTGATATGCTCATTTGTAAACACTAAGCGAGATTGCTGCAATATCTTCACTACAATAGGTCTAGTTTGTCATCCCCACAGCCACTTAGAATTGTCTTCGGTCCCATAGCCTTAACCTGTTAAACCCCACGCCTGTTTTTCAGGTTTCAGGCTCGAAAATGACATGCCCAGAACAAATGACTATATATTCACTTCTAAAAGGGGTACATTAATAATTTATTTTCTCAAAGCAATGATACACCTGTGAGTTGGATGTAGAAGAGCTAGAATTCATATAGATGTTTTTATTTTAAAGTAAATTCAGATTGAACATAGTAAAAAAAAAAAGATTATTGTGTCCGTCCAAAACAAAAACATTACTTATAGTGAAAACTATGGATGCTCCGATCGCCAATTTTGGGGCCGATCGCCGGAATCAGTATCGGCCGATACCGATCGCCGATCCGATCGAGTGGGCGGGGCCTCAATGGAAGATTTAAACATCACTTTAAATCTTCCATTTAAAGTGATTTTTAAAACTCAGTCAATGGGGCTCATTCACTGGAGCTTCCACAAACAACAATCAACTTAATTATTACATTCAAATGATGTAAATTATTCAAGTTTACATTCACTTTGGATAATAACACGGGAGAAATTAGCGGAAGCGCTCTCTTTTCCTCTCTCCCTTTCTCTCTCCCCCCTCTCTCCCTCTCCTGACAGCCTGTCAGTATCTCATGCAGCTCACTGATCCAGTAATGAGTGACCCGACAATGAAGAATAAATATATTTATAATAACTAGTTTAGCTTGTTCCAGAGGTAGATAAAATAGCTAAGTGTGTTAGGTCTAACTCTTACGGTACGTCTACACAGCAGCTTTTCAAAAATCTTGGAAATCTTGGAGCTGGGCGTGTCTGAAAGCTTGGGGATTTTTTGCGAGCAACGCGACCAACAACCAATCACATGAATCTCCCGCCCCCGACATACAAAGCAAAAAACCCCGGGGATTTTATGCGAGCAATATATATATATATATATATAAACTCCCCAAACCGGACGAAAACTTACCAGTTTCACCCACTGTCTCTGCCACCTCCCTCCATGCCTGGTTCCTCCGGTTTGTATCCCGTTAATAGTTCTGGTCGTAAAGAACCGGGTGATTTGCTACCGTAATTTCTCGTTTGGAATATGAGGAAATGAACTGCGGTCTGGTTCTCCCTGTGTGTGTGTTTCGCTGCGCTTACCTGTCCGGCGGGCGGAGCTTCAGGATTTCTGCTTCAGACACGTTGCATACCGCTATTTTACTGTCTTTTTCGGACACCTTAAAATAGGGGTGTAACGGTTCACAGAAGTCACGGTTCGGTTCGTACCTCGGTAGGGTTGGGAACCGAAACTCGGTTCCAGATGAGAACCGATAAGAAAATGCCGGGTACCGGGTACCCGTACAAAATACACCTTTTCGGTTCTGCTTAACGGTTCCTAAACGCGGTAGACCCTGTATTCCAGCGGGTCCGTCTGTACCGCGGTGACCCGGTGGAATACAGGGCGGACCTGGAGAATCACAGAACGGCCGGCTCGGTACGCTGACGGCCGGCACCGCCCTTATTTTTTTTAAACGGCATCATGTAAGTTGCGCTGACAGGCGACAGAGGTCCACAGTTGCCCCGCAGCGAGGCTCCCCCCGCCCTCCCGTAGACAGTTCACGAGCTCAGTCACTTCATAACACCAAAGATGGGTCGCGGTAAACGCTCTGAAGTGAGGCTCCACTACACTAAAAAATAAAAAGACAATTGGGCACAGTGTTAATAGCTTGCCACAGGCATAGCTCAGTTAAAGTAAAGCACAGCTATTGTGCAATACATTTGTATTGCATGTATATTTTTTATTTGTAACAATTTCAGTTAAAGCTGAAAAGAATAAAGATATTTTTGTTATCTAAACGTTTGACCCCTTTCTTTTACAATTTTGGAATCGAAACGGGGAATCGATAAGAACCGGAATTGATAAGCAGAACCGGAACCGGAATCGGAATCGATAAATTTCAAACGATACCCATCCCTATACCTCGGTTTGGAGGTCACGGTTCGGTACGGTTCGGTACAACAAGAAAAAGCAAAAAAAAGTCCCAAATGCATAATTCCAGGTTTGTTGTTATTTATGTTTGAACAGTAGTGCAAGTTTCAGTTTAAAAATAAATAACTATTTTTTGAATAATGAACTGTATTAAACAGTTAAAAACAAACCATACACAGTACACTCAGATGGCCATATTATCTATAATGGCTGATGTCAAACAAAAAGGTTTCATCAAGCTGTAAAGCTAAAAAGAATGTCTTGAAAATATTACATCATAACTAATAAGAAAGTGTTTCAAGAGCGCAAAGTCGTTGAAAAACATATGCCAAAAGCTTCCGTTATTTATTTTGGTCTCTCGGCTCTCATGTCTATTGGCTTCTTAAAAACAGCGGGGATCAGCTGCTGAACTGCTGTTGTCTTTTCCCGGGCTCAGGTGATTGGCAAATCTGGGTGATGCCTTCTGATATGATTAGCATGTTTGGCGTGTGTTACCATTAGCATACCGCACCGCTGTAGAACAACGGCGACACACCGTCCTCGTCCGATCCACCACTCGCACTCCATCGTTATTGTAGTCCACAGGGAACCCGAAATGTTCCCACACAGCTGATTTAAAAGAAGCAGGTGGGTTCTAGCTCCTGTGTGTTATCTGAAATCGCCATACTAACTTTTCTTCTTCTTGTATTTTGTTCGTTGTGTTGTTGTGTTTCTTCTTGTTCTTCATTTGTTGTTTAAGGGCGGCTGGCAAACAGCTTTTAGGCGCAATACCGCCCCCTGGATTATAAATAGTGTAGTGGATACTGCCCTGAATGACAGACTTTTTTCCCACTCGTAAAAAAAGGCGTATTCGTCGTGTGACTGCGT
This sequence comes from Gymnodraco acuticeps, assembly GCF_902827175.1. Classification (NCBI taxonomy): domain Eukaryota; kingdom Metazoa; phylum Chordata; class Actinopteri; order Perciformes; family Bathydraconidae; genus Gymnodraco; species Gymnodraco acuticeps. The sequence goes on along the minus strand of NW_022991154.1, from coordinate 7,868,184 downwards.
GTGCCGAACCGTGACGTCCGAACCGTGACGGTACGGGACGAATACGGATACCGTTACACCCCTACCTTAAAATAATGCCAGACCGGTGAAGCCATTTTGGCGAGCTTGTTTTGCCGCACACAGAGAAAAGTGTCATGTATTTTACGTCATGCGATCGGCTCTCGCGATCGGCATGTTTAGAGAGCACCGATCGATCGGTAGAGAGTGAGTATCGGCCGATATCGATCGGTGACCGATCGATCGGACCAGCCCTAGTGAAAACCACCCTTGAATGATGGGTTAGTAGACTAAAAGCTTTAGGAATCCAAACTATAACATATAATAAGTACCCTGTATCAAGATTGATGCAAAACAAATGACATTTTACCTTTTAAGAGAGGTTTAGAAGGAAAAAAAACACTTCTGGGGTCATTTGGGTGGATTTGCCATATCTCTGGAACCCATCGGTCGATTTTGATGATTGACACCACTTTTGAACCGTTAGAGCCAATAGAATCGTGGGGAAGTTCCTAAATCCATCTAAACATTACCATTGGTGAATGAGAGTGATGCGCCGCCAGCAAGCCCAAAACCGGAAGCTGGGTTACAGCTCTCATACACTCTATATGAAAACTCCGTTATTGACATAAATGTTATGATGGATTATCAGTAATCATTTCAAAGTGACACAGAGACATTGGATTAACCTTCAGCAGCGTTTATATGCGTTTTAATTAATGCTGTCAAAATTATCGCGTTAACAGCGGTAATTAATTTTTTGAATTAATTGCATTAAAATATTTAACGCATTTAACGCATGTGCAGAATGGCCCGCCCCATACATCCCACCAGTGGCAGCGCCAAGGTATGGCTGGGGTAGGCTACACCCATACCAAGAAATGGCTTAGCCCCACCATGAAAAATGATGTTAAAGTAAGCAAAATAAAGTCCGCCAACTCGCGCCGAGAATTGCAGACAGCAGTTAGTAAGATTGATTTCAGTAGCCACTTCTCTGGAAATACCGAAGACCAGAAACGGTTTTGAAAACTTTTGTCACGTAGTGATCGTCTTCTCAATAGAACATCTTTGATAATGTCTTCTGGCCAATCAGAATCAAGATAACGGCGTGGTGTTGTTGTTGCAGGAAGTCCCGACGGAGAATACTTTTGCTGAAGTACAGGGGTGCACATAACTGGTACGCAGGTTATGTGCGTAATCTGAAATGCGTACCGTCACTTGTGTCACAAAGCGCATTTGCGTACCAACGTACTTGTGAAGCTTTTCCAGAAGGCGGTTAGATCACCGGACGACAGAGTCGGTCTCCGTGTGCACAGACAGGGCTGCTGTTAACGTCGGTCTGTACAACAGCATTGTGCCAAAACTACGCCAACCGGCTGCGGAGGGAGACTCCCCCCCTTCACTGGAGAACTGCGCTAAAACAGCTGATCACAACGTTCACACTCTGTGGTCACGAAGTACTCCACTAGGACTTTCCTGAAGTACTCCCCCGTTGATAGAAATCAACACGTAATGAATTAAGACCCCACGGTTTGATGATTGATAGGTGTGTGGGCTGTCTTTCATTTTGACACGCAGAAAAATGTTACAATAAACATGTTAAATGGATATATCCGCCTTCTTTCATTTATCTTTCCATTCCCACAACAATATGCATAAATAAATGACATATTTTGGACATAATTCGAATGGTGATTAATCATGATTAATTATTTTTTAAACTGTGATTAATCTGATTAACATTTTTAATCGTTTGACAGCCCTAGTTTTAACCCTTGAACACAACTTTTGATCAGAAAACAGCAAAGATAAGACGTATTTGCTGTTTTGGCCCCGTAAAGTGGAGTTGTGTGTTGTCTTTGCTTGCCTTCGCTGCCGTGGGTTTTGGTCGCTCAGTGATGATACTTATACCATTGGAATCTGTGGAATCTCAGCTTTCATATGGTATCTTGTTTGTGCAGATCCAATGAAGTATAAAGTATTTATACCGTGAGTTATGTGCTAAGTGTGTTAGCACTCTTTCGCTTAGTGCTAATTCAGATGCTCGGCATTAGAGTTGCGTAAAAGTTTGTTTCGGTAAAAATTGTTCATATCGTCAGGTAGCTGAGTTTCTTCCCGTTAAGTGGGTATGACACATTAATAGGTTGTTAAATGTTAAGAAGCCCTGAGACATAGTTTCGTGAATATTGTTGTGTTTAGCCTCCGGGGGCGGGGACATGGGGTTTAACAGGTTAAAGGGGTAATATTATGATGTAAGTGTGTATTCAAGTAAGCGTTGGCTATATAGCTGCTTTAGTTAGGGATTCGTTGTTTCTGCTGAAAGACATCCTTTTTCCGACAGGAATTTGAAGACCGGTTGTTGCGTCAAGTTTTGCATAAGAGTGTTAGCGTTTGGCGGATCGTGGGTGATTAGTGAGCCTGCTCGGTTTAAAGTTACCAAACTAGTTTAGTTACTCTGTCGCGCCATAGGAACCCTCACAAAGCAGACATTTCACCCCCCTTCCCCCGCCGTATTATGCAGGCCTGCAGGACAAAGGCACGGAAATGGCGAAAATCTAAAGATAAACTTTTCTAACTCTAGAGGCACAACAAATGAAAGTGCTCTGTAAGGTGTGAGAAACACAATTGTGTTGGCTAGAATTTATCGGACCTTTAAAATTTCCTAATATTGCAAGCCATATGGCTCAAACATTTATTGCTGTTAAGGATTTTATGTTTCTTGCCAAGTTAATTAATACATTTTTCAAATTGGAACACAAATAATGATTCTAAAATACAATAATGACATAACAGATGTGCGTCCACCTCAATTGTAATTCCCTAAAGTAGCTACACGTTAATAGAGGACAAATGAACAAGAACAGCCTTTTTTGATGGGATTTAGCAGATGGATCTTTCCTCCACATGCAGCCAGAGTATGGGGTCTAGATGGGGTCTGGTGTTATAAGACCCTCTTGGCTTAACACCAGCAGGACTCGGGCTTCTCCTTTCACTCTGCTCTTTGTTTCACTTGATCTGCCCTCAGTTGGCTTAATGGTGTCCCAGTGAGGGCCAGCAGGCCTGAAGCTGGAGGGTTAGCACCCAGCGTGAACGGAGGAGGAGGAGGAGGAGGAGGAGGAGGAGGAGGAGGAGGAGGAGGAGGAGGAGGAGGAGGAGGAGGAGGAGGAGGAGGAGGAGGAGGACCACACTCTAGATGGACATGGCTGCAATTCATTTATTCACAATGTGTCTTAGAACCTACAAGGTTTTGAATGGCACAACAGAAACCCTCTCGCTTAACCATCCGTCCAGCAGAAATTCCTTGTGTTCTTTATTTTACAAACAGAAGAATCTGCTAAAGGAATTCCTTGAATTCCTCCTTGAATGTCAGCAGACATCCGTAGACAGCTGTAGACTGCCAATCTTTCTGTGGTAAAAAAGGATTTGGCTATATCTTGTTTTTTGGCTAATAGAAAAATGCAGTTGTTAAGTTGTGTTCGCAACATTTAAAGTGAGCAACAGGCAGTTATTAAGACGATGTATTGGCTCTTTGTAAATTATTGTTGGGATTTATTTGTTTTAATTGTTGTTAGCTTTAGTTTTCAACCACAAAAGCATGGATGTATAATAAGAACTGGATACAGCGTGGGAGGCGGGGCCTCATTCATTCCTATGAGAGTTGCTCATTAGCGCATGATGATAAAATGGCCCAACTTTTGAGAGTGAAACGTCACAGATTACCCGGCATGCCTGAGAAGTACCCGTATGTGCGCTCATAGCGCATGCGCAACTTTAACCAAAATGCTTGTTCACATCAAGCACGTCAATTTGCGTACACGTAACAGCACCGTGCGTTCATGACAGCATGGTAATGGATTGTTATTATGATGGATTTGATATTAAAGAGGCGGCAGTTAGCAGCTAGCGGCTAGCTAGTAATTATGCTAATGTACACATCAATCGTTATTATGTACTTATATTACGCTGTAACAGGATCTAGTGATATCCAACAGAGCTTCATTTAGCATGAAAGAATTATTGCACTGTATATATATATATATATATATATATATATATATATACACACAGTGCAATAAGCTTCTTAGTGCAATAATAAGCTACAGGGACGTTAATCTAACGTCGGTAATATTAACTTTATTTAATACAACATTTACGGTACAAGATTTAATCATACAGCCCATGTAGTATAATATTTTACAAATGATGAATTACAGCAAACATGTGCAATATATCCATTATTACAGCTCCGTGGGATGGCAGTAAGGCGATATGGGTCCGTTGTTATTGTGCATCCATGGGTAAAGACCATAGGTAAAGACAAACGCATGTAGTGCTGAACACGTAACATGAACGTGCCGGGCGGCGCGGTCCTGTGGGTTAGATGCGCGTTCATAATGCAGAGGGAAATAACTCTCAGAATAACGTTATTAGCACATTTTTACAACTTGAGGAACGAATGTTTTTAATAAGGGCTATACAAGTGTTCATACTGGGTTGTTTATTTAGTTTAAAAAAAATTATCCAACGAGTTACAGACCACTCTTTCCCCATGTAAGTCAATGGGAAAAAGTGTTTCCGGGCCCAGCAACCTAAAAGGAAGTGTAGTACCGCCGTTTGGCCACAACGAATATTCTCATCAGACTCCGGCGCACTTCCTGGGGGCTTGCACAAAAGCCACAGTAGTAGCCTTTAGCAGTTTGCTTCACCAGACAAAGGTCAGCACAGCTGAGAATACGACTCTTCAGCTCTGCAGAACCAATACACAGCACCCAGCAGCCGAGAACCTTCACAACAAGCCACATAATTCAGCTTGCTAGCGTTAAGATTTCAGTATCTATTATAACAGCAGTTCTTACTTTAAACCCAGAAACGAGGGATTGGCAGGAAATAAGGTGACATGCACGTAGACAATGTTTATCAGTTTTTTTTTCTTCACATCAATAGATGTGTAGAAATTAGTAGTGGTGCACGATAATTATCGGCCCGATAATTATCGGTCCGATATTAGGAATTATGACATCATCCCGATAAACCCGATAAAAGTATTAATAGCCCCGATAATATACAATATATTTTTTGGGTAAAAAAAAGAAAAAAATACTGCGGTGTGTGTGGATTGGGATGAGGGGCGCTTGTTTTTCCCTCGGCTCCTCCCGTTTGGCCAGTACTGTGGTATTAGTGGTTTAGGAAGAGGGGAGTTTTTCACAAATCCAGCGCTCCCTAACTCATGCCTGGCTGTGACGTAAATGGTGTGCGGCCGTGAAGCCAGGACAGTAAACAAACATGTCGTCGGTAGTATGGGACTATTTCAAAGTTTCAGAGTTAGATAGTTCGCTTGCTATTTGTACTAACAAATGCAATGCAGAAGTTCCACGAGGAGGGAAAAAGGCAACGAGCTATAATACTTCCAACCTGATTAGTCACCTGAAACATCGCCATCGCTACGATGGTGTGTTAAAAGCGTTCGAAGACGCCTGCACTGCTAAACTAGCGGCGAATCCAAAGCCAGCTGCAAAGGCACCGGGGCTTTTACCTATCGACGAGGCTTTTGAAAAAGGCAAGAAGTTTGCCAGAGACGACCCCAGGGTTAGTTTTGTTCATAATAGTAATGCTCATGTAATTTGCTCACTACTAGTCTTTTTTTTACCACCAGGTGTGCAAAAACTACAGGTACATTTAATATATCAGTCGATTAAAATATTTAATCGCGATTAATCGCATGATTGTCCATAGTTAATCGCGATTAATCGCACATTTTGTATCTGTTCTAAATGTACCTTAGAGGGATATTTTTCAAGTTTTTAATACTCTTATCAACATATGAGTGGACAAATATTCTTTATATGTGTGTTTATTATCATTTGAACAATGACAAATATTCTCATGAATATTAAACACAACAACCTCTGAACATTACAAATATTCGCCTCAATTCAACCTGGAACCTCTCTCATACAATACAGTGTGTGTGTGTGTGTGTGTGTGTGTGTGTGGTGTGTGTGTGTGTGTGTGTGTGTGTGTGTGTGTGTGTGTGTGTGTGTGTGTGTGTGTGTGTGTGTGTGTGTGTGTGTGTGTGTGTGTGTGTGTGTGTGTGTGTGTGTGGAGACACTGTGATGGATCGTTGGAGCTATGTGCAACTCAACGTATATGCTCGAACGGGAGCTGCCTGGACGCTGCAATCATGTTGCGTGCACTATCCGTGCTGACTGTTCGTACAATGTCCCACTGTCTGGCTACCTGCATAAAGTCAAGTGCTCGGCGCAGTTGTCGGCGAAATATCGCTCCTCTGTTTTCATTTAAACAACTAGCTAGCACCAGATGCTAACAACAACAATACACGTAAGGTCTCTCTCTCGCTCGTGCCACACATACACACTGTACACACCCTCCCGGTCCTCCCGATGGCCAGTCAGGGCCTGCCGGTGAGCGTGGAAGTGTGGTCTGCCGCAAGCTGTCAGCATCAGCTTGTAGATGGTATTTTAAACACGATGTGCTCTGAAACTACGGGGCGGCCGAGGACAAAAAATACACATGCGTTAATCGCGCTAAAATAATTAGTGGCGTTAATTTTTTTTTGCGTTATCGCGTTATTCACGCGTTAACTTGACAGCCCTAATATATATATTATATTATTATCGTAGTCATGACCGAAAGAACGAGATCGCGGATACAAGCGGCCGAGATGGGTTTTCTCCGCAGGGTGGCTGGTGTCTCCCTTAGGGATAAGGTGAGAAGTTCGGTCATCAGGGAGGGACTCGGAGTTGAGCCGCTCCTCCTTCGCGTCGAAAGGAGCCAGTTGAGGTGGTTCGGGCACCTAGTTAGGATGCCACCTGGGCGCCTCCCTAGGGAGGTGTTCCAGGCACGTCCAGCTGGGAAGAGACCAAGGGGTAGACCTAGGACCAGGTGGAGGGATTATATCTCTTCGCTGGCCTGGGAGTGCCTTGGGATCCCCCAGTCAGAGCTGGTTGATGTCGCCAGGGAAAAGAAAGTTTGGGGCTTTCTGCTGGAACTGCTACCCCCGCGACCCGACCACGGATAAGCGGGAGAAGATGGATGGATGGATATTATTATCGGTTATCGGTATCGGTCTTGAGAAGCAGGAAGTTATCGGTATCGGTATCGGTTTCAAAAAACCAATATCGTGCATCCCTAGAAATTAGTTCTTAAACCTTGAAATGAGGTAGTTTATAGCACACCCGGTTTTCTGTTCTCCTCTCAATGGTTTTTATGAACGTGTTTTTGATAGATGTCTAAAGTAAGGTCTGTTGCATACAACGACTGAAAAGATCTTCATGTTTGTTGTACAAAGTAAAATAAGTCAGTAAATACCCAACCTTTGAATGTCTTAAGCTTCTTTGTGTCTTAAAGACGTAAAAAGTGACTAAATGAGACTTCTAAACGTCATCATGCCAATCACGAGACCGCCTTTAGCCTAGCGGTGTTGATGCGCAGCCATGCGACTGTGATGTTGTTCATTTATAGCCTAGCATTAGATTTTTACCTCTGTCTTCATGATGCGGTGTTGATATTTGGAGATTTTACTTTTGAGAAAAACGTGTACTACAATCGTCTGTTGGCCACAGAGCTGATCTCCGCAATATTCTGCAATTCCATGAGAAAATCTCATAAGTCTTTGTCGAAGGAGCCCTTGTCATGATAACTTCATAATCACTGCAACGCTTTATTTTGCACTGGCTATTTGATTATTTTCCCATTTGACTCTGGCTTGCCATGAGACTAGTTGGCCCCTGTTGCCCTAATATGTTATTTGTTTTGAAAAAGTGAATAAACTGAAGGTCTTCTGACTGTTTGTCAGAAAGAAAAACCATATCTGAAGAAGCCACTTTTTGAAATTGTGATGCATCATTTATTTATTTTTCATTTCAAAAAGAGAATCAAATCAGGGCTCGACATTAAGGACTGCCCGATGGCCCGGGGCCATCTAGTATTTAGCTCGGGCAATGAAGCCTCACCTGCTGGTTGCCCGATCGGGCAATCTATTATGCCAGTATCATGCAGCTCGCGGATCCAGTAATGAGTGACCCGACAGTAAAACTAAACATATCTATAACTAGTTTAGGTAGTTTGAGAGGTAATTAAAATAGCTATGTGTGATATTCTAACCTGAAGTGTGTGTTGCTCCGCTCACCGCTGCATGTGATCATGCAGAGCTGCGTGTCGACTCGTCAGCAGCAGCTGATCTCTCTCTCTCGTCAGATTAGACTTCACTCGCGTTTATGTCCATATCGATCAGATCCAGCTAGTTCTAGCTAATGATATGACTACCTGCTTATTAAAAGACACCTAAACAATAAGTGTCGCTATGCAACTGGGTGAGGCCAAAGTATAGCTCAGCATTATGCATTTGTTTACATGCCCACCGGAACCCAGAGGCATTACCAACATATCAACGCACAATCAACCCATACAGGACATCTCTTTCTCCACATTAAGTGTTAGACATTAGAATTGACTATTCTGGTTTGTCACATACTCTTCTTGTCTGTCACATAAGTGGCGCAACTGAATCTGAATTATTTTGACCGGACATTTGACCGAAGAGATTTAGATTTGCCGGCTAACGGGAACTCTGACGTCGCCATTTTGTGTGCTTCGCGGATGCGCTCGGGGGGGGGGGGGGGGGGTTGAGGTGACGTGCAACAACACTAACCTTTCTGTTGGTCGCTTGTTAGCAGACCCTTCACGCGATGGCAGAGCGAACAGGTACAGGTACAGGCAGGGCCCATAATGATAGCCCTATAGTTTAAATCTACTACCCACACATGAACATATGGAAATGGGTTACTATTTAAAAAAATGTATGTATTTATAAATGTATTTAGGAACCTATCCCCCCCCCCGGTAAGATTTTATTTTTTATTTTGGAGTTAAATGCATCAATCTGGTGCATTTTGAGGGGAAAATAAAGAGACTAGATCTATGGAAACACCTAAATTAAACAGAACTGTATACATTTCAATAATCGTAAAATCATGGCCATAACCAATAACATACCATTTCCAATATGAAAAAAACACTAAAACTTGTTTATTAATTAATGTTTGGTTCATTTATAGTTGTGAGTGTGTCTGTGCTCCTGAATCAGCCTCTCCTGTCTCCCTCATCTCCCCCCTGCTCCTCTTTGAGGCAGCAGCAAAGACTAGTTTTCTCTCAACAAGTTTTAAAAGTGTATCTTGCCTTTTTTCACCTAGTTAACTTTTAACTTTTATTCATGCATATTTTACTAATCACATTTCATTTCATTTAGCTGACGCTTTTATCCAAAGCGACTTATAATGACCGATTACAGGGACATCCTCCCTGTAATCGGTCTTTGAACTCACAGCCTTCCGATCTTCAGCCCACCTCACTATCCATTAGACCAATCACTACCCTCTCAAATGGAAATATGTGTTTACATAAATGGTGACCACACCGTTTGAGACCCACTGAGAACTTAGACTAAGTTAACTATCTAAACACTCAAAGAGTCCTTTACCTCACCTGAGCTGAGGTTATCCCAAGCTTGAATGACACACAGAGACCAATCAAGGGCTTTGATTTATGATCTGTATGACAGTGGCCATGTCGGCAGGCCACATCATGTGGACAGCCAGTCACCCTGTGTGAGGCAGGCCACTTAACAGGCCAGAAGGAGGCGAGATCAGAGCAAGGGAGCGAGGGATCATTGTCCACAAGTTAATCGATCGCAGATGGCATCGTGGTCACGGACGAATAAAAAAAAAAAGTATTTAAAAAAAACAAAACCTAAATGGGTCGCGACTCGCAAAATATACTTGGGCGATCGTTAATATACCTGGGCGGCCCGCCCAAGTATAGTCTATGTGTGGGAAACCCTGTGCTATGCAGGGCATGCAAGCGAGCAAACACAAACAAGAACAAACAAACAAGTGAAATGAAGAATAAAATTGAAATTGTACAATATAATATTGTGGTGGTTCATCTTATAATTCAGTGAATAGAGAATGCACCAGACAGCATCTAAGACCTGCAAAAATCGAAATGTTCTTGGGGGAGGCCCCCCAAACCCTTTGTGCGTCATTTCGTCAGTGCGCATTTTTCAATGCAATCTCTATTGGGCTCAGGGCTATCTGTAAATTAGCTTAGATGGCCCACAGGGATGATAAAATGCAAATATTTTTGTGCAGAAGAGTACATTGGGTGTGTTTCCTACAGTGAGTGATACAATTGGGTCTTTGGACTACTCAACTATTAATGAAACCTGTTAGCACTACAGTGTTTGCTACAAGCAGGGTGTAAACAGAATAGCAAGTCAGCACTAATACCACACTGCTGACAGCGACACTAACATGGCAAAGATTAGCAGTTTGAGAAGGATGTCTTCAGTGTTACATGGAAAAATCCTGTCTCCACATCCTCCAGTTAAAATCCTGCTCAAATCAAATGTGAACCGAAGTGCACACAAAGAGGATTTCTGCAAATGAGTGTGAACCTACCAAACCCAAATTAGTTAGCGCTCCCTCAACAGCACCCCGGGGCTCTGAAGGTGTGATTCACTTCCTTAAAGACCACCTGCTCCCTGACTCCAGCTGCTGCTGTACCAAGCAGCCAGCCTCAGCTACACCATGTCCATAGGTTCACTGTTGTTGGTAAGAAGGGTTTTCTTCCCAACACACTCATAATGTTTGATCTCTATGGGGCCTTTATGTTAAAGTAGGGTTTGTCCCAATTCAAAACCTTACAAATAAATATAAATATTTGAAAGATTTCTTTAAGAAATGTTTAATGGCCTTTCCAGTAGGGCTGTGCATCTTCACTGGTCTCACGATTCGATTATCCTGTCACCGATTCGATATCGCGATGCATCACGATTCATACCAATGCGTTGCATCCTCAATTTTCTATATTACTGCACATTATTTTTCATCAATGAACACATGCAGTAAATAGAACTCTCTTTTTATTATTTAGAAAGTGCTTCAGAAATCAATAACATTTATGTCTTGACATTAAATTATAAACCATAATAAACCAATTGTATAGGTCTAGCCTCCCTATAGACCAGGGGTGCCCAACCTTTTTTGAACCGAGAGCTACTTTTAAAGTTGCCAGTCTGCCGAGATCTACCAGTCCAAATAGAGAGACGTAGCCATTACTGACAGCCTACTACCAGGTAAATACACACTTCTACTTGTATAAAACTGACCTTTGTACGATTAATACTTCATAAAATACTGCAGATCCTTTATCTTACCTCTTTCTAATCTACACACATACAAGTATTTAACTGAAGCTACACAACAGTGTTGTTGATACAGAGTTGGAGTTTATTCACACGTCACATACTACAGTGGGTAATGTTTTCAAGAAACATTGAACAGTGCTGCCACATATGACACAGGAAAAAAAGAAAAGACTCTGAACCCTTTCTTTGCCATTATATAAAATAGTGTTGCTACAAAAGTATAAATTAGGCTTACTAATAAGACAACTCAGATCTGAAGCTACACAGGAATCTGCTGCAACAGTGCAATAAAAAAGACAAAATTAATAGAATCAATTTTGTTGCATTTTAGTAGAGTATAAAAAGAAATGCCTTTAAAATAAGATGCAAGCAACACTAGTTTCTTAACCTGAATTGATAATAGACTATAATCAATTTAAGTTTGCATTCTTATACCATTTTGTACAATAATTATAATGAATAAGTTCAAACAAACTAAAACTTACAGCTGATTAATAACGGTATCCAACTTGAGTTTTTATTATATCAAAAACCTGTTGAAATGCTTCTGTTATTTTTACTGTCCCCAAAAAGCGCGTCGGCAGCCTCCAGGAATGCTTCTTTCACAACTTCGCCGTCTTTGAAAGACTTCATGTGTTTCGCAAGAACGTGACTGACGCGATAAGATGCTATGGTAGCAGCCTTGCTCTTGTTGCTGGGCCTGGTGAAAATGGACTGCTGTGCATTTAGCTGTGCTCTCAGGCCCCTCCCCTTTTGGGAGCGTAGAGCAGAATTAGGAGGGAATTCCGTCTCGTAGCGTTTGTGCACTGTTTTGAAATGCCGCTCCTAAATTACCCTTCTTCGATAAAGCCACGCTCGCATTGCAGATGAGACAGATGGACTTTGAATTGGAATAGATACAAAAATAATCATCCTCCCACTCGGAGTGAAAATGATATATTTTGGGCTTTTTTGCTTCTGCCATAATTGAGGTCTTGTGTGTGTGCGGACTGTCACTCCTGTTGACACGGACAACGTCAGCGAAATAGCGCCCACTGCCCACCAGCCACGCTCCGACACATGGGGTCACGCCGGCCAATCACAAAGCTTTAATGCGTTTAAGTTAGGGCTGAACGATATACCGTGTCATGGCGATAACCGCGATATGCGCATGCGTGATATTCACACCGCAGGGACGTGCGGTTTTATTCATTTATTTTTTAAATGCTAACGCACTTTAGCACAGAATTCAAAATAAAGATTACTTATCGAAACTGCACATACAATATATCCGATTAAAGCTGAGACTCCACAGATTATTTTAGTATAGTATCTAAGCGATCCGATCTCGCAACAGGGGAAGTAAACACAGACATCACAACACGTACCTTTTACGGAGCTTTTACGGGAGATCGTCTCACCGTAGCTGTCAATCTGATCAAAAGACGTGTTCAATGGCATTAAAACGAGAAAAAACGCGGCTGAATCGGTTGATCCATAGGTTGATAATTAGGGATGCTCCGATCGATCGGTCACCGATCGATATCGGCTGATACTCACTCTCTACCGATCGATCGGTGCTCTCTAAACATGCCGATCGCGAGAGCCGATGGCATGACGTAAAATACATGACACTTTTCTCTGTGTGCGGCAAAACAAGCTCGCCAAAATGGCTTCACCGGTCTGGCATTATTTTAAGGTGTCCGAAAAAGACAGTAAAATAGCGGTATGCAACGTGTGTGTGAAGCAGAAATCCTGCAGCTCCGCCCGCCGGACCGGTAAGCGGGACGAAACACACAAGAGTTAGACCTAACACACTTAGCTATTTTATCTACCTCTGGAACAAGCTAAACTAGTTATTATAAATATATTTATTCTTCACTGTCGGGTCACTCATTACTAGATCAGTGAGCTGCATGAGATACTGACAGGCTGTCAGGAGAGAGGGGGAGAGAGGGGGAGAGAGAGAGGGAGAGAGGAAAAGAGAGCGCTTCCGCTCATTTCTCCCGTGTTATTATCCAAAGTGAATGTAAACTTGAATAATGTACATCATTTGAATGTAATAATTAAGTTGATTGTTGTTTGTGGAAGCTCCAGTGAATGAGCCCCATTAACTGAGTTTAAACATCACTTTAAATGGAAGATTTAAAGTGATGTTTAAATCTTCCATTTAGGCCCCGCCCACTCGATCGGATCGGCGATCGGTATCGGCCGATACTGATTCCGGCGATCGGCCCCGAAATTGGCGATCGGAGCATCCCTATTGATAATGTATCTGTGGCTTTGAAGCAATTGTTTATAATCCATAATTCCATTTTTATGTAAAAATCGGAGCACAACAGTTAGCTGCTAATGGTAGTCACCAGAGTGTATGCAGCTTCCGGTTTTGGCTACGCGTCACTCTTACTCCTTATTTGGTAATGTGTGTGTGTGTGTGTTAGACTGCCGCATCGCCAAGACCGGAAGCAGCAGCCACTCTGGTGGCTACCATTAGCAGATAACTTTTGCTCTGCGATTTTTACATAAAAATGGAATTATGGATTATAAATTAAATCTTTTTTTTATACAGAGACGTTAAAAACCTATGGATTAACCGATTCAGCCGCGTTTTTTCTCGTTTTAATGCCATTGAACACGTCTTTTGATCAGATTGACAGCTACGGTGATACATCTCCCCTAGAAGCTACGTAAAGGTACGTGTTGTGATGTCTGTGTTTGCTTCCCCTGTCCAAGTTCGGATCACTCAGTGATGATACTATATACCTAAATAATCTGTGGAACCTAAGCTTTAATCGGATATCTTGTATGTGCAGCTACGATAAGTAATAAGGGTACTTTTATCTTGAGTTCTGTGCCAAAGTGCGTTAGCATTTTTCGCTCAGGGGTCATTTAGATGCTTCTTATGAGACTTGTGTTTTGTTTTGGTAAAAATGGTTTGTATCGTCAGTTAGCTGAGATTATTTCCGTTAATCTGGTATAACACATTAATAGGTTCTTAAATATTAAGATGCCCTGAGACACAGTGTCGTGAAAAAAAAAAGTAAAGTACCCGCCGGGACTTTGGGGCTTAACAGGTTAAAAAAAACGCAATATATACCGCAGGGGGGGGGGGGGAAATCGCGATATCAGTTATTTTCAATATCGTGCAGCCCTAGTTCAAGTGCATTATTCTGGCACAGGAAGATTATGTTATAGGACATTAACGATAAAACTGAATATTGTTGTTCTATTTTTAGACACATCTCGCGATCAACTGGGAATCTCCTCGCGATTGACCAGTCGATCGCGGGGAGATTCCCAGTTGATTGCGAGACGTGTCTAAAAATAGACTGGTTGGGCACCCCTGCTATAGAGTATCTGTGTGTGAAATTGTTCCATCCTCAAAAACTAAAAACTAATGCTTCTGCAGTCTAGCTGCAGCTTCTAGCAACGGTCTTCTGCTCAAAAAGGACACTGAAGGTCCTGAATGTGGCATCACACACATGACTTGAGTCTGAACACAGCAGACAACAGGAGTATTTTTTATAACAGCATAGCAAAACAAAAATAGTGCATGTGGGTGCACACTTACATTCTCTGTCTTACTGTTACATAAATCCCATGAATGTATTTGATTAAGTTAGCTTCATAATATCTCAATCAGTGATTAAGTGAATAATGAAGTTTCTATCCGGTTCCTATCAGCCTGTCACTCATTATTTTCAGGGGGGGGGCGGGGTTTGGAGGAACGGAGAGGAGACGGTGATCGCGGAAGCTTTTTTCCTCCTGCCTTCACAAACTTTACACACATATATATCGTCTGAAAATAGCGGAATAGAGGACATTCATAATCTGCAATCCAAGACTTAACTAAATCCACCAAAAACCTGACATGATTGTAACGCGAGCCGAGTATTTTTTAAAAACATAAATCCCTGTGTGTCTGAGCCGCAGCGACACGGACTGATTCAGAGCGGGTCCTTCTGCTGTTGGTTCTGGACTGGTGTTCTGGTGTTCTGGTGTTCTTGTGTTGGTGGATAAAGCAGACTGCTCCGTGTTTGGTGTCGCTGTGCCACTGTCACGTATGTTCCCTGATCTCTGCGTCAATGACCGATTTGATATTCAAGTGACAGAAAAAAAACGTTATTGTAAAGCCGTGGCCAGAAAATCAGGAAGCAACGTTACTACGCTATAATCGATTATGTTCTGTCACTGCATCGATGCAGAATCGTCCACGTCTAGGCCTGTCACGATAATTAATTTTGTTGGATGATAAATCTTTATTGCGATAAACGATAATATTGTCGGCACCGTTGTAAGACCATTTTAGACCACTGACATAATGATAATATATAATAATAATTCAAGTACATCCTTTCAAACATAATGTTGTATTGAACATTCAACATTGCAAATGAAATGTGAAATAATATTCAAATATATAAATTATATATAATAAATAAAACAAATTAATTAAATTATAATAAATTAAATAAATCACACACAACCAAAGCAATACATTAAATAGAGTCAGGCTGGAAAACAGAGCTCTCTCTCTCTCTCTCTCTATCTATCTATATATATAAATAAATACATAAATAAATATGAGCATACATTATCTCACAAGCAAAAAAAGCCTCCTTAAAACAACAGTCAAGTGTACAGTCCACTGTCCATACAAAGACCCAGATGCCTCAACAGGCCATATCCAAATCTGTATTTCAAAGATTTCGAGCAAGGAACACCAACATGTTTGCATTGTCAGGCAAATGCATCTTTGATTGCAAACTGTCGGGAAGGTGGGGGCTCTTGAGCTGCATGTTTGCTCCCAGCTGGGAAAACGGAATGGGGTGGTTGTGTTTTAGGTGTAGTTTAAAATGCGTGGTATTGCCTACTTTTGTCGCTACCTTTTTTAAACAAATGCGACACACCACCCGGCTCATTCAAGTCCGTTGGTTCGCCTCGTTGATTTGGCTTGAATCCAAAATACTGCCACACTGGAGAATCAAGATGTGTAGTTAGGTTTTGTAACCATTTCCATTTCACTTTAAATTCCCCGCGAGTAAGTCACACGTTGTCTCCCGCTTGTCGCTATAATATTAATTTGGCTGCTACGCTGCTGCACGTGCACGTGGAGTGTCCTGACCTGGCTGTGTGTCAGCCCCGCTCCTCACAGCGTGCGTGGCCGGCAGCCACAGCGCTCCTGGCGGCCACAGCGCTCCTAGCTAAAATGCTGGTCACATCCTTATGTAAACGGCAATTTATCGAGCTCAGAAAAGTTATCGAGTCCATTTTTATTTATCGTACAATAAGTTAATTTATCGATTATCGCGACAGGCCTATCCACGTCCGCATCACGATGCATCGTAGAAACGATTAATTTCAACACCCCTACTTTCCAGTGTGTCAAGTTTTAAAATATTGTGGGAGAAACTACATTTCTTTGCGGCAACACATTTCTGCATTTGTTATATTATCCTCAGCCTTTTTCTGGACAGCTTTTTATGACTGTCATTGTGTTTCACATAATTAAATGTATTCAACATTTCATGACATTGTTTTGTAAATTATGTTTTCAGATTTGGGATTTAACTTGGTTAATTTTCAGATATATTTCCAATTTACATGCATAACCACACATCTCAAATCAGTTTAACTCTACAATGTGTAACACACTTGCAAGGGTGCAACACAAGCATAGGAAAATATAACGTTTTGTTCTACAAACAAAATGTGTCAGTAAAAATGTTTATTTAAATATCATAAAAGTGGTGTGACGCAATGTTCAGTACCTCATCATCACATTAATGAGGCTGCATTCAGTATGCTACCACACCCCACTCATCCGTTGGTGTCACACACACACACACACACACACACACACACACACACACACACACACACACACACACACACACACACACACACACACACACACACACACACACACACACACACACACACACACACACACACACACACACACACACACACACACACACACACACACACACACACACACACACACACACACACACACACACACACACACACACACACACACACACACACACACACACACACACACACACACACACACACACACACACGTAATAAACTGTGATCTATTGAAACCTTCATGGATGCTCTGTCCAGTTTAAAACTGGCTCATGTTAAATGGATGGACTGCTCTTCCACTTTCCAAACACACTCACGCACCCTCAACACACTTGCAAGGGTCCAACACAAGCATAGGAAAATATAACGTTTTGTTCTACAAACAAAATGTGTCAGTAAAAATGTTTATTTATTAATGTCTGGCCCTTTTGTGTCATTAAAACGGGGCCAAGACAGAGTATGAAATGACACTACTGAATATCATCAGAGTCCACTTTTAGCTTAGCATTGGTGACATTGTGATGTCATGTGACCATGGTGTAGTTTCGTTAACAGCCTGGCTCTTTATTTCTTGTGATTGCATTTACTCTTAAATATCATAAAAGTGGTGTGACGCAATGTTCAGTACCTCATCATCACATTAATGAGGCTGCATTCAGTATGCTACCACACCCCACTCATCCGTTGGTGACACACACACACACACACACACACACACACACACACACACACACACACACACACACACACACACACACACACACACACACACACACACACACACACACACACACACACACACACACACACACACACACACACACACACACACACACACACACACACACACACACACACACACACACACACACACACACACACACACACACACACACACACACACACACACACACAGGTAATACACTGTGATCTATTGAAACCTTCATGGATGCTCTGTCCAGTTTAAAGCTGGCTCATGTTAAATGGATGGACCGCTCTTCCACTTTCCAAACACACTCACGCACCCTCAGCCACTTATCATAATAGATCGGCCCACAAAAAAAACATCATCACTGCACCACCCTGTAAGCTTTGAATAGTTCAATATAAATTAAAGCAAACTTCTTCTCTTAGCTCCGCCCACATCAGCATTGACGCTTCGTTTTAGCACCAATATTTTTTCTAAATTGAAAGTACAAATAAAAAGTGACAGACCCCACCCAAACTCAAAATCTCTTTTGGGCCATGTGATTTTGCGCCAACGACCTGCGGTTTGCAATTATGTGGTCGTAGGAATAAGCACACACTAAATTGAGTTCACAGTCTCAATTTAGTGTGCTTAGTCAGATTTAATATGGCCTGCAGCTTCGGTCTAATAATGTATTGTTTATGGCCCACTAGCACTGTCAAACAGAATACATCTTAAATTGTCTTTGTTGTCTTTCTTTGTGGGCCTGAAAACTGGGTCGAATTTATGTTGGGGTAGCAAGCGGATTGAACTGTATATATTGACTCCTTTCACCACAAACATTCAAGATTCAAGGTTTATTGTCAGAACATATACAAAACTACGGTGTCATTATGTAATGTATGAACAATTTGGATTGCAGGTTCCTCAACAGTGCAATTTACATCAAAAAAAAGATATATCTGACGAAAATGGAAATTGATTTTGTGATTTATTTTATATTGCATTTCGCTGATGGAGGAGATATTCATTTGTGTATGGTTTGACTTAACACATTTTCTGCTACAAAGTCTAAGGCAGGCCTATTCAAATGGCAGCCCACGGCCCAGATGCGGCCCAGAACCAACTCCCGAGTGGCCCAGCCTCCCACTGCCAAATTCCTACACTAGTACAGACCATGAACGCAACACTTCGCGTTGCCTAGAAACCACCAAACCACAACGCAGCGCGTTTTTTGAAAGTGCATCTAGTGGTGCTAGTAACGGTGGTCCCACTATGATAGCAACTCTAAAACATGTCTCTCTCAACTCTGATGCGTAAACAGAGAAAAAACGGTCATTGATCTTGTGGAGCAGATGCGCGCATTCCAAGTCAAGCTGGACCTTTTCGCGAACGACTTGAGCACGGGTCAGATGCTGCATTTTCTGACGCTCCACAAACACATCACATCCCCGGCACAAATCACGGATGTGATGACAGATTTCATTGCGAGGTTGAAAGAGAACTTTGCCGGTCGATTGGACTTGCTCTGCCCACAGAGGTGATGGGCTTTGCCAGAGACCCCTTCACTGTTGCAATAGAGGGTGACGTATCCACCAAAGCAAAGGAGGTGGTCCCCTCCATCGACGAGGGGACATTTACACTGGAACTTATTGACATGCAGTCACCCGTAACCATGGCACAAGAGCAGCGCACTAACGGGCCAGCGGAGTTTCGGAGTGACGTCAACAAACAGCAGTTCCCTAACGTTCAGAGAGTAGCGATCTGTGTGCTCAGTATGTTTGGATCAACATACACATGTGAATCAAGCTTTTCACACATGAACTCAATCAAAAATATCACTCGCTGCTCCCTGACTGACGGCACTCTTCACCAATGTCTTAGGATTGCATTGACATCCTATGAGCCAAAAATCACTGCTCTTGTTCAAAACAAAACATTTCACTTCTCCCATTGAGAAAGTCAGCGATGACAAATCACAAATGAGGTGATAGTAAGCACCTAGTTTACTATAGTAGACGTGTAGTGTAGTATTCATTCATATGTTAGTTATACCCTTATCCCTTGTTATGGGTTTGTGCACTGAAGGGTTTGACAGTTCTTTTTGTATTCACGTAAATGCACTTTGTAATGTGTCTGGGTCATGTGACCAAAACGTATGATTTTTTGTTATAACTTGAAAAGTGAAAAAATAGTATTGCTACAGTACTACCTCTTTGTGTTACATTGGAGCTCTTTAACTGTTTGTTAATGCACTTTTTGATGTGCATGTGTCATATGTATCCAATTTTATTTTGTATGTAGGAAGACATTTATTAAGACTGCTATTATTGTATTCAGTTAAATGCACTTTGTGATGTGCCTGGTTCAAAAAAATAACCTGAATATTTTACTTCTAAAGCAAACAAATGTAATGCTACAACTGTGCACTTTTAGTTTTTTATGCACTTTGAGATGCCTCAGATTCTGTTAAATGAATGCTAATTTGTTGTGTTGAATGTCTGGCCCAGCTGAATTTTGAAGTTATAAAATCTGGCCAAACTGAATTTGTAATTGAATAGCCCTGGTCTAAGGTATTCCATATAGTTTGTTCAATCTGACTCTCCAGATATGAATGAAAGGCAGAATTGTGTTTAAGAGTTGTTCACGCCTGAGTGGCTTATATTTGGTGACATTGCCTTGTGAAAAATAAAGATAATTCTGACAATGAAAAGTGTATTTGTATGTTACTTTTATTTAAAAAAAATGTCAGAAGGGACTATTGGCCCACGGGCATATTCACATTATCAAATCTGGCCCTATTTGAAAAACTTTTGGACATCCTTGGTGTAAACAATAGTGCTGTAGCGACGCGTCGACGCGTCGACTTCAAAATATCGTCGACGACATATTTCCGCGTCGACGCGTCGCCACCATAGACTGTATGACGCCACACACACGTGGGTCACCCAAAGCAACAAGCAGTTCGCAATCGCACTTCTAACACAATGGAGACTGAAACGGCTACCAACTCCTCCTCACAGGATTGCGCACGAAGCCCTCAAACGAAAACATCTCGCCCCAGGTCTTCAAAAGCATGGGAATATTTTAAAGTTAGTCCAAAACGCAAAGATATTTATATATTTATATCTCACTGAGACTGCTGCTTGACCGGAAGCAGCAGCTAGCTGTGGTGGCAACCATTAGCAGCTAGCATTTGCTCTCCGATTTAAAATGGAATTATGGATTATAAATTCAATAATTTTTTTATACATAGACGTTAAAAACCTATGGATTAACCGATTCAGCCGCGTTTTTTCTCATTTGAATGCCATTGAACACGTATTTTGATCAGATTGACAGCTACGGCGGTGAGACGATCTCCCTAGAAGCTCTGTGAAGGTACGTGTTGTGATGACTGTATTTGCTTCCCCTGTCGCGAGTCCGGATCTCTCAGTGATGATACTATGTACCTACATAATCTGTGGAGTCTCGGATATATTGTATGTGCAGCTACGATAAGTAATAAGGGTACTTTTATCTTGAGATCTGTGCCAATGTCCGTTAGCATTTTTCGCTCAGGGGTCATTTAGATGCTTCTTATGAGACTTGTGTTTTGTTTTGGTAAACATGGTTTGTATCGTCAGTTAGCTGAGATTATTTACGTTAATCTGGTATAACACATTAATAGGTTCTTAAATATTAAGATCCCCTGAGACACCGTATCGTGAAACATTTTTTTTTTACATTACGTTTTTTTTACATTACGTTTTTTATGAATTGAACAACAGAAAAATAATCGTTCGATTAGTCGACTAATCGATCAAATAATCGCCCGATTAATCGTTTTCAAAATAATCGTTTCCCCCCAGCACTAGTAAACAAACAAATGTATAATTTAGTCCGACATTGGCAGTAGGGCTTCCAATATCGCGAAAAATAATTGCAATTAGTTATATTTTCAAAATCGTGCAGTCCTAACTGGCAGCTTGGAGACATGTTGTATCTGTCAATAACCGCTTTCACACCAAGTACATAGCCGGTACTTGTCCCCGGTACTTGTTCCCCCCAAACTCTTTAGTCTCTCGAACTGTCCTAGTAGATCGCATTCTCACCGGAATAAGTCCCCGAGGGAGGATTAGGCAAATGAAGCCGCTGACGTCACTTCTTCTTCTTCTGCTTAGGGTTTACTGGCAGGCCGCAAACAACTTCACGGCGTAATACTGCCACCCCCACCTGCTGTACATGAGGCGTCTGTTCGCTCCCATGTTTTATTTTGTGTTTCCATAAGTTAGTCTCTCTCCATTGGTGCGCTGGGCTAATGCGAGCAAATAAAATTGCACTTTTCTGAGTTTTACGGGGCGTGTTTTTGCAATTCGCCCAGTAATTAGCGTGGCCGACACACCCACGAACCATTTACTCCACAGGAAAGTACTACCTCGCTAGCAGGGACGATCTGGAAGTGAAAAGGTTCGCGCAAACTAGGGACTAGGTCCAGATCCTTTTTGGTGTGAAACCAAATCTCCCCCCCCCCCTATTGGCCTAGTTCGGGGGGAAAAGTACTCCGGTGTGAAAGCGCTATATGTGTTCAATCAATCAATGTTTATTTATATAGCCCAATATCACAAATGTTACATTTGTTTCAGTGGACTTTACAGTTTGTACAGAATATCAGTATGACAATACGACACCCTCTGTCCTTAGACCCTCACATCGTACAAGGAAAAACTTCCGGAGAAAACCCACAGTTTAAAGGGAAAAATGGGAGAAACCTCAGGGAGAGCAGCAGAGGAGGGATCCCTCTCCCAGGACGGACAGACGTGCAATAGATGCCGTGTATAAACAATTAATTTGAACTTTTCATCATCCTCATCCTCATCATCATCCTACTAAGCATTCCCGTTGGCTGACAGCTGTGAACACAGTGGGTTTAGTCCCCAGAGGAGTGTGAAAGTCTCTGGGGTTTCCTGTTACCGTGGGGATGTAATTACTTCAGGTCACACTTGACAAAATCATTATGTGGCCTGCCACTGATGTCCTCTTTATTCTGTGTAAGAGATACAGTAGGAAGCTAATTGAAATCACTTGTCCCCATCACACACACAAGTAACTATAACCAACAATCACTTAACATGACAGCGTGTGGAACACCAGGCTCTATCACAAGTGTCTGTGTGTTAAACAAACTGATGTGATGTTACAGGATGATGACTAAACACGGCTGTTCATGAACGGCTGATTAAATAATTAGACTGCGATTCTTTTTAGTTTTATATTCAGCTCGGAACGGCCTGAACTCGAGCCGAGAGCGTCCAAAAAAAAAAAGATTGCTTGAAATAACGAAAAGGAAAAAGGACAAGGACATCCCTCTGTTGGAGGGGCAAAGTAGCCTATTGGGATTCTTTTCGGAGTATTGAACGCACGGTGCCTGCCACAGGACAACACGGAACGTGCACGATTTGGACGCGATGAGCGGTGGAGCATGCGCGTGAACTGCGAGCGCCGGAGCCTCGCAGCGGCGAAACTGACCCCTAGATTCCACCGGGTCCGTCTGCGGCGCGTTAAGGCTGCGGCGCGTTAAGGCTGCGGCGCGTTACGGCTGCGCCGCGGTTTTGGTCCGGCCTCCTCCGGCGTCTTACCCTACCGGCCGCGTTTCAGAAGCATTTCAGAAGCGGAGCGTCTTGCCTGCCGGCTCGCAGTTTTTGTTGATTTGGGCATATTTCCTGGACAGGCTACTTTGTACAGACAGTTAAGTTAATAATAATTGTAATATCCCAGTTATAAACGACATGAATCAAAGATGTGTTGCTGTATTTTAGTGGTAAAAAAATGCATTCATCATCATAATTATTCTATATATATAATTTACACAGTGCCTGTAAACCGGAGGAGAACGCTGGCATTTCTCCTCCTACTTGAAAGACTACGGAGGGATAGGGTCTGCAAAATGTGTTTGTGTGTGTGTATATATATATATATATATATTAGGGCTGTCAAGTTAACGCGTTAATAACGCAAAAAAAAATTAACGCCACTAATTATTTTAATGCGATTAACGCATGTGTATTTTTTGTCCTCTGCCGCCCCGTAGTTTCAGAGCGCATCGAGTTTAAAATACCATCTACAAGCTGATGCTGACAGCCCCGCTCCTGCCGCCCGCTTGTGGCAGACCACACTTCCACGCTCACCGGCAGGCACCGACTGGCTGTTGGGAGGACCGGGAGGGTGTGTATGTGTGGCCCGAGCGAGCGAGAGAGAGACCTTGCGTGCATTGTTGTTGTTAGCATCTGGCGCTAGCTAGCTGCGCTAACGGATCTAAGGAGCTGTTTAAATGAAAACAGAGGAGCGACATTTCGCCACAACTGCGCCGAGCACTTGACTTTATGCAGGAACCCAGACAGTGGGACATTGTACGAAAAGTCAGCACACTCAGTGCGCGCAACATGATTGCAGGGTCCAGAAAAATAGACTTCAATCCTATTTCGAGCGGAGCCCAGCGGCGAGACGCTTCTGGTGGAATAGCACCCATTGACTAGTGTGGCCGCGATCCTTGCGGACGCCGCGGCGCGGCCGTACCATAACACGGCCGTAACACGCCACAGACGGACCCGGTGGAATCTAGGGGTGAGGCTCCGTGGTAAACTGTGGTAAAAAGAGCCGGCTCTTCTTGTTAGTGAGCCGAGCCAAATGATCCGGCTCACTAAAAATAGCCTTAATTCCCATCACTAACGTAAACAGATATTATTTACTATAAGGGACGGCTCAATTCAAAATTCAAGTCACGTGACTCTCTCTCGGGTGGACGCCCTCTCAGCCCTGGTCTGGCGGAAACACTGATCAAAGTATACTGATATTATTTATTTTTTTAAATCAGTGCTATTTTTCTGCAGTTACAGTACTATAGCAATGGACTTTTTATAATCATATGGGCTTACAAATTATGCTTTTAGTAAGTCATATATAATAATGAAGGTAAAGAAGCTGCCCCAATGTGCAAAAAATGTAATGCCAGCCAAATGATCATATGAATTACTAGTCAGTATCTAGAAAAGAGTATAACTGTACATTCTTTGCTTAGTCAATCAGTGCAGGAGTAGTGCGCACAAATTAGTCAATTGTGAGTCAGCCAGCGATATCTGTGAATCTCATCCTGCATGCACTGAGTTACCCTGAGGCAAGCCCTGATCCTTCACTCTCCCTCTCGGGTTCTTCATCAACAGATCAATGAGTGATGTCTCCATGACCAGCATTTAGCGGTAGAAGTCTGTCCCCCACTTGATGCCCCAATCTCCTCCTGTTAGGGAAGCTTTCAAGGATAAGGTCAGCTAAACAAAGGGATAAATAAGAAACAAAATCAAAATGGCCATCCATAGTTGTAGAAGTATGATATGGCTATGATGTGCCTTCCAACTTTCGAAAGCCAAAATATTCCTACGAACAATTTGGTATGTTATCACAGGCTGAACCATTGTGTCGATTATATGTTTTACTTTTATGTTAAGTATATTGTATTGTATGTTGCATTGTTAGAAGAGCTTAAGATTGTAATTACCAACACTAGTACACTGTAGCTATTTCATATGACAAATACATTTTGAAACACACCTTTATAGGATCAATCAGATTAGATAGGCTTCAGTATGTTGAGCATTTACAGAGGAACTATTTTGTCTCATTCCATCAGCGTTCATTCTTCGTCACCACCCCCATCCATACTGTTATGCGGTGCTCTGTGTGTGTTCCTGCACGAGTGGTGGGGGAGTCTCTGCGGAGCTCTCATGATCTGGTAGGCTGATCTGGACCTCTCAACACCCACACACTAAAATAGCAGCAGCAGGCGCAGCAGGAGCAGCAGTGTGTTCCTATGCTGGAGGCAGACAACCTCCCAACAGCAGTTTATGGAAAGAGATTTCAGCGTGTAGCATTATGAAGGTGTGTGTGCTGTGATTTGTCTCTCCACCCATAAGATTGTCCACAGTATTGAGTATGTAAATCGCTTTGGATAAAAGCGTCTAACAAGTAACATCTAATGTAATGTAATAAGAAAATACATTCTTCTACCAGATAAGCTGATCTAAATGCAAAACATCCATTTATGTAGATCATTACTTCTGATGTCCTTTGGTACCATTAAGTCTTGGGAAACATCAAAATATTTAGCACCAAACTATTTTCTACACACACCATGTAGTTCGTTTTATTTTAATGCTAAAAACAGGACAAAATATGTGGAGGATTGTGTAGATGTAGATTTTTAGTCACCAGAACTATTGTAATAAATACATAAATGGAAGATGGAAATACATACTGTGAATTAGGGCTGTGCAATTAATCGTATTTTAATCGCGATTACGATTATGGTTTGCGAAGATTATGAAAACAGCATAATTGACAAAATACGATTATTTTGCTGGGTGTGCTTTCGCCCCTCCCTAAAAGCCCACTCGGCCACGTGGGAGTGACATGTGTTGTGAGTGTTCAGCGCGAGCGAAGATGTCAGAACAAGAGCAGCAACTCGTTAAAAAGAAGGGTAAAACTATTTCCACTATTTGCAAGTACTTTGCCATTACATTTCACATCGCTAAAGATATGTGCACTGTTAGCAACCAGGGCTTTAAGCAACTTGTCAACACGTTGGACAAGCGTTACGCGATGCCGTCTCGGTATTATTTCAGCAGGTCTGCGCTGCCTGCACTATATGACAAATGCCGTGGGGAAGTTGAGAGAGATGTGGCTTCAGCTGAGTACTTTGCTACCACAACAGACCTATGGTCTAGCCCAGGGGTGCCCAACCAGTCGATCGCGAGATGTGTCTAAAAATAGAACAACAATATTCTGTTTTATCGTTAATGTCCTGTAACATAATCTTCCTGTGCCAAAATAATGCACTTGAACGCATCAAAGCTTTGTGATTGGCCGGCGTCACCCTATGTGTCGGAGCGTGGCTGAGGGTCTTCAGTACAGGTGGCAATATTGTCACCTGCCTGCGCTCATCTCTGAAACCAGACCATGTAAATAGGCTGTTGTTTCTTGCAAAAAATCTTTAAGAGATGACATGAGCAGCCCTACCAGCATTTGCCATGGTGGCCTAAACATTTTTATTTGGTCTTAAATTGTAGTTCAACATTTATTTCCTGTTACTTCTGGACCATGACAGGTGCACGGGTCTGATTTTCAAGACCCGCTCCCGCGACGTGCAATACCGAACCCGCCCCGCTACCCGCACATATTGCCAATTAGTTCCGCAACCCGACCCGACCCGTCGGCACAAGATCCGCAACCCGACCCGAACCCGCATAGCCTATATATGAGCAGTGAAAACGTGCAATTAACACACACAGTTGCATATTTGTCTCAAAAAGCGTGGGATGTTGGTTCTTTTCTCCATCTAGGATGACACCAAAAGCCTCCCAGACGTTGGATTTCGCTCTTGAGGAAGTGTTATTGAAAATGCCGTATTCTCCGCTAGAGAGCTTCACCTCAGCCATTTCGAATGTGGCGCGCTCAGCAGCAGATTGATGCGCTGCAGAGGTTATGATTATGCGCGGTCCCGCGGGGGAGAGGTCTGAGGATTTAAACATTAAACAAAATTATTATTTTAATATATTTATTAGGGCTGAACGATATACCGTGTCATGGCGATAACCGATATGCGCATGCGCGATATTCACACCGCAGAGACGTAAGGTATTTTTTTTTTTTTTTAAATGCTAACGCACTTTAGCACAGAATTCAAAATAAAGATACCCTTATTACTTCGAAACTGCACATACAATATATCCGATTAAAACTGAGACTCCACAGATTATTTAAGTATAGTATCTAAGCGATCCGATCTCGCAACAGGGGAAGCAAACACAGACATCACAACACGTATCTTTAACGGAGCTTTTACGGGAGATCGTCTCACCGTAGCTGTCAATCTGATCAAAAGACGTGTTCAATGGCATTAAAACGAGAAAAAACGCGGCTGAATCGGTTGCTCCATAGGTTGATAATGTATCTGTGGCTTTGAAGCAATTGTTTATAATCCATAATTCCATTTGTATGTAAAAATCGGAGCACAACAGTTAGCTGCTAATGGTAGCCATGGGTATGCATCTTCCGGTTTTGGCTACGCGTCACTCTCACTCCTTATTTGGTAATGTGTGTGTGTTAGACTGCGCAGGACTGCCGCATAGCCAAGACCGGAAGCAGCAGCCACTCTGGTGGCTACCATTAGCAGCTAACTTTTGCTCTGCGATTTTTACATAAAAATGGAATTATGGATTATAAATGAAATCATTTTTTTATACAGAGAAGTTAAAAACCTATGGATTAACCGATTCAGCCGCGTTTTTTCTCATTTTAATGCCATTGAACACGTCTTTTGATCAGATTGACAGCTACGGTGATACATCTCCCCTAGAAGCTACGTAAAGGTACGTGTTGTGATGTCTGTGTTTGCTTCCCCTGTCCCGAGTTCGGATGACTCAGTGATGATACTATATACCTAAATAATCTATGGAACCTCAGCTTTAATCGGATATCTTGTATGTGCAGCTACGATAAGTAATAAGGGTACTTTTATCTTGAGTTCTGTGCCAAAGTGCGTTAGCATTTTTCGCTCAGGGGTCATTTAGATGCTTCTTATGAGACTTGTGTTTTGTTTTGGTAAAAATGGTTTGTATCGTCAGTTAGCTGAGATTATTTCCGTTAATCTGGTATAACACATGAATAGGTTCTTAAATATTAAGATCCCCTGAGACACAGTGTCGTGAAAAAAAAAAGTAAAGTACCCGCCGGGACTTTGGGGCTTAACAGGTTTAAAAAAAACGCAATATACCGCAGGGGGGGGGGGGAAATCGCGATGTCAGTTTTTTTCAATATCGTGCAGTCCTAACGTCAACCATAAATGAATATAGCCATCCATGGGAGGGTTATGTGTTACAATTTATGTGTATGTTTTAATGGGTTCATTCATCATAATGAATGAGAACCAAAGCCTGTGGTCTGGCAGGAATTCTGGTGAAGCTAGAGCATCAGATGTTTGTCAGATGGTTGTTAACAAGCAGAAGGCAATTATAATTAGACGTGCTGCTGTTGAAGACCTCATCAGCTTTATATGTGGATATGTCTCCTCTCATTCTCTCTCTCACACAAATACACACACACGCACACACTCAAGGACACCTTACAGAGCATAATTAAAAACAAGCAACAAAGAAGATCAAACAGTAATTCAAGACTTAAAAAAATAAAGATTTAAAAACAACAATCAGTTTAGGAGAATCAAAATATCGAATACGCTAGTTTAAAAAGGTCGGTTTTCAGGCAGGATTTGAGGTGTGTGAGGGGTGCGCGGAAAAAAAAAAAAGTTTTAACAACATTATTTATTGACTTTTCATTCCGGTATAATCATTTTGCGCAAAGATGGCACTGTTTGTCAGAGCACTTCATCCTTCTGGGATTTCATGAAGAACAGCTCCAACGCCTGTGTGTATGGGAATGCCTCTGGTGCTGGTCCATTAACTGCCAGTGTTTTCCAAAGATCTGAAATATACTTTGGGGGGTGGTGGTAGCGGGGGGGGGTTGAGGTGACGTGCAACAACATTAACCTTTCTGTTGGTCGCTTGTTAGCAGACCCTTCACGCGATGGCAGAGCGAACAGGTACAGGTACAGGCAGGGTCCATAATGATAGCCCTATAGTTTAAATCTACTACCCACACATGAACATATGGAAATGGGTTACTATTTAAAAAAATAAATGTATTTATTAATGTATTTAGGAGCCTATCCATGTGATTTTTAGTGGGGGTCGACCTCAAATCCTCTAGGGGGGTCCAGGGGCATGCCCCCCCGGTAAGATTTTATTTTTTATTTTGGAGTTAAATGCATCAATCTGGTGCATTTTGAGGGGAAAATAAAGAGACTAGATCTATGGAAACACCTATATTTAACAGAACTGTATACATTTCAATAATCATAAAATCAAGGCCATAACCAATAACATACCATTTCCAATATGAAAAAAACACTGAAACTTGTTTATTAATTTAGTTTTGGTTCATTTATAGTTGTGAGTGTGTCTGTGCTCCTGAATCAGCCTCTCCTGTCTCCCTCCTCTCCCCCCTCTCCATCCTTTCCCCCTGCTCCTCTTTGAGGCAGCAGCAAAGACTAGTTTTCTCTCAACAAGTTTTAAAAGTGTATCTTACCTTTTTTCACCTAGTTAACTTTTTATTTATTTATTCATGCATATTTTACTAATCACATTACATTTCATTTAGCTGACGCTTTTATCCAAAGCGACTTATAATGACCGATTACAGGGACATCCTCCCTGGAGTAACTAAGGGCTAAGTGCCTTACTCAAGGGCACACTAGTGGTGGTGTTCCTGGCGGGATTTGAACTCACAGCCTTCCGATCTTCAGCCCACCTATCCATTAGACCAATCACTACCCTCTCAAATGGAAATATGTGTTTACATAAATGGTGACCACACCGTTTGAGACCCACTGAGAACTTAGACTAAGTTAACTATCTAAACACTCAGAGAGTCCTTTACCTCACCTGAGCTGAGGTTATCCCGAGCTTGAATGACACACAGAGACCAATCAAGGGCTAAGATTTATGATCTGTATGACAGTGGCCATGTCGGCAGGCCACATCATGTGGACAGCCAGTCACCCTGTGTGAGGCAAGCCACTTAACAGGCCAGAAGGAGGCGAGATCAGAGCAAGGGAGCGAGGGATCATTGTCTACAAGTTAATCGATCGCAGATGGCGTCGTGGTCACGGACGAATAAAAAAAAATATATATAAAAATTTTTTTTTATAAAAAAACAAACAAAAAACAAATGGGTCGCGAAATATACTTGGGCGGCCGTTAATATACCTGGGCGGCCCGCCCAAGTATAGTCTATGTGTGGGAAACCCTGCATCTGTTTCACATGAATATTCCAGCCAATCTCTGCAGCTGCAAAATGAGCGCCTTACCCCACTGTACAGGTGAGTTGGGTACTTTTTTATTTACCTGGGCAGGCTCTGTTTTGCCGAGGTCCTCTGGCACTTGCAGGCCACTGAGGGGTGGCGGTGTTTGGAGCAACGAAGACGGCTGCGGCTGCTCCGCCTCCGTGGGCGAGGTGGGCAAAGCCGGCGAGTCGGGCGTTAGTGTCCATGCCCATGATCTGAACTGTTATTACCTGCAGTAGATGCAGTGTTACTGCTGGCGATTAGGGC
Organism: Gymnodraco acuticeps; assembly: GCF_902827175.1. Taxonomy (NCBI): domain Eukaryota; kingdom Metazoa; phylum Chordata; class Actinopteri; order Perciformes; family Bathydraconidae; genus Gymnodraco; species Gymnodraco acuticeps. The sequence goes on along the minus strand of NW_022991154.1, from coordinate 7,837,218 downwards.
TGGTTGTTTAAACCATTTTCTGATGTCCATCATTGACTGCTGTGTAAGCACCTTGCAGATGACGAACGCGCAGCGGCACAGGTCACGCGCACCTGACATAATAACGTTACAGTTTCAATTGACCAAATAAATGCAGCAGACAATGTTATTTAACCACAATTACAATTTATTTCAATTATATTCTTCTTGTTATTAAACATGTAATATTTTTGACTTTTCATTTTTTTGACTTTTCATTTTTCAAATGAGGGTGCATAATGACTCAACTGAGGGTGCAATGCACCCTTATGCACCCCCGTAGAACCGGGCCTGGACTGATTGCATGATTTGGTGGAGGGAAGCATATCCTGCTTTTGATTTTGATGATTGAAATTGAAAACTAGTACCGGCACAGCAGAAAAACCTTTGAATTATTGTGATTATTTATTCATTAAACTCACTTTAACACATGTCCAGGGGATGCACCCTACTGTTTCCCTGATAATAAACATTCACGTTGAAATCAGCAGGAGGACAGCTAGTCACCATCAGCTGTATCCTGTCATTTTCTAGTATACAAATGTAATAAAGAAGTGTATGAGACATATTGTTTTCCGTTTTCCCATGGTATCAAACAGGTCTTGATGTATTCCTGGGATTTAACTTGTACTGCATTTTCATCTACTGGAAACTTGTTGATTTACTGCATGGCACCAGGACCAAATACATATATGACTAATTCACTTACTTGTGACCTTTAAACCCTTTGTTAACCTTTAAGAAGGTTGTTAAAATACTTATATACTTACTTAATTAAGGTAATAAAGTGTGTCCACGTGTATGGCATGCCTAGTCACACTTGGTGGAGTTGTTAGCTACAGCTGAGGTCACATTCAGACACCCTTGCTGCCACTCATCATCACTCACTGTCAACAGGACTAATCGATATCCATCCAATAACAACACCAGACCCCTGTGGTGTTAATTACAAAAAATTAAGCCTGATCGATGCATTATTTCTGCCTCTAATACTCTTACTGATGAAAAGTCCACAGTACCACATGCACCTAATTTTCTTCACACTTACAAAACAGATAAAAACCCACATGTACTATCATCCAGTCCGGTGCAGTAATTTCAAAAATTAAAAACGCAACATGGAGCTTCATGAGTAATTCATATAAGTGTATGTTTAACCAGTTAAACCTTGAGCCTGTTTTTCAGGTATCAGGCTCGAAAATGACATGCCCAGAACAAATGACTATATCTTCACTTCTAAAAAGGGGTAAATTCTAGGGCTGTCAGTCGATTAAAATAGTTAATCGCGATTAATCGCACATTTTTTATCTGTTCTAAATGTACCTTAGAGGAATGTTTTTCAAGTTTTTAATACTCTTATCAACATATGAGTGGACAAATATGCTTTATGCTAATGTTTATTATCATTTGAACAATGACAAATATTCTCATGAATATTAAACACAACAACCTCTGAACATTACAAATATTCGCCTCAATTCAACCTGGAACCTCTCATACAATAATACAATACAAATGGGTGTGTGTGTGTGTGTGTGTGTGTGTGTGTGTGTGTGTGTGTGTGTGTGTGTGTGTGTGTGTGTGTGTGTGTGTGTGTGTGTGTGTGTGTGTGTGTGTGTGTGTGTGTGTGTGTGTGTGTGTGATGGATCGTTGGAGCTATGTGCAACTCAAGGCATACATATGCTCGAACGGGAGCTGCCTGGACGCTGCAATCATGTTGCGCACTATCCGTGTTGAGTGTGCTGACTTCTCGTACAATGTCCCACTGTCTGGCTTCCTGCATAAAGTCAAGTGCTCGGCGCAGTTGTGGCGAAATGTCGCTCCTCTGTTTTCATTTAAACAGATGCTTATATCCGTTAGCGCAGCTAGCTAGCACCAGATGCTAACAACAACAATGCACGTACGGTCTCTCTCTCTCTCGCTCGGGCCACACATACACACACCCTCCCGGTCCTCCCAGTAGCCAGTCGGTGCCTGCCGGTGAGCGTGGAAGTGTGGTCTGCCACAAGCGGACGGTAGAAGCGGGGCTGTCAGCATCAGCTTGTAGATGGTATTTTAAACTCGATGCGCTCTGAAACTACGGGGCGGCCGAGGGAAAAAAATACACATGCATTAATCGCATTAAAATGTTGCGTTAACGCGTTATTAACGCGTTAACTTGACAGCCCTAGTAAATTCATAATATGTGTTCTCAAAGCAATGATAAACCTGTGAGTTGGATGTAGAAAAGTCAGAATCAATATAGAATTTATTTTTATTTTAAAGTAAATTCAGATAGAACATAGTAAAAAAACATTACTTATAGTCAAAACCACCCTTGAATGATGGGAAAGTAGATTAAAAGCTTGAGGAATCCAAACTACTTCTGGGGTCATTTGGGTGCATTTTCCATATCTCTGGCCCCCCTCGGTCAATTTTTATGATTGACACCTCTTTTGAACCGTTAGAGCCAATAAAATCGAGAGGGAAGTTCCTAAAATCCATCTAAACATTACCCATTGGTGAATAAGTGATGCGTAGCCAGAATGCCCAAAACCGGAAGCTGTCATACACTCTCGTAGCAGCCAATATGAAATCTCTGTTATTGACATAAATATGAAGATGGATCATCAGTAATGATCTCAAAGTGACACAGACACATTTGATTAACCTTCAGCAGCATTTTTATCATTTTAATGCCATTGAACACAACTGAATTGAGCCGTCCCTTATAGATAATATCTCTTTACGTTAGTGATGGTTATTACGGCTATTTTTAGTGAGCCGGATAATTTGGCTTGGCTCACCAAGAACAAGAGCTCGCAGTTCATACGCGTGCTCCACCACTCATCGCGTCCAATTCGCGCACGTTCCGTGTTGTCTTGTGGCTGGCAGGCACCGTGGGTCCAAGATACGAAAAGCTGAAAAGAGGCCGATGTCGGGGAAACGATCTTCAATACTCCCACCAGGCTCCTTTGTCCCTCCAACAGAGGGATGTCCTTGTCATTTTTCCTTTTCAAGCGATATTTTTGGACGCCCTCGGCTCGAGTTCAGGGCGTTCCGAGCTGAATAAGGCCGTCAAATGACGGCAAGACGCCCCCCTGGCGGAAACACTGCCTCAGACACTGTTTCTTGCAAGATGTTGCGTTTTTCCCCGGGTACCGGGGGCATGGGGCTTACAGGCCTCACAGAAAAGTACACCCACCTCACTGGATCCATGAGACAATAACACGGTAGTAGTGAGCCATATGAAATTGTTCATAATAATACTTGTTCAAATCTTAAAGGGGCCCTAATGCTTTTTGGGGTTTTCCATTTCCTGTAATGTGTTTTGTGCATGTAAATGGTCTGCAAAATCCCAAAGTTCCCTTCAGAGGGAGAATCTCTCCCACACACTATCCCCCCCGACTGAAATGCTCCATTGGATTTCTTAGGCTAGTTGCGTAACATAGTGACATCACTATGTAACACTCCCACTTAGATTGGCTAGCGCTTCAACACATATTTCATGATAGGCTAAGGGCCAGGCTACTCTTGCCATGTTGCCATAGGGAACTTAAATATAGTTGTGGAAAGTATATTCTAGCATAATCTTGACTAAAACAAACAGATGCCATTCAAGTACACTTGAATATCCATGCCATAGCACACTGCTTACTGCATGGCTATTGAGACCACACCCCCTACAGGCACTGTGCATTCCTCCATCACATGCACAGATGATTTTGAGAAGACTGGATCACACTTCTGAGCCCAAAGCACAAGACAAATGAAGCCACATCTTTTCATGTAAAGTGGACCTATCATATGTCTGTGAAATGTTTTTTTCAAAATACAGATCATGCATTTTAGCCATGCCTCATTTCGCTCTATTTGCTCTATTCCAGCCCTGTCTTCACAAGGGCTGATTCTGTGGCAAATGAGCTGCAGCTGACCACGCCCCCCTGCAAATGTTACCATGCTGTTACTATGCCACGCAACCTCTCATTCCCCTGATAGGTGGAGAGTTGCCCATATAGGCGGAGCTCCCCGTTTCTGACGTCATAACAATTTCAAATCTGTATCAGTCTTTATCAGATCCGTTGCAGCCCCGTTTTTAGAGATTTGGGTATGGAGGAAAAGAGACAGGGTTGTGTTTTCTGACACTTGGTGAGTTTTCTGACACACCGGGGACACATATTCATGTATAAAAGACGTACAAAAGTGCATTTTGCATGATAGGTCCCCTTTAACATTTTGAATGGGACTTTGTGGGGATTTTTGGATGGGGGATGCATTTTTGTTAATTTTTTAATGAGTGGGGTTGGGGGGGATGAGTAATATTTAACTCAACATTCCTGTCTTCGTTCTTCAATGAAACAAATAATTGTTCAATCAAATAATTAAAACGTGTTCTGTTCTACTTTAAAAAATTAAAAAAATCTGTTGAAATGTCATGTTTTTTGTTTAATTTTGCATCGAATATTTCCAAAGTTCCCCAACTTAACTTACCATGCAAACTTTCCGGAAACTTTCCGGCCCTTTGCAATCCTAGGCTCAAAAGAGGTGCTGTAGCACAGGCAGTATGAGAACAAGAAATAACTCTTAGAAGATTAAAGCATGGAGATATGTCACAGTCGAGGCACAAAATACAAATATGATACCCGAAAAGGATCATAATATGTCCTCTTTAAGACAGCAATATGAGACAAAAAGGCTTTGAGGGGAGTTGCTGTCAGCTCTCCTGTGGAGGAATTTATGTAAAAAAAGGAATGACTTTTGTAGTATGGACACTGTAAATCAGAAGATGACTCCCCTTTTAGGATATTTTAGAGGATGTATTTTTACTTCTAACTTTGATACATCGAAGGAAGAAAGCACTGTAACTGAGTGAGAGGTGGGTGGGGGGTACGTGTGAACTAAATCATGTGTCAGCTGGCAAGGGCTGATACGGTTTGGATTTTTACATTTCAGAGTCTGGTGGGGTCAAAAAAGGTCACGTTTTTTTCTCAGAAAAATATATTCAAAAACAGTCTTACAAGATGCAAAACAGACATAAAGGCATGTTTATAGTTCTTCACAATTTGTTGAAATGTTCAAAATTGCAATATGGACGGGCAATTTTCAAATCGCAGGTAGAACAATGTTTTAAAGGCTAAATATGTGTTAAAAGTAGGGGTGAAACGGTATACGTATTCGTACCGAAAATATTCGGTATGGGCCCTTTGGGTCGGTACACGTGTGTACCAAAGTGTACCGAACGAATATAACGTTAAACGTAAAAATTGAGAACGTGAAAAACTTTTTGGAAGTAATCTCAGGTGCTGCGTCGCAGCGTTCCGTGTAATTTGCTCCCATTGGGTTCAAAGCGTCATAGAGCGAGCAAGTCATTTCATTGGACGAGAGGCATACTATGAGAGCTGGTCACAGGGATGCGTTCAAATTTAGTCAGTAATTTGAGGAACTGTCGAAATGGCGAACGCAGATAAAGTTGAGCTCGAAAATCCTCCAGCATCATTGAAGTCTCCGGTTTGGGAACATTTTGGTTTCGCAGTTACGTACAAGGATGACGGACAAAGACAGGTGGACCGAACCAAAGCTGTTTGTTGACATTGTTCAACTAACATTGGTTACGCGGCTGGCAATACATCAAACTTGCACACTCATTTGAAAAGGCATCACCCGAACGTGAATATCACCGGTACCAAAGGAAAAAAGACTGAAGTGCAAACCCAACTCCCGCTAGCATGTAAGCCTCCACCACTTGCAGAGAGTTCAGACCGAGCCAAAGCTATTACAAACGCCAAATATCCTTATGTTGCCATGTTAGCAAAGCGCTACCTGGCTGTATCTGCTACCTCTGTCCCTAGAGAGAGGGTGTTCTCCAGAGCAGGAGACATTGTTAGTGCCAGCAGATCTGCCCTTTCGGCAAGCAATGTGGACAAGTTCATCTTTCTTTAGAACAACATGAAAATACAATGACAAGCAAGTCCTAATGTCAAACTGGCTGCTTAGGTGCTAGTACAGTACAGTTCAAATACAGATTATTTCAGTTCATCGAAATGCTGCACCTTAATGTTTATTTTATTATATTGTGTATTTATTTGAGTGAATACATTATTCACAGTTTAATAATAATTCAAAAAAACCCAAAAATATTTTATGTTTTGTGATAATCTTTTCTGCTGTACCGAAAACGTACCGAACCGTGACCTAAAAACCGAGTTACGTACCGAACCGAAATGTTTGTGAACCGTTACACCCCTAATTAAAAGACCTTATAGGATGAAGTATCAGATGCAGTAATATTCCGTCCTCCAAATCGTTGACTACAGCACTATCATGAAAACAAGCTCCAAAGACATCTAAGCTTAAGACTGAATCTGACATTCAATGTTCATCAGGAAACGTACTCACTCCATTTGAATTATGAGGGATGGCATATTTGCAGTGCTTTTGTTTATCCATCTGTGCGAATGGACTGCGTGAATGGGAGCAGACAGGCTAACAAGCAGAGCTTACTGTGAGCATCAGCACTGACACACAGCTTGGGGCTGATAAAACACCATTAGAAAATGTACAAACACACCGCTAAAACAACAGGTTACCACCATGTCAACCAAAGTGCTGATTTGACTTAACAGATGCTGTGTTCAAAAATGAATTCACATCACTTTTATATGCAAACAGGATGCTGCCTAATGGCCTGCCAAAACCACTGTTACATGGGCTTATTAGAAATAACTAGGTAATGATAATCAGAGCGTTACAAAATGTTGCAGGTGTTTCAACAGCATCCATTGGACAATGACACCAAAATAATATAAATATCTAATTAAAAGTGCAACAACAACAAATTGCCTTTCCAAGTCTTTTGAGACTTTCTTTAGACATGGATGAGGTGGATTTTGCCCCAAACATATGCTATTTTTATCAAACAGGCCATTTAGTGCAATCGGGGCAAAGTTTGGTTTTAGTAGGTGTGTACTTGATATAACATGAAATACTCCAAATGCATACAAGTTGTCAATTTGACATTAAGAGCATTGATATAGTAACAAACAGTCATTTCCAATTACATGATATGTTATTTAGCTGATGCTTATCCAAAAACACCTACAAACACTTGAATACAAGAACACCTCGACAAGTTGACTGCAGGGGTTGGGATCCAACCAGCGACCCGCTGATAGGTTAGCACATTTACCCCCCTGAGCCATAGCCGCCTTTATGTGATAAAGTGATGTATACCTGAGCAGAGAGTGAGATCTGTCTTCCTTCTCTGTGCTTTGTTTGTGTAGCTCATTCGGCCGAGCATGTTATTGCAGCTGCGTTCTTGTTTATGTGCACAACTCTCGAGCTAATGGCGCTGAAAAGTCCAACCAAGTCATCACCTTAGATTTTGAGAAACTGTGATGCTGTACATAAACTTTTTTCTGTCATTCTATAGACCAAATAAATAAAAGAGGAAATGATTGCCAGATTAGTCGATACCGAAATTAATCGTAATGTTATGCGTTCTTTGATTTCATGTCTATGTGTGGCGTAAGCAAGTCTTCTTGTTGGTCTTAGTTTTTAACTTATTTGTTTTCGGCCACCTTGATTACGGACAATTTGGTATCGGCTCTAAAAAAATGTACATTGGTCCATCCCTAATTTTGATCCCAACGGCCATAAGGTTGCCAAAGAATTACAAGATCTCTAGTAGCATCACAGAGTCCAACATCCACATCCACACACACACATTCACACAGATTTAGGATCCTCTAGGGGCAGTCCTTCAGACAACCACATTTATACAATAATCCTATTAGAGAGAGAAAGTGCTCTCTCTATCTCTGGCTGTCTTTATCTGTCGATACCTCCTCCATCATAAGCCCCTCCCTCTCCCACTCAATCCACTGTCAATGCCAGTCAATATGCTGCTATCTCAGCTCCCTTTCCCATTCTAATTCCAACAGTCTGTGCTGCAGCCATGAGCAATCAGCAGCAGCAGTTCAGCAGCAGAGAGCTCGATAGCTCAGCACTGTGTCAGATCCATGTTTGAGGCACAAAGTGACGGAGGCGACATGCTGCTCACTGCTGCTATTTTTCCACTGTGCAGCCTGTCAATATTCTTTTAGACCTTTGTCTTTTTTTTTCTCCCTCCCTCCCTCCCTCCACCCCTCCCCCTCCTCTCGACCCTTTGCCAACCCATGGAAAAGCTAACAGCTAAAGATTAGAACTGCACCTCTTCAACAAATCATTCTACACTATGATGATATATGCCATGCAACACACACACAGAGAATCTGCAATGGCAGGCTTGTACTGTACAGGGAAATAAACATTTATAGAAATAGACTAAGGTCATCCATTTCCCATATGATTACATTAGGCTATTCTGGAGTTGCGTGCATGGAGAGAGGAAAACGTCTACAGAGATCTTAAGTTATATTTATTATAATGTCCTCTGTAATGAGCTTATGAATGACTCTGACAAGCATTGCTTCAGTTCTGACCTCTTGCCCTTCTGTCCTATAAGGGTGTTACAGTACCAGATATTTAGCAGCAGAACCATAATACCAGTGAAATGCCACTTTTATTCTTAAAAAATATATATTTATATTCATAAAATTGAAATGATTGTCATCATCATTTGGATCTGGGAGAAACCAGTTGAAACATTTGAAGTAAAGTCAAACAACACGTTGTTCATTTAAAGGTCCCATGTCATGGCCATTTCCACTGATCATAATTCCATTGTTGAGGTCTACTACAATAGATTTATATTGTGCAATTTTCCAAACTCACATTGGTTTCTCATACAGCATCTCTGTAAACTACGTGTATTCACTGAATTTCACTCTCTGCCTTTAACGGCTCGTTGTAGCTCCAATAGCTCCAGCCCCACCCTCCCTGTGAGCACAGTGTGCTCTGATTGGTCGGGACGTTGTGAATCGAGCTGAGCTCCGAGGAGGTGTGGTTTCCTTGTTTAGCGAAACACAGCCAAACTCATCCTGAGCACACACAAAGTCACAGCCGAAGTAAAAACAATAAGTGTGGCTTGATATTGAGTAAGAAAAAGTTTGATAAACGCTGTGAGAATGGGTCTGCAGAGAGAATGGGTCTGCAGAGAGAATGGGTCTGCAGAGAGAATGGGTCTGCAGAGAGAACGGGTCTGCAGAGAGAACGGGTCTGCAGAGAGAATGGGTCTGCAGAGAGAACGGGTCTGCAGAGAGAACGGGTCTGCAGAGAGAACGGGGTCTGCAGAGAGAACGGGTCTGCAGAGAGAACGGGTCTGCAGAGAGAACGGGTCTGCAGAGAGAACGGGTCTGCAGAGAGAACGGGTCTGCAGAGAGAACGGGTCTGCAGAGAGAATGGGTCTGCAGAGAGAATGGGTCTGCAGAGAGAACGGGTCTGCAGAGAGAATGGGTCTGCAGAGAGAATGGGTCTGCAGAGAGAATGGGTCTGCAGAGAGAATGGGTCGATCCCAACTGTCTGTTATCAGCCTGCAGCCCGGGAGGAGAAATCAGCAGAGCTGCTTGCACTGAGTGTGTGAGGAAGTCCGTGGATTGGTCAATTTGGACCAATCAGCGGGAGCTTAACGTAACGGCTCCGCGGACGTAACATAACGGCTCCAGGGATTGGTCCATTTCGTTCCGGGTACAGTTGACATCATGCGTACCCGGAATAATCAAATGGACAATGACGTATCTCCAACGAGGCGTTTTGGGGAGGTATTTTCTGTGTTAGAGTTTTACTCGCTACAGGGTGTACTTTGAGGGTTTTGACTCTGCACACCGTTTACATGCATAAAAACCTTCATAACACACAAGGGGACGGGTACTAACCGGAAAAGCATGACATGGGACCTTTAAAGCCTATAGAGTAGTGCAGTGAAAGCAATGGGATTTTTCCATTAGATTTCACAGTAAAGCAGAAAATAAGCTGTGTGGCAAAAACTTTTATTACTAACACAATTTGTTCAGCAGGTTCTCCACATACTAACACCACTTTATGATTTTTTTTAAATGTAAATGCAGTCGCCAGAAGTAAAAAGCTAATGTTATGCTACGAACGAACTACATCATGGTCGCATGGCTCGGCGTTACCACCGCTAAGCTAAAGGTGGCTAATGGTCACGTGACGTTTAGTCTTCTCATTTAGTCACTTGTCAGCAACACATACAAGATAGGACATTTACCAGTGCGATAATTACCAATTAAGTCGTAGAACAAAAAATGTAACCTTTGTTAACAACAGACCTTGTTTCAGGCATCTAACCACAAACAAAATGGACTTCCAGATGAGAGAACCGGAAATTGTAAAATGCAAACTAATTTCCGGGTTGTAGGTAGGCCTGTCACGATAATTAATTTTGTTGGACGATACATTTTCCCGGAAATTATTGCGATAAACGATAATATTGTCGGCACCGTTGTAAGACCATTTTAGACCACTGACAAAGTTTTTTTTTTATTCGTCCGTGACTACGACGCCATCTGCGATCGATTAACTTGTGGACAATGATCCCTCGCTCCCCCAAGGGAGACAGGAGAGGCTGATTCAGGAGCACAGACACACTCACAACTATAAATGAACCAAAAATAAATTAATAAACAAGTTTCAGTGTTTTTTTCATATTGGAAATGGTATGTTATTGGTTATGGCCTTGATTTTATGATTATTGAAATGTATACAGTTCTGTTAAATATAGGTGTTTCCATAGATCTAGTCTCTTTATTTTCCCCTCAAAATGCACCAGATTGATGCATTTAACTCCAAAATAAAATCTTACCGGGGGGGCATGCCCCTGGACCCCCCTAGAGGATTTGAGGTCGACTCCCACTAAAAATCACATGGATAGGTTCCTAAATACATTTATAAATACATTAATTTTTTTTAAATAGTAACCCATTTCCATATGTTCATGTGTGGGTAGTATATTTAAACTAGAGGGCTATCACTATGGGCCCTGCCTTTACCTGTTCGCTCTGCCATCGCGTGAAGGGTCTGCTAACAAGCGACCAACAGAAAGGTTAATGTTGTTGCACGTCACGTCACCTTTCGAGCAAGGAACACCAACATGTTTGCATTGTCGGGCAAATCCATCTTTGATTGTAAACTGTCGGGAAGGTGGGGGCTCTCCATCTCCAGCTGCCATGTTTGCTCCCAGCTGGGAAAACGGAATGGGTAGGTTGTGTTTCAGGTGCAGTTTAAAGGGGACCTATCATGCAAAATGCACCTTTGTACGTCTTTTATAGATGAATATGTGTCCCCGGTGTGTCAGGGAACTCACCAAGTGTCAGAAAACACAACCCTCTCTCTTTTCCTCCATACCCAAAATCTCTAAAAACGGGGCTTTAACAGATCTGATACATACTGATCCAGATTTGAAAATAGTCTGACGTCAGTGACGAGGAGCTCCGCCTATATGGCCAACTCTCCACCAATCAGGGGAATGAGAGGTTGCCGTGACATGGTAACAGCATGGAAACATGAGGCTCGTAACTCGGCCCCCTCCTTTGCAGGGGGGCGTGGTCAGCTGCAGCGCATGCAAAGACAGGGGTAGAGGAGAGCAAAATAGAGCAAAATGAGGCATGGCTAAAATGCATGATCTGTTTGGTATTTTGAAAAAGAAAACGAATAAATATACCTTATATAGACCATGGCCCTACAATATATTATTCAAATATAGCATGATAGGTCCACTTTAAGGTTGGTCGTATTGCTAGCTTTTGTTGCTACCTTTTTAAAACAAATGTGACACACCGCCCGGCTCATTCAAGCCCGTAGGTTCGCCTCGTTGATTTGGCTTAAATCCAAAATATTCCCACACCGGAGATGTGGTATTAGGTTTTGCAACCACTTCCATTTAACTTTAAATTCCCCTCGAGTAAGTCACACGTTGCCTCCTGCTTGTCTCTATATTATTAATTTGGCTGCTACACTGTTGCACACGGAGTGTCCTGACCTGGCTTTGTCATGGACTGTGTGTGAGCCCCGCCCCTCACAGCACTCCTGGCTAAAATTCTGGTCACATCCTTATGTAAACAAACACGCATGTAAACGGCAATTTATCGAGCTCAGAAAAGCTATCGAGTCCATTTTTTATTATAATTTATTGGTTATCACGACAGACCTAGTTGTAGGTCTAAGTCCTACACCATTCTCTGAGGTCTCTATTGATCCATACACAGCATTTCGGGATACAGTGACATGTGTCTGCCTGATGCTTCTACTTCCTACCACTCTGCCCACTCATCACAAGGATGAAAAATGAACAGCTCAGACTGCAGCCTTGTCAAACTGCTGTCTTTTCATGTCACAACATCAATAGGAGCTGAACACTTTGTTGCTTCTCTCATGTGGGGTAATGAGGAAGGCGGAGTGGGACAAAGATGGAGCCCAGGGGAGCAAAACACAACAACCCTGAGGTGCATGTCAACATTTTAATAAGCCAACAGCCGTGTGTGCTGATAAGCTTTTTCAACAGCATTTACACATATGGATGTCCAATGCCTAGATCAACATGTACACCCACACACATAAAACAGATATGCAGAAATTAAATCGAAGGAAAATTGCAGAGGAGTCCAAAATGATGATAGCTCATTTCTCCATTCGGGTACATTTTTATATAAGTCACCCGTGTGTAAAGGCTTTAAGTTTTGCATCATTTAGGACATGGCCTCTTTGAGTGACAGCTGGATGTTGCGACAGGTGACTGGACTTCACTTCCTGGTCCTGTTAGTGGTGTCACTATCTTGTGGAGCCTTTTTAAATATAAAAAGGCTAAATGTTGTATCCAGAGCAGAAAGGGTAACAGTAAAGTCTTTGTATAAAGTCATTAGTATCTCACCGGAAATGTCTGGATCTAAAATGTTCAATAAATTAATGATATGTTTCTAAATACTGAGTGAAGTTCAGTAAGAAGAAGCCAGACATCAGTTATTGGTCCTATCTCTGACCTTCATACTGCATATAGACAGTATTGGTTTGAGCTTTTACTTATTTTATTTTATCTTTTATTGGACATGTTTACTTCAAATTGTTATGTTTATATAATATCTTATCATATCATATTTGTATACCTTTATTCCATATTCTTAATTCTCACTTTTTTGTATTGAATTGTATTCTCAAATGAAACAACTAACTACAATATCCCATTGTCAATTTCTCTAAGAAACGGTCCTGAGCTAGTCACAAACAACAGGGCTGAATTAGAACACCAGTGTTTTGCCAAAGTACTGATGAGGAATACATTTTTGTTCAGCGACCCCCAGATGCCAGCGACAACCCAAGTATACGTGACAGATATGGCAGCAGCACGGCAATATGAATATTTCAACCACATGCTGCCGGCACAACACATATATACGCTTGGTGCCCCACCCTTGTGCTGGATCTAATGTCAAGCTGGCTGCCAGACATGGACACACGTGCAGTGACCATGTGTGACAGATGTTGCTGTATGTCAACAACATTTTTCAGGATCAAGTACTTCAACAGTGACCATTAAAGGAATTAGGAACAGTACCAAAATGTAAAACGCATCAGCAGCGGATCAACCTCGCATTGTGTGATTTACTGACTTCAGTATTTCGTTTAGCCTTGTGGAAAAAGGTCCACATATTTCTACTGCAATCACAAAGAGTATCAAAGAGAATTCATTCTTTTGAGAGCAAATCATTAGTGGCCTTGTTTAGGAAATCATGCTGACAAAATCACTGAAGAAGTGCAGATGATTTCTCCTTTCACAGAAGCCTAGCAGAGTGGAGTTTAATGCAACCACAACACATGGTGAGATTAGACAGCAGCTGCAATTAGGATATTAACATTAAAATACTACATCTATTTAAAACGCATATACTTCTAACTTGTGTGCAAACAAAAGTCTCTAAAGGTTGTTGAAAAGGCAATTTGGAAAATGACCATGAAATAAAAACGGCCTCACCAGAAGTTATGAAATGTCACACTAAGTTGTAATGTGTGTGTGAGACCAACACAAAAGCAATAACTTTGGAGATAAACTATGCTGTCAGAAAATAAATGTATTCACTAATAAGTACAAAAAGTAATCAGCATCCCTTTAAACAAAGAAACATATAGTTACGTTAAACACACTGATAGTTCTTCTTGCCGCTTTTATAATAGGCTGTATGTGTTGAGAGGAACAAACAAAATAGAACCCAAAAGAGAAAAAACCGGAGTTTACAGTAAAACTGAGAAACGCCCTTTGTTGATGCGGAAACTAGGAAATGTTGATTGATAAATGATTTAAAATCTGATGTATCTATTCACTTTTTAACCAAGACCTTTATCTGGAATAACCATGCCAGTCAACACAACAATAATACAAACTATCCCCCAAGCTCAAACAACACAGGAGCACGGTGGATGAATGAAGAGAACTGGATAAAGCGTTGGAGGCGGGGCCCTGATCGTCCTATAAAAGTTGCTTAGTGACTCATGAAGCAAAAACGATCTGACTCTCGAGTACGAAAATACCTGGATTTCATTATATTTCCCCGCATCCATTGGGCACATAGAGCATGATCCTTTTGATTTCCCTTAAGCCCTGCCTCCACTCGGTTCTGTAACGATAGTGTCTCAGCTAAGTCAAATGAATGGACAAGGAAATATCTCTGGATTCAATTAATAGAGAATTGTACAACTTGTAGGACACATTTAAACAGGGCTGCTCATGTGTTCAGACTGTGAAGTCAATTTACCTAAAAACTAATATCCACTGATTTACAGACGTCTCTTTCCCAATGTAAGTCAAACGGAAAAAAGTTGTTTTGGGTGCAATGATGTCACTGAATGACACAGAAATGTAGTACCACCTTTTGGCTATTACAAAAATGTGCTTCAATGCGCGGCACATGTCTGTGGGGCTTTGGTTACACCGACCGGTCTGAACCATGGATACAGAGAACTGGAAACAGCCTTAGAGACAGAGCCTTGTTCATTCCAATGAAAGTTGTTCAGTGGCACATGAAGCCAAAAAGGCCTGACTGTATGTACCTTTTTTGGCCATTTTACAGATCATCCTCCAATCTGCTCCGTCACGTCTGGTCTCAGCTCAGTCAAATGAATGGAGGGAAAATAACTCTGGATTCAGCTTTTAGCTCATTTTAGAACTTTTACAACCTAATTTAATCAAGGGATATTCAAGTGTTTAGACTGTGATGTCAATTTACCTAAAAAAGTAAGTAAAGTAAGTAAATGGGAAAAAGTGATTTTGTAGTGCTGGCATTTGGCCATTATGAAAGCACTTCTCTCGGGGCTTAGGTTAAACTGACTGGCCTGAAAAAGTGGCTGCTCTTCCTGTGAAGTTCACTTTCTCTTGAGTCTGAGTGACACCAATTGATAACCTAATTGAAAGAAGCATTTGAGCTGTCTGGTCTGAAGCTCTCCTCCTTGATTATGCAAAACACATTAGTGCTTCCATTTTGTCATTGAAATGGTGTCCTGAGATGCATTCAGGAGCCATTATCTCAACAAGCTGATACAATCTAACACAACAACATTTGATCACAGAAGCAAATCCAATGTCATCCCTCATCAATTGTTAGCCTACACTACAGTATGCACTTGGGTGAAATATGCTGCTGCATTTTGACCAGATGGATAGGTTGAATGAAGTCATCCTCTGATCTGTGTGATGACAAACGTGCCAGGACTCGTGTTACGCTCCAAAGCCCACAGGGCAGACCTGCAGTGATTTACATTAGGCCCATTGACCCCTTGCAACACAAATTTAACAGCCATCAATTATTAACTCAGGATTACGAGCTTGCTTGCTGCCAGGGAGAAACTGCCATTGTCTATATTGAAGATGCAGCCCACGCCCTTCACTTTAGGGGTAATACATATAAGAGAAATTGAACATTTTCCTATCTGATGCTTTGTGATGCTACAGAAAACAGGGTTGAGGAGATAGAGTTAGTTCTGTGAGTGATTTTCACTGTAGGCATTAGGCAACATGGGAAATTGGTTATTAATTCATTCTCACAAAGAGGAGCAATTTAACCAAGCAACTCTTAATCCAGTTAATTTGACATTGGTCTTTGAATGAGCACCATTGTGACATTTTGTGGAGAAAGCATTTAAAATAATGTACCACAGTGATCATTATTAATGTATTTTACTGTATTATTATGTGGACGACTATACACAGGGAAGTACTGATTCAAAATTGCTTGTGAGGCTATGACACTCATGAATTTGATAGCAAGCAGACAGTGAACCCAGGATATGTCTTTATATTGACAACTCAAGACTGAACAAGATGGTGTTAGATGGATGGAGCGGCGCCACACTTCTCCTCTCATGGGAGGCGCCTGCATCCATCAGAGGAGGGATGCTGCGAGGCAGGATGGGGTAACCTGGCCCGCCTCAGCACACCCTCATGACGGCACGGTGAGGTGGCTCTGCTGCTAGCATCCCGCTACATGAGCAGGTTAGCTGCATTCCAGCAAAGAGACGGGATTCAGCCCGACAGGTGCAACAGCATCATCCGCCAGCCGAGCACAGCCTCCGAGCACAGCCTCCCCCCTCCACTCATATCCAAAGGAAAACGTCCGAACCAACAACCAACGATACAAATGAGCGGCAAAAAAACAAGCCTTAATTCATAGATATGTTTCACACAATAAAAAAAAATTAAATCGTGTGAGCGAATAAGTGGCGAGCTAGCTAACAGCCGCTTCTGCAGAGCGACTCACCGAACCGCTGTTAGCCTCGCCGCCTCCCTCTGAGAGGAGAGGAGGCTTCGAATAAAACAACCAGCGCGAGAAAATGACAGCATGTGTGTTGTTGGACTCACCTCTCTGCCATTTTCGCGACGGTTCTTAAAATCCGTTAAGAATAAATCCCAAAGCGGCTCCCATGTTGGCGAAATTGCGGTCGCCGCAGTCAACGAGTCACTCCTACCAGAGCAGTGTGTGAAGCTGGCGGCAGTGAGAAGCAGCACTTCCGATTGGGACCTTCACAATAAAAGCCTCTCATCAATAGTGAGAATAAGCCTGATACACAGAACATTGTAATGAGTTACGGTAGTTATTCGTAACAAGATACTGTTTTAATTTCAAGCATTCATAGTCTGTATTTACAGGACTGACCGAGAGGACATTATGAAATACATTTAGCAAAACTTACAGGCTATCTGGAATATGTAAATCGTATTCTGTCACATCAGAAGGTAAAGGTCAGATAGCTGTAGTTACCATCAACAACGTTCTGCGCTTTCATCATAAAGACACAATGTTGTCAAGAACAAGAAATACAACTCAATTTACAACATATTTTCACATCAAGTGTTTTATTCTGAAAGTAACATTGAATACGCTCCGGCATTAGTCTTATTATATTTGAGCTAACTTGATACAAAGAGTAAAGCGCACTGCTTGTTTCAAGTGGTGATGCAGTCATGTTAAATGAGAAGGACGGGGTATATATGGGACTCTTGTTGTAATATATTGCTCTTTAGAAATCTCAGGCGGGACGTATTACTTAGTCAGGGTTGAAGGGGTGGCAGATAGTCCCATGATGCCCCGGGGCACCCTGGCCATGTCTTCAAGCCTCACAGAGCTACCACATAAACACAGACACTCCCTTTCATATCCTACTGGAAAACTATTTGGAGACATCCTGTGGGATGAAACTCTGGCGCACACACAGAAAGCATGTGAACTCACAAAACAGGAACCTAACCTTGTTATGAACTCAGACATCCTTTCAAGGAAAATTAAAGAAGGCTAGCCTACTGAGGAATTGTGTTTTATTTATTTTTCAAAAAGTAAACACATTTTGACATTCAAGGAATTGTGTGATCAAAATATGTACTCCATCACATAACTATTGACATACATGACTAGCTTTCCTTTAAACCTAGTCATGTTAATTAATACTGATAATAACATCCAAGGTACAGTTGAGCACAGCTTATTTTCAACTGATTTTTAAATCAATATCGTTTTTTTCTAAATAAAAGATATTTCCAAATCATTATTCACAGCTTTGTGGTAAACCTCGATTCTAAGCCAGTTTACATGCAGAGAGATGCAACATCAACCAGAGCTCTCTTTTACTTTGGCTTAAGGCTTGATTACATCCAGGCAGAGAGAGCAACTCCCACAGAGAGCCCCTCCGAATTCATTAGATAATTAGTTGGTTTGTTGGTTTAGCTAGGAACCTTATTGTCTAGATTGTGGAAAGTGTCTTAGACATCACCACAAAATGTTAAGAAACAATAAGTACAACCTACTAGATACATGTTGCGTATGTGATACATATCTTTATAGTACAAAAGGTAAATCAATCCTGTAATCTTTTTTACAGACGGACATACAGTATAGTGGAATCAATATGTCCGTCAAAGAACCGACAGCATTCTTTTGCCCAAGGACCAATTGGAGTACAGTATGAAATTCGACCTCAAAACATAGCCCTTTAAAACCCTCCTGTTGTCTTTGGGTCAAATCTGACCGATTTACTACTTTCATCAATCATAACTTTTTTTTTTTACATTCGATTGCATTAAGGCTTTATGATATCCTTCACAGAAGACATTTGAACATATAACATTGCTGATCACCACTTCCATTGAATTTTGGATGATTTAGTCAACTTTGTAACACCCACATCCCCCCATGTGAATCACACCTGCTGGCACTCACAAACACACACACACACACAGACAAAACAATTTGACACATTTCCCGCTCTTATGTGCCCATCCCCCCACATGGATCACACCTGGCACACGCAATACATGTTCAGTGTCTGTTCTTTACTGCAGTTCTTCATGTATACCAGTAGTCTGATACAATATTTACAGTTTGAAAGGGTGTTAAATGAAATTTGGAGATGATTAATGGTTTTTGGGTTAATGTAATATCTCAGTTAAAACAGGACCGGACAAATTTGACCGTGAACATCAAAGTAAGGGGGGGGGGGGGGGGGGGGGGACGAAGACAATAGGAGGGTTAAGACATTTTATGACTGCATGCATGACTATACTTCAGGAAGGGCTGTGGTCATCCGTTCTTACCGTCTGTCCTCCTGTCAAAAAAATAGCAAATATGAAACCTACTGTGGACCATTTTAAACAGCATCTGGGTGTGTGGATGTGGAAGACCCAAGAAGACATTGGTGAATGATCGGTTACTGGGATATTTGGCTCCATAATGTTATATTTAGCGCCACATAAAACCATAACCTGGGGTTTCTTTGGAGTGTTTTTCCTTTTGTGCCTCAAGGGTCTAAGGACTGAGGGTGTCACATGCTGTTCTGTCTGTCAGTTAGCAAAGGGGTGAAGGGATTTGAAGGCGATGAAAATAAGGTCATTGTTTGGAGTCAGCAGAGTTCTCCTGATGGTAAATTAATAAAAAATGTGAGATGTTTGGGCCATAAACACCCACATCCACAAATTCCTCTTTTTTTTTAAATATAGGAAATACTTTCATTTTTCTATTGCAACTGATAATTCTTCTATCACTGCCAGTTCTTCAGCAGATGGTCCAGTTGGTATCATTGTGCTTTTTAATTGGGGATTGGGAAACTGTGTATGTCATCAACTATTTGTATTCCTTAAATCTCTTTTATAAACCTTTATATCTGTGTGCTCTTATCCTTACTTTGAGCATGTGAGCTTAAAGGCTGCTGGTTTGATCTCGGAACTGGCTATTTTGCATTAACCCTTAGATGCACGAGTGACTGGACCCTACACTCTTCCATAAGTGGGTCAAAAAGGACCCGTATTAGAATAATATGTGTTTTTATGCCATTTTGGTTAAGAAAAACACTTGTATAATATTTAGTATTATATTTTGGTTCACACTAGAAATATTTTATATTTAATTTTTCACTATTTATAATTTTAGACATTTTTTTTACATTTTGAAATAAAACGTTTTGAACATATTGTCCCAAAGATCCCCGCTATTCTGAGACCCTCACAGTATTCCAGTCCCTTTTCAATACTCATCTCTTCTCCTCTTGTCTACTCATAGCCCACCCCCCATCAATCCATGCCGGTTGATCAAGTTTGATAGTCCTATACCCCCCACCCTAACCTCCCCTTATATTGTAAAGCGATTTTGAGTCCTTGAAATGCCCTATACAAATATAATGTATTATTATTATTATTATACTGACAGGTATCAGATATTGCTGTGTAAAATAATCTTCCTGAGAGGTGTCACTTGTGATGTCGTCTGTGTGGTCTAGTGAATGTATTCCTGACAGCCACAGGTGATAAGAATCAAAGGTTCCATAGAAAATACATGCGGGTCATTTTTGACCCACTTATGGAAGCTTGGGGTAGTAATACAAAAACTACAATTTCTTAAAATGTCAATTTAAAATGTGAATGGCATGATATCCAAAACATGTTTTTTGAGGAATAGCTGGAATACGAAATGATAAAAAAAATGTATTACAAAGATACTTCAAGAAAACCACCTCACCGGGTCCAAAAAGACCCACTTATGCATCTAAGGGTTAATCAGAATGGTAAACAAAGTGTGACAACAATCCAATCCAACTTTATTTATATAGCACTTTAAAACCTCCTAAGTTTTTTTATTGTTAAAACCATGGAGGTTTTCAAGCTTCAAATCTTGTCTAGGTAACATAGCTTTCTCTTTCCAAACAATCAACCATATCATCCCTGCATATGAACCACAAATGTAATTGTATACATATATCAATATTATAACAGACAAACACAATATATGTGTGTGCACAGTACCTACTAGCACCAACTCACAGGATATTGTGTTGTAACTTTAATAGTACTGTGTACAATGATACAGTGTATTGTTTGTGAAGGGGCTGGTAAGCAGTAGAAGGAGTCAAACGGGATGTCTAAACTGTATCTTATACAAAGCCCAAATAAGCATGAAAATGGACAAAACAACTATGAGGCTAGATAGTTATCCATGGGATCCTATGTATTCCATGATCAGAAAGTCACTGTGAGCTGTAGCACAGACTCTGGAGCCCCTCTGTGGCCGCTGTTGGAACTGCAACTGGGGGACAGAGCTTTGGTATAAAATAAGAATAGATGTATTTTATTAATCCCACATTGGGAAAATGTTTCGTTGGAGCAGCATGTAAAACAAAGTATTGCACATGATTACAAGAACAAAAAAAAGAGTAAAAAGTAAACAATCATACAATAAGACATCTCAAAATAGAAGATAACACAGAACTAAAAGAGTGTAAATATAAGAGTTGACTGTGAATATGAAAATATGTAGACTATCTGACAAATAAAACAATATTGAAGGCCTAAATTACAGTTTGCAAAGTCAAACAATAAATAAAAGTCGATTAGAATAGATCTAGATTGAGATTGGATTTACTTGATTGATTTCAATTTGGGAAATTGGTTTGTCACAGCATGTCAACAAGGCATTGCACATACATTATAAATAAATCAGAACATAAACAGTAAACACATACATATCAAAAGTTTTTTATTAAATGTAAATGCACTGAGATACAGTTTGAGAACAATATATAGAAATGAATGTATTGTGATTTTTGAAAGGGAAAAAAAGACTGGAGAGAAATGTAAGAACGATTGTGCTGCGAGGTCTCTGTTAGCCAAAGGTGTACAGGGAAGTTCATGGACTTGCATTCTAAATATGATCCAATCCACTGTTTGTATCAAACTGATGATTTGTGAAAAAAACTTTTGGATGGAGACATGTGTCCCAAAATCCATCTGAGATCCACTCTAGTTCTGCGCTTGGTACTCATGGGGCAAACGGGTATAATCCTGTAAACACTAATATGTTCCTGTGGCTTACATTTTTCCTGATTATCTCAATACTGCTGTCATTAGTCTTCTGCTGAAGAAACGCAGCTGTCAGTGAGGTCCTTGGTAATGGCTGGCACATGATAAACTTGCCTTTTATGAGCAACATATGTGAAGAGCTTTACTTTAAATACCCTCTGTTATTAAAATATTCTGACTTTGTAATGTGTTGGTAGCAACACATGCCACTTCTATACTCCATATAACAATCTGACTATAAGCCATATTGTTGATTTGACTGGTTTGAAACTTTAATCAGCATGTTGACAAAAGCTACGAAAGATATTTTCTTTAAATGTCAGACATATTTAGTGATGGAATGGATTCATAGGGTCTTTAATGACTCAAGTGCTGTACTTGCATTTATTTGGATATTTTCAAATTAATTCCTACTGTCTTTTCTTTCTCTTTTGTAATGCTGTACTTCATTACATTCATATGTTACTTTGCAGATAAAGAATACACTAGTAAATGATTGTTGAAGATAAAACTATCCAACAGTCTATGAAGTCCTTAAAATCAGCTCAATCAGCTGCAGTCATGTAAGCAAACTCAAGGTAGTTTTTTTGTTTATCCTTTATTACAGGTCCTAAATCTTCTGAATTGAAAATGTTTGTTATACAAAATTCTTTGATTTCTTTTGAATGGAGACATTTTCCCCACAATCCATCAAAAATTACGAGGCCTCTGCTGAAGAACCCCCGCCCCAGTGAGGTCCTTAGTGGCTGGCACATGTTAAACTTTCATTTTATGAGCAACATTTTATCTTCAAATATGCTTTGTTATTCAAATATTCAGATTTTTTGTATTTTCTTATGTATTGACAGCAATACATGGTGCTTCCATTCAGCTGCTACAATCCTTTGTTAATTTGCAAACAAGGAATATCAATACAAAACACTATTAAATGATCCTCACAGAGCTATAATGCTATGTAAGCAAAACTTACATTAAGTAATTTACTTTTCCCTTATTAAAAGGCCTTAAATGTGGGGTAGGCAATTTTGGAGAAACCAGCTCGAGTGCGCTAGAATTTGAAAATACGCAACAAAATCTCCAACGATGCGTTCTGGGGCAGCATAGACAGGTCTTTTCTGTGTTAGAGTTTTACTCGGGTGTACTTTGAGGGTTTGTGACTTTGCAGACCGTTTACATGCAGAAAAACCTTCATAACACACAAGGGGACGGGTAATGACCGGAAAGGCATGACATGACCTTTAACCCTTGTGTTGTGTTCAAAAGCTGTTACTTGTCATGGTGTTCGCGGTACAATTTTGACCCATGATTTATTTCAGTCCAAAACACACACAAAAAATGACTATCATCCAATATTGTTTTGACTACATCATAACTAACTTATTATATATTCATAACCGTACAATCCTCTTGTCATTTTATTTTATGGCCCCAAAACACATTACACCACATATTGCACACGTGCATGTGTGTGTTCAGGTTCAAGTGTTAGTATATTCTTTGTGAAAGGTGGAGTTCCCATGGGGGGAGGGGGGCCAGAGGGAAGGGAGACCATGGTGCATGTTGAGAAAAAATATTGCTACAGTGGATGAAGGGGGTGGGGCCAGGGCCGTATCCAGGATTTCCTAAATACAGAGGTCCAAATATGTTAGGGGGGTTCGGGGATACCCCCCGAGATTTTTGGGATTTTCATGATCTAGTTAGGTGCTTTTTAAGTCCTGTGGGGGCTCACAAATTGGATAATATATTGATTTCAAACCATGTCAGTGGGCTGACATTATTTTTGAAATTGTAATGCATAAGAATCAGTTGATTGTTACTAGTAATGATCTGGACATGCAGAAGAGGCTACAATGATCACAAAACATTGTCAACATTCATTTTCCCTGTCACTCTCCTTTCCATAACCTGCAGCCTCTCTTCCATCTTCTTGAGTCTCTCTGTCTTCTTCCTGTTCATTACTCTCTCTGTCCTCTACTCTTTCTCTTTGTTCAATCTCTCCCTCGTTGTTCACTGTTTGCTCCTCCTCACTTGTCGCTCCTGCCACTGAATTAAAAGCAATTCAGCTATTTAGTTCATTTCACTTGTTTGTTTGCATTCTTTTTTTTACTTTAAATCAGTTTTGTTTGATTCTCAAAAGAGAACAAAGATGTAAGCAAATGGTGTTTTATACAATTGTATGTTATTATGACATCATAACTGCAATAGATGTATGTTGTTTTACAATTATGCCTATTGTAAATATTGTAAATGAAGACTATTGTTATAGATGTATAGATAGATAGATGGATAGATAGGGTTATTAAGCCTACATTCTTTTGTGTGACTGTACCTGCAGTTCCTCCCTGACTTCCATCACTTTCTCTCTCTCTCTTTCTCTCTGCCTGTCCTGTCTCTTCCTTACCAAAGCTGAGCTTCGACTGACGTAGTCTTTTCATTATATCTGAGTCAGTGTAAAAAGAAAACAATACAATGTTATATCTACAATGTTTTACTCAAATTGAAATGAAAGAACAGCATTACAACGTTTGTTAAAATGTAATCCTTCTGACATTGGATGAATGTAATTAACTTTAGCTCTCTAGCTAGTTTATTCACGCTATTTAAACCAAAGTATAGCCTAAAGCTGCAAAATAAGTTAGTGTGCATGTCGTCGGACGTCCACTGACTAACGTAGAGCGTTCACACAGGATCTGCTGGTCCTATGATGTTCTGATGAACAGAAACACAAGCAGCCCACTGGACTCAGATCTCTAGATACCTCATCACTCCTCCGCTGATCCGGTACAAGTCCGAGCTGCGGTGGTTTGTTGATACATGTAGTCTTCTTCTGTTTCCTTTACCGAAGCTACGTAGTTATGCAGCGCCCCCATCGTCAGTAAATGGAAGTACTACAAAGAACCCCGTTTAGTGCAATTATTTCACAAGTTTAGTATACACAGCTCGAAAAAAATTACCGAGGTCCGGACCTCGGTGACCTCAATGGTGGATACGGCCATGGGTGGGGCTGGGGCGTCTAAAGTCAAAGATGAATCTTGATTGGGCCAAATTTGACCTCGAGTCACCCACAATAATGCTGCTGGGCAACGCGAGCAAAGCGAAGCGACGGAACCACAATGCAGTTCGAGAAAGCGTGACGTCACTCCATTCAAAGTGAATGGGCAGAAGCGTTGACGCTTCAACGCACGCCGACGTGTGGACGGGCCGCCGGAGCTTACACACGGCGGCATGCGTTGCCGGCGGTCAGGTCTGAAGCTAGACCAACAACCAATCAGTGGCGTTTTCTCCCGGAGGCCAAGGGAAGCCAGGCTTCCCCTGTTTTTTCGGATTGTAGTTATAATTTAAATAAATAAATACAAACACTTTGTTTTGTTTCGATAATTCTCCTTTGCTGTGTGTTGCTGCCGGCCCGGCTCTCCCCCATTCTCATTGAGTATTTTACAAAGAGTGAAACAAACAGCGCCCCTCTAGATGTTATGGTGAAACAGTAGATTGCACTCACTGTTGCGAGAGGAGGCCAGCCGAATCTAGCTTCCCTTGGTGAAAAAAAATGGAGGGATTGACCAATCAGATGAGGCCCACGTGATGCCCCTGCCAACCTGTGATTGGTCAGGGCCATGCCAAGGGAAGCTAGCCGCCTCTTGCTTCCCTTCAGAGGCGGCTGGCGGCTGGCGATTTGATTGGACACTGCCATCCAATCAAATCACATCAACATCAGTTTTAATACTGTAACTGTCATCACCGCCGTTAGAAATTATCAAGCAAATGAAGCATTATGGAGGGTGGAGATTTGGCGTACTTAATCAAACATAACTTTACTAAACTTCCGCTACAGCAGCAACTACAAATTAAATCAGATGACAGGCAAATGCCCGCACTCGAGCTGTGTGTACGCAGAGGAAAAAGGGAGAGAATCGGACGTTCAATGAGGACAATTATGTCCGCACGGAGTGGCTAACTGGAAGCGCTAAACTTCAGCGTCTATTTTGCTGGCCATGTCTTCTTTTTGACAAGGATTCGTGCTCCCTGAACAATCCTTGGGCAACTTCAGGATTCATCGACTTTGCCAACCTGTCACGGGCAATTGAGAGGCACGGTAAATCCAAAAATCACATAGATTGTGTGATTGTCTGCATACATTAATAAGTAAAATGCTTAAATTAATAAGGAGAGAGTTTCAGCTGGAGAGTGCGTGCGGACCTGTCGGTTAGATAACAGGCGTGTGCAAGTCCTGCATCTGTGTGATACAAATGTGTGTAAAATGATACCGGGCGCTGTAATCACTCATCTGGTTACGTTATTGACCACCCCCCGACCCAAAAAATGGGCTTCCCCTACATTTTTCCCCACGCCACGCTACTGCTGAACCAATCACCTGAATCTCCCGCCCCGGACACACAAGCAGCGGTTTGATTGGCTAGAGCTTGTACTCGCATATTATTCGATTGGCTGACGCTTCCGTCAAAGCTTCAAAAGTAGAACATTGCTTTACTTTAGAAGTGAGCAACGCGGGCAAAGCTATGCTTTGCTCCCACAATGCAGTTCGGCGAAGCGTGACGTCACCCCATTCAAAGTGAATGGGCAGAACTCACGCTGCCGTGTGTAAGCTCCGTAAACTCCGAAGGGTTAAGTACAAGAGTACTTCTTCACCTCCGTAGACCATTGTAGCATAGAGGCCATAGTACAATTCTCTCATGTGATTTTCAGAACTTGATACATGATTCTGTAACATTTTATTCTTCATTTCATACTCTTGAAAATGTGCCGTGACCCGGATTCGAACCGAGGTTGCTACGGCCACAACGCAGAGTACTAACCACTATACGACAACGGCGAGCTATCTCCTGGATACACTGCGATTTAGGACGGTTACTGTAAAAATAAATTCCGTCTCAATTACCTGTAAAAATATGTTATCAGTAACCTAATACAAGTATTAGAATATAACGTATGTAACGTTACTCATTATTTTTCCGTGCCCTTTGGTTACTACAGTGGCCCTGAAGTGCAACACCACAGCATAGAGTGGCGAAGTCACGCCTCTCTACTATTTCGGAAAAATTATGTATTGAAGTCAATGGAGAGAGAAAACTTATCTTTCGATCCCGTTTGAATTGTGCCACGAATTACACATATGATGTTTGTCAAAAAAAATCATTTCCATGTCAAAAAAGTCACAGTTTGTCGTAAAACTGTTGAAATATAAGACTATGAAAAATATGCAACTAGAAAGACAACAAATCCTAACCCTAACTGATGTCACTTGTTTTCCTCCGCTAAATATAAGAGATAGCTAAGATAAGATAACTTTAACAACAAGCAATGGGTCTTGCTCATTCTTTCGCTTCCCGTCTGATGAAAGGACCAGTGGCTGGATCAAGTTAGCTACCTAGCTAGTAGCTAGCACGTTAGTTAGCATTACAGCCTTAGCCTTGTCATTTTTATTAGCCTTAACATGAAGTAACATTAAGTAACCCAAAATGTTAAACAGTAAGAGTAGTAGTCATATTTCGTGAACCCTTTGAAGAGTACTGTCACACCGATGTGATCATTCTATAATACACCATTTAAGCCCGGGGGAGAAATGCTAACGCTACATTAGCATCGGCGATCTTTTTCTACTTCATGCTATCTGCACAAATGGTTGACATTAAACATTAAAAAGATCAGGCAGTTCAGAGAGAATCAAAGGAAGACAGGCAGGCAGCTTTGCATGACATTCTTCTGGACGTGTTTCATTGTGGTGATAGTGAGGGTAGTCAATCCCTTGTTTAGCAAGACAGTAGTGACGGCCATCTTGGTGACGTGTGTGTGTTGTGTAAGACCAGTATGTAGTTCATTGACCGTTTCACACAAAACAAATTATTTATTTTTTGACTGGCAAAATTATGCTGTGGCGTTTTGTGAAATGCTGCGGCGTTTTGTGAAATGCTGTGGTGTCTTGCACTTCAGGGCCACCGTAGTTTACTTCAATATGTTGCAATGCAACTCAGAAACGCAGTTCAAGTTAAATACATGTATTAAAGTCGAGACTAGTTATATATGTAAGCAGGGTTCGAGTTATAAACTGAGCTCTATGGGGGTCTTTGAAACTAACGCGTGCACACACATACACGCACGCGCACACACACACACACCAATAATAAATATATGGACAGGGGTTACTATTTAAACAAATGTGCAAATGTATTTGGGAACCCTACCATGTCCACATATTTTGGGGGTGGACCTCAAATCCTCTAGGGGGGTCCGGGGGCATGAAACAGATGCCATCATGTAGACAGACAGTCACCCTGTGTGAGGCAAACCCACATTTGCGCAGCGTTGCGTTCACAATAGCCTACATTAATAAAAACAAAATCGCCAGGCCATCGGGAAACCTCCCGGTCCTCCCGATGGCCAGTCCGGGCCTGCCAGCAGACCTGCTACAAATTTAAATATGAAAAGGTTCAAGTATGCACACACACATCATCTCGGCTCGCGCAGCACGCTCACAGGCATAGATTGTGCAATAATGTATTGCGCACCTTGGAGGTGCAGTGCAGGCATATTGTCAGTGGCGGCGCCTGAGTATTTTTGTTGGTTAATCCATGGTAGGGCTAACCCATACAGAGGTGGGGCTCAAATCAGTATTTGCAATGTAATTACATACACGTTATATCGCCCCCCTTGACAGTGAAACGCCACACGTGAGGTTTAGATTATTTCCCTGTCTCAATCAAAATGGAACTGTATGAAATAAAACGGCACATTTGTCTTGTAGTAAATACAAAGGGATCACTGTGAACGTGACGTGTGATAGTACACGTTGAAGATCCAATGGGGATACTGAATGGCGGTTCCGACTGATCTCAATCAGTAAGGCATGACGCAGACCCAACGTTGCGTTGCTCTGATTGGCTGTAGGTATATTCAAATTGCATTCGGAGGCATTTTGATCTGACCGCGGCCGCGCTGATATTATAACGCGAGAGCATTTCCACACCTTTAGTGTATAACACTCCCCCACTACTTAGACTATTCCTTGCACCCCTCTTCTAGCATAAACCCGAATGGTCTTAACCATATTGCATCAGTAACGTGCACTTGTTGTTACAGCAGGATCAGTTTGTGTGTTGTGGACACGACCAGTATATTTTCGCAATCCGTGTTCTCAACATGCTTACTTTAACATAATTGTTCACGGTGGGGCTAAGCCATTTCTTGGTATGGCTTAGCCTGTAGCCTACCCCAGCCATACCCTGGCGCCGCCACTGCATATTGTCAATCAAGAGATGCGTTGTTTTTTTGGAAAACATGTTTTTATTTTAGCCTATTTACCTCGTTAACGTAAATAATATTCATTACATTGACACATGCATTATTTGTGATTAAAATAATGGTTGTTGGTAATGTATTAGCGACCCGCACAGATGTATGATTTCAGTAGGCTTGTTTGAGACAAGTGAGACCTGCGCAGTTGCAATCAACGTCTTGCTAGTGCGTTGCATGATGGTTAGTCATTTTGTCCGACTTGCTCTGGAGGCTCGCCTACATGAGACGTTGAAATCTCGCGGGACAAAGACGCCCGCAGCCTTGAGAGCGAGGCGCGACGAGGCGGCGCAGTTCCTCTCCACGGGCTGCGGAAGCGAAATGCTTGATGGGAAACGACTTGCTGGTATCTCGAGCTGAGCGCTCATTGGTGGTTTTTACCCCGTGCTGCTGATGAAACTCTCCAATTGGCTCGACAAAAGTTTGTTGTTGTTTTGTGTCAGTTTTGTTAAATATTGTACCATTATGTGCACCCTTGCTCATTGTGTCCTCGGCAGCACCACCGCATCTCTCCTACCACGATATAAATAAATATGCCTAATAAAGGCTAAAGAAAGCTGTCTACTACTGAGTTCTATTAAATGAAGCTACTAGTGGGACCTGGATGAAGACGGCGCTGAGAGACTCCCGCGTAAACTGAAGACACGGTATTTCTACAAGCCGTTACCCAATGTTTGGAGATAAGTGAACTGAGAGAAGACGTGTTAACGTGGATGCAACGTAAAAAATGGCCGGAGCAGGAACACCCCAGCAGATTTTATTCGATGGAACAGAAGATAAGTATGATCTGTGGGAGACGAGATTCCTTAGCCGTTTGCACATTTTGAAGCTAAAAGACACTATTTTGCGAGTGCCCACGGGTGAAGCCGCATTAGCTGCAGATCCAGGAAAAAATGAAGACTGTTATGCACAGTTGGTGAATGCCCTGGATGATAAGAGCCTGTCATTGATAAGACATGATGCCGCCGAGGATGGAAGGAAAGCCCTGAAATTATTGAGGGAACACTATTCAGGAAAAAGCAAGCCAAGGATTCTAAACCTGTATACATCATTGACCACCATACAAATGGCAGACAATGAAACTGTTACTGATTACATGATAAGGGCTGAGAATATAATTGCAGCTCTACGTGATGCAGGAGAGAACATGAGTGATGGGCTGCTTGTAGCCACCATTTTGAATGGACTGCCAGATTCATTCAGGCCACTGGCTGTCCATGTAACACAGAACGAGGACGATGTTACATTTAAAGACTTCAAGAGAAGACTGAGGATCTATGAAGAATCTGAGAAGATGAGGACGACTGGATCTATGGACAGTGTGATGAAGACTAACACAAGGCAAAGTAGACAAGGCACCAAGACACACAGGAAGAATGGAGAAGCCACTCTGACTTCAGTGACTTTTTACAAGTGTGGAGAAAAAGGACACATTAGAAGCAAGTGCACCCAGAAAGTGTGGTGCAGTCACTGCAAGAGCAACACACACACAGAGTCCCTGTGCAGGAAAAAGGGAAAAGAAGACGGAGCCAGGAAGGTTGCAGAGGAAGAAGAGGAGGACAACTGCGACCAGGATCATTGCTTCATGGCCAAGCAGGCAAACAGCGAGAGGCCATCAGCCAACGTAAAGAAGAAAGGCATCATGGTGGACGCCGGAGCGACATCCCACATAGTGAACGATATCACCAAGTTCAAGAGCTTTGACCACACATTCCAGCCCGACACCCATTCAATCGAGCTGGCGGATGGGACCAAATGCAGCGGGATGGCACAACGCAGAGGGACGGCGCTGATCTACCTGCTAGACAACGATGGACATCAACAAAGAGCACAGCTGCATGAGGCACTGTATATGCCGACGTATCCACATGATATCTTCTCAGTGGAAAGAGCAACAAATGGAGGAGCGACAGTCACTTTCAAGAAGGGGGACAGCCACATGATCACCAAGAGTGGTAACAACCGGTTTGACCTCCATGAAAGTGGTAATCTGTTTTACTTGCCAACTGTTCAGAAAAATGTTGATAAATGTAATGTGTGCCACGACATGCAAACTTTGCATGAAATGTTGGGACATTGCAATTATGAGGATGTACAAAAGTGACTGGGTGTGGTAAAAGGCATGGAGATAAGAGGCAGTGCAGTCAGGCCAGCACAGCTGTGTGAAATTTGTACAAAAGGAAAATTCACCCAGACAAGGAATAGGGAGCCAGACAGAAAGGCTACAGAACCTTTACAGCTGGTCCACACTGATTTAGCCGGTCCTATGAGAACCCCAAGCTTAGAAGGGCACAAATATGCACAGTCTTTTACAGACGACTATTCGGGTGCCATAACTGTTTATTTTCTCAAATCCAAAAGTGATGCAATACATGCCACAGAGAGGTTCTTGACAGACTCAGCACCTTATGGAAAAGTAAAATGTTTACGTTCAGACAACGGTGGCGAATTTACTAATAGAGAATTCAAATCACTGTTAACCAAAAATAGGATTAGACATGAGACATCTGCACCCTATTCACCTCACCAAAACGGCACAGCAGAGAGAGGTTGGCGAACCCTCTATGAAATGGGCAGGTGTATGCTGTTAGACAGTAAGTTGCCAGACACACTGTGGAATTATGCTGTACAGACAGCAGCCTATGTAAGAAACAGGTGTTACAGTAATCGCACAAAGAAAACACCTTATGAGATGCTCACAGGCAAGAAGCCAGACATGTCCAAACTTCAGAAATTTGGATCTGTGTGTTTTGCCTACACACAAGAGAAGGGGAAGTTAGATTCCAGATGTGAGCAGGGCATTTTTATTGGATATGATAAGAACAGTCCAGCTTATCTTGTGTACACAGATAAGGTCCAAAAACACAGGTTGGTGAAATTCACAAACAAGACAGCCAAAGAGAAAGAAACACAGACACCTGGGTCACACATTGAATGTCAGGACAGAGAGGTACACCCCAGGGTCCTTGACAATGAGGAAAATGTTGATGAAAAAATGGGAAATGCATCAGGTCAAAGTGTTCAAGGTGATGTTTCTGTGGCTGAATGTGAACAGCCAGGCACTGAGAGTGAGGCTAGAAAGAACCCACCTAGAGCTTGGAGAAAGCCAATGCACTTACAGGATTATGAGACTGAGGATACAGTAGACCAACTGGTAACATGTGTAGACTCTTGTTATAGAGCAGTTTGTGACATACCACAAAATGACCAGGAGGCCATAGGGTCAACCAAGTGACGGCAGTGGATCAATGCAATGGATGACGAAATGCAGTCACTAGAAGAGAATGACACATTCAAGATCACCCGGTTGCCTCTAGGCAAAAAGGCAGTGGGGGGTAGGTGGGTCTATACTCTCAAGTGTGATACTGATGGGTCAGACAAGTATAAGGCAAGATTTGTTGCAAAAGGTTATAGCCAAAAACAAGGCATTGACTATGAGGAAACTTTCTCACCTACAGCTGACATGACAACTATTAGAGTTGTCATGCAAAAGGCAGTGCAGGAAGATTTAGTTTTACACCAAATGGATGTGAAAACTGCATACCTGCATGCACCCATTGATTGTGAGGTCTATTTGGAACAACCTGAAGGTTATGAGAAAAAGTCAAAAACTGGAGAAAAGTTAGTATGCAAATTACAGAAGTCCCTCTATGGTCTAAAGCAGTCAGGCAGAAACTGGAATGCTCTGTTACATGCATATCTCACTGAAAATGGTTTTGAACAAAATCCTGCTGATCACTGTCAATACACAAGGGAAAAACAAAACGAAAAAGTGATTCTGATTGTATGGGTTAATGATCTAATAATTGCTGCTAACAATGAGGAGGTTGTGAAAAGTGTCAACATGATGCTCACTGATAGGTTTAAAATGAAAGACCTGGGGAAATTAAACAATGTTCTTGGTATAGATTTTAACCAGTCAGAGGGTCAAGTCACAATGTCACAGGAAAGGTATGTGAACAAAATGCTATCCAGATTTGGAATGCAAGATTGTAGGGCCAGAGAAACCCCATGTGAGTCTAAACTTGAATACACAGAAAATGCTGAAAAGATGGAAGAGCCAAGGATGTATAGAGAGACAGTAGGAAGTCTGATCTATTTGGCTACATGCACTAGACCAGATTTAAGTTTTGTGGTCAGTAAACTTTCCCAGCATTTTGCTGAACCAAGTGAAGAGCATTGGAGCACTGTGAAGCATGTGTTCAGGTATCTTAAGGGTACAACAGACCGTGGACTATGCTTTAAAAAGGATGACGCAGGTAAACTGGGCCTAATAGTCCATAGTGATGCAGACTGGGCCTCAGAGGGTACAGACAGACGTAGCACCACAGGGTACTGTGCCAGTCTGAGTGAGAGAAGCTCTCTCATTTCATGGAAGAGTAGAAAACAACCAACAGTTGCACTGTCTACCTGCGAAGCAGAATACATGGCCTTAGCGTCAGCCATACAGGAGTGTATGTATTTACAACAGCTACTCAAGGGTATTGATGAGTATCAATATGGGCAAACCAAGGTTTATGATGACAACCAAGGAGCTATTGCACTTGCCAGAAATCGAGTAAATCGGCAGCGGTGCAAACATATCGATATTAAATATCACTTTATCCGAGAAACTATGAACAGTGGGAGGATATCTTTGGAATATTGTCCTACTGACAACATGGTAGCTGACCTAATGACAAAACCAGCCACTAAGCTACAACTGAAAAAGTTTGCTCAGTATTTGTTTGGCACTTAAAGTGCAAGAAATGCATATATGTGCCATTGTATTTTGTTGTTTATTTTGTATTGAAGGCCAAATGGGGAGAATATTTGTTTTGTTTGTATTCTGTTATGAAAATGTACCACAATAAGCTAGGATCGAGTGGTGGTGTTAAATGTTGTACCATTATGTGCGCCCTTGCTCATTGTGTCCTGCAGAGGGCAATGTTGTCTGCAGTGCGTCCAGGACGTGACGTCACTGACTATACCTTGCACCAGCGCCATTTAGTCTAGAGGCTTCTCAATACTCAAATGTCCCCTCCTCGGTCCTCCGGTAGTGACCCGGAAATGAATTTCAGCGCGCCATTTTGAAGGACATCTCATTTCTCTAAATCAGTGCTTCTCAAAGTGTGGTCCGCGGACCACTGGTGGTCCGTGAGTGCCCCCTAGTGGTCCGTGAGTATATTGGTAACATTTCACATTTGAAAGAAATACATTTATTTAAGTTTTTCGCACTCTCGCGGGAATATCTCCGCAATGGAACGAGCTTAAGTTTCACTTTCGATTGCATGATATAGCCCAGATAAACACCTTCATCACACATGTTGCCACTTGTTTGTACCATTTTCAGGCGATTTCTAAAAAACGATGTGTTTTTGGATATTTGTGGAGTTAGGTGGTCCGCGAGTGTTTGTGATGAAGGTGTTTATCTGGGCTATATCATGCAATTGAAAGTGAAACTTAACCTCGCTCCATTGCGGAGATATTCCCACGAGAGTGCGGAAAACTTAAATTTATTTATTTATTTCAAATGTGAAATGTTACCAATATACTCACGGACCACTAGGGGGCGCTCACGGACCACCAGTGGTCCGCGGACCACACTTTGAGAAGCACTGCTCTAAATGCACACCGAGGATCGAGCGTCGAGTAGGCTCTCTGGAGGAGCTCGAGGATACACTGATGGTTCCTCCACGGATGCATTTCCGGGAACGGTGGAGGCGTGACGCACGGCCGGACTTATCTCAGCCAATGACAGCTCTGCATGCATCCCCTGGATATTATTTTAGAAACTGCTTTCATCGCGTCGCGATGTTTCCAGAGAGAACAGCTGTAAGGTCCATGCAGAAAGCAGAGCAGTGTGTATAATATCACTCAGTATAACAGGCCTACTCTCTTTATTTGCTTTAGTTTAGTAGATATCTACAAACAAAGAGTCGATATTTTTCTAAGACCATTGCTTCACATAATAAAATACACAACGGCTTATGCTTTAGGAGCTGTAGGTGTGTGTGGTACAGTGTGTAGGTGTGTGCGTAAATGCGGCGGACAGACGGGTCTCAGTTGGTTTGGTATCCTCTGCTTACTTTTAATAGGCCTACTTGTAAATACAACTTTTGGCCCGTAATTTCAATTCCCCATTTCAGCGACCAGAGAGAGGGGGGGATATATCCCTGATTGTATTACGTTATTATGAGAGTGCTCTCATACTTTAAATTGTATATATTTATATACATATATTTGTGTGTGTGTGTCCACATCTGTAGCCTGTTATTGTCTCATTATACCGCACTCTCAATGAATTCAAAGTAAATATGTGGGGGAACAATGTTCAGCTGATCTAACAGAGATACAGCGCTATGACAAAACACTCGACAGCTGATGCAGCTGTTGCCACGTAATAATGAACGGACGTCTCTTTAAAATGACCGCTCAGAGGAGAGGAGTTCACATTTCTTTAAACGTCTGCTGCTTCCCCTCCTCTCTCCTCGGTCCTCCGCCCGCATCTCCTGTGGGCGGGTCTAAGTCTCGAGGAGGGGAACCGAGGGGGAGTCGAGGAGGGGAAATGTGAGTATTGAGAAGCCTCTTATATGTCTAAGGCGCTGCCTTGCACTACCTGTGGCCTCTACCTTATCCGGTCAGATGTTGTTTGGATCGAATACAGAGCGGCAGCACAACCGCATCTCTCCTACCACGATATCAATAAATATGCCTAATAAAGGCTAAAGAAAGCTGTCTTCTGAGTTCTATTAAATCTCCACCGCAACGCACTCCACCTAACAAGTTTTACGTCGCCACATCCATTCCCATTTCTCATCATTGTTCCACAGTGTTTATCATCATGACATTAATATCTATATATGTTATACTATAATTGCACTGCTTACCGTTTTCATACTTTATACATTTTAGCATATTCATACACACTGTTCATACTGCTCACAGGCTGATATATAGTGTATTCATACCCCTCACTGTTTATTCATCATTCAATTCATTCTATATTTTATTCTGTCTATTGTGTACATTACTTTTCACTTTACTGCTTGTTGCACCTGGTTAGAAGCTAAACTGCATTTTGTTGTCTCAGTACCTGTAATATGTGCAATAACAATAAAGTTGAATCTAATCTTGAGCAGGAACAAATGTATTTACTTAGTACATATCTGACATTAACGATTAAACACATATGTGCATTCTTTATAAATGCAAACCGAGTCAAGCCGACTCCTGAGGTCGCGGTATGCACCTTAAAGTTGTTTGCAATCCGCCAAAAAACCGAGAGAAGAAGAAGACGAAGCCGACTCCGAGCTGTCCGACTTCAGGCGAGCTTTTTGAGACGTCCCCCGGCTGCGATCGGCTATTCTCGTCTACTTTCGAGGCGAGCCGCAACGCGTCTCGAACAAGCCTACTGCGTCCGTGGGAGCATGGGAGCTCAAACCCCTCCTTATGGGAGCTCAGCTCCCATTGGCTCCCACATAACTCGAACCCTGTATGTAAGCATGTGCTTCGTAATATATTTTTGTAAATGTTCTCTAACATTGTAATCCTGATAGTGTTAACCTGTTACATGTAATCCGTTACTCCCCAAACCTGTTAATGTATGCTATGCTATTAGATGTGTAAACATCAAATTATTATTTTATAAAACCACTCACATGACACTTTGCCCACAGTCCCTGAACAGTGAACACAGCAGTTGTTTATCTCGGGTCCTCTCCGATCTACGTCCGAGGCAGGCCGAGTGTTTCAGAAAGTAACTCGTTAATGTATGCTAATATTAGATGTGTAAACATACAATTATAATTTTATAAACACAAAATAATATCGACCATTTCAAAAGTGTTACTCGTGCCACAAAGTACACACTGTCAAACGGTGTGCCCCCGAACAGTGGTGAAGAAATACTGAAAACTACAACGGATTGCGAAACTGCTGTTGCATTGGAGACGTTGTTGAAGATGAAAGCAACCAGCCAGTAAGATAATTAAATACAATTTAAATTCAATAGGTCAACTAAAACCAATCATAAATGCATTAGTGGATTTGAAAAGGGATTAAATGAACGCCTGAAATGTTTGAAAATATTCTTAATCCCTGGGTGGAACATGTGAGCAACCGCACCTTTAAAACCGCTCACATGACACTTTGCCCACAGTCCCTGAACACAGCAGTTGTTTATCTCGGCTCCTCTCCGATCTAAGTCCGAGGCAGGCCGAGTGTTTCCGAAAAGTAACTCGTGGTCTCATTTGATTGGTGGGACGCTCGTCCAATGAGCCGCGGCCATCTGTGCAGGGCTTGCTGTTAAAATACTCAGGTTACATTTCCTCCAAGCTTTATTAGCTCGTTTCACCTCAAATCTGCTATTTTCTCCTCCCTGGCCCCGGTGAGAAGAAGCTGCCAACATGAAGCTAGCTGTAGCCATCCTCGCAGTTTTTGCATCGATAGCTGTCACTATTGACGCCACCGTGTACTTCAAGGAACAGTTTCTGGATGGAGGTACAGTAACTTTGAGCCAATTCATGTGTTTTTGTCCTATGTTTGAATGGTTGTGCTGTGAGACTGACTGCTTTTAACTGTTGGTAACTTTATCTTTCGTCATTTTAAGAAAAGGCAAATTTGAAAATTCCTTGCTGCATTAATTCAACCCATTAGAATAGGCTAGGCCACCTTATTATTATGTGTATTAGTCAACTGAGAGACACTCAGAAATGGCTAAAGTATTGCATTACAGTAACCTTAAAAATCGAAGTTCTGATATTATTTTAAAAATCCAACAGTAATACTCAATTTCGAGTTGACAGTGACACCCTTGTACACGAGTCCAAATATCCTTTCACTTTTGATATTGATGGCTTCCATACTGCCGTTACTTTCTGTTTAAACTACGTAACGTAACTGTACTGTGCAGAAACTGTTCGAATAAAAGCAGAAGTTCGATGAAAAGGAAAACAAAAAAGGGGGGACAGAAGCTTTGGGAACTATCCAGATAAGATATGAGCTCTATAAACTGTTAAAATTGTGGACTAAATCAGTATTAGTGCTGAAAAAAATGCAAACGAGACTTCGTTCACATCTATCCCCCTTGTCATTGCGCAGTCATCCTTAAACACTCAGACGTTTTAGGAAGTTGTCTACAAATTCAGTGCAGCAATTTTCAGTACATACAACAAGTAATATATTAGCTTTTCTTGTTAGTATACATTATTACCGAACTAAATTATATATTTGTGTTTCAGATGCATGGCAGAGCCGCTGGGCCGAGTCCAAGCACAAGTCAGACTACGGCCAGTTGAAACTGAGTGCTGGGAAGTTCTATGGAGATGCCGAAGCTGATAAAGGTAATTCCTCTGTCACCAAGACAAAGCCGTCTAATCATGCAAATGTAGGTAAAAGAGGTGTGTCTATATAAGCTGCTCTAGGTGCAGCCACAGGAACTTGAAATTGGTCTGCAGGTGTTGAGAACTCAACGAACCTGCCAAGGTTTTGCCTTAGGAAAAATGGGCCTCTAACACCACCAAATGTTCATGTATTTGATACACTTTTCTATGCTTGACAGGTTTACTCTGTGGAATGTGATGCCTAACTTTAGTGATTAGGGACAATGGAATTAGCACAACCCAGTTTTGACTCAGTTATGCTGGAACCTTTAGGGCTCCTGACATCCTGGGGCCAGTGTGCTGAGATGATGCAGGCTTATTTATATCCCTAAACTCTACAGTAACTCCCAGAGTAACCGGCGCACAAGAAAATCCACATTTTAAGTGAATAAAGCCATTTTTAAAAGGAAAACTTGCTCAAGAAGTAATAAGCACACGTCTGTTGCTAACAGATGTTGACTTTCTTCACCGTACCTACCCTAGGTCTCCAGACCAGCCAGGATGCCCGCTTTTACTCCACGTCGGCCCGCTTTGAGCCTTTCAGCAACGAGGGAACGCCCCTGGTCATCCAGTTCACCATCAAGCACGAGCAGAAGATCGACTGCGGAGGCGGCTACGTCAAGGTCTTCCCCTCTGACCTCGACCAGAGCAACATGCATGGCGACTCCGAGTATTACATCATGTTTGGTGAGTCATGCTGGACCTGAGTAACCGAGGCCTGACTACAGAACATGGCTGTTTTAAGAGAGCCCTTTGGTATTGCTAAATTCATAAACAAAACATGACCTTTGTCTCCAGGGCCCGACATCTGTGGATACAGCACAAAGAAGGTTCACGTGATCTTCAACTACAAGGGCCAGAACCACCTCATCAAGAAAGACATCAAATGCAAGGTAACTACGGCATGATGTCTGTTGCAATTGTAAGATTATAACATGGGTTTAAAGATTTGTACTCACTCTAAACTCCCTTTACCTCCAGGATGACGAGCTGACCCACATGTACACACTGATCCTGAACCCAGACCAGACGTACGAGGTGAAGATCGACGGTGAGAAGGTGGAGTCTGGCTCCATGGAGGAAGACTGGGACATGCTGCCCGCCAAGACCATCAAGGACCCAGAGGCCAAGAAGCCCAGCGACTGGGACGACAGGGCCAAGATCGACGACCCCGAGGACACCATGTCTGAGGTAGGACGTCAGGGCCCGGTGTGGATGGCTTGAAGCTAATTCAAAAATACGGAAGCCAACTTTTAAAAAACTGAAAAATCCAGATTCATGTCCATTGTGACACATTATATCAAAATGTGCTGGATGTCATCTCAAAGTATTTGCTTTCAGAATATGATACTGTCATCTCCATATTTTGAAAATGAATACGTCTTCAAGCTGAAAGGCGTATCGTAACAATGAAGGGTACTGGAGAGTGGGATCTTTCATTACTACAGGCAGTGTGTATCCTTGGGGAAATACACACCAACTATCATCTGAGCAGCTTAACCTCATACTAGAATAGTATTCGTCCTCTATGCTACTAGCTTAAAAACGAGTTAGCTTAATCATACCTGCTGTCTGTTGAACATTATGAGGGTGACAACCTGATCAAATAACACGTTTTGTTATAGACTAACAAAGATTTCAGACCCTCAATCACAGCTTATCTACTGGAGTTCCTTAGGAGGGTGAGGGGGGACAGAGCCCCCATAAAATGAGTCATTGAACTCTCTGTTAAAATGACTGTTAATATTTGTGTACTTTTTTGATATATGACAAAATTGTGTATTTGTGCAAGATGAATTTGTTTTATGATTCCTTGGTTTTTTCCTCTAATGACCCAGCTAACATTTTAGGGCAGAAAGAAAGAGTTTATTGAAAACTAAACTGACAGAAAAAAAGTAGCATAGTGCTAAAGTCTGCATAATTACATTTGAACAAGGTGTCACAGTTTATTATGAGCAATTCTGAGCTGACCGCTTGGTTAAACAGATTTGTGCCAGAAATGCCACATTGGAGATGCTAGTAGAACTAGTAGCTAGTGAGGAACAGTTGCTAAACTGAGCTGCTGTGTGTAATTAAATTCTGCATAGCTAATCTCACCATGGCATCTGGAAGAATGGTCATTTATGAGGACAGTCAGAGATGGTCAGTAGAATGGCTCGTCCAAAGTGAAATCAGACAGTCATAAAAAGCGTTAAACATGCCGTTGACAGAACAGGAAGTGTCATGCTTCGATACATTTCTTTTAAATTAGGCCTACTATATGTGCAATATGTTAGGTGTTGGACCGGCTAACAAAGGCATCTTTGGTGAACTGGTCTTGTGAACTGTTATGAAACAGGGAATTAGAGAAATAAAGTCAAAACGGGATTTATCAATCACATTATCGTAGGGCTGATAATAGTTCCCATAGAATACGTCTATGCGCCGTGCATCATGTTATTACATTGTGTTGATACAATAAGACAAGAGTGGAAGCTCTAATTCTGCTGTCTCTCAGGATTGGGAAAAGCCAGAGACCATCCCTGACCCCGATGCCAAGAAGCCTGACGACTGGGACGTGGACATGGACGGAGAGTGGGAGCCCGCC
The DNA here is from genome assembly GCF_902827175.1 of Gymnodraco acuticeps. NCBI lineage: Eukaryota > Metazoa > Chordata > Actinopteri > Perciformes > Bathydraconidae > Gymnodraco > Gymnodraco acuticeps. The sequence goes on along the minus strand of NW_022991154.1, from coordinate 7,796,186 downwards.
ATGATCAGTAACCCAGAATATAAGGTAAGGAATATACAGACTAAACGATTTGTTCAGCAATGTAAATCATATCTGTCGAGAGAAGAGTAAGGGCAGTGTCAGGGGTAATATCTATCTCATTTTGTCTTTGCAGGGCGAGTGGAAGCCCAAGCAGATCGAAAACCCCGACTACAAGGGAGCCTGGGTCCACCCTGAGATCGACAACCCGGAGTACACTGCTGATGCCAACATGTACAAGTTTGAAAAGATTGCAGTTCTGGGCCTGGATCTGTGGCAGGTAATGACTGTCGCCCCCTCAGAGAGTGTTGTCACAATTAATTATCAAGCCTAAGTATACAAGAAGACTTGTTCGGTCGAAGATAACAGAGACTCCTTGAGTAAACAATACTTATTTGCTTTGTGTCTTTGTTCAGGTGAAATCTGGCACCATCTTTGACAACTTCCTGATTACTGACGACATCAAAGAAGCAGAGGAGTTTGGGAAGGACACCTGGGGAGCTACTAAGGTAGGATGACTTCACTGCTTTAGGAAGAACCTAGTAGTGTTCTAAACAAAACAATATATGCGTTAACGTTTCATCGATTTACTTATGTGCTTAGTTTTCTTTCTTTTTTAAGTAAGAAAATACTGACAAATGCATATAAAACAATTAAACATATTTCTTGCTTGGACCAGACCACTAAAACACTTCTGACCTGAATTATAGTTCGTGTAATGATTGCACTCATTCATATTTAATTACCTCTTCATTCACTTATACCCTCACATTTCTCTGAAGCATGACACAAATTAAATTGCAGCAAAAGCTATTATCTAATTGTATCAGTTTGGTTTTGCTAACCAGCTATAATATAAAAGAATAGCAGGATAACGGCTGACTAGATCTAGCATCGCAAGCTATAGGTGACATATGTATTATGCGGCAGCAGAAAAAGTACAATTTCCAGGAATGGACTACTAAAAGCGCATCCAGATAAATTGTATAAGATTGTATGAAAATATTAGAATACATAATACTTTATGCAATATATGCATTACATGTTAGCCCTCCACATTGACTACAACTACTGCTTAACATTTAAAAATGTTGAATAAAAAAGAATAGCTTAAGAAAAGCCACCCAACTCAGTTGACACAGTGAACTTTAGATTTTATTTTATGATTTTAAAGTAATCAATGTAATTTAAATTGTTCACCTTTTAGTTTAATGTATTGATTATAATTCAAAACTCATAAGCACTTTAGCAAGTTATGGCATGAGATGAAAAATGCTTAATAAGCACCGTCATTTACATGATCCATGTTCGTTGGTCAACATTCAGTGTTTCTGTAAACGGCTGAATGGAGCGTCACTTTAAATGTTGAGAACACAAGGAATTGTGAGACGGCATTATCTGCTTTTTCTTTTGTAAACAATATGCATTTCTTATCTAAAGGGGACCCCACGGGAAGTGTTAAAGGTCCTTTTCTATTATCTAGAAAATGTAAACGTATTTTATGATGTATGTACAAGTTCTTTTAAGTCGTTTCACTCCATTAGGAAGCTAACATGACTATTGGACCGCAACCCAGGAAGCATCTATTCCAGGAGCACTACGTCCTTGATTGGGTGCTTTTGAGTACCTGTTGTTTGTAGCTTGCCTGGTGAAGCACATAATGCAGGTGTTGTTATAGAATCAGGGAAGTCCATGTGCTAGGTAATGACACACCTGTGTTCCCAACGCATCCCAACAACTTGTCTTGTTTTCCCAACAGGGACCAGAGAAGAAGATGAAGGACGAGCAGGAGGACATGGAGACGAAACTGAAGGAGGAGGAAGGGAAGAGCAAGAAGAAAGACACTGGAGACGAAGAGGATGAGGAAGACGGCGAGGAGGAGGAGGACGAGGAAGACGAGGGCGAGCAGAACGAGGAGACGGACGAGGACGCAGGGGTGGAAGAGGAAGACGTCAAAGACAAGGACGAGTTATAGAGGATAGACTCTGGCCTTTCATACAAGCAGCCTTTTATTCAGGTCTGGGGGCGGGGGAGGGGTCAGGTGGGGTCAGGTCAGATTTATTTTTTATTGATTCCCTTGCTGCTTTTTTTTAGCATTCAAATCAGAGAAGGGGTGAGGGTTTACATGTTGTTTTCCAGTTTGTGTCTTCTTTGGTTGAGCAATCGAATGTGATTTACATGGTGTGTGTGTGTGTGTGTGCACTCGGAGCCAATTCACTTTGTTTATTTCCTTTGTCGAGTTGTCTAGTAAATTGAGGGTCTGATGTTTTACGTTCTGCACTTTTATGATGCCTCATTGTTTATTTCTTAAATGACCCCATCATTATTTATTTAATCATTACATTGATTTCCCTAAGTCTCCAAAGCTCTGATTTTGGGCTTACCTGCTTTCTCCATGAGTGTGTGATGTGTGTTTGAGAGTGAGACTGCATTAGATGAGCTGTGATGTGTGCAATCAAAATATTCTCATTGTTCTGAATGACTGTCCTGTGGATGCACACTGTTCAGTTACAGTGAATAAATGAAAGCCCTCTCTACCAGCTCACGCGTGTTTTCAGTGGTAGGGGTCAGTCTCATTTCAGTGTGGTGTGAAGATGATGTTTCATAGATGGTGGCAAACACAATCGGACAGCAAGCATCCACCCTTGTTTTTACTCTGTGTTTTAACATTTTCAGTATCTGTGCAAACATGATACCCACGTTTTGGATGAAAATGTCTTCCCCTATCTTTCCAAACCTCTGATGTATATCTGCAAAAACGTTTTTCCCCAAAAATGTAGAGGCTTTTCTAAATAGGATGAGGCCATGTGAAGGCCCAATACATACAATGTCTTCTTGTGACACCCTTGTCCCATTTTGTATACCAGTATGTAGTATATAGGTAATGGTATTATAACCAGTGGTAGAAAGCAACTAAGTACATTTACTAAAGTAATGTCGTAATTAGTACACATTTTAGGTACTTTCATTTTATACTAGTTTCTACTTGTCTACATTTTGGAAGCAAATATTGTGCTTTTCACTCCTACTTTTATTTTAGATTCAGATTCTGACACAGAGAAACATGTGAAATAGGATTATTTGGTATAGATTAAACTTTCCAAAATTATATTTAGTAACTAAAACCATGAGTTGTTCAACAGAACATTTATTATTGTTTTTTGTTCCAAATATATCACAGTTCCAGCCTCTTAAATGTGGAATATGAATGAATTCCAATTTTTCAATATAAAAATGCCCCTGGTGAGAAAAGAAGAATGGCCCGGTTAAGATGACCCAGGTTAAAATACGATGACACTATTTTATCCAGTACATTTACTCAAGTAACGCACAAAACTAAAGTTTTAGGGTACTTTTAACTTTACTTTATTATTTCCATTTTTAGCTACTTGTACTTCCACTTCACTAGAGGGACATGTACTTTCTTCTTTCATCTTTCTTTCAGTCTTTATTTCGAACAGATTAAAAAATAACAAATGTGAAAAACAGAATACCGTATTGTTATAATACAGTATTTATCCACATTCATGGTAATATTTGTATATTCAACAAAAAAACAAAAAATGTCTTCATATTAATAATAAATCATAACTGCACTACATTTATTTGACCCTTGTAGTTACTTTTAACATAAATACAATTAACACAGTATGATATTAACTACTAATTTACTCAGTACTTTTAGCTCTATATTGACGAATTACAACATTAAAAAACCCTTATGATTTTCTAATAGTAAAAACAGAATAATGTAATATTCTGAAATACAACATATTTATAAGAGGCATTCTGCACAGCGAATAAGCTGTTTTTGATACTTGAGTGGTACATTAGCTGATACTACTTCTCTACATTTAATTAACATGTTCAACACAGGACGTTTACTTGAAATGGAGTATGTTTAGAATGTGGTATTAGTACTTTTACTAAAGTAAAGGATCGGAGTACTTTTTCCACCACTACTACTATTACTGTCTAATTTATCTCCGCTCTCGCGATATTTCCAATAGAATTTGAAGGCGGCAGCGTGTCGTGCCCTGCCTCGGCAGCAGATGGCGTCCTTGCCCCGCCCCCCTCCTTACACGGCTCTGAGACCGCTGAGTCACATACATTAGCCAGAGCCAGATAAATTGATACTGTGCGAAACGAGGGGCTACTCTGGAGAAATTGCCGTTGTGTGTACACTGACTTTGAACCAGCTGCCTCTGACACCGCGTCGCAAGATGCTGATAATAACACTGAAGACCCTCCAACAGCAGACGTTCAAAATAGAAATAGACTCAGAACTGACGGTGAGTAACGGTAGAAGTTAACGGGGCTGAAGTAAACACGGTCAGGCCAGCACTTAGACTGGTATGTTAGCTAATGTAGTGTAACCATAGAGAGTGTAACGCTAACCACGTTAAAGGCTGCTCAACTCTTTAAAGGAGATTACTCGTTTGTTGGTTTTAAAAAGTATCGTCACGTCACTGGGACAAATATGTAGTCAAACAAGTTAGCAAACATGCAGAACCTGAGTTCATGTAAGGTAATGTAGCTAGAAGCTGCCAGGGCAAGGCGGATATTAAGCAAGTGTCCCTTCAAAGTAAAAGTGTAGCATGATTTACAAGAATATCAAAGCACACTTTGTACTCTCTAAAAATAACATTGTAACTGAACTAATGTTTTTTATTTACTCCACAATACAGTCAAATAGTCTATATAGTTTGTATGTCTTGACGTTGCTTCTTCTTGACACGATACTGAGGTTTTATTCTGAAAACTCTGACCGGATATGTTTTCTGTGTGTTCTGGAGCTTGACAGTGTTTGACTTGTTACAGTGGCTCACCATGAATGACGAAGCAATATTTCACAATTCCTTTCTGTTAATATTGTAAAGGGAAGGTTTATTTTTACATGTTTATATAAGAAAAATGTATTTTCGAATAGTTGTAATCATATAGTAATTTTATATTGGGTGTATTTAATTAATTCCTGTGAAGTGTGATCATGACAACAACAAATGAGACATTTGCATGTAGCATTACACTTCTGTAAGTTAATAGGATGACATGTTTGGCTTACAAAACAACTGTAAATATTGTTTTGATGCCGATCCTTGATGACCATAATATTTATTGTCAAACATCTCAGTTTATGACTCAGAATCAGGTTTATTGCTTATTAGTTTTACACATACGAGGACTCTAATTTGTTTTAAATGGTGCATATATAGACAGAGAAAGAGGAATAAGTTGTAAAAAGTAGCTACAAAATAAAGTACAATTTTTAAAAGATTATAAAACAATATAGAGGATATTTTCACGAAATATAAATATACAAAGAACTAAGTACACAAAAAATATGACAAATACTATGGTTAAAAGTTGAGTTCTGTGCAGTTCCATTCTTTCTTCTATGGCTCATTTGTACACTAGTGCAGTTGGTTAGGGGCTATACTGATACTGGTGTTCTTGTAGATACGCAGTGCAGTGACCACATAGTTTCAAAATCTATATTGTCTATCTATCATCAAATATGGTAGCCTTTATGACAGTAAAAGAAAGAATATCGTACTAACTACGCCAGTATTTAATTCTCCCAATTTGTTTTTCTAAGTGTATTTCTTCCAAACAGACAATGATTCCTTTTTGTGTTTTGCAACCAGTGACATGGATATACAAAACACACTCAGACACAGTACGCAGACAAACTGATTACCAAACTAAATCGAAGTCTTCGCTCTCCATTTACAGAATACAACAAGTCTAGCCAGCTGGCAGCTTCTAATGAAAGATAGAAGCTGCCTAAGATTTACTTTATTGATCCCAATTTTGGAAATATTTTCATCATACCAGCATGTAAACAAGGCATTGCACATCATGTCAAAATAAACAAACAGAAAATATAAACATCTTAAAAATTAGAAAATAAAACAAAATGTAAAAGTCAAATGTATACATATTGACAGTGAAAGATAAATATATATAGACTATTTGTCAAATATACATTATTAAGGTCCAACTTACAGCTAACCAAATGTAAACGTAGGATATTATTCACGAGTCCAAGTCACTCTCGAGTCACCACTCTCCGAGTCACCTAGGGAGAGTTGTAGTCGAGTCCGAGTCCAGGACTTGAGTACTCCATCTCTGGGACACTATTATATACAGATGGGTGAATTATGGTTGTACAAGGGAACAAAATGATATTGTATTGTACGTAGATTAGACATTCTAGACAGAAACCCCAATATACAAAGAACCAGGTGTGGTTTAATACAGGTTTTAGTCACAACACTTATTCTCTGGAGAACATCCACCTTTTGAAAAGTAACAAACTTCACAACGGTATGACATTACCATCAACAACCAACACTCGGTGACATAGTGTGACATTTGGAGGTAACCCTCCCACTAATATCCAAGATTATTCTGACAATGTTTTTAGGTGAAAGCCCTGAAAGAGAAAATAGAGAAGGACCGAGGAAAAGATGCGTTTCCCGCTGAAGGACAAAAACTCATCTATGCCGGTGAGCCTGACAACACATACTGAATCTAGGAAAATGATTGACATAAAACTGAACTTTGAAGCAAATTGTGGGCAAAAAGTGACACCCGTGTTTGTTTTGTTTAAGGGAAGCTGTCCTATTCTCAACTGTGTCACAAATATTTTCTCACTTGCTATTTCGGTCACAGGCAAAATCCTTAATGATGACACCCTGCTGGAAGAATACAAAATCGATGAGAAGAACTTTGTAGTGGTCATGGTAACGAAGGTGAGTAATCAATGAGTTGTAAACATTGTGATTTGGTTCGGCAACTATTGAAATTTCAAACACTAGAGTGTACGTGAGGGATAATGTGCAGTGAGGTGGTCGTTATTGAACAAAGAACATGGGGCCTAACGCGAAGCAAGTATATGACGACCATTCCCATGCTCTATATGGTCTGGTACGTTTAGGGGTTGATTACATTTCAAAATCAGTAGACCTTGTTTTCCATTTTTACTAACACTCTCTTTTCAGGACAGGATTACCAAAACTGTGAACCACGCATAAAATATGTGACGTGGAGTGTGTAAGAACATGTTGAGCTGTAAACAGATGTTCTCCCTATGGATTTTACTTGGATGCCTTTTGTGGTGTGTTTGCACTGGGTTCGCCTCTGATATAAATAATGACACGAATAGGGACATGGAATGTACAGCCTGGTCTAGTAGAGTGAAATGGAGAATGGATTGCTTCTACCTCTGATCATTATATCCACACAACATTGATACATTCTTATGTCTTTTTAGCCTAAACCAGCCCCCCCACCAAAGACAGCCCCTCAACCAACTCCCCAGCCAGCTGCAGCTCCAGCACCATCCTCCGCCTCAACATCGGTGCCCCCCACACCCACACACTCGGTGTCTGCAGCCACGCCTGTCCCACAGTCTGCGCCCCCCTCTGAATCAAAGCCCCCAGTCCCAGAAACCCCTCCCCTGGCTCCTGTTGAAGCTCCAGACTCCAGTACAGCCCCAGCCCCTACACCAGACTCTACTCCAGCCCCTCCTCCAGCTCCAGAGGCCTCGGCCCCTGCAGATCAACCCCCCCCTTCTGCCAAGCCAGAAGAAAAGCCAAGAGAAGACCCTGGGGATGAACCGTCCGCCACCCCACCAGTCTCTTCCAGGTTGGAAAGAACCAATGTTTACATAAACAACATATTTATGATCTTTTAAAGACATTCCTCACATCAGGCGTAGTGACCAGACTGAAACGTCCCATCAGGAATTGCAATATCATTTCCCTCTGTTCCCCTCAAGGCAACATTGAATAACTAGTGATCCCGTAACCATTATCATGTCCAAGCATTTATTTCCCAAACACTTTGGTTAATAAATAAATACCTGCACAACTAAGGACCGTCCCATCAGCCACAGCTGTACTATGGGTTTCATTTGAATGCACTCATGATAAATGAAGGTAGTACACATCACACATGTAGGCATTGTCTCTGTGAGCATCTTAGCATCAGCAGCCTCGGAGAGCTATGTAGACTTCTTGGCTTTTTACCTTAGAATGTCGATGTACTCATGTTTTTTGTTGTTGTTTATTTCTCTCAAAGCCTTGTTGATGAACTGGATCTCCTTGAAGAAGCAGCCTCAATACTTGGTAATACATTTGTGATTGTCATTCCCTCTGTGATAAAGGAAACATTTCTACAGTACTGATTTCACAGTGCCTGGATTATTTTGGGCTTTTTGACTGAAATATGAAGTCCAGCTGAAGATAGTAAGGAAAGTGAAATGATTGATTACATGGAGCAAAAAGGTAACGACTCAGCCATGTGAGCATGTGCAGGATAGACAGGACAAGTATTAGAGTAGTAGTGCATCTGCATAAAGAGAAATATGCTGCATGTGTCGTTATATTTACAATATTGTAATCTCTTTGAAACAATTCTATTAAAATCAAACTCTAATGAAAACCAATACAAAGTGTCCGAAAGAGGTCTACAGCTAAGTGATGACTATTTGTGAAATCCAGGCACTGATGCACTGTGAAAAGCTCTCATTCCTCCCACAGTCTGTTTCGACAAAAACACACACACTAACACACAGATGTCTGCAAATGAATGCAGGGCACAGGTGTGACTCACCGCTAACTCAAATGTTTGCAAAGCTTGATGGGAAATGTGTTTTATAGAACAAATGTGACCTTTTTCCCCTCTGGCGTACCTTTCCTTATGTTTCCACAGTGACAGGTCCAGCCTATGAGAACCTGGTGTCAGAGATCATGTGTATGGGCTATGAGCGGGAGCAGGTGGTGGCTGCTCTCAGAGCCAGCTACAACAACCCCGACCGGGCCGTGGAGTATCTCCTCATGGTGAGGGTTCAGCCAGACCGTGTGTTGGATGTCCTTAAACCTACTGCCCACCCCTGTGTTTAGTAAATGTCTTTGATCTGCAGGGTATCCCAGCCGATGCCACTGATCTGCCCCCTCAGGAGCCAGTGAGACAGAGTGCTCCCACCAACCACCCCGCCCCGGCTGCACAAGAACCACAACCACCCCCACCAGCCTCAACCAGTGAGATCACACGTTTATCAACTCTATTTTTGCAGAATCGTTTTATGTGTTTTTTATTTAGATTTGATTATATACAGCCATAACAAGAAAAACAGCAATGCTAATGTACACGGAAAAACACCATGATAGAAGTGTTAATTTATTTCATGCAATAAAATGCTACTGGTCTATTTCCTGACATTCGTAAGCCTGGCTGCTCCATGGTAACAGTCCTTTATATATCAGCTTCAATTTGAAGAGGTGTCATGATGTGTGAGGTCTTTTTTATGCTAAACTATTCAGAAACATTTCATATCTGGTTGTTTTGTCTATAAAACATCTTCCAGAAAATGTACTCTCACCCTCTAAACAGCCCTTCCCCTCCCCAGCAGGGCCAGTGTCTGGCAGCCAGCTCCCCTCTGCTGGGGGGGGAACCCCCCCCACAGGGAACCCCCTGGAGTTCCTGAGGAACCAGCCTCAGTTCCAGCAGATGAGACAGATCATCCAGCAGAACCCGGCCCTGCTCCCAGCTCTGCTGCAGCAGCTGGGCCGAGACAACCCACAGCTGCTGCAGGTAGTGCGCACACACACACACACACACACACACACACACACACACACACACACACACACACACACACACACACACACACACACACACACACACACACACACACACACACACACACACACACACACACACACACACACACACACACACACACACACACACACACACACACACACACACCAATGATGGGGATTCAAGTGTGTCTGATCTTCTTATAGTACGATCTGTCAAGTAAGGGATTATGTGCAGTAAGCCGGTCATTAATTAAAATAACCCCGACAGGGTGAGCAGGTGTTCTTTTCTCATTTCTGATCACTACCAGAGACGGGAGAAGTACTCAGATCTTGAACTTGAGAAAAAGTAGAAGTACCAGAGTGTAGGAATACTCTGTTACAAGTAAAAGTCCTGCATTCCAAATGTTACTCAACTAAAAGTACAAAAGTATTAGCATCAAAATATACTTAAGTACTGGTCCATTTCAGAATAATATATATGATATGTTTTGATTTATAATTATCAATCATTCAAGTGTTCTCAAAGCTGGTAAAGGTGCAGCTAGTTTGAATGGCTTTGTATACTGCTTGTGGATTTACTCCAGGTGGAACTAAAGTCTGATTTAAGGGTTGATTATATTTCACATCATTCATCCAATTCTGTAAAGTAACTAAAGGTATTCAATACATTTAATGGAGTAAAAGTACATCATTTAACTCTGAATTGTAGTGGAGTAGAAGTACAAAGTAGCATAAAATGAAATACTCAAATAAAGTACAAGTATCTCAGCATTGTACTTTAGTACAGTACCTGAGTTAATGTACTAAGTTACTTCCTACCTCTGATCACTACACATTATCCTGCTTATTACACAGCTACTTACTAAATGAAACTACTTGACTCTAAACAGTGATTTAAAGATGATTTCATTGATTTACAAAGTATTGTATTGCTTCAGTTACAAAAAATAGTATTTTCTACTGTGAATCAACCTTAATTCAGAGCATCCTTAGCAACGCTCTGCTATCGAAAAAGAACAGGCTGCTGCAATGTGCAAATTGACCAATCAGAACCGAGTATTCAACCAAGACTTGAAAAACCCCAATGTTAACAGAGCAGTAAAGGAAGTCATTCTGTGCGGACGGTTCAAAGAAGCTTCAGTGCCGATCTGGGAATAAACTACAAGCACTGTCTCGACATTGACAATTCAGAGGACATTTCTGCTTGCTATTTTCTTTTTGATGTACTCCATTTGAAAGTAAAAATATGACACATGTTAGCCATGTGTCACACAAACACACTTCTTTAAATACAATTGTGTACTACATTATTAGTACTACAAGAAGTGTTCTTTAAACTGCTACATCAGAAGCTATTTGAAGTGAAATTCTGCATGATATATCTTTTTAATCCAAATAAATAAGGACAAAGTATATATTCAAATACTATTTAGCAAAAGTGAATAATGGAGTTATGTAAGAAAAGTCTGACCAAATACATTGAACTACTCAACTCTTAATTGACCCTCCACCATAATGTTTCAATGTGTTGCTTTCTCATTAAGCATACAAGGACGACAGCTGCATACTGTATGCCAGTGGTTCCCAACCTGGGGGGCGCCAAAGATCGCAGGGGGGGCGCCAGGCCTCAGATGATTTGAGGCCAAATATCATGTTTAGACTTTTTTTTTTTTTTAACTTTTTTTTTACATATAATTGTAAGGCAATACATGATTGTCACTAAAAGCCTCGTCTCTTCATTACAATAAAATATAAAAAATAATTGACTAATTAATTTTAATAAAAAATCAAGTTAGAATTAAAGGCATAAAAAGACAGAAATGTATAATTCTTTCTTTAATATAAATGTTTCTTCTGCCCGTAAAGTGTCCAAACCAGGCTTTTCTGGATAAGCGCATTTTTAAAACAGTCATTGTCCATGCCGGTTTCAGTTGGATTATTTGTCACAGTTGCTCCAATCAGATCGGTCTCCTCCATTTTGTAGATTATTTACGACTTTTGAATCCACATAAACACATCGGCAAAATCCGGCTTACTTTGAGCATGTGTTTTAAACAGTTTAATCCCTTTGTGAATTGTTCCCACTTCCGCGCCGTCCTTTCATTTCTTCATACAGCGGGAATCCAAATGAATGAATCCTGAGTCCAATAACCATCAAAGTCACTCCAATAGTGCTCCTTAATTAAGCTTTCATCCTCCTTTAACAAAATACTTCACATTCATCCAGTTTGTGACAGTAGTTGTAGCATTTTGAGACTTTTAAACTTGAATAACCGCTGTTGCGCACCCCCCCCTTGTGTGTGTGTGGGGGGGGGGGGCGCAACTTCCAACAGGAGTCATTTGGGGGGGGCTCTTGGGAAAAAAGGTTGGGAACCACTGCTGTATGCAACCCTGTGTTTTACAAACTAACCATAATCTTACAAAATCATCAACGTAATTTTACTATGTCTACTTCAAATTCTTAGAATCATCTGGTTTGTAGTTATTTTTGCTGGGGAGGAACCTGTCTATTAGCTGTAGTATTTATATTGTCTGTATTTATCGCTTACAGCAAATCACGCAGCACCAGGAGCGTTTTGTGCAGATGTTGAATGAACCAAGACCTGGAGACACGGAAGGGGAGGGGGCCGAGGGCCAGGGGCCACCACAGCCCAACTACATCCAGGTCACCCCCCAGGAGAAGGAAGCCATCGAGAGGGTCAGTTACCACTCTGTGTTCAGTCCCATTGAATTGATCTTCTCTAAATGCAGCAACTTGATCAAATGGGTTAAAACTCATTCTGCTTCTTAATGCTTTGCTCCAGTAATAAAAGCTATGCGAAAATATTTCTTTTTCTTTTCAACAAGTAGTATTGTATACACTGAAGATGAATATTGCTACATGTATTTGAATCCTGGTGTATGGTGTACATCATAGTGCTTCAATGATTGATGATGATACTGTTATAATGGATCCTGTTGTGATGTGTTTATCTGTAAGTGAGTGTAGCCTTACCAGCAGGGTTGGGCGGTTTATTATAAAAATGTATTCTAATAATTACTAGTTACCTTTAAAACAAAGTCATCCGTAACCTTATATATCACAATTGAAAGTAATGTAACTTGCCACTGTTACTTTCCATTACTTTTGGGTGACGTCAATATCATATGCAATGCAAATGAATACAAGAGAAAATAAATATATATACTTCAGTGTATTCTGTAAGACAACAGAACAATGTAACCTTATTATTATTTAGTATCAAAATATGTCTTCTGCTCAGAGATTTTATATATAGGAAAACCTGCCATTCATGAAGCATTCTCAGGCAGTATCGTATAGAGCAACCATGAGCACATACTGCAGTTTAAAGAAGTAGAATCTGAGCTGACAGAAAATGCTCTGTTTTAGTCAATACATACAACACACATAAAGGGAAAATCAAATTCAGGTAGTAGGCATATGGATTCCAACTTAAAGTACAGAACATTATAACTTATTTATAGTTTTACAAGAATACCTATTATGCCTGAAACGCGTCCACAGTACTTTTAAACAAATCAGGTGAGACCTCACTCGTGGCATGAGTGAGGTCTCACTTTGAGAAAGTGTTTTCATTTGTGCAAATGTATTTCCCAATATGTTTTTCTTTTTAACTGTAATCTTATACAGTTAACCCTTTTATATCCTAATTATACCGTTACATGTAATCCAGTACTCCGCAAGCCTGATTACCAGTAACTGTTTCAGAGTGCCTTTCTGTTATGTGTGTGTAACATAAATGTGTGTTCTGTTCCAGTTAAAAGCGCTGGGCTTTCCTGAAGGCTTAGTCATCCAGGCTTACTTCGCCTGTGAGAAGAACGAGAATCTAGCTGCTAACTTCCTGCTACAGCAGACATGGGACGACGAGTAGCCCCACACACCTGACACTTCACCAACAGAGGGCAGCAGAGTCCATGACAGCCAAACACAAGGTCCATCAGGGAGGGGGCGGGAGGAGGGGGACATTGCTGTTCACGCCATAGGACTGAGGATGAAGGGGGGTGAATGTGATGATGATGATGATGATGATGACATGCTGAAACTGTGCCTCACTGCTGCTATCATTACCGCTGCTGCTTGTGCCCAGTGATCACACTGAGAGAACAGTCTGCATCACCTTCACAAGAGTCGCCTGTAGAACATGTTAAACTTACTCTACTGTACATATACAGTGCACACCACAGGGTGCATCTGTTGTGAATATATTCATGACTTCAATGGGAATTTGTGAACTCTCCATGTTGGGTTTAACTGGAAATGTGATGCAAACTGTTAACTGTTTGAGAGCTAGCATTGCTTTATATTAAAGTTCAGGTCTGATTGTTTTATCACCATTACTGTGCTTCTTTAATACTTGGTTAAATATCCGATACAGTTCAAATATCTCAGACTCCAAACAGCACCATTTCCATTGTAGTATTGATCTTTCAGTAACCAGTCAGATGTTGTTCTGCGGTTCTATTAAGAAAAGGATACCTGCAAGGTGATTGGATGTTCTAAATGTTTAGACAATAACTCAAAATGTTGACTTATTAGTAAGTCAAAATAAGATCTGATTTATTTATATGGTATTTAACACATTTTGAGATAATACTTAAAGTGGCCCTATTGTGCTGTTTAGGGTTTTCTCTCCCAGACACACACAACTGAGCAGCTAACCAATCAGAGCAGACCGGGCTCTGGTTTCAGACAGAGGGTGAAAAGAGGTGCTGCAGCACAGGCAGTATGAGACAAATAAAGAGCTTTTTGAACATTGAAGCATGGAGACATGTCACAGTAGAGGCACTACATGCACAATAGGGCCTCTTTAATAATGTTTACCTAGTTCATCAGATTTGATTTTGAAATACTATACTATTTATTCTTTTGTTGATCTTGACTTTTTATTTTGGAAGAAATTCGGCTTAGAAAAACAAAGACATTTAAAGCTTGGTATAATCTGTCTCCTTGCACTCGATTTAAAAGATAATAAATCAATTGTTCAGTGAAGTCACAGTGTATTATGATCGCTTGTCGTCCAGATTACGTGTGCTATAATATTTGGTCAGAGAAGAAAACACTCAGCTCGATTTGTCAGTATGGTTTTCTTGTGTGGAGGGTTTGTTTTTCTTGAAGATGAAGGAATTTGAAGATTGGTCATGATGTGCAATATAGCATGTTTTTGTGAGCTGAATATTTGAAAAAAAGTGTTTTTCTTCCATAATATTTTATTTGTTGGAATGATAAAATAGTCCATGTATGCATCCCAAAGCTGTAAGAGTTTGAAGCATTGGTCCTTTTGGTTTTTAAAGACTTCAACATGTTTTATTTTTCTAATGGAGTTATATAGTTTACAATCAAATGTATTGGATGGACAAGTGTTGTAGGATTGGGGATCATAATTACAGTTTTAATTATGAAGTCATTGTTTCAGAAGTGGGCTAAAGGGAATTCAAATAACTGCTAGATGCCAACACCATTGTTGTTTTAATCTTTCAGCATGTATTTTGATGTCTCTCCTTTTAGTTCTCCTTATTATGTTTGAACTGGACATTACTAGAAGTTTTGTATTATATGGTGAATGGGTTATACACACTTTGGGGGGGAAATGCACTTTACTGTGACATATGCTGTTCTTAAACTGCAAGGGGTTGTTGCATGAGATTGTTGCAGTTATTTATAGCATGGCAGTGGGTTGGAACGATGAAGGCACCAGGGTGGTGAAGCTCTGATCTCAGTTTCTCTGTTGTTTTACCAATTTTGTGTGTTGTTTTTCTTTTAGGTTTAAAAAATACAACTTTAAATACACAATCTAATGTAATGCTAAATAGTTGTGGAAAACCTAAAGCATTGTGTAAAAATAAATGGCTTTTACAAAGCGGCTGTGACAAGTGAATTGTTTTATTATTTATTGTTCTTGGTGCAAGAATGAATGTAATCCTCACACATTTTAGGGACGCTGATCTCACATTGTGTGTGTGTGTGTGTGTGTGTGTGTGTGTGTGTGTGTGTGTGTGTGTGTGTGTGTGTGTGTGTGTGTGTGTGTGTGTGTGTGTGTGTGTGTGTGTGTGTGTGTGTGTGTGTGTGTGTGTGTGTGTGTGTGTGTGTGTGTGTGTGTGTGTGTGTGTGTGTGTGTGTGTGTGTGTGTGTGTGTGTGTGTGTGTGTGTGTGTGTGTGTGTGTGTGTGTCAAACATCAGAAAAATTCACAGCTGCCCTGCCTAATACTTTTGTTTTATTTTATTACAATTATTAAAGTTAGGTTATTTTCCTCCAATAATTACACATTGGAGAGGCTTTCCTCAACAAACCAGCTAGTTTTGTTGGCCAAACCTAACACAATTTCTGGCATGAAAACCTGACAGCTAACTCCTCTCAACAGTGCTCAAAACACCTGATATACAGT
Organism: Gymnodraco acuticeps; assembly: GCF_902827175.1. Classification (NCBI taxonomy): domain Eukaryota; kingdom Metazoa; phylum Chordata; class Actinopteri; order Perciformes; family Bathydraconidae; genus Gymnodraco; species Gymnodraco acuticeps. The sequence continues at coordinate 7,780,170 of NW_022991154.1, read as the reverse complement.
ATGTATATTAAAATAACCTCTATATTATAACATTATATATTATAAGAACTCTTGTCTTGCTTCAATGTTTCTGCACCCTTGTTGTTTTTATGCATTTCAAAATGTTAACGCATGTATGTCTTAAAAAGCAAAACCACACAAGGCCATGTCTGACTCAGATGTCCAGCCTGATGCAAACAGGCCGGCACCCAGGCAGAAGAAATGGTTCGAGCTGTATCAAAGGGTTCAAGTGTTCATGGCACAATGTATTTTAATAATTTGTATTTCCTACACCAATCAAATGATTCAACCTGTTTTTTACTCCTTCAAAGGCACAGCAACTATTTTCAGATTGAGTGTCCAATGCAGGCACATGGACAGAAATCCTTGTTTGGCCAAGTGCAGCTTGTGGATTCCACCCTCAGAAGGTAACACTCTTAAAAACTCATTCAAAAACTGATGTTGTGTTTGCTTGCGTGCATATCAGTAAACAAACACATTACTGATGTACACTCTCATGGAACAACAGCCAGCTGCAAGTCCAGTCCACAGAGCTGTGGGACAGCAGAGTGCAGCAGTGGGACACCTGCGACCACTGAACTTGTCAATGGTTTTTGGACAGTTATTTACACTCATATTTGACCATGAACATTTTAAGTTGAATTATATTTGGACAGTATAATCGTCCCATGACACAGCCATTTGCTTTATTGCCTTTCAGTTTACCAAGTTAGTCGCACTTGTATTTTTAGGAAGGCTGAGGAATAGTCTCATGCTTGATGTCGTTTTAGCCAGTGAAAGATAGTAAATCTACTGAAATCATTTATCTTTTAAAAGGAATTGTAAATCAGTGATTCCAGGCTGAATGCAGCAAAACATTTGTTATAACGATTTTTTATGAATGAAAATCCATTTGGTCAGGATATTAAATAATGCAGTTTTCATTAAGTAATGAGTTGTTCCATATTTAATTAATAAATTACACTTGAAAGCTAAACAAATATAGTGTTTCCTTTAGAGCAGCTAAAAAATAACTTTGTGTCGTAAATGCTATGTTTTTTTTTCAAACTAATGTCAGTATATTTATTGCCATGCTTTTACAGTCTGCACACCCTGTATGACTGTAGGGGCAAACAACTCCAACAAGTATGGCAAGCACTTTTTAGTCAAATTTGTTTGAAGAAATGTCACAAAGGGGGCAAGGTAAAAGAACATCATTGAATGGAGTTGGCAGCTTGCTGTTGCCGGGTGTCGGGCATGGATCTGTCCGCTAAGGGGAGCGCTTCCCTGGAGAGGAGGGTGGGTGCGTTCCCGCAGCAACAGGGAAGATGGCAGCTCTCACATCTCTCACCCAGGTAAAGATGCTGCAATTTACGACTCTACACTTCATCTTAAGGATAAGATCATTTATAGCATGACACAGTATGTTCGGTTTATGACATTGTAATTTAAACTGACTTAAACTAAACATGAACTCGCTTTGAAATGCAGCTACAAATAAACCCGTCAGCTGGTCGGTTCAGGCCTATTTCAGTACCGTTATGTAGCGGGCTTGTTAGCATCAGCTGTTGCCGTGCTGCCATTTACCTACGACAACAAATTACGAATAACTGACTAATTACACATTTAAAGACAATAAGCATATCGTACACTGTATACACATTTGGGTACATGCTGGCATGTGCACGTTAACTTAACATAGCATCTTAAACTATGATACCGTTCAGTCCTTCAGCTAGCAAACCTTAGCTAGCCTAGCGCTGATGTCAAGTAGAGTGAGGGTGATAAACATGCTAGGGAGGCTAGGATGCAGGCTAAACAGGAGGCATGCTACAAAGGAGGCACAGGAGGCAGACTAAACAGGAGGAATGCTAAATAGTATGCAGGCTATACAAGAGTCAGGCTAGGCTAACCTCAGCTAACCTGGGCTTAGCTTTGGCTAATGATGCTGATGTGAGTTGCTCTCTAGTCTACTGGGGGTGAAAGTGTTTCTTAAAAAATGTATTCCGTTAAAAATACTATTTACATGTAAACAGTAACCTAATCTAAATATCACCATATAAAATAATGTAACCTGTTACTTTTGTATTAAATACAAGGCAAATATTGACTTCAGAAAATAAATCTCATCAAGGAAACACAGTATTTGTCAACTGCATAAAAAAAGGTGAATTAAATGAAAATCAATTATTTATTATTTTCAATAATTGTATGATTTACAAATGATGGTTGATTCCTTGATATGACAGTGTATATCCACTTCTGAAATGCACAGCTGGCACTGATTTGATGTGATGTTATTTCCCTGTTCACATTTGAACACAACATAATGGGATCATTTCCACCCTGTGAAAGGTTCCTTTGAACTAGAGGCTGTGATAATGAACTGGTAGATAAGCTGTGGTTTAAGCATGTGCCTCCTATATTGTTACATTGTTGTCTTGATATTGGTCTTAACATTTTTATCATTTGATCAAATCCTTCTTCCGTAACTGTAAGGGAATACAGTATCCTGCTTATCTGATCCCCTTACATGTGTTCTGTTATTCATCAAGCCTGCTGTGCTTGTGCAGCAGTCATAACTGGAAATGTAGTTATTTTGGAATATTTCATTTTGATTGTGCGCTGCAGTGCTTGGTGATATTTCAGCTGAATTGATACTCAGCAAGGATTTTGAAGAGCACTATTCTAGGCGCAGCTAGGCATTTGAGTTGGTGTAGTTGACAAGGCTTATTGTGGCAAGGTCATTCTGAGGTTGTAGTAAATATAAGAATATAGTGCCAACAGGCTCTCAGAACGTGTAGCTGAAGGAACCTCACTTATATAGAGATAGAGAAGGGAATTGGGTTGTTTATAGTGCTTTAACATTTTTTCTCTCTGCCGCAGTTATCTAGTGGGAACCCTGTATATGAGAACTTTTACAGACAGGTAAGATGATGAGCCAAATATTAATAAACTATATATTTATACAATAAGAGTAGTGTAATTGCCTTTATCGTAGTTCTTGTGATATTCAGCATCGTAGCCCAGCTTTTTGTGCAATCTGAGCCACTGTCTGCCACCATGTAAACCATCTTTACAAATCATTAGTACTATTTTTTTAAGACGGATACAGTATCGCAAAAACATAATATTGCCACACTCAGGTGTATCAATATTTTGATAGAAATACGCTTTTATCGTAGTTTATGTGAAACACACATGAATGGCAGATCACATGTTTTAAGTGAGAGTTCATTAGGATATGGAAGCATGACATTTGTCATTACAATTTATTTAATTCAATCACTCAAAATGTTAACGTTTGCTCCAAGGTGGACCCTGGGAATACGGGTAGAGTTGGACCAACAGAAGCTGCCTTGTTCCTAAAGAAGTCTGGACTCCCTGACATTACATTGGGAAAGGTAGGTTGTTGAATACCGTGTTTCTGTGTACTGGAGGAGGGTGTCAATGTAACTTGTTATAGAGCTGGAGAGGTATGTGTGTGTCTCATACATCAGCTGCTAGCAGTTGCTTGTGGATCATACTTGATTTTAACCCTTAAAGATCCACAAAGAAACATTGTTTTCTTTTTTGGAGGCGAAAGGGGATCTTTAGAGGAAGATTGCAGGTCAACAGTACAAGCCAAATAAAAGGGATTTGCAAAATCTAGAACTTGTTTGTTAAGGTACCTATATATAAGGGTATAAGGGCTTGCAACATTACAATCAAAGAATATAATAGCGATCCCCATGCTGTTTTATGTACCTTTTCAAGTCTCAAGTTGTTGCAGCAGTTTTTTTCTTGATAACATTTGCCACACAGATTTAAACATTTTTGACCACGCGAGAATTGGTAAAAATGATCAAAAATTCCTTCAAAAAAACAAATCTAGGGGTTGTACACATGCAGCGTCTTTTATCGCCTGGAGGAAGAGATGTGCATCAGTCACCTGCTTGGTGCCTACTCTCGTACTGACTTTTCAAGGGCACTAAAGCAGGTTGCTTAGGACGTTGCCAAACCCTCAGAACTAGCTCCTTGTAACATCTAGTCTTCTTCAAATCATTGTTTTTAAATGATTCATTTTAATATAGTCTTTGGGACAACAGTGTATTCCCAAAACATGTTTTTTGTCTCTGCTTTAGTCGCTCTGTGTGCATGTGTGTTTTAGAAGCAATGCTACTCAGATATATAGGAAGTGATGGACAGATCCTAAGCTTTGGATAATGGTAGCCCTGCAATACAATGATCCCTTCTCCTCCATATTTACAGAAAACTGATATTTATAGGAATAAGGATATCTGCCTTGTGTGATTGGTTGTTCCTTATCATTTGACAACTTCAAAAAGCTTCCACGGAGTGATGGCATCGCCCTCATGTTTGAGCATTAATGAATCTGCCCCTGAGTTCAAGATGACTCAACAAAAATGATTTTGTTTTACAGGAAGAGTAAAAAGTATTTTGAAATGAAAATACTTCTATAATCCATAAATATATCACTGGATTAGATAGACTTTCTTCACTTTTGCGTGTTTGCGTCTTGTGTTTCAGATTTGGGATTTGGCCGATCCCGATGGCAAAGGATATCTTGACAAACAGGTAGGGAACAGATGACTTCTCATCCAGTGCTCTGACTTTGAGAATGTGCTTAACAGAGACCTATTAAAGCACCATAGATGCCATTATGCTTAAATACCTGATCTCAGACGACCACATTTGTAGATACAACCCCAAATCCTTTAATGCTTGTTCAGCAAACAAATTGTTCTAATGTTTAAATATTGTTCAATTATGTTTTTGTTTATTTCATTTCTCAATAACAGTTTTGATACATCATGCTACATCAGTGTTTGTTATCTGAGTTAGAGAATAAGACCAATGGATAATAATGTGTGTTTTCTGTCTCAGGGGTTTTACGTAGCTCTGCGTTTGGTGGCCTGCGCTCAGAATGGTCATGAAGTCAGTCTCTCCAGCCTCAACCTCACAATCCCCCCACCCAAGTTTGTGAGTAGGACTTCATCACTTAACTGAATCCCATTCATTCTTTGCAATCAAGTTACAACAGTTATTTTCTGGTATTTTGCATCAATATGTAAATAACAGCAAACCTTTTGACATTTTTACAACACTCTAAATTAATTATATGTATCATGTTATTAAAACTTGTATGAAATTCTCAATATCAGAGAAGAAGATGGGTATTAATCCATCCAGCTAGTGATGATGATGTGACTTTTATGTGACGGCCATCTTTGTTTGTCTTATTTCAGAAGGACACTAGCAGTCCGTCTCTAAGCAGCACAGCTCCTCCCTCCAGCGAATTACACTGGGCTGTCAGGGTGTGTTGACACACACACACACACACACACACACACACACACACACACACACACACACACACACACTAGCATAAAGAAGTCCTTAAAGATGTGTACAATTCTATTTCCTAAGTATTTATTTTTGATTATACTAAAGACATTTTAAAGTTTTGAATAATATTAGGGTTAGGGAAGGGATATGAAATGGCATCAATCATTATTATCCATTATTTATTAAAATATGGACACATTTGATCCTCTTTAAGTTTGAAGAAAGCATATTTGTGAAAAGAGATATTTTATCTAGCCCTCAGCCTCTCAATGAAGACTTTACAAATGAAACATTGGCATTTACAAGAAATTAGTTTGCAGATATATCGGTATTGTTCATTTTTCACACTCTAAAATTTAACTTGGTTTTTTTTCATTAGTTCCAACAAAAATAACTCTCACATAGTATTATATTATTCATGCTCTAACACTCAGTAGTAAACCATAGAGTTGAAGAATAATCTGGAGCTCTTAAATCAAAAGACAGAGTGAGGCTTGGTCAGTATAACATGTAAAGATCAGGCTTTTAAGATAACCTGTGTGTTTCTTTGTAGCCCGAGGAGAAGAATACATTTGATGGGATCTTTGAGAGTTTGGCTCCAGTCAATGGCCTGCTGTCAGGAGACAAGGTGAAACCAGTCTTAATCAACTCCAAGCTACCTCTGGACGTCCTCGGGAAGGTAGTGACTTAAGCTTGTCGATTCTATGACAGATGGTTAAAATACTGTTTCCCGACAAATATGAAGTAGCATGAATGTCATCGTGGCTAACAAAACTGTTGTATGTAACTTTGTCAAATAACTTGCTTTTCTTCCAACATGGATTCATATGAATGAAATAACATATGTTAGAGATCAGTTACCCCTTTCATCGCGCTGAATGATCTCATCATGTTTACTTCCTGCTGTCAGGTTTGGGACCTGAGTGACATTGATAAAGATGGCCACCTGGACAGAGATGAGTTTGCAGTGGTGAGTTTTTGCATTTGTACTGTTTTAGATTTGGTTCTCTATAGCCTGACACAACTGTGCCCCCAAAACAGCCTAAGAAGGTGGTCGGTGGATAATTACTATTATTTAGATCAGTATTAAGATCAGTGTTTTCTGTCAGGATTATTCAATGATTAAGAGAAACATATCTTTAAATGGTACTGACAAAATCAGTCAATCACATGAAATCTGTAAGGGGAGTTTTTTATAATACAGCATTCTAATGTATAAAAAACTGGCAGTCCACGTACTGGGGACCGGGTTCTATTTCGGCCTGGGACCATTTTCCGCGTTTCATCCCCTCCGTCTCCCCTGCTCAATACAGTCACTTCAGTAAAGACACTATACCCAAAATTGTAAAAAAAAGACGCCAAAATATTCATACATTCTGACTTTTTGTTGGGTTTAGGGCAGGGGTCTCAAACTCAAGGCCCGGGGGCCAAATCCGGCCCGCAACTTCATTTTATGTGGCCCCACAAGAGCTTGCAAATAATATAATACGTTTATTATACGGTTACATGCCACTTTACAGAAGCAGGTTGCCCATAAACTACATGTCCCACAATGCATCTCGTTTTGTGATATGCGCACTGAAGAGACTTGCAATTATTTGCCCTGGACTTCTGCTTTAAGAAGTAGTTAATTACTAAGTTATTATCCTATCCGATAATAATCCAATTCAGAGGCAATAATGTAATATAATACATTATTATATATATATTAGTGCTGTCAAAATTATCGCGTTAACGGCGGTAATTAATTTTTTGAATTAATTGCGTTAAAATATTTAACGCATTTAACGCATGTGCAGAATGGCCCGCCCCATACGTGCCACCAGTGGCAGCGCCAGGGTATGGCTGGGGTAGGCTACACCCATACCAAGAAATGGCTTAGCCCCACCATGAAAAATGATGTTAAAGTAAGCAAAATAAAGTCTGCCAACTCACGCGGAGTAAATTGCACAGACAGCAGTTAGTAAGATTGATTTCAGTAGCCACGGTTTTGAAAACTTTTGTCACGTAGTGATCATCTTCTCAATAGAACATCTTTGATAACGGCGTGGTGTTGTTGCAGGAAGTCCCGACGGAGAATACTTTTGCTGTAGTACGGGGTGCACATAACTGGTACGCAGGTTATGTGCGTAATCTGAAATGCGTACCGTCACTTGTATCACAAAGCGCATTTGCGTACCGACGTACTTGTGAAGCTTTTCCAGAAGGCGGTTAGATCACCGGACGACAGAGTCGGTCTCCGTGTGCACAGACAGGGCTGCTGTTAACGTCGGTCTGTACAACGGAATTGTGCCAAAACTACGCCAACCGGCTACGGAGGGAGACTCTCCCCCCCCCCTTCACTGGAGAACTGCGCTAAAACAGCTGATCACAACGTTCACACTGTGGTCACGAAGTACTCCACTAGCGCCCCCCCCCCCCCCCCCCCCCCCCCCCCCCCTCTGTCGACTTTCCTGAAGTACTCCCCCGTTGATAGAAATCAACACGTAATGAATTAAGACCCCACGGTTTGATGATTGATAGGTGTGTGGGCTGTCTTTCATTTTGACACGCAGAATTTTTTAATAATAAACATAGATACTGTATGTTAAATGGATATATCCGCCTTCTTTCATTTATCTTTCCATTCCCACAACAATATACATAAATAAATGGCATATTTTGGACATAGTTCGAATGGTGATTAATCATGATTAATTAATTTTTAAGCTGTGATTAATCTGATTAAAAATTGTAATCATTTGACAGCCCTAATATATATATATATATATATATATATATATATATTTATTTATTTATATAGTTACAATCTGCCCTTTGAGTGCAACCTTTATGCGAATGTGGGCCGCGATGAAATTCAGTTTGACACCCCCTGGTTTAGGGTATACCAAGAATATCCTTTTTTGGTCGTCTCCACATGTTACATGTACCCACCTAATTTAACACAAGTAGGACAAACACACATAGGTGGCGCTGTTAAGTCATTTCCCCACCCCTATGTTAAAGGGGACCTATCATGCAAAAATGCACTTTGTGATGTCTTTTATACATAAATATGTGTCCCCGGTGCGTCGGGGAACTCACGCATCGTCACAAAATAAAACACTCTCTTTTCCTCCGTACCCAAATCTTTTAAAAACGGGTGTACAACGAGCAGATTCAGATTCCATCCGAACTGACGTCAAATCAGCAGCGGACCCACAGAAAGTTGCTATCAGAAACAATGCCTGACGTGTTTTGGACGTCTTTGTTTACATTAGCAAGCCTCGCTAACACTCAGAGCTAACCTGTACCGTAGAGCACATGTGTTTTTAAAAAGCAGGAAATAAAAAAAGGAACTCACCTCGTGATAAACCCGCAAGAGAAAAAGCATTTGAGCTCCATACTGTTTCAGAAATAATCCTTGACGTGGTTTAAACAGGATGGCGTTTTATCACAACAGAATTTAACTTTATCTCTGGTAGAATTCTGATCAGGCATTAGCTCCGCCTCCTCTTCTTTTCTTTTTTGCAAGCTAAGGACCCAAGATCTGCGTTTCTCTAACAGGGCTGCAAAAGAGGGGTATGAGCAGTATGAGGCATGGCTACAATGGGTGATCTGTTTGGTATTTTGAAAAAAAAACTTCATAGACATGTTTTGTATAGGTATGGCCCTACAATATATTTTTCCAATATAGCATGATAGGTCCACTTTAAAGAATCCTATTTTATGTACGTATACACTATGTACACGTTTTGTGCCAAATAAAATGGTGTTTCTGAACATGTTTAGGCCCACAACAATGCAATTATTAGATAATTCCTACAATTACATTATGATAATTCATCCTGTTGTGCTCTGACCCTAATAAATAGTAGATCGATTTCTTTACTCGCTATTAGAATGTGTGTCTGGACTGGAGGGAAATACCAGGTTTTGATCCAAATGAGTTTTCTAAAAGCTTTATATGCAGCCAATTATAATGGATTAACAGCAGGATCTGCTCACCCTAGGCCATGCACCTGGTGTACCGGGCCTTGGAGAAGGAGCCGGTTCCCTCCCTCCTCCCCTCCTCCCTCATCCCGCCGTCCAAGAGGAAGAAGAGTCTGGGCTCAGTGGCTGGCTCTGCCACTGGACTACCTGCAAGCCCCCCCCCACCAAAAGACTCGTTACGCTCCACACCCTCTCATGGCAGCATGAACTCACTCAACAGCACCGGCAGCCTGTCGCCCAAACACACACTCAAGTCTGGACAGGTAATACACACTATGTACACTCCATTAATCAGACACTATAATCCATAATATAACTCAAACTGGAGGAATAGTTATGGTTAAAACCTTTTATTTGCATTTTAAATTTTTTATTTGCTTTGGCTTTACATAACAGCCATCTTAATACTCCGTGGCTCTCCATAAAATTACAAAGCCAAAACATTAATGAAAAGCAGGCACAATCAAATAAGTTAAAGGAATCTAAGCAACAGTTCATTTGTATCCTACTAAGTATATTTAAATTGCATTATTCTTTACATCAATGCTTACTTTATTCTAAATAAACACTGTAGTGGTGCACTGTTTGGGACACCGTTTACAAAAATGTACATTAATAAACATATATTAGATTGGTCTTTTGTACTGATGGCTGTATGCAGCACTCTTCAGGACTTTATGACTATCACGGTAAAAACCCAGTGATTGAAAATGTCCTGGAAAATAGTTTCTTGGGAAGAACTTTTCATAAAGTTCTACCCTGCCATATCTGCCATAACCACCTGGATAACGCTCTCTGAAGAAGAGCCATACTGACTTGTTCTGAAAAGATGTATGTTTAATTAAAACATATATAACATACATTTGTTTAATTCAAGACTTGTTTCGAGTCAAAGACACAAAGAATTTCAACATGAGCATCTCCTCTATCTCGGTTTCAGCATTCATTGAACTGGGTGGTCCCAGTGTCAGACCGTGGTCGCTATGACGACATCTTTCTGAAGACTGACGCCGATCTGGATGGTTTTGTCAGTGGGCATGAAGTAAAAGACATCTTCATGCACTCTGGACTCTCTCAGAACCTCCTGGCCCACATATGGTAGGGACCCTGAGAGACTCGCACAGTGGGGTCAGTGTGCTCAGTCTAATTGAGTTAGCTGAATGTAATTCTGTTGAACGTCTGCTCCTCCCTGCAGGGCTCTGGCAGACACCAGGCAGCTAGGCAAGCTGACCAGGGAGCAGTTTGCCCTCGCCATGTATCTCATCCAGCAGAAGGTCAGCAAGGGCATCGACCCTCCACAGGCCCTGACTGCCGACATGTTACCCCCCTCAGAGAGAGGGACCCCTGTACCAGTAGGTCACACACACACACACACACACACACACACACACACACACACACACACACACACACACACACACACACACACACACACACACACACACACACACACACACACACACACCACACACACACACACACACACACACACACACACACACACACACACACACACACACACACACACACACACACACACAGTATACTGTATCTATGTAATTCATAGTGCTCAGGAGGTAAAGCAGGTTGTCCACTAATCTTAGGGTTGGTGGTTCGATTACTGGTTCATTTAATTGTGGGAACCCCAACAAATGATAAACCAAAGATTCCATTAATTGTGTGGCCCTATAGATGAGAGCAACTCTATGTCACTGCCTGGCGAAATGGCCCTGCCCACTCTCCGGTGAAAACGTTTTCTCATGCCTTTTTATTTTTCTGTGTTGTGTTTTGCACGTCAAACAACAAAAAGAACCAAAGTTAAAATGTTGTTTACTTAGAAAAATGATAAAAGAAACAGTCTGTGGCTTCAGGCCTCCACAGAGAAAACAAAAATGAATGGTCAGTCAATACTTGTACGTTGGTGGGAAACAATTTGTCACAGCTGAAGTATGATGCCAAGGAAATCCCAGATTCAGTGTCGGCCTGCGGCCTAACTTCAGAATCTGTATTTACTGCTAGTCAAATGACCGCATATGTTTTCACCAAAAAAGGGGCGCTGTCATGACGTATTGGGGCAGTACCCGGCTCTCATTACCTTTTTAGGATTGTGGCAAGGGAAATGTCTTTATTTCAGACAATCCTGGAGTTACGTATTTATTTTTGATGTTCCTTGTGTTAAATAATAAGAAGTTAAATGAAGACCGCAAGATACTTAATTTCTTAATTTCACCCTCTTTCCAGCCAGGGCTCTATAGTAATGTCCATTGTACTTGTTCCTTTCTGTGATTGTTTTACCATTAGCTGGTTAATCCAAGTATCGTTAACTTTGTACCTTTACAGCATGGCATCATGATAACATTATGTAACAAAAAAGAACAGGAAACCTAGTGCTAATGTATTTCCAAAGGTGTTGTCTCTTTTGACATTGGATGAGTTAAACCTGTTGCTGATGATACAAAATCATAAACTAAGTATTGTCTCTCTGTGTGCAGAGTATGTCAGGATACATGACCCCAGTGGGATCGGAGATGGCTGCTCTGTCTGAAATGAGAAGGGTGAGTCCTTTTCTCTTCTCTCATATTTGTTCTTCCCTTAGCATATTTGGGCTTAAAGGTGTACACATTTGTCTGCTAAACACTGTTTTTAAACTGCACAAACTTCCTTATCTGCAAAATCCCTCGAAAAAGTTACAAATGTAACTCACAGTAATGGTAAACAAAAGATGAGGTAAATCAAGATATTTACTCCCCACTGTTGTACTGTAAGTCTTTCACTGCTGAAGTGTCTAACGTCCCCTCTTCCTCCTCTCTCAGGCTATAATGTTGAAGTTGTGGGTAGGTAACATGGACCTACAGTGTATGAACCTATAAATGCTTTCAGTGGCTGCCTGGCCTTTCCAGCAGATTACTAGAAAGCATGACATACCATGTGACGTCTCACCCTGTCAACCAGCTGCTGACCAAGGAAAGATTCTGGATTCTTTTAAAATCATTATAACAGTGGTATTAAATACTTAAATTAATCAAATCGATGGCATCCCGTATTAATCCTTTATTTTTTAAACACTCAATGGACAAATAAAAAAAAACCTAAGAACTGATTGCATAGGAAGTATCAGTCACTGACTGTTTGAGAGGCGGCGTTAGCTTGTGGTTGTTTTTAAATGGATGTGAAAAAATAGTTTGGGGCATTTTCGAGGTATAAGAAATCTACTTGTTTTGCAGTACACAGAATGTGCCACCAGGGAACCGAAAAAATAAATGTAGGAATTAATTACGTTTTATAAATGCTATGATAATGTACTGTAGCAGTGTACCCAGCAGGGGCTAAAGCATTTTTTTGGTTTGTTTATGCAAGAAATGTATCCTACCTCACCCAAAAAAAGCTGGTGTACAAAACATTGGAACCTTTTTGAGAACAATTGTTATGAAAGAGGCTTTAGTTATATTCATACAATTGCAAAATCCTGAATCTTTTCTCCCTCTGCCGTTTGTCAGTGGTGTTGACACCCCCTATGTGTTGACCCAGCCCCACCTTCTGTGCTGCTCCTCTCACCGAGCACTTATCTCCTGTCCTCTCTTTTCCTCCTTCTCCTTCCTTTGGCCTGGTCTGCCATGGTTCAGTCGGTACCAATTCATGATCCCACTTCTTCGACAAATATGATTTAATTTGCCAATGTGTTCTTTATTTCTCTCTCTCTCTCTCTGCCTCTGGCTCTGGCTCTGTACAGGACAGCTCCAGTTCAGTGGGATCAGGCGAGTTCACCGGAGTTAAGGATCTGGATGACATCAGCCAGGAAATAGCACAGTTGCAGAGGTAACAAATTCTATCAGTGGCACGGCTCAATGACATGGCACCACTGACACGGCAACTGAATTTTCAAAGCTGCAAACAAAATGAATACATCCAAACTGTTTTATTTTAAGCATCGCCGCATTTGTAACAGTTATCTGTTAGTATAGCACATTGTATTTAGCCAAAACGTAATGCAGTAATAACAACAGTAAATGGGGGGATGTGTGGGAGGGAATCTCCATCTGGAAAGAACTTTTGAATGTTAGCCTTTGCAGACCATTTACATGCACATCAACCTATATAACTCACTACAGGAAGGGCAAAAGCATAATAGGGCCTCTTTAATTCCAAGCTGCTCTGATCCGATTCTATTTCCACATGTTCTTGTAGTAACGTCACCAACCTGATGCTGCGTACTTGTGTAGAACGGGAAAAGCTCACACTGCAAAATGTATCCGCCATGCTGTTTTCATCTCATCAGACATGCCTCCATCCATTTTCCCTTTTTTATTTTCTTCGGTGCAAAACATAGCATACACAACTTCCACCACCACCTGAGAATGACAGTTCATTTAATCATGCAAGTGGTTATTGGAGATTCAATTCTATGTGAGATCTCCAGTCCCTGGATTCTCATCTTGAAATATATACTAAAAAGAAAGAATCAGAGAGTCATGTCGTTTGTCTCAGTGCCCTGCATCACCCTCATCTCTGTATAAACTGTTCATCTTTGGTCCTGTGTCTCTGATAAAATGCACACTTGAAAAGCAAACCTGGACGAGCTTCACTTCACATCTCGGCTTTCTCTCATCCTATCGCTTCCTTCTTCCTTCCATCGCTTCATCCAGCCACCCAGCCAAATCTTCTTTTGATGTGTGTATTTTATCAAATTTTGTTTGTTCACTACTTATTCTCCATGCTGCGTCAGCACACTTGCCTTTACCCAGTGGAATACTATCAGGTAACCAAACCAGCTACTGTACATCTATGGACTGGCGTTCTGTCTAATCTACTGTGACACACACAACATGAGCAGTGGTTCTGACATCTGCTGTTCTTTCATAGTGGTTATAAGTGGCCTTCCAATTCAAATGTGCTTATTTCATATCCCCTTGGTGCCCTATTTCAAGATGCAGGATAGGTTTACAGTTTTTAAATGATTGTGATGTGCCCAAATGGATATTATAAAAATGTTCATGCTATTGAAGATAGCAGTTCCCAAGTCCATTTTAGATAAAGTGATTGGGGAACAGAATTGACAGTCCCTTCACTGCATTCAAAATGTTAGGGTTGGGGTCAGTCAAATAAATTGTAAATCTTCCAACGTTTTTAATATAATAAAAACAGGATTGTCCTTAAGCTACATTCACATACAGTAAAACGTGATTTGCACTTTGCTCACCGTGAGGTTGGGTGCAGTGAAACCGTGGACTGTATGGGTAAAAACTGCTAGTTACGTTTTGTTTCTATGGTTACGTCCCCTGCTAGTTTGCGGAACTACATACAGTTGGCATCTGATTGGTTGCACGTCAACAGGTCAGTTGTAGATGGGGTCAGAGTTGGAATAATTTGTACTTTGTAGGGCTGCACGATTTTGGGAACAAATCGAATTGCGATTTTTCTGACAAAAATTGCGATTCGATTTGCGATATTTGTTTTTAAGCGACCCAACGGAAGTTTATTGTAAAATGCGGCCATATCTCCGGCTAGGAAGGTCGTATCAACGTGCTCCCGCCTCTAGCACCCCCGCAGCCCGAGCTACGAGTGAAAGAACTAAACTTACATGAAACTTCCGTTGGGTTGCTTTAAAGTCAAGCTTCAGTTTAAGATTCACCCTGTAATAGATGTAACACATGTGATGGAGCATTACTAACCTGACTCAGATGGTTTCTTTCACCAAACCATCTAAAGCTCCATTGGAAGCCATTTGGAAAGGGCAGGCACTTTCAAAAATACTTGGCAGGTGATTGGATCAATCTGTCTATCACCTTCTATCATGGGCCACTTCTGATTGGTTAACAATGGCTGGTACATGTGGAGCACATCACTTCTGATTGGTGTGGATGACTGACACACAAGAAATAAAATGTAAAAAAAAGAAAACGTTTTTTTCTTTGCGATTTGATAATCGCATCATTTAAAATCTCGATTTAAAATCGATTAATCGTTCAGCCCTAGTACTTTGAGACCTCCAAAAGTTTCGCTTTATCCATAGAAACACAACAGCAACGACAGCGCAAAGCCGTTTTTTTACCGATGGTCATGTTAATGCACATAATATCTCTTCCCATAACAAAAACCTGTATTTTGTTATTTTGAGGATAACAAAATACTAGGAAATGTTGGTGCAGTTCATTGCCAAAAAAAAACACATTCATGCAGTTCTCACAAAGTTGTTTTCTCCCACCAACCTACACAATGTTCCAAACTGAGGAAATGATGTAGGATCTAAAAGAATACATTAAATACACACGGACACACCCAGCTCTACTTTCCCTGTCAGTTTTTATAAGTCTGTGTCAGTGCATTTGACAGAAACCCAGTCCAGTGTCTTGTTACTCTGTCTTGTTGATTTGTGCACACAGCAGGGGGTTGGTGGTTCTTGGATTCTTTATGTTATATTTCAGCTTGTATGTGTTCACGAGTGCCCTTGTGTGTGTATATGTTTTTGTGTGTATGTGTCAGGGAGAAGTACACACTGGAGCAGGACATCAGGGACGCGGAGGAGGCCATCAGACACAAGAGTGCAGAGGTGCAGGTAAGGGAACCTGTTCACAGAGAAATATTGTGCTCTCCTTGCCTTCTTATACAAACTCATGCAATTTGTGTATGAACACCTAGATTTGGCACATGATACTTGATTTGTACTAATGTGTCGTTTTGTTACACGTTCCCTCAGGAGATGCAGAATGACCTGGACAGAGAGACGGCCAGCCTGCAGGAGCTGGAGGCTCAGAAACAAGACGCCCAGGACCGCCTGGAGGAGATGGACCAGCAGAAACACAAGCTGGAGGACATGCTGAACGAGGTCCGGGTCAAGTGCCAGGAGGAGTCTCACATGGTGAGCATTCACCTCCTGCTTTATTACAGAAGATTTTACAGAAGATGGCCGTGTTGAAAATCAAAATGCAACGGTTGGAAGTTAACGTGGAAATGAATGGACTATGTGGGAATGACACCACTTTACCAGTGTTGCAAAAGAATGCACAAGGGCATGCTAACTCACAGCTAGTTAGCAGCTAGTTAGCAGCTACAAGCATTACAAGGAACAGGAGGGCTGTGTACTGGGTGATCAGAATCAGAATACCTTTATTAGTCCCACAGAGGGGAAATGTACACTGTTACAGCAGAAAAGAGCCAAAGAGAGCTTAATGTTACCTAAGAAGCATGCATAAAAAAAATGATAATGAAAACATTTACACAATTTACAAAAGGCACATCCTGGATCTATAAGTGGTAGTCCTCCCTGGAACTCTCTGGGTGCAAAGCCCAACAGGTAAATAATTTCCATGGGATTTGGGAGGACGAATAACAGGCAGAGCCCAGCGCTCTGAAATCTGGGAGGCTGTGGCTCAGTGGATAGTGTGCTGGACTTGGAATCAGGGGGTAGCAAGTTCGAGTCCCACTGCAGTCAGCATGTCGTTGTGTCCCTGGGAAAGACACTTCACCCCAAATGTGGGGATTGTCCACAGTACTGAATGTATGTAAGTCATGTAATGTAATGTAATCTGTGATGCGACCGGCTGGCCTGCATTGTTATCACCCAGGAGGAGCGCCTCTTCAACCTGTTCAGACTGAGAAACAACCACCACAACAATGTCTCATTTGTGAAGTCAGTCTGCTGGCAGTTTTTTGTTGTTGAAGTTTCATCATCTGTAGTTATATCTCCTTTATTTTTCTGTTTGGCAAAAGTAACTGTATACTCATAACGCTCAATACAGTATGATACCTCACACAGAGCTACAGATAATATCTTAATCATTTGATGGCAGCATATGATTTGAATAATTCACCCGATGTAAAAATGGGCTGTTGTCGCTTGGCAGGTGTTCATCTCATTCTCTTCTCTGACTCCAGATCTCGACGCTCCAGAATCAGATCCACTCCCAGGAGACCGATCTGCAGTGCCAGGAGGAAGAGCTGATCCGGGCCAAGGCCGACCTGGGCCGGCTGCAGCAGGAGGAGAACCAGCTGGAGCAGAGCCTGGCTGCTGGCAAGATCCAACTGGAGACCATCATCAAGTCCCTGAAGGCAACACAGGATGAGATCAACCAGGTAGGAACAAGGCCTGTTTGTGTGTTACAGAAAACTGTCAACAGGGGGCACCAGTGCACTTCATTATCTACTCTGTGTGTGTCTCTGGAAACAGACACAACACAATAATACAACACACAAAGAGCCACTCATTTCTCACGCATAACTTCACCACACCGACTTATATCCACAGCTTGACTTCAGATACATGCACTGTGGTTGTTGCATAGCGTTTCTTCATTCTCTCTGTTTAACATCATGTTGGCCGTATGGTTGAGCCCAGATAAGATTATTTTCTCCTGAATTTGAAAACCAATACAGTTTTTATTTGCTCCTTCCTTCGAGTTAGAAGGTCACACGGAGGCTTTAGGTCTCAGCAGCTAATCATTTCCTCATGTTCACCTGTAATAATATCCAGTCTTATTGCTTCCAGGGACTGTCATGTTGATTCTAATGACATAGACCTTTTGATTATTCATAAATTCTCCCTCCTGCAGCGGGTTTCCAGCAGTTCAGGCAACTAAAAAACATATACCATATGCCATCAAAACAAAAGGATTCTCAAAGTGATACCTAAAATCCATTTACTAAGTATTATTTCTTTTCAAAAGTGGCTGTAAAAAGTCAATATTGTTTGTCTTCTTAGATATTAAGGCAAAAGGTTCCGTGCAGTTGTAAATGTTTTG
Source organism: Gymnodraco acuticeps (assembly GCF_902827175.1). NCBI lineage: Eukaryota > Metazoa > Chordata > Actinopteri > Perciformes > Bathydraconidae > Gymnodraco > Gymnodraco acuticeps. Next base: position 7,762,135 of record NW_022991154.1, on the reverse strand, counting down.
AATTTTCTTTATGAATGATGTGCTTTAAGTTTTTTTATTTTGAAAAATGTACTAAAGCAGAACACTGTTCATTTAAAGCTATGATGTTCCCCAATTACCTAAAAACAACTTCACCTAGTGTTTACATTCTATGTAGAAAAGTTTAGATGTATATAGAACATATAGTGTACATAAGACTTGAATTGAATATTCAGTATAAACCTTTACATGCTTAATGTAAACATGTTTTGTTAATGAGCACCACTAACAGAATTCCTGCTTTTCATTAGAGTGGAGGAAGAAATCGGTGAACCTGGGTAAATAAAACCAGATGTATTGACATGGCTAGATACCATTACCTGATTCTCAAATCTATTTTAAGTAGATGTCTGTTTCCGATTTATAATGTTTTGTTCAGTGTCGGTGCTTCAACCCTGTTCTCATGATGTAAACACTGCTGTGAAAACAGTTGTGAGTGTGTGTGCTTATTTGCAAGGAACTCCAGCAGGTGTCCAGCAGGAGGCTGCACAAATCAAAGACATCGACAAAGAGTTTAGGAAAGCAAGAAGAGCACTGAACTGTGTGTGTGTGTATCCTGCAGGCTCGCAGCAAGTTGTCCCAGATCCAGGACAGCCAACAGGAAGTGTCTAAAAGCATCGAGCAGTACAACAGCACCTTGAATGGAACCCACGGAGGCAGCATGACCAACCTGGCTGATATGAGTGAAGGCTACAGCGACAGAGAGAACGGAGGATTCCCGTCCATGGTGAGAGCCCCGCAGGTCAGGATGCCATCAGAACTCTTGCCTCCCAAGGTGGCTGTAGTCATATTTCATTTCTAGATAGAAGGGCTCTACCTGAAGAACATTCAATCGGCTGGAATACTTTAAAACTTAGGAGCATTATCAAGTCAAGCATTTAGGCTAGCAGATAGAAAACTGCCTCTCATGCACACGTTTTATTTTTCTTAACGCTCTTAACATTCTCTTCTAAAAATGAATAGTGTATTTAAATGGCCTATTTGTTGTTAGTGATGATAAAGATTGATTGTTTGTCACCACTTCAGAAGTAGAACAGAGCAACTTTCTGTTGCAGTGGCGAGGAGTTAGACAATATATTCGTGGATTCTTATATTTACGACAAACTAAGAAGAAATATTTATTTTTCTAACTCATGGGCTCTTTTCCCTTTCTCTATTTTCTCACCGTCAGCCTGATTTTCCTTTATAAAAAGACATTGCTAGAAAGTGGACCAGAGTTGGTCAGCATTAGTGGGACATTGTGTATTTTCTGTCAAACCCAATTGTATTTTGAATTATTTTCTGGCAGCTAAATATTATTTTAGATACAAAAAGTAGTCTCAAGCCATTTATCAGCCAACATATTATTTTACTTACATTCTAATGCTAAGAATGCACAGAATAGAGATAAAAGAAGGCTTTGTGAACCTTCTATCATCATCTCATGTTCCCTTAAATTATCTAGACAAGGGATTAGCACCAGTCTGCATTCCACAGCATGCCACACTCTTAGCTCTGTTAAACCGACCATCGCTAAAATCTAGGTTATTGTTTTTCTTCCTGATTCTCCATTGTGTTCCCCTGGGCACTGTACTCATCTAATTCCTCACTTTAGCTTGGCTTCTATTCACTTTACTCAAAATCCCATAATGACTTTGGCTCAGTCCCTCTCACACCTGGCCAACAGCTCTTGGGATCAACAGCAGGATAACACTCTGGGTTTTCTATGAAAGTGCAGATCCTGAAGTGGATCATAACAAGATGGAGCTCAGCACAGAGTCAGGCTGGCATTTTAAGACACCTCTCTAAGTAATTGCACACAAATGCACACTTAGAAGAATGTTACATTCAACACATTGGCTTCCTCTCTTCAACTGCATACAGAGAAAGGGGAATATGGATGATGTGTGGTTATGTGTGCGGTGAGATTAGGAAAGAGTTTGCTCTTCTTTAAAAGATTGAAGGATAGATGTGGTTTGTTATAACTTAAGGTAGGTGTTAAGGTTAGGGTTAGCTTTTGTCTATCTTTTCTACCATTTCTGATTACATTGTGTCTACGAATGATCGCTAAGACCAGCAAGCAGAAGGACATTTCTACAATAATGTCAAATGGGCAGAAAACAACAGCAGTCAGAGGATTAGACGGCGACAAACTTCCATTAAAAAAAATGAAAGCCAATGCACAAGTGCCTTCAAAAATCTGTTTAATATCCAGCCGGGTCAACTGGTTTCAAAGAGACTGATTTGATGAAAGTGTATGAAAAAATGAACCTATGAAAAAGACCTTTCCGTGTGTTTGTCTTAAAACTTGAAACCTTCCACAATGTTTTTACAGTTCATGAAAGGTAAAGGTTTTTTTTGGCCCTTTCTCTCTAGTCACTTATGGTTCCAAAACAAAGATGGCAACTGCCCAAACCCCAAACTTGCAAGTCAAAAAGAAATTCCACAGACCTATAGGTGACGTCATGGTGACTAAGTCAACTTCTTTCTTCTAACATTACAAATATCCAACAGTTTATTTGGATTATCAGAAAGGATAAGGTTGGAGAGGTCCAACTGCAAATGATACCTTGTAGCATGTTGCTAACAATCTCTCAGTGGACTAAAGCTCTGTACCAGATTTCAAATGGTACACCCCAATATCTGACCAAAGTTAAACTCCAAATGAGAAATACAAATGACAATACTTCCATTTTTAGGACGAGGGAAGAAAACTAGAGAAACCCTGAACAGGAAATGGAATAAATTGCAGAAAATATACATAATCCACTTCAACTGGTTGAGAGGAAATAGGCTCTGCCTGTCCAGGTGTTCAGAATGCAGCAGGTGGAGGTGGAGATGGTATTGATTTGCCAAATGTTGATATGAAGCCAAACGTTGATATTGTCGAATTAAGTATTACACAATGGCTGGCAGTTCATTGAAAGTTTAATTATTGTAAATTCAATTTAATTCACAAACCACAACACCCCTGTTTATTTTACATTACATTATGATGTTTTCAAAAATAATTACTGCTCAATTTCTCAATCTGTTGGTAGTTATAAACCCTCATCAAGTTGATTGCTATTGGTTATTACTTGTACACCTTGCTTAAACTAATGCATGAGTTGTTGATCAACTGTATATTTTAAATGTGCACGCATATGCACGCATATACAGTAAGGACCACATAGTCACTGTTGGACATTCAAACAGTGACTCCTGCTGTGCGAGTGTGCCTTGTGTCTTCTGCCTGAATAGAAGACACAAGACACAGAGACCTTAGGGAATCTGACCCTGTGTACGCAATGTTATCATTACTGACATGTGGTGTGTATGTAAGTGTGTGTGTGCGCTAAGACTGTGGACTATTCTCGTCTCTGTCCTTACACAGGAGGATCCATTCAAAGTGAAGCCATCTGTGTTCAACAGCCAGCCTCAGGAGCTCCACACTGACCCCTTCCACTCTGAAGACCCCTTCAAAACAGACCCCTTCAAAGGTTAGCATCGCCCTCTACTTTAATTCCACTCATCTTCTCTCACTCCTCCTCTATCATAGAGCTCGACAGTGATCTTATTCATTATTTGATTGTTAGCAATAATGTAGAACACAGTGTTTCCCACAGATCTGAAATATACTTGGGCGGGTGGTGGCAGCGGGGGGGGAGAGAAACAAAAAAAAGTTTTAACAACATGTTTATTTATGGACTTTTCATTCCTGTATAATCATTTTGCGCAAAGATGGCACTGTTTGTCAGAGCACTTCATCCTTCTGGGATTTCATGAAGAACAGCTCCAACGCCTGTGTGTATGGGAACACCTCTGGTGCTGGTCCATTAACTGCCAGTGTTTCCCACAGATCTGAAATATACTTGGTGGTGGTAGTGGGGGGGGGGGGGTTGAGGTGACGTGCAACAACATTAACATTAACCTTTCTGTTGGTCGCTTGTTAGCAGACCCTTCACGCGATGGCAGAGCGAACAGGTACAGGTACAGGCAGGGTCCATAATGATAGCCCTATAGTTTAAATCTACTACCCACACATGAACATATGGAAATGGGTTACTATTTTAAAAAATAAATGTATTTAGGAACCTATCCATGTGATTTTTAGTGGGGGTCGACCTCAAATCCTCTAGGGGGTTCAGGGGCATGCCCCCCCGGTAAGATTTTATTTTGGAGTTAAATGCATCAATCTGGTGCATTTTGAGGGGAAAATAAAGAGACTAGATCTATGGAAACACCTATATTAAACAGAACTGTATACATTTCAATAATCATAAAATCATGGCCATAACCAATAACATACCATTTCCAATATGAAAAAAACACTGAAACTTGTTTATTAATTTATTTTTGGTTCATTTATAGTTGTGAGTGTGTCTGTGCTCCTGAATCAGCCTCTCCTGTCTCCCTCCTCTCCCCCCTCTCCATCCTCTCCCCCTGCTCCTCTTTGAGGCAGCAGCAAAGACTAGTTTTCTCTCAACAAGTTTTAAAAGTGTATCTTGCCTTTTTTCACCTAGTTAACTTTTTATTTATTTATTCATGCATATTTTACTAATCACATTTCATTTCATTTAGCTGACGCTTTTATCCAAAGCGACTTATAATGACCGATTACAGGGACATCCTCCCTGGAGTAACTAAGGGCTAAGTGCCTTATTCAAGGGCACACTAGTGGTGGTGTTCCTGGCGGGATTTGAACTCACAGCCTTCCGATCTTCAGCCCACCTCACTATCCATTAGACCAATCACTACCCTCTCAAATGGAAATATATGTTTACATAAATGGTGACCACACCGTTTGAGACCCACTGAGAACTTAGACTAAGTTAACTATCTAAACACTCAGAGAGTCCTTTACCTCACCTGAGCTGAGGTTATCCCGAGCTTGAATGACACACAGAGACCAATCAAGGGCTTTGATTTATGATCTGTATGACAGTGGCCATGTCGTATTGATGCTTCAACTGAGATGTGTGAAAAATTCCTCTGCTATTTTATAGACAAGATCTCCACTATTAGAGCCAGTATCTCACCACCCTCTTTTGACCCCTCCATTGACTTCACATGCACTGCTGTCTTCCAGCAGTTTGGACCTGTGTCGTTGTCATCTCTCAGTGACATTGTTGCTAAATTAAAACCCTCATCTTGTCCCACAGACAACCCTCCTCGACTTTTTAAAGAGGTATGGGACACTATTGGACCTAATGTCCATAACATTATAAATGGCAGCCTAGAGTCCGGTTCTGTGCCAGTTTATTTCAAACAAGCAGTTGTGGCACCCCTGATAAAGAAAACTAATCTGGACACTTCTGTCTTCTCAAATTACAGACCCATCTCGAAGCTTCCTTTTATTTCAAAGATATTGGAGAAAACCGTACTCTTACAGCTGCAGTCTTTTATACATGCACACAATATTTTTGATATTTTTCAATTCGGTTTTAAAGCGCTTCACAGTACTGAGTCTGCCCTTCTAAGAGTATTCAATGACCTCCTGGTCACTACAGACTCTGGTGACTCTGCCATCCTTATGCTCTTAGACCTCACAGCTGCTTTTGATACGATTGACCACTCCATCCTTATCTCTCGTCTAGAGCACTGTGTGGGTATCAGGGACACTGCCTTAGAATGCCCCTGGTTGACTGTCTTAATGACATAAAGGCCTGGATGGCGCTAAACTTTTTAAATATAAATGAGAGCAAAACGGAGGTAATTGTGTTTGGACCAAATGGTGATGTCCCTTCCATTGACCTGGGTTCCCTGCACAGTTTGCAAAACCCATGGTCACAAATCTGGGTGTCAAAATCGACAGTGCTTTTAAATTAGATAAACAGATAAACTCTGTGGTTAAATCCAGTTTTTATCACTTGAGGCTCCTGTCCAAAATTAAACCGGTTTTATCCTTTTTAAACTTTGAGCGTGTAATTCATGCCTTTGTTTCAACTCGTTTAGATTATTGTAATGCACTTTATGCCGGCCTAAATAAGATTTCGCTGGCCCGCCTGCAGCTGGTACAAAACGCTGCGGCGCGCCTGCTTACAGGAACCCGCAAGTTTGACCACATCACACCAGTTCTGGCTTCCCTCCACTGGCTTCCTGTCCATTTTAGAGTCCATTTTAAGATTTTATTGTTTGTTTTTAAATCTCTTAATGGGCTGGCCCCAGAGTACATCTCCGACCTCTTACAGGTGTACACCCCCTCAAGGGCTTTGAGGTCGGCTGATCAGCTGCTGCTTGTAGTCCCAAAAACAAAACAAAAGACCAGGGGAGACCGAGCGTTCTCATCGGTAGCCCCCAGGCTCTGGAACGACCTGCCCCCTCAGGTTAAATTGTCGCCCACTCTTGAAGCTTTTAAGTCCCGCCTAAAAACCCACCTCTTTTCCCTCGCTTACCAGTCAGTCTGAGCTATGTCTTACCTATTTGTATGCTTTTACTGTCTGTCCATAGCCTTTATGTGCCTTGTATTTATTCTTATGTGTGCTTTTTTATCTTTTCTTATGTGTGCTTTTGATCTATTCGTGTAATATTATATTTTATTATAATGTTATGTTCATTGTGAAGCACTTTGGCAAACCCTCTGTTTTTAAACTGTGCTATATAAATAAAGTGGATTGGATTGGATTGGCAGGCCACATCATGTGGACAGCCAGTCACCCTGTGTGAGGTAGGCCACTTAACAGGCCAGAAGGAGGCGAGATCACAGCAAGGGAGCGAGGGATCATTGTCCACAAGTTAATCGATCGCAGATGGCGTCGTGGTCACGGACGAATACAAAAAAAAAATTATAAAAAAATAAAAAAACCTAAATGGGTCGCGAAATATACTTGGGCGGCCGTTAATATACCTGGGCGGCCCGCCCAAGTATAGTCTATGTGTGGGAAACCCTGGAACATATCAACAGTGTCGTCTCGATGTTCATGGGTTTCATCCCAGACCAATATGGCGGCTCTTTTTGAAACTGTCTTTATACGAAGATATTTCTGAAAACATTTAAGGCAGAAAATAATCTAAGCAATTCTGATTCTGTCTTGATTTAGACCGAGAATGGTTATTTTGGAAGTTTTCAGAGGCCACAAGTTGACATTTACAAGGAATGATGGGATAGGTAGTTGCTTCACTGGTGAATAATGATGTTTTTTTGTCACAGTTCACTGTTGTGCTCTAGTCATTGTCCCTGCCGCTCCTTCTGCCTCTTGTTCTTATCTGATTATGTTTGTACTGCCGTTTATCTTTTCTCTTTCCTCCAGGTTCCTTCTAGTTTTTTGACCTTGAGTTGCTTTCTGACTGTGTCTTTGTTTTCCGCCTGCTCTTCGCTTTCTCCTGTAGGGGACCCTTTCCAAAATGACCCTTTTGCAAAGCAGCCATCGACTGTCACAGGTATTGCCTTAAGACTCAGATTTTGATATAGTTCAATTCACAAGAAAATCTGTCCCTCTTAATGGAATTGTTGAACTATAACAATACACCTATACACACCTCCTTGAACTGCATGTACAATTTAAGCATTTCAAGAATCAATATTTGGTGTAAAATATTATTAGTCTGGTGCATCTACACTGAACAAAAATATAAATGCAACACTTTTGTTTTTGCTCCCATTTTTCATGAGATGAACTCAAAGATCTAAAACATTTTCTATAAACACAAAATAACCATTTCTCTCAAATATTGTTCACAAATCTGAGAAAATCTGTGATAGTGAGCACTTCTCCTTTGCCGAGATAATCCATCCCACCTCACAGGTGTGGCATATCAAGATGCTGATTAGACAGCATGATTATTGCACAGGTGTGCCTTTAGGCTGGCCACAATAAAAGGCCACTCTGAAACGTGCAGTTTTGCTTTATTGGGGGGGTCTGGGGGGGTCCGAAAACCAGTCAGTATCTGGTGTGACCACCATTTGCCTCACGCAGTGCAACACATCTCCTTCGCATAGAGTTGATCAGGTTGTTGATTGTGGCCTGTGGAATGTTGGTCCACTCCTCTTCAATGGCTGTGCCAAGTTGCTGGATATTGGCAGGAACTGGAACACGCTGTCGTATACGCCGATCCAGAGCATCCAAAACATGCTCAATGGGTGACATGTCCGGTGAGTATGCTGGCCATGCAAGAACTGGGATGTTTTCAGCCTCCAGGAATTGTGTACAGATCCTTGCAACATGGGGCCGTGCATTATCATGCTGCAACATGAGGTGATGGTCGTGGATGAATGGCACAACAATGGGCCTCAGGATCTCGTCACGGTATCTCTGTGCATTCACAATGCCATCAATAAAATGCACCTGTGTTCGTCGTCCATAACATACGCCTGCCCATACCATAACCCCACCACCACCATGGGCCACTCGATTCACAACATTGACATCAGAAAACCGCTCACCCACACGACGCCACACACGCTGTCTGCCATCTGCCCTGAACAGTGAAAACCGGGATTCATCCGTGAAGAGAACACCTCTCCAACGTGCCAGACGCCATCGAATGTGAGCAGCCATTTGCCCACTCAAGTCGGTTACGACGACGAACCGGAGTCAGGTCGAGACCCCGATGAGGACGACGAGCATGCAGATGAGCTTCCCTGAGACGGTTTCTGACAGTTTGTGCAGAAATTCTTTGGTTATGCAAACCGATTGTTGCAGCAGCTGTCCGAGTGGCTGGTCTCAGACGATCTTGGAGGTGAACATGCTGGATGTGGTGGTCCTGGGCTGGTGTGGTTACACGTGGTCTGCGGTTGTGAGGCCGGTTAGATGTACTGCCAAATTCTCTGAAACGCCTTTGGAGACGGCTTACGGTAGAGAAATGAACATTCAATTCACGGGCAACAGCTCTGGTGGACATTCCTGCTGTCAGCATGCCAATTGCACGCTCCCTCAAAACTTGCGACATCTGTGGCATTGTGCTGTGTGATAAAACTGAACATTTTAGAGTGGCCTTTTATTGTGGCCAGCCTAAGGCACACCTGTGCAATAATCATGCTGTCTAATCAGCATCTTGATATGCCACACCTGTGAGGTGGGATGGATTATCTCGGCAAAGGAGAAGTGCTCACTATCACAGATTTTTTCAGATTTGTGAACAATATTTGAGAGAAATGGTTATTTTGTGTTTATAGAAAATGTTTTAGATCTTTGAGTTCATCTCATGAAGAATGGGAGCAATAACAAAAGTGTTGCATTTATATTTTTGTTCAATGTACATAAGTCCCCCCATCAGATACCCTCAATGTATTATTATCTAAATATCAATGTGGTTGCTAAAATATGGCTCATAAAGCCCTTTGAGTTTTTCATTTATAGCTCACATGATTGTAATTGTGTATAGAATAAAAGTCATTCATACACATCATATATCCTATGTATTATTATATATACATAACCAGTATGATTCCCTGGTGAATGGTGTCTTAACCCTCAAATGAAACTCATACACGTCCTGCCTGTGCTTTTGGTGGCAGCCTTGTGTTTGTAGCTGTGCCCCTACATATGTGAAACAGCCGTATGTGTTTCTGTGACCTCTGTCACACTTCCCTCTTCTGCGATATTGTGAGGTTTCACTTCTCTGTGAGGTAGATGAAGATCAGTAATAGATCTCACAATTTTCCCACACATATTTATATAATGTTGTTAATCGTTTAGTGTGACGCCTAACCCAAAGCATGTAACAGAGATAATAGAACAATTCTGTCTAACCGCATTTGAATGTGACGCTGGATGTGGGGCCTGGGTTTATTGCCTATCTGGTATCATAATCAAACTGAAAGGCTAACACGCTAACGTTTTGGGGAATTTGAAATGGCTGAACAATTGAAAAGTTAAAGTTATCCATCATTTCTGCTGCAGATCCTTTTGGAGGAGACCCGTTCAAAGAGACTGATCCGTTCAAGTCTTCGTCTGAAGATTTCTTTAAGAAGACCACAAAGATGGATCCCTTCTCCACACCAGACCCCTTCAGTAAAAGTGCCACATTACCTTCCAAGGTACTTGTTTAAGACCAAAAGCAAGAAACATGGAATTAACTTATGATCATTAAATAAAATCCCCTTTTTTAAATAAAATCAAGACTTTTTTATGAGTTTTCTTTACAATATTCAATACTTTGAAAATATAAATGCTTTCACTTTTGTTTTGCTTGCAGCAGCCAACCAGTCACTTCACAAGCAATGACCCATTCTCTTCAGGCAACCCAAAACCCAAAGTACCAGGTACGGTTTATTTGAATTTCCAACATCTGCAGTTTCTGTGAACTTAATGTATTTATTTTGAATTAAAATGAATGGAATCTCTGTCTTTGTGCCAAATATTGCCATAAATAGTCTCAATCAGTTGTACTATCCTCTTACTGTCTGTCATTGCTTCAGTTGTTTTTGTGATGGCATACCACTCATGAATGTATATATATCTCTGCAGCTCTTTCAGTCAGTTGTTAGTTCACTCCAGCAGAAGAAAATGATTTTAATTGCCTTCATGATATTAATATAGCCCATACAAACACGTACACATTGTGGATTAGCTTGAATGCCTTGGAGGTTGGAGGAACTTGAGCCTGTCACCACACTGAGGTCATGTTGACGCAGGCTGAGGTCACCATGGTGGCTTGCCTATTCAAACCATGGCAGCTGAGGATAGCCGTCACATTAGCTTATTCATTTCCATACTCAGATTGTTGATTGTATTTCAAAAACACTGGCTCAAGTTAGGCCTGGCGTTTATGACCACGAACCTAAATGTTCTTTACCTGAAGGGCCCTTTCACATTTATGAAACCAATATCCTTATGTATCATTTATCATTTTGTACAATATGTAGGCTGGCCTGAAGCTGCTTTGGACAACTGTCATAAAAATGGATGAGTGTTCAACTCTAAGATCCTGTCATCATAGCCCTATGCAAAAATGTTCTTACAACTAATAATTGGAAACAAAAGTATATCCTGAAGCAATGGAATAATTCTAACACCACATTTATGCTCACTATGGCAATGCTAGCAAACTTAGCATTGACCAGCTTTAATGTTTACAATGTTCACCTTCTTGTTTATGTCTGTTCCGATGCTAACATCGCTAATTGTCATTGCTAATTCTTGTGTGTGTCGGTAATCTATTCTATAATTTATCGAGACATGTTTCCCCATAACTATAGATCTAAACCCCATGATGTCCTTGGAAGAAAAGTCAAGGGATGGTCAAAGTTAGTACATGTATTGACTGGGCAGCATTTATGTGTGTACAAAATGTTCAATCCAGCAATGGATGTTTCAGTCTGGTCCGACATAGCAGACTGACTGTAATCAATTTAATAGACTAGCTGTAAATATGCTTACTGATATCATATTTGTCTTCAGATCTGTTTGGCACGTTGGACCCGTTTGGCAGCGGTTCGTTCAGCAGCAGCAGTAACAGCTCGGCTGGCTTCGCAGACTTCAGCCTCATGTCGAAGCCCAGAGAGCCTTTTGAGGGCCGGGCCGGCTGGCTGCCGGACTACCAGAAGGTACCAGAGACATGCTTATTCTTTCTTTGGTGGTCTTCATCAATGCTCTTACATTTTTTACTTTGCATTACTTAATACAAATGTTTGAATCATAAAAAGGAAAAATCATATGAGAAAAGTTTTAGAATTGATTAAAACATTATCTTTTTCATCAGTTAATGTTTCTGTATAGAGTCCATTGTTGGTAAATGTATTTTGTGTAATCAAGAGATTGTGAACGATTATATTTATTTAACAAAAAGTGACACTAAGTGTGTACAAAGTGTCCAAGTCCAGATGTTCCCATTTTCCTCCATCTCTTAAAACGCAGCATGGTGAATCAGTGTGGCGTTCGAAGGAGCTGGACTCATCACAATAGTTTCAAGAATAAAGAAGGAGAATCATTTCCTCTATTTAGAAACGGCTTCTGTTGTAGCTGTTTCTATCAGTTTGCTATTAGCTGAGCTAGCATGTGTGCTTGTGTAAATATAGCAGCCGTGTGTGAGACACTTTGAACTATTCCTTTTCTTCATGTGAAAGGATACAGTATTGGATTATTACTGGTGAAGGTTTTATTGCACTTTCAACCTCACCTGGCTCAACTCCCTGTTGCTCACTTCACTCTTTCATGCACATTTTAATAAATAGAAATGACAGCTATTTTGAATAGAACCACATATCCTCTCTATGACTCTTTCCAGTCCGTGTTTGTGGATGATCCATTCAGCAGGAAGAGTGACACACCAGCTCTGCCACCGAAGAAAAGTGTCCCCCCAAGGCCCAAACCCCCCAGTGGTGAGTGTGATAACTTTTTTTAAATTATAGGGTGTTGTAGTTATTGGGACTCATTACCTTAAACATCTCTCAGAGAACTCCACTATGATAATTTGACCGTGTTAGAAAGATGAACGATGAAGAAGCGTCTTTGAATACATACATGATCTGTCCCAGGCTAGTACAACAAAGGTCAGCTTAAGAAGGAAGTGGGACTTTATCTAAACACCGATTAAGCTTGATGGTTTAATGTGATAACCACATCTCCACCATGGTGTGTCTTACATTCATGGTAGATTGAGAGCTTGGCTTCAGCCAATTCCATTGTCCATTCAATCAAGATCAAGACACTGACATTACCAACAAGGCCCAACAAGCCCAACTTGTTAAAGACAGTCTTTTTAGTGCAACAGACTCCGAGGCTTCTGAGGACTACCCGACTCACAGTGTTCAGATCACCAGAGATCAAAGCTCTCAGGAACTGGCAGGAGGGGAAATGGCTTCTTTGTTGTAAGTTTCAATTAAAAATAGAAGGTTAGACTGTTTGGTACAAATGGAGGGAAGACTCCAGAAGAACTTTGTGCAAGACATCCCAAAAAGCTTAGGGTCTTAAATATGCTTCTGCATGTGCAAAGTCATGTATTGCTGTTCCTTCCTGTGTGTGTTTGTGGTTGGGGTCTGTAGGCTTGTTTGTAATGCTTTTCCTTCATATTCTTCTATATGCCACCTTTTGCTGCATTTATTTTAATGTAAAGCACTTTAAATTTGCTATAAAAATAGGACCTCCTGCTCTGAACAATGTGCAGATATTTCCTGCTGACCTTTTTGACTTGATGTGTCAACATGTCAGTCAAATAAACTTCACCTGAATGTACAGGAAATAAACTATTTTCAGTTCCCGGAAATCACAGGAACTCTTAGGATGTAGTTGAGATTATAGAAGTCTGCTTGACATCGATGCATCCGTTACTGGAACATGAACCCAAACATGTGAGATTATTATGATTTAGATACTGTCCATCACTAACATGATCTTCCAATTCCATACTGCACCCTTAACTTATAACGCAGTGCAGTTTGTAAACCGTTGGACAATAGTGTACCCTAAAACACAAGTGTAAACATGCTACACTGAAACTCAGCCTAAAAATAAAATATAAGTAGTTGTAGTAGAATTTGGACAACACTGTACAAGGATTCTCTCACTTCCTACTTTATGCCCATAACACATGAGACGCATGGTGTCGCAGATATTGAAAATGAATAGTGATAGATAATTAAAGATATGTTGGAGGAAAATGACAGAAAAGTAGCTTGGGGGATGGCACAACACTGTCCCGTGGGAATCAATGTTGATAATGTGAATCACGATTACCCAGAATACCCCTCTGTGTTCAGCCTCAACTGTGGCCACACTTGGTGCTATTACACTACCCTGCATGCTTGCTGACTCAGGGGTTGTAGAATGGTACTAAAGAGACATGTGTTACAGTTTAGTATTTGTTTTAAGAAGAGGCAACAGACAGCTTCATCTCCACTGTTAACTCTGCAACCACTAATGCAAACATTCACGTTATTGCTTTTCAATATTTCATTGATATTTTCTATTAGGATTGTTAACACAGCGCAGTTCTGATGTTTGTGCACACGAAGGCATAAGAGAGATGATCTGTGGTTAGCTTGGCTTGTTGTTTGCAGACACACCCTAACCTACTTCCCCTCTCTTTGTGTGTGTGTGTGTGTGTGTGTGTGTGTGTGTGTGTGTGTGTGTGTGTGTGTGTGTGTGTGGTGTGTGTGTGTGTGTGTGTGTGTGTGTGTGTGTGTGTGTGTGGTGTGTGTGTGTGTGTGTGTGTGTGTGTGTGTGTGTGTGTGTGTGTGTGGTGTGTGTGTGTGTGGTGTGTGTGTGTGTGTGTGTGTGTGTGTGTGTGTGTGTGTGGTGTGTGTGTGTGTGTGTGTGTGTGTGTGTGTGTGTGTGTGGTGTGTGTGTGTGTGTGTGTGTGTGTGTGTGTGTGTGTGTTAGACTTTAAAATCAGATGACACTAATGTAGTGGGTTATTTTAAAATCGGGTGGAGCCCATGGTTGTGGTTTCTCGTGTGTGCAGTTTACTGAAAGAGGAAAGAAATGATTGGCAGGCATTGAGCTTTGCTCAGCATGGTGTGAACTGAACAGCTGACCCCGAACAGCCCAGTTATCTTGATAATAGAGCCAAACACGTGTGTGAACACTTTGACTGCTTCTGTGGTTTAACACCCATAAAAGCAACATGGTGCACTTTTTTATGTTCCCACGGCCCTCTGCCATGCACAGCAGAAACTGCCATTACTATAATTATTGTTGCTAAATTATTTCTTATTTGTAGACTCCCTGTGGTTCTTCAGCATGTTTGATGAACAAGAATTAATTTGTATAGCATATAAGTGTTTCAAGTATACTGGTGTAAATTCAAGGGCCTCTATAAGAAGCTTTTAAGACATTAAAAAGATCTTAAAGTGTGACAAATTAATTTCAGGTCAAGAAAAATGCTACTGATTAGACCTTTTATTTCATTCTTTTTATTCTATATCTTCATTGAATAAGGACCATGCATAGAACACATTCATCTCAGAAAGAGAAGAAAAAAAAGCTATATGCCACATTTTTGCTAGTGGCTAAATTCTACGAAAGTATTAATATTTCACTGATCGCAAGGGCTAACATAGCACCATTACAAGATGTACAGATATGTATTTTATTATTTACCACTTGACTCAGAAAAAGCACAGAAAATTTATACACAGAAGTTTCATCATCATTTATTTGTAATACTAATTTATGCACAAGCTATTCTTCAATAAAACATATCAACATTTTTGGCCCTGTCAGGATTTTTCTTGTTTTGTATAATTCTCTGTGTTAAGTGTTAGTCAAACCAAACAAGTTGCCACTGTGGGGTATTCTGATGGTCTTTTATCACTACAGCTGTATCTTGTTTTTCTTTTTAATATAGAAAATATATATTTGATATGGTTTCATTAATCACCAAAATATCAAAAGATAGTGAAATGACCTTTTAATTGCAGGGCGATATTATATGTCCATAAGTCCTGACTTTGTCAATGTATGTGTAAAATATGGTATTGAGTTATCCTTGAGGACAATGAATGTGTGTGGTCTTTGAACATGAACATGTTATTTGTGTAGTTGGTACTTTGGTGAACCAACAGTTTGTAATGTGGGCAGAAACCCAACCGAGAGTCTTACCAGGAAACCGTTGAGCATGGTTGCGTGGGTAACGGGTTATCACGTTTGTTTTTGTCCTCGGGTGTTGTCTTTCACTCAGTTTTTTCCCATACCAGCGGAGGATGTAGCACTGTATGGGGTAACTTGCAGAAAGATTTGTATTGGCACTTGCTATGAACTGCTGTGGTGTGGAGGTGAAACTCGCACAACTTTCAGAGCTGGTAGCTATCTCTGAGGTGACAGCGGAGTTATTGCAGGGCGTGGGCAGACCCATGAGAACTACATCATTTAGTTTTGTGAGTTTCAATCCTGAATGATCAAATCAGATCCTGTGTTATCAACATAGATCACTCAGAGAATTTCCCATGCAATCTGCAGTGAACTTCTTCCCCCTGAGATACGTGAGACCTGAAGCCTTTGACAGGTCTGCTTTAGTGTTTTTCTTTGCAGCTCTCTTGTCTTCCTCACCACACTGCAGATATGTATTTGCAATCAGAGAACTATCTTTTTCGGTTTTTACTTATTCCCTTTTTGTATGCCTCTTCGCAGGCGACTGCCATGACCGAGGCTTTATGTGTTGGATTAATATATATGAATTTGGATAACAAAGATCATTATCTCTGACCTCACAAAACACGTTTTTGGTGAAAAAACAAATGTCAAATTAATCACATTTATTATAGCGCTTTATCAATGACTCAAAGCGCTTTACATATACACACATTACACATATATCATACATGCAATGGTCAGATACTGTGGACAATACCCACAGGAGCAAGTTCAGGTGAAGTGTCTTGCCCAAGGACACACCGGCTTTACAGACGCAGCGGCGGTGGGTTTCACCCCTTGATCTCACAGCGCACTGCGCCACACCGTCCATCTTCACGCCTCGAGGTCATCGAGGCGCTTTTACAAGTACACATTGGTATTATACATGTACTGTGGACAATACCCACAGGAGCAAATCCGGGTGAAGTGTCTTGCCCAAGGACACAACGGCCCTGACGCAGTGGCGGCAGGAGCGGGTTTCGAACTGGAGTTCCCCAGCACTCACCCTTGATCTGATGATCGGATGCACAGACCACTGCACCACCCGTCCCAAGTAATGACTTTGATGTGTAAAGGGAACTGGAATCAGAGAAGCTTCTCATTCCTATGAAAGTTGCTCAGTGGCGCATAAAGCCAAATGGCCTGACTCGAGGAAAGAATTGTGGATTACAGGGCAGTTGGACTCATAGAGCACGAGCACTTGCGGTTTCCTTAAGCCCCGCCTCTCGACAAGTCAAATGAAAGGAGAGGAGAAAAAACCCGGAATTTGGCTTTTAGTGAATTTTGCTACTTTCAAGACGTAATCATTCCAATGGGGACTATTACAGTGTTCGTACTGGGTATTCGATTGAGCTGAAAACGTCACAGACTGACATGGGAACTGTAGTACCAGCGTTTGGCCACTATGCAAATGTGCTTCAATGCCCGGCACACTTCCTGGGGGTTTAACGTAAACTGCAACTTGAGTTGTTGGCGGAAGCATACAAATTCTGGTTATTATAGTTAAAGCCTTAGCATTTAAGAGTTTTCATCAACGCTGTTGTATATGCCCGTTTTTAACTCTGAAAGCATGTGTGGGGATGATGGACACATATAGAACCGTGCCTATCTGAAATCTCTCTGCTCTCTTTTTGATTGTATTGATGATTGTCCTTCTTGTCTTCAGGTAAAAGTACTCCAGTGAGCACGCCTGGAGCAGTTGACCCTTCCAAACCATGTGACCCTTTCCAGCCATTTGGCAGTGACGCCATCGACCCGTTTCAGACGAAAAAGGGCGTGGGAGACCCGTTCAGCGGCAAAGACCCTTTCGCCGCACCCTCGGCAACAAGTAATGTCCCAAAAGGCTCAACATCAGGTTTTGCAGACTCCAGTTGTGTAAGTTGAGATGGTTGATGCAGTTTAACTGTCACTGAGTAGACATGGCCACACAGCTATGCACAGACACAAGACCATTTTATAGTCTGACACTGTAGGGACTTTAACATGCTCCAAAAGACTTGTGAGGATGGTTTAAACAGAGCTCTATAAAGGTAGTGCATTCTGGCTGAATGGTGCTACTCAGATGAATCTGAGACGGCAGTATCCCCTCTCAACTGTCAGCTCTGGAGTCTGTCTGCCTTGCGTTATGTTACTAAATTCACCATCTGTGTTGCTAGGTGTTTACTTCATGAACTCTGATGTCACTTCTCGATATGCACGTCTTATTATGTTAGAGAAGTTTGGCTTTTTATCACCTCTTAAGCATACTTCTATATATTTGCCTGATATCAGCGCAGGCATCTGCTTCACCATCTGATACAAACTGACTAAGCTGAACTAAATCATTATTTATGTTAAATAAAAAATCATAATCCCTTTGCCCCCAAGAAAAACATGTAAGTACACACAGAGACAGAGAAACTGTGCAGGAATCCCTTCACAATCTTGGTGTGTTGTGCTCTGAATTCTAATACATAATGTCTGTAATCCACTTCTCTGACAGGACCTGACAAAGCCAAGGTAAGAGACTGGACACACAATACAATGTACTTAAACATGATGATAATTAATATAATCTACACATAATCTAAAGAGCAGTACGTGATATTATGGATGTTATCATGTGTTGCTGAAAAAGGAAATTACATTTTTATGTCTCCATCATCCATATATTTCACTTTCAGAAATAGGAGGACAGTCTTTCTATCTTTGTTCCTTTGTTGTATGCTAGGTAGCTTTCTCTGAGTTGTTGTTAGCCAACGCCCTGCCTGGTTAGCTGTTTTCACAAATTTATATTTCTTATTTTAAGGTTTGTCTCGTTTTCAAACGGTTTGTCTTCCTGTGTGTAGTTTGGGAACGAGGCTCAGCAGTTGGAGTGGGCGAAGCGAGAGAGTGAGCGGGCAGAGCGAGAGCGGCTGAAGAGGCTCAGGCTGCAGGAGCAGGAGGACTTGGAGCTGGCCATCGCCCTCAGCAAGGCCGAGATGTCCAATGCATGACCTGGGAATCCCCCCAAACCCCCCCCCCCCCACACACATAGCGAAGAGACATGCAGACAAACATGACCGACATTGAAATACTCAGACACAAAGCACATCACCGGTATAACTCAAGTTCATACAAACTCTGATCCACACACACACACACACACACACACACACACACACACACACACACACACACACACACACACACACACACACACACACACACACACACACACACACACACACACAGGTCCTGCATCTCCACTAGTTACATTCCCCCATGCGCAATTACTCAACAAATTAAACAGAGAATTTAAAGGCCGTTGACATTTAAAAACCAAGACAACAAAACTGAGGGCCGACAACTCCATATATATGCCGTGAAGAGACAAAGGAAGAAGAAAGAGAGGAGGAAGAGGAAGGTGTGGCCTGAAGGAGACACACGGATGCACTGTGTTTATGCACTATAGTGGCTGGATCCAGGCTGAGCACCTCGACTGTTTGAATTCCACGTGTTGTTTTCCAGCTCCACTCACATGCTAACAACGCTGCTAGCAACGAGCAGCTGTGACGAAAATAATAGTTGAATTCAAACGGCCCAGGTATTTCTTCAAAGGGATTTTTTGTACTGATATATATATAAGGGCCGACATGGATATATCACACACTACTGATGGTATTACCTGTGTCCGTAAGTGTTTTGCTGGTAGGAAAATGCTACATGATGAGGCGTTGCTTAAGTATTTGTTTATAGAGA
Source organism: Gymnodraco acuticeps (assembly GCF_902827175.1). Classification (NCBI taxonomy): domain Eukaryota; kingdom Metazoa; phylum Chordata; class Actinopteri; order Perciformes; family Bathydraconidae; genus Gymnodraco; species Gymnodraco acuticeps. The sequence goes on along the minus strand of NW_022991154.1, from coordinate 7,742,924 downwards.
AGACTGGATTTATCGCTCCTCAGAGATTCTCAAATCTCTATTCTCCAATTTTCTTTCTCAGGAAATGTTGTCACAAACCCATACTCAGTGAAGAGATGAAAAAGTCGATACTGGTTGAGTTTTTTCACTCCTCCATTTTGACCTCCAGACAAGGTTGGATTAACATCAGGCTAAGCAGGCAGGTCCCTCAGGGCCCAAAGACTCCAGGTTCACTGTGTGGCACTTAGTTTGTGCTTTATTTATTTAATCACATATATGTTCAAGAATATGCCACACCCACTGAGGAACAAAATACACTCATGTGATTTCACAGCACTACTTTGATTTGTACCTCATTATGAGGTAATGTGCTGTAAAGGCACCCAAGTTACAATGGGTACTTCTTTATGTTTAGCCCCCTAAAACCCGATGATGTCACTATGATATTTTAAGGGTTCATTATTTATCAAATTTGAGAAGCTATTATGAAACTTGCCCTTAAAGGATACACTTGCCATGATGTGTAAAAATGTGTAATTAGGTAGGGTTGGGTCATATGTTAGATATTGGATATTGAAAAGTTGACTTCAATTAAATATATTATTTCAAAGATGACCTATAATGTATTATTTAAGTATAGCAATATCATTAAGTTGAAAGTCTTTTTTATTTAAACTTAATATTATTCCTTCCAACTAACCTAAGACAATGATATGTAAACTGTTGACATAATACATTTAATTAGGGTTAATGTTTAAAAAAATGTTGTAGTTTTTTTAAAGGCTGCATTACATTAAATAATTTAATTTCTGAATTTAGCAGACTAAGTAGCTCCTCTTCATTTGCATTTTCCAGCTTAGGCTTTTTATTTATTGAGTGTTAACATTTTTGGTCAACTCAAAGAAAAATATTGTCATATGTCAATATTAAGATAATTGTTCTAACATCACGTGATATATAATTTTACTCATATTGCTCAGCCTTTGTGTTAAGTCTTATTATTCCACATTGGTTTAACATAGTGCATATTCCAGAACATATTTGTGCTTAACCAAATAACCACCACCTAATATAATAACTATAAACTAATATAGACTATACATAAAGAACAAAAAAGTGGGCGGGTTAATGTGGCCCCGGGTCCAGTTCAGGTTCAATATATTTCACATTACGAAAGGAAAAACAACTGATAAAGATCAATCACTGGCTCCCTCTAATGTGACAAACACCTGACTTGTGAAAACAACTTTAGACGTCAGCATCCTTTGAGTGACAGCAACAAATTGTACAGATATATTTCCTTATCCATGAGTGTGAGGTTGTACCGTGTGTTTAGACAAACTGAGCTAACTCTGCCTCTCCTCCACAGCTGTGATGTCACACATTCAACTAATGACAGGCGAGATGAGGGAAATCGTTTTTCGACGTTTCTTTTCTTTTTATAGGAGGAGGATTTTAACCGTTTTTAGGAGCTGGCTTTTATTTGACATGTTTTTGTTTTAAAGGAACATCTTAAATGTCTATTGTAGTGCTCTACAGACAGTGAACAGAAGCTGGAGAGTGTTTGGAAAGGGTTGGAGTATCAGGTGTCGTAATGCTGGGAATTTGAAATATTGGAAAAGTGCTATTTCTTATGTGTCATCGTTTGATGTTTTTCTCATGGACTGAACCACTCGACCTGTTTTTCTATGAGTTGTCCCTTTTACTTGAAGTAGTGAGTGATGTTTGTTTCTGTTTGATTTCATGTGGACTTTAAAGCAGAGGTTATTTTCTGTTTCACTTTGAGCCCCTGTGTTTCTAATATCATGTTTAGAAATGCAATTCTGTATTGGTGTGTCATTCTCAATCATATGCTTCAGTCATGTTTTGCCTGCAGTCAAATTCTGACGATACTTTCTGAACATTACTTTTAGAGATGACTTTTGGAGTTTCTCTTTGCTTAGATATAGCATAGCCTGGTGACATTCATAATGTTCCTTATTGAGCCCAGGTTAAACCTATGGCCCTTTTCATCATATTTAAATACAGTGCTGGATGTCTTTTGATGGAATTGAAACACTTCTGTCTGATGTCAAATCAATGTGTTACGAGGAATGGAGGCATTTTTGAAACTCCCCTCAACAACTTTTAAGGTGGAAATGAAACAAATATTTTGTAAAATCTCAGGAAGTCTGCTCATTAATGGCAAAATACGACCATTTAAGCCCCCTGCCACCAGAGGCAGCAGTGAGCATAGTGCTTCTCAGTAATTATCCACTTAAGAATTCATCACAAAGGATGAAGATTGATTTTACTCTGTTTTTATTGACAACTTACTTCTTTCCCTTGCAGTTTATTTTATTGTTTGACCTATCTAAATTCTTTTATTTTACTTTAAATGTTGCTAATTGGTTCTGTCTGATCACCATCCAGCACTGTGACACAATATGATATTACTTTGGGCTAGGTCAAAATGCTAACAAGCTCATTTTGGGAGGAAACTCCAGAACAAAAAATAATAATTGGACAAGCATATTGTGATGAAAACGACTCAAATGGAAGTTTACTTTGTGTTGGTGCGGGGCTTTGCATTGACAATATGACCTCATTATTTACTGTTACATTTCTCCAGTCACCACACTGAACAATGGCATGAGACTGAAGTATCAAACTGTTGCTGTCCCCCAGATATTTTACATGTGTAGAGCTGCCTTTCTGGGGTTCAAAATGCTTCTAATGTGAATTCACAGAAAAGATGCCATGATGGAAATGTGAACTGCTTCTCCCATGTCATGTTTTTGTCCTGTTTACACATCATACATATTTAGTTTACTGTAGCTGTTACATCAGTGTTCCTGGTACATGGAGCTTCTCTAAGCTGTACACCTCCAGATTGACATCTTAAATATTTGCCTTGCTCTTGTCACACTGTGTTGAAGATGTTACGATACGATGTCAAACATCTTTCCACCTGTTCAGTCCTCATTGAAGCAAAGGTGCTAGTAGCGGGCAGCTAACAAATCTAGCTTGTTGTCTAGCTCTTCTGAGTAAATGTCCGTTGGTTATGTAACGTGCTGCTAGCTTGGTAGCTACATGTGTGGAATTGACTTTCTCTGAGAACAAATACTTTTAATGTGAATTCAGATCAAATGTAGCTAGCTACCAAGATAGCTTATTGTCAGTTCTCCATTTTCAGTTAACATGTTCACAACAACGTGACATGCACCTTGCACATCGAAAAGAACAAGACTTTTATTCTAAATGTCCCCTTAAAGTTGGTCTTAGTGTGTCTAGTCCTTATAGTCACATCGAGACATTTGAAGGCTCCAAAAACGACTGTTTCCAAGGTCATACATGATGTTAATCCCGCTCAGACCAAGTGCTGGACGGTCTGAAAAGTATTTACAAATGTAAAATAAGTAAAGTAAGTTACAATCTTATCACCAGAAATGTGAAGCCAGATAATGGTATGACAGTTCCCCCGTTTGCTGCTAAAGACAGATGAGTGGGTACCAAGACGTATAGATACCTGACCCCGTGCCCCCCCCCGGGTCCTGACCCCGGCTCGTCTGCAGTGTACTGCTTAGAGAGCTGAACTCCACACCGGTACCATCTTTTACTGTCATCCGTTACCTCCATTGTGCAATAGATAATGTTTATTTTTATTGTTGTTTTTGTATATCCTGTGAAACTTGTCTGATGTTTTTGATGTGTAGCGTATGTTTTTAATATGATTATTTATGCACCAGCAACACTCACTCCCAGCTCTGTAGAGCAAGGTCAATACACAAAAATAATAATTTTTAAGATTCATTTTATTTCTTTATAAATGGTGGATTTTTCTTTTTGGAATGAAACCTTTCAATCTCTCTTACTGACATACTGATGCGTTTGGGGGGAACCTGTTTGATTCTCCATTCACTTCAGTTTTCTTCTTTCTGAGGCTTGTTGGATTTTGTTTTCTTTGCCTTCAACTGCCCTTCCTCCCATGTAGGCAAACTACTTTAAGGCTGTCTTTATTAAGATGCATACGATGTGTATACAGTCTGTATAGTACCATGTCTGTTATATTTGTCCTGTAAAAAGTGAAGATGAAGAAGAAAAAGTAAACTTGATGAGGAACCATTTGGAAGAGCAAACAGATGCTGGTTTATTTTTGAACAGTGATCCCCTCTACATGGTCTGTGCTGTTTACTAGAATAAACATTTCAGTTAAAGGAGAACGGACTGCTGCTTGATTTGTGGGGCTCATCTTTAATAAGACAAGAAGGATTTTGAGTTGAGTGCTATTGTATTATAATACTGCACATCCATAACGTTTTGGAAGTGTCAAAAAGCTAATAAAAAAAGGAGAAAAAAGTATCAAGTCAGCCAAGGGTTAAATATCCTTTTAGTGTTGCTTAAAGTCTAAAAATGACTGAATCATACATTTCCCAAAATGCCACTATTTTATTTTGACAGAAAACAAGTTGATGATTTAACATTAAAAAATGTGAGCTTTGTTTTGTGATGCAAGAGACAGCTGTTGAGTTTAAAAAGTGTAAGTCTGTCTGCATGTGGCTCCATTTAGGGATGCAAATCACACGATCACCACGAGAATATGATATTTATCACAAAGCCTATCATTTTGATTCAGATCCTGCAATTGTAAAAACAACTTGAAAAGCAACACAAAAAAAAATGTCATAGTTTTGAGTTTTCTACAATGTTGTCTCTTCACCCCCTTGTTTGTACCACAGGCTTTCTGACATACAGCCCAAACTGAGATAAACCAGATGACATCACTCTGACATTTACAGGGTGAAAGACAATACATACTGTAACTGATTTCAGAGGGTGAGTATAGTAACAGTGACCAATTTTGTATACAATTGGTGTCACTTTTCACATCAAAAGGCCTATGTGGCAGTAAGAAGTAACGGTACAAAAAAAACCTTTAGGTGCTTTGGTTTCACGGGCTCCACCACTGTCCTGAAGAAAATAGCCATTATCAGAAACGCCTGTCCCCTTCTGTGTCAAGTAAAAATGTTACAATGGTTTGATGAAGGAATAGGAGAAGAAAACAATTCCTCAAAACTGTTGAAGGAAATGTTTAATACAACTGCATGTTGCAGCACAAAAATAGCAAAACCCAAAGAGTGTTCGGAGGAGTAACACATCAGTCAGGCTGTTTCCTATTTATGGTGGTGTGCCACAGTTGACCTCTTTTCTTTAGTAAAGTTTATACTCCCCACCCTGTATTTGCTTTCCAAGGAACACAGAGCGTTTGCTCTTTCTGCTCTGTGCAGTCCAACAGGTTTCCTACCTTCAGTCAGCCTTTTCCCTGCTCAGCACTTCCTTCTGGGACCTTACTTGATCTTGACCACATGATGATAGCTACGCTAAAAGAAAGTAGCACATTTAAAGGATAATTCCGGTTTATTGCAACTTGGGTCTTTTCTTCACAGTTTGTCATCATTTCTCTGAGTAATAATAACGTTGTTCTCACAAAGACAATATCTGAATACAGGGACATCAATATAAGGATGATTGACAGGTCAAGAAACACAAGCGAGATGATCAGAAGGTTGGAAACAAACCTCCAGATTAGCCAAGAATGATTTAAAAAGAGTAGACACGTTCATATTATACCCAGACAAAGCGTTGACCAATCACAAAGGCTGGATAAGCGGCCAGGCAAAACTAACAGCTCAGTCACAGCGCTCCAGGCGCCCCGGAAGCTCAGATTGTTCTTATTTAAATGAACGTCTGTTTGGGACTATGCATTACTGAACAACAATATCATCCAGGTGGATCACAGACTTCCTGCCTGACAGGAAACAGCACATGAAGCTCAGGAAACAATTATTAGACTCCCACACCATCAGAACTGGTTCCCAAGGCTTAATTCTGCGAAGAAACCCATGTGTAACTTGCCCTAAAATAGAGAGGTAGAATGTAAACTCTTACGTCATTAAAACCACCAACAAACCAGGAATAATTCTGAGAACATGACCAATGGTAGCCAAATGCATGCAATGTTACTGTGTTCCTATGTCTCAGCTTAAGCACATCATTTTTTTACCTGAAGAAAGTATATTCAAAGCAACAACAAAGGATCCCTCCTCTGTTGCTCTCCCTGAGGTTTCTCCCATTTTTCCCTTTAAACTGTGGGTTTTATTCGGAAGTTTTTCCTTGTACGATGTGAGGGTCTAAGGACAGAGGGTGTCGTATTGTCATACTGATATTCTGTACAAACTGTGAAGACCACTGAGACAAATGTAACATTTGTGATATTGGGCTATATAAATAAACATTGATTGATTGAACATACCAATGCACTTTGTAAAAAAACTGAAATAACCTTCAAATTAGCAAACATTCTATGACTTTAACATATAACAAGACAAGCTGTTTCTCTGACGCTGACAAGGCCTTCCAAAGAGCTTAGACAACCTGCAGTAATAACTCCAGCCCCAGCCCCATGTGCAGTGAATTACACTCAGCTACATTTCATGGACACAGCTGTGTAGTGTGAAATGAATGCTGTGCAAACACAGCGGCCATTTCTGGACATATTAGCTGAAACCTAAGCAATCTGCTATGTTAGCGAATGCTAACTGTCTCCGTATGGAATAACAGGAAATTCCTTGCTAGGTTTGTGTTTACCCTATGGTAATGGAGAAGAGGAAATGAAAAGCCTATTGGCTTTTAACTAGGAATGTGGGTCACAGAGAATTGCAGGATAAATGTTGGTTTGCCCTCACAATAGTTCTGTATCTCTCTTTCTCTCTCCTCTAATCAATGTTATTTCCCTTTCACCTTCACTGCTACATTTTCCTACTTCACCATTTTCAACCTCTAAAAACATGCGTGCTTTGTGTAGGGCGTATTCGTTTTTTGGATTCAGAAGCCATTGCTAATATCCAGAGGATGTTATTTGAAAGAACTACTCCATACATTTGCATAAAATAAATGAAATTTCAGAGATGTTGACCATGACCGCAGTATTTCTAAAATGCTGGCTAGAATTCATGGTGTCTAAATCTTGTTCAAGCTAGCTGTAGAGAATTGAGCAACGTAGGGAGAGTTGTAGGCTACACAATAAAGCAAACCATCTATAACATTCAGCCAAGAGGTCATGTTGAGTTGTGGATACAGAAAACTACCTTGTATATGATTTAACAATAGATATGTATTTCTAAACACTAATTATAGCCTCCTTTTTTTGTTTTCAGTCATTGTGAGTATGTTAGCATTTGGACGTTAGCATTTAGCCTCACGCAGCAGCTAGGGTGATTCTTAGTCCTGCCTTTCGCTGCAAAGTATGTGAAAGACTGATAAGGCTGCCAGAACAGAAATCGGTCTTCCAAATAACAGATCTGTTTGAGATACAGGAAACATGCAAATTTGACTTTCAACATTTCATCCGTTTCATCCAGCACCTCGTTGGCCGGGAATCACACTGTTTTGTTCCAAGAGTGCAGATAAAAACCTTTCACGCAAGATTCAACCTTGGCTGCAAACTCATTTAATCATCATAATTGGCCCAAAAACTTGGTCTAAACCCATACACATACACAGGGTGATCTGAACCTGGTGCATAAGATCAGTTTATGACAGAATCAGAGGAGTATAGATGATCTGACGAACAGATGTAGAAATGAAGTAAAAATATATTCAGCCTTGAATCCCAGCTGAATCATTATTTCCACATGTCCTGATCTGCTCTCGCTCCAAATAAACTCATTTCTGGCGTTTAATATAATGTTTCTTGACAGGGGTCTGTGAAACTCCAATTGAATGCTACATTTTTTTTTAAACTAATGTGCATTGGAGTGACCTCAAAGGATTTCTGCCTCAATCAAAATACCCAGAAAATCACAAACCTTCATGTTAGATGATTGAAACACAATCTCGATTTTTATTATTGTCCAAGACTCTGCGAACCAACCACCTGGTCTGAAATAATAGCTAAATAAGCATTAAGGTGATTAAGATTCATGACCCAACTTTTTGAGGCAGCGCTTTGTTTCTGTATAGGATGCAATTGTTTTACATCTATACAATGAGTTGTCTAACAATAAACATGTATGTTATACAGCAGACAACCTTTTTAGCTTGCTTTTGCCATCACATTTGTAATGTATATTTTTGTTATAAAATGCATTTTAATATATACAATTATTTTTCCAATTCTAATGTTATATATATATAGTGATATATCTAACAAAGTAAGACTGGGTCTCCATTTAAGTGGGGTTAAAATGTCCAAATACATTACTTTGCATACTTTTATAATAATCTGTGTTCATAAAACTGCAAAAACAGAACATATCTTTCTCTCTTTCAATGTCATGTCTCTGTGTGCATTATTCCTCCATCCTCTCCATTTCTATGGGTCTATGTGGTACCTCACATAGACTGTATGGTCACTCATCTTCTTTTCACCCCAGACCCCTCCTAGACCCTGCCTAACCCCTGTAAAGAGAGTGAAATAAGTAGATGAAATTGAAAATTGTTTAATTGTAAGAAATTCCTTTAAACTGCCTAACTGAGAGATTGCTGTATTTGTGAGGAAGTGGTGTTTTCTGCGGTTCACAGTGATGCTACTTTCCCAGTAGATGGCATCCTCTTCCTAGAATATAATTCCCATAATTCCCACTTCTTTTCAGAGAGTGCTGAGCAATCTCTGGAAATCAATTCAGATAGGATTTGTTCAATGTTTAATGTTTGCTTACAGCTTCACTACATTTCTCTAATAAATGTTTTCACTATGTCCACTTCAAGTCTCCTTAATTCCAATTTGGTGATAGAATAAGCAGCCACAGTATCACTGAGCTCTGTGTTATTCTCATCATCATAGAATAATCAAGATAGGATTTCATCTATAAAACCTATGGAAGATCAGCTTGAGTCCTAAAATGCCTATCAGTTGGTTTCAAAAAGAGAACTTTGGAGTTCCTAAATCCTCTGTGGCCTTATGACCCCTCTAACAGGAACACCACGAGTCTCCTCCTCTCTGTTATCTGTTTTCCACACACTTGGCTCTATTAGTGTGTTGAGTTGGAGGGGAATATTCTTTGAAACACTCTGGAGGGGAGTTCCTCTGAGATATTCTGTTGCACAAGAGTGTGTAAGCATGTTTACAACAGGAGAGAAACTCCCTCTGGAGGGACATTTGGGATTTTAGCCTTTACAGACCATTTACATGCACAAAAACTTATATTACACACTACAGAAAGGAACAATACCCAAAAGCCTAACCCTAACCCAAAAGAATAAATATGTTTAAATATTTTAATGTTTATAAACGTTACCTCCAACTTTTGTATTACATATTTGGTATGTTCAGAAACGTTTGGACCTCCACAACAGGAGGTCATTCAATCAGAGCAGAGTGCACAGGAGTGTTTAGGAACCGTCTCAAAGACAGAACATGTGAAAAAGTTTCCCACGCTCCTCCGCCTCAGCCACCTTGTACCTAGCTGAAAAAGTGAAATGAAAGTGTTTAATTTCTCACTTGAGTAATTGTGCTAAAGTTAGAGGTGAGTGTTCCTATTTTCTCAGGGCTGGCACAGTACCATTCAGCAGAAGACACATGTGGCCTCTGGCTGCTGCACAGGGCAAACAGAGAGGCTGTGCTGCGGTTCATGAGAAGCTATTTCCTTTCAGAAACTCTGTGTCAACATGTCCTCCAATTAAATAAGGAGAAAAAAAAAAAAATGTTGGTGCCAGAAACAGTGATGTCAACTTGAAGCATTGTAGTTTGAAACATTATTTGTTTTGTTATTTGTTTCATTGTTTGTTGTTCTCTTTAGTTCCAATGTTGGAGGCACTTGGAACTAAACATGTTCATTGCCATTTCTACACTGTATCTACTGTGCATATGAGAATAAAGCCTTTGAATTGAATTCAATTGAATTGAAAGTAATTCAGAGCGCTGCTGCCTGAGCCCTGACAAATAAATGACACCACCCTAATTCTCAGAGCTCTGCAGTTGTTCCCAGTATCACAAATATTTGTCTTTAAACATACCAAGCTCTAAATGGTTTGGGACACAAATACTTGTCTGACCTGTCCAAGCCCCCCCAGAGCTCTCAGATCATCCGGGTCATCTTTACGTTTTATTTTTTCCACAGATCTGGAATAAATGGTTTTCCAGAGGTCGTTTAACATTTGCTGATTCTACTTCCTCAACACTCGCAGCATCAACTGTATTTACAATGTTAATGTCTAACTACCTTCTATCCCTTTTTTGAATTGTCTTCATTTTGGTTTTGTTTATTTTATGTATTTACTTCTTGTATGCAAATGCTTATGTAAAGCACTTTCAATTGCCTTGACTCTTAAGTGTGCAACATAAATACATGAACTAACATTGCCCTTTGATTTAGTTAATCAACAGTAATATACTGATTATAGCTGGACAATGTAAAGTCCTCTGTAAAAGGTTATTTGGAGTTCATTATAATCAGGGTCTTCTTAATATGAAGCTTTATCTACAAGTCTCTTAGCTCACTGATAGACTTTTTATTTTACTTTATTTATCCTCACTCCCAATAAGATTGTTTTTTTATGAATACATTGTGTTTCTATGTTGTGTTATTCTATTGTTTTAACGGTGGAGTTTTTGGTTTCTTCACATGTGGAGCACTGGACCAAATGAATGTCCCCATGTGGGATAATACATTTGCTGAAAATCTGATTTACTATCTGAATAACATGCCAGTCATGTTCCTTGACCCACCTGACTTTCTTTTGAGGTCACTGTTGTCATCACTAATGGAAGTCTCTGCAGCCACGTTAGAAATGGAGGTGATAATCTGCCCTGATCAAACTCTTCCTTCCTTCATTGCTTTCGTTCGTGCTCTAATAAAAGCAACAGTCATTTTCATCAATCATTTCCAAATGTGGCTCTCTATCACTAATTCAACCCACATCCCTGATGCTATCTCTGTAAATAAAAACGTGCTGGCTCACAGTAATCAGCATGTTTTATGTCTCTTTGGAATAAAAGATGGCATGTGAAATAATACATTGCGGAGCCGACAGAAAGTTGGCCGCTATAAAGTGACATCTCTTAATCCGTGACTGTCATTCTCACATGCAATGACGCTAATATCTGTTTCCCACCGTCATCCCTACAAGCTGTCTGAAAATACTTCATGATTATTCTTTTTTTCACCTCGCCATCCCTCCCACTCATTATCGTGTACTTTGTAATTATGCAAATGTCATGTTTTTATTTAAAGGCAGCTCTGATCTGAGGCTGCAGACTCAGGGCCGGAACTAGCCAGCTTCTAAATACCTTCAGGATTGCAATCGATATATATATTCGTCTTGTAGCGATATATTTCTTGTGCATGATAAGGTAGTTTAATATTTTGGCATATTTTACATTGATAATAATTTCATAAACCTTTAATCCAAGCTAAGAAAGCAGGTTTAGGCTTACCCTGCGAAAGCAATATTTGATTTGTTTGTAACGGAGCTCTTCCTGATTTCCATAGTTGTTTATATTCTAGCCTTAAAATCATCATCAACATCACCCTGCTTTAACCTGTCAACTGCGAAGAAAATAAATGGTTGAACTGCTCTCATCGTGGTTTTTACAGACATTTTCCCAGTGAATTAATGCATACGTTTTCTTCCATGGGCAGCTACATAGAAGATATTTGAGGAATGTATATTTTCAGTCTTCTAAGTTCTTCTATTATGCGTTTTTTGGGTTGTCCTTTTCCTGTAGGGTTTGTGCATGTCAATGGTCTGCAAAGGCTACAATTCCCTCCAGAAGGAGTTTCTCTCCGACACCCCCGTCTGCCTGAAACGCCTCCATTGGACTCCTTTGTTTACTTCTGTGATGTAATGACATCACTATGTTACACACCGAGGGGGGAAATAGGCAGTATGAGACAAATAAATAACTTTCTCAACATTAAAGCATGTTAACATGTCGAGGCACAAAATACAAATATGAAACTGAAAATGAGCATAATATGTCCACTTTAAACTGTGAACGTATGTGTATATTTATATCAAATCATGTTTTATTTGTTCAAATCACACTCAGGAGTCGGAAATCATGTTCATTTAGTTTAATTTGTACATTAAAATAAACTATTTACACAATGTAAAAAATTCAATTTACAAGGCAGTTCAGTTCTGAACAGTTCTTCAAGACACAAACAAACAGGTCTCTTTGCCAGAGACTGCTGTCCTTTGTCAGTGAGGTGGCGTTGAGATGTCATGCACTTCTGTAGGAATCTTAAAGCTAGCAGACAGCAGACACAGTCATAGGGATGACATAGGAAGTCAGGCCTTTGGGAGGAGGACAACATGGAAGGCAGTTTTAGAAAAAAACATTGTCTCAAGGCATATTCAAGTGCTGTTTACACTTACAGTTACATTTCATTCATTCATTTGAGGCTTTTTCATGATACAACTGTAATCATCTTTTAGCCAGTGGAGAATATGGCACTCGTGAGAAGTGTAATAAAGGCACTTAAGGTAGAAATCTAAAAAAGATGATTGCTCTTTAAAGGATTGTCTGCTTCCAGTTGCTTCAGTGGCATGTTCCTGACATGTTGAGTGAAATGTCCCTTTCATTTGTCTGTATAAACATAGAAAAAAGTAGTACCAGCTACCTAGTTTAAAGAAAAAAAAGAAGCTTTGGTCCGAACAGAATGAACCTGTTTCTGTCATATCTGGCTGTATTTCCTCTTTGGTTTGAGGTTTGTAAGTCATTTCTCTCAAAAATAACATTTAAATAAATCTTTTCACAAAATATAATTTGAGAGCATCTTTATGTTCCTTTGCCCCTATGAAAAATCACTATAATAGTCCTATAATATACATATAGGTGTTACAGTGTAGTCAATAGTGGCCTCATCGTACTGTATGGCAGTTAATGCTGTCATGGTTTCACTATAGTTGATATATTTGCTCATAATCCTTCTGTAGGATCATCATAGTTCATTTTCTCTGTCTCGATGCGGTGCATAGATGTCCTTGTCTGTGATATGTTTCCTCACATGTGCCTCTTCATGTGCAGCGCGAGGTGGTCGGACCTGGAGAATGCGCGTTCACACAGGTGACACTGGAAGGGGCGGTGTCCAGTGTGCTTCCGGAAGTGACGCGTGAGCTCATCGGAACGAGCGAACTTCCAGCCGCAACCCTCCCAGCTGCAGTGGTATGGTTTCTCCCCTTTAAACACAAAAAGCAAGAAAACCATGAGTGACTTCACATTGAGGATAGATACATAAATGGTCCACCTCATCCAGCATGCCACTCTTACCTGTGTGCGTCCTGAGGTGCGCCTTCAGGTGGGAGCTCTTGGTGTAGGTCTTCCCACAGCCGGCGAAAGTGCAGGTGTGTGACGCGGTCCGTTTCCTCGGCCAGGACCGACGACCCCTCTTCGGCTTGGTGTCCATCATCTCCAACGGGGAGGACGGAGGAGTGAGCAGGACGCGCTGACCGGCCGCCGGCTGCTGCTGCATGCCCAAAGCTGCGTCCTCGCAGAACATGCCGGGGAACTGGGGATGGTGGTGCGCCACGGGGAAAGGGAGCTGCATCCCCCTGAGCGGGTGAGGGAATCCCCCTGACGCGCAGCGGTGGTGCGGGTGGAAGCTCTGCGGGAATGTGGAGTTGCACATGTGGGTCTGGTGGCTCTCGGAGCTCATCAGGTCGTCCGGGCTCAGAGGCGGCGTCATGCTGCCCAGCGCGGCCTGCGGAGAGGTGGCTAGCCGCGGCTGCTGCTCGTAGGACATCATGCAGGAAGCGTTCCCCTCGAGTTTGACTTTGGTGCAGCTCTGAGGCACCATACCCATGGCAGGTCCGTACGTGTCCATGGAGTCGGGCTCCACTTTAATGTTCAGATGCTCGGGGAATAAGTCCTGAGTGTTGGGGAAGGGCGCAGAGCTGATCAGGAATCTGCCCTGGATGCTGGGGCTGTCCCCGGGGAGGAAGCTGGTGTCTACATCGGAGCGAAGGAGCTCCGCCATCAGGCTGTTGTATGGAGGAGGAGGGCTGCTCATGTCTGGGGCAGAGGTGTAGGTGTTCTGCTGCTGGGGCATCCCGGTGTGCTGCTGCTGATGATATACGGACAGCCCGGACTCTGCTGTGTTAGCCAGAATAAACTCAATATCCAAGAACTTATCCAGGTCCTCTTCGTCTTTTATGCTGAGGCAGCTGCTGTCCATGTTGAGCGAAACTCCGCTCATGTCACTCTTCCACCTCTGGAGCGAGAATAAGAGAGTATTAGTTTGTTTCAGGATGTACAACTTTTTATCAGTAAATAATAAAACAAGTCACCTTGATCAAATAGCTCAAACGAAGCACAAGTTGCACACTGAAAGATGGCGTAATACTACCAAAACACATCAAAACATAACTTTGCAGTGACTTAAAACTTAGCAGCATTCCAAAGTTTAAAAAGTTGAAGTACCAGCAAACACCACGAATGTATTTCTGATGTGATACAATAATGGTGTTAAGTTATGTATTCAAATAATCTCTCTCTTCTGAAAACAAGTGTCAATAAATAATGCAACTTACATCTTCCCAACATTTCTCCTTTTGGTTGGCAAATGTGGAGATTGATGGTAGAATGGTCCCATGCAAGGCCATTTCCATACGTTGTTTGAGAAAAGTAGAAAGTCAATAATCGTTATATATTAATTTTTTGTTGTTGAAAGAAATCAGCAGAGTCCGCTGAGTCTCCAGTAAACGCGTCTTCGTTGCTTCTCCTGCGGTCCGGTGAGCTGCTCTCCACTCATGTGCAGCGGTACGTCTTGAAGCAGCAGCTTTTCTTATAAATAATGTTCGCAGGACAAATCAGACCAATGCGAGGCGAGGGGAAGGAAGCGCGTCCAGGATGGGGACGCTGCGCACCGGACAGCCCCCTAAATTTAGCCTCGGTATAAAAGTCCGAGTTTCCCTGCGAGTCAGAGACAGAGAGCGGTGAGAGAGTCAGAGGAGGACTGATACGGAATGCTCTCTCTACTCCGCTGCGGGCAGCTACTTAACCTTCTCAGGGAACCCGCCCCTCCGCCAAACTTGCCCAACAACTGGCAGGGCAGAGAGAGAGAGATTCCGCCCCTGATCCAGCACCCAAAGACATTAGTCTCAGGCAATTAACACCTTGTTGAAAAAGAGCAACGAAACCGATACTAAAAGGACGCTCAGGCTCTCCATAAAGTGGAATAGAGATGCTACAGGTGCCATGCGTATTACGCACACTTTTACGCGCAGTCTTTACGATAATATTGTGTGCTAAAACATTTGGCTTCATTATCATTTTATCTACCAGGCACCATATGACAACAAACATAATGTTGTTGAATAAAAATGCTGAGGTTTCAATTTGAAACAGCATTTCATATTGTGAAAACAACAAGAGGAGGGGGGGGGTATAATCTGCTGCAGTCTTCAGCCATAGGCGCCAGCTTCACCACGGCTTTCCTCTTCTCTATCTACTTCCCAAAGCTCCTTGGAGCATTACCCAGATGATAATAAGGCGTCTCGTCGTCGTCGTCCCTCATCCCCCCCCAAGTCCACCATTCATATGTCATGTACACGCCTGGCACTGTGGAACCTGTAAAGAGAGAGTAGCTGTTAGCAGTTACTTTTGGGCTCAGAACAGTCTCATACACACGTGCACCCAGAAGGATTCACACTTGTATTTCATGATCCGCAAAAGGATTCAAACTTGTATTTCCGGATCCACACTTGTGTTTTTCAATGCACACACAAATGTGTTCCGTTTCATATACATGTAAATAAAATCCAAATACAGAAAAAAGTTTTACATGTGTATTTTTGATCCACACATATTAGTTTTCCGTTTAAAACCTCTGCACCTGCAAACACAAACCGCTTTCTGTGCACGGATCGCTGTGCATTCGTGTGTGGGTTTTTTGAGACTCCCCTGACGGTCAGCCGATTCATATACTTGTAATTTGTTCCATCTATAGCCAATCAGATGTCTCCTCAATTCTAAGCCAATCACATGAGCGCGCCCCCACGAGGGTATATTTCTTGCGTTCATGACGTAGCGCTTCATGTACGCATTTTGCGCAGTCCGGAGCTGACAGCTCCATGGAGCCTGCCTTCAGGCGCTAATCTCAGGACACCTCCACTCTCAGTACATTGCCACTTTCCGAACAGGAAATGCACGCAAATACAAGCCTTTATATTATTAAGGTACAGCGCCACTTTCCAAACCATTGATGAATGCTTGTGTACACAAAAACGGCAGGCAAAACCGTTTTAAATGTGTGTTTCCTGTATGGCGAATACAGCTGCTTTATTTATGTCTGTATGAAGTTGTTGTGAGTGTGGAGGGAGCAGCTACAGGTTAGCTTAGCCTAATCGATCAGTGCACTACGAAGCCAGTGCTAGACAGTGAACTGTCAACGGGGGTGCCCCGCCGGTCATTATCGGCCGATATTCACTCTTAATAGTTTGATCGGTGCTCTCTATAAAGGCCGATCAGGAGAGCTGGATCTGATCGATATGGACATAAACGCGAGAGAGAGATCAGATCAGCTGCTGAGTCTGACGGAGACACGCAGCTCTGCATAATCACCTGAAGCTCCGCCCTCTGTTTAGCATGACCGGACAGCGCAAAATGCGTATATGAAATGTCATGAACGCAATAAATCATACCCTCGTGGGGGTACGCTCATGTGATTGGCTTAGAATGAAGGAGATATCTGATTGGCTATAGATAGAAAAAATTACAAGTACGAATCGAGTGACCGTCAGGGGAGTCTCAAAAAACCCACACATGAATGCACAGCGATCCGTGCACAGAAAGCGGTTTGTGTTTGCAGGTGCAGGGGTTTTAAACGGAAAACTAATATGTGTGGATCAACAATACATATACAACTTTTTTCTGTATTTGGATTTTATTTACATGTATATGAAACGGAACACATTTGTGTGTGCATTGAAAAACACAAGTGTGGATCCTTTTGCGGATCATGAAATACAAGTGTGAATCCTTCTGTGTGCATGTGTGTATTATGAGACTGTTCTGAGCCCATAGTTCCTGTGCCCATGACCAATCAGGGGACTGTGGCCAGAAATCTCAAAACCACATCAAAGGGTTGCATGAACACATTCTCATCAAACTGGCTACACTGATATTGCATTATGCCTTCTTGTGATTTGATAAACAAATAGTTGAGCAGCTTTGGAAAACAATGCTTTATTACTGGACAGATGTCACATAACTGTGGTGGAGTAAGAAGTGCAAAGAACAGCATGTATCTCATATCAAGGACTTTCACTTTTTATGATCTTTGCTTCTCTTGTTGATACTTTTGTCTTTTTTATGACCCTCTTTGGGTTCATCTCTGTATAATGGATTATAAAGTATTATGTAACAATATTCAAAGGATATGTTATAAGATTGGACCCTATTAATTGATTTATCAGAAGTTTGTAAAGTACAATTATTTCCACACATTATGTGATCATTGACCTTTTGGTCCCATGCTGAGTATTACCCGATGAAGACATAATGCTGTATCATTACGTTTTTTTGGGCATGTTTTTGATGTACCGGTGCCTTTTCAAAAATAAATTGACATTTTTTGATGGCTGTATGATACTGAGATGCACATACATTTTTGTTCAGGACTAACTATGACGCCCTTATTATTTCATAAGCTTGTCCAGTTGGTGATCAAGACCTGACAGTGAGTGCACATCAGATATAATATCAGAGGGGTTGTAACTGACTGAAAAATTGTAAATACACTTTTATTTGTATTGATATAGCGTCTTTCTAGTCCTTAGACCCCAAGGTTCCAAATGAGAGTCTTGCACAAGGACTCTTTGACATGCCAAATGGAGCAGTTTGGGATTAAACCGCAGACATTGAAACTGATGTACGACCCGCCCCTATCTCCTGATCATTATTAAAGTTGACATACATAACAAACAATTATCCACAGGTAATACAAACTTGTACCTCATCTGACCTGCAGATCTCTCACTGTCTTCATTATCTGTCTTTCAAAACAAGTGTCTTCAGTGTGTGACTAGCTGCTCTTAATCCCATAATAACTCATGAACAGAAAGATGTCAAACATTTAATGGGCAATCTGCATTACCAGTTTGGCGGTGTTCCTCGGTGAATGATGGAAAATGTACAGCCAGCAGGCATAGAGAAAAGACTAGGTGTGTCGTGTACATTCTGTACTTTTACATTGTTTTGCCCTCTGGTGAACACTAATTTTAAATGCTGATTAAAGGGTGAATGGCTTCTGATTGTCAGCCAGTTATTATGGGATTTGGATGTATTCCAATTAAGTTGTGTAACAATATGAAGCGTGTGACGATGTACAGCAGGTATCAACCTATACACTCTGTCACAGCCATTAGCACGGATTGAGAACAAGTCTGGAAACGCACCTTTCTCCCAATAGGTATGGGCTGTTTAAAGTGTCACTTCACCCAAATACAACTTAGTCTCTAACGGAACTACCACTGCCTCTAGGAGTCCTACTTATAAAAGCTATTTACACTAAGGTCTGTGATTGTGTTTATGTGTACATTTACATGCAATTCATACATTCAGCTATTATTCGTCTATTGTCTGTGAGAGAATGAATGAATGCTCGACCACTGTGTGAAATTCTGTATGATTACTGTGGGTTCCTGTGCCAAACATTTAACCCCGAAAAACTGAAAAGAAAGTACATTTAAGAATGTGAGGATATTTGCTTAAACTATTACATATTAAGAGTTTAGTTTTTTTAGTTTTGTTATTAATTTACATGCCTGCAGCCTGGCACCAGCAACATCTGCATTAGCTGATTGAAGACACGTGTACTGCTTTTATCTTACATTCTTAGGTATAGATAGATATATACTTTATTTATCCCAAAATTGGGAAGGTATTTTCTTCCAGCAGCAGTGTCAAGCATTACACAAGATAAAAAGGTTTAAAAGATACAATAAAATACAAATATAATACAAAAGAATAAACATTAGCGGCAAAAATATACACATTTTACAATAGAAAATAAATGTATTCCTAGAGTATCTAAATAATACACAACATAACAAACATATTGAATAAATTGAGTACAATATACAGTCTCACTAGGCTACAGGAATACATATAACTATAATATAGACACATAATGGCATTCGATTGAACATCATTATCATAATTGTGCAAAATAGCTGTTGTGCAAATTGTTCTGGGTTATGGAAGAGGAGACACTTTCCAGTTATGGTGCAACGAGTGCGCAGGACTCCAATATCTTCATTAGAAGTAGCGATTGCCAAATGAACCCAATGAGAGTACGAAAAATACTGGAAACATGTTTTTAGGGGTCAGGATGCATTTTGAATTCTCCTCCAGGCTCTGTACTTGCAGAGCTTATGCTGCTATCATTCCTCCTGTGTGGTTAAATGTATTTCCCTTAACAGCCGTTCATCTACTTTGTTAACTCCACCACAGAATTGTGTCTCATGTCCTGATCTTCATGTTATGTTCAATTTCTCTGCACCAAAGATATTGATATTGAAGTGACTGTTATTTTGTATTGATTGTTGTGTTTTTTTTATCTTAATGTGTGCATGTGTAAATGTGTCTGTTGATTGTGTATATAGGATATACATTATGTTATACATATCTGTATAGAGTAGCGAAGTCCCTCCCCTTCCGGGGGACCTCCATGGGTCAAATCATGTATTGAAGTCAATGGAGAGAGAAAGATTATCTTTCAATCCCATTTGAATTGTGCCACGAATTACACATGATGTTTGTCAATTTAAAAGATAATTTTGCAAGTAAAAAAAAAAAGAAATGTGTCGTAAAACTGTGAAGTTACACATTTGTTTGTGTGAAGCGCTCAATGAACTACATCTCTGGCCTTGCATACGTACTAACACCAAGATGGCCGTCACGTTAGCACATTTCACTTCTTTCTTTCAGAATGAAGCGAAAAGTATTAAAAGAGGGGAAAATCACTACAAGTCTGGCCATGTTGAGAACTGTACATACACACAAGGGGAGTTAGTCGGTTCCAGCATGCGGGACCGGCTTTACAAGGTTTCGGTGAGTAACACGAGTGTAATGTGTAACGTTAATGTCAGCCAGCTAAATGTGTTGTCTTTCTAGTTGCGTATTTTTCATAAGACAAACTGTGACTTTTTTGACATGGAAATAATTTTTTAAGATTGACAAACATCACAATTCAAACGGGATCGAAAGATACGTTTTCTCTCTCCATTGACTTCAATACATAATTTTTCAGAAATAAGGTCCCATGGGGCGGAGGTAGATGGGCGTGACTTCACCACTCAGTGTATACTGTATAATTTTACATTTGGGATTGTTGGAAACGTCATTTCGATCTCTCTGTCTGTAAACACAAACTGAGTAAGATTTATATTAAAGCTGACTTTGACTCAAATAAGAGAAAAAACACATTCAGAGTTGATATCTTTATTTCAAATAAATAATAATCGTATTACCCAATGTGTCTTTCTTTACTTTCCAGCAGTTGTTACAGCTTTGGCAGGACATAGTGATATTCCTGGTGTGTATACTTCTCAGTTTTCAGAACAGAAACTGCCACAGAATTCTTTGCCACAGCCAGCGCTCCGCTCTCACTTTGATAATGACAGCATGCTTCTAGTTGTTCACCAGATGAAGCGCAGCATCTCTCCAGCTCTGGCACTCTGCTCTCCGCTGAAAGTTTGTCTTCTTCCTCTATTTTCTCCGCCGTCTCCAAAGATTCATCCATTGCATCTCCATCTTGTCTTCTCCTTCTCCAAACACACTGATTCATGGCTCAGTAATCACCCATGTGTGCTGGGAGTCACCTGCGTCCGTGCCGATGGCGCTGCAGCTATAATTGAAAGCACATTGGGCGGCACTGTTTACACCGTCACCCCCAGTTACTTCTCACACTACGTTAAGGCGATCTGATCCTTTAATTGAGACGTGAACAGCAGACAGTGGACCTGCTCTGTTTGTGTCTTGTTCTCTCCAAGCCAGCGAAGAAAGCTGTACCCCACATGCTGAAAGTATTATGGAAATGCATGCATACATCTGTGTTTGAGAGAGTGATTCTGTGTGCTTTGGCCTGTTGTCACATTATGATGCTGTACATTTCCATGTGGAAGTGAGTCTTGGCTGGGCGAGCCTCAGAGCTTCCTACATGTGCTCATCTGGCTCTGTGTCACTGAGGCTGAGATTCATATCACGGCACAACAAGGCTGCAAACACGTGACCTTAAGAGCATGCCAGACAAACTCTCTGGGTGTTTCTCATTGTCAAGGACGCTTCCTTGGTAGGACATGTCTTCCGAGTCAGGTCCTGACTCCTGAATAGACTGAAGTAGGTCCATAAATTGAGGTTTGTCATTTTTTTAAGGGAAATCCTTTTTAAGGATTGCCTCAAATACTGTGCGCTGTAATGTACTGAATATATTCTTTAAATTCAACACATTACCATTCCTGAAGTGTAAGTATTACCCAGGTTTAAAGTAATGTTTTTGTTTTAATTTCACTCACAATTTGAAATTCTCTCAAACCTATACGTAAATGGCAATGTATGCTAAGGGAACACAATAAAAGGGAAAAATAAAAGTCAACACAATATGGTATTTGGTTATTTAAGCCCTATACCATTTGCTTATTAAAGGATTATTATCTGTTTATCTGTTTATTTTGAGTAGTTCCAATGTTAAGTTGATGTTTAACATGTCCAGATGAGATGTTTAACATGTCCAGATGTGTTACTTAAGACTCAGTAAGTTACAAAAAAAAAAAAAGTATACCTCCCTTCTCTAAAATCTTAGCCTATCATCATGTCAGATTTACATAGTGGACTGTATTGTCTCTGCTAAATGATTTGGGATTAAAATACTTTGATATGTCAACAGGTGCAGGATTGGCTCCTTTAGGTGTGATGGTGCAGGGTCAGGTTCTCTGGGAACGTTCTTCCACAACAAATACAAACCTCATGGCTTGTGTCACATAAGATAATCACAAGAGCAAACAGTATAAGGCTCTTGTGTTTTGGATTTAATGTCAAACAAAAATGAGACTGAAAATGTTCTTCTATGAAATACAATGCCAGTCTTAGACCAAGGGTTCAAAACATGCTGAAAGCAGTCATACTCTGTTACAACATCTGAGTGTCTTTACGCCTGTCTAAAACACCTCAAAAACACAGGCCTTCATACTGAACACTGTTCAGCGCTGTATCTAATATCAGCGTGCAATCAACTCAGCCTGGCGTACAGTGAGAGAGTATCAGCTGTCCGGGCTTCATCGGAGTAATGCCTCTCTGCTAGGAGCCTTGATTACTTATTGGAACCAGACGGGACTTTCTTCCTCTGTCAAAATTATTGCAGCCTGTTCTGGGATAAATTGTCTCTTCTCAGCTCACATAGTTTATTTCTTTGTTAAAGTTCTTAGAAAAACCTTCTATGACTTCTCAATTTTCCTGTGCACGGCATAAAAGCTGTGATTTTCTCTGTGTGAAAGAAAGAGAAAGAGGAGGCCGCTTTCTGGCCGCTGCAGATCTGTGTTGGAACAGAGAGTGAGAGTTTGAGACGGAGAGTGGGCTCCTGCCTCAGCTTATATAGGCGGGTTATTTATAAACCCACACCCCCTTCCTTATTCTTATTACTGTACTTCCTCTCCCGTTCGCTCAGGAAGCCCACTTGGCTGAGCATCCTGCCGGCACGCCGTGCCGACTTGGAGCGGACCGAGGGAGTGATAGTGGAGAGAGAGTTTCAGACTCTGGGGGCGAGAGACGGAGAAACAGAGTGAAAGAGAGAGAGAGAGGGAGAGAAAGGGGGGAGGGGGAAGCTGGCATTTGTTCAGAATCTGACATGTAAAGGCCTGGGCCTCTTCCAGCCCTTGTTTAAGTTTCCCTGTGGAATACCTCAGAGAGAGAGAGAGACTTCCCCAAACCCCTTCACTGCCATTATGTACACGTCCACCAGGTGCTCACACTTTTCCAGCTGCCCCAGTCGCCAGGCTACATTATGACTATCTCCCCTTCCTCACCTGTTTCCACTTCCCCCATATGCCCCCTGGTCCTAGTCACTTGTTACCTGTCACCCTGTTGCCTGTAACCCTGTTGCCTGTAACCCTGTTGCATGTTGCCTTGTTAACGCTAACCCTTTTGCCTGTTGCCTGTAACCAGGGCTGCCCCTGGCCAACTTGGGGCCCTATGCAAAATTGTGTCATGAGGCCCCCCGGGTCTGTACACAAGTCGTCACTCACGTGTCGCGAGCGTTGACGGGGTGCTAGTGGTAGTAGAGCACTCTTGTGAACTGTTAGCGCCAGAGCCTCGCTGTGGGGAAACTGTGGCGCGCATCATTGCACCGCGCACTGTGCTTGTTCTGCGTGTAGGGAGGGCGGCCCTGTCTGTAACCTATTGGTTGTAACCCTGTTACCTTTAACCCTGACCTGTTGCCTGTAACCCTGTTGCCTGTTGGTTGTAACCCTGTTATCTGTAAACTGTAACCTGTTGCCTGTTACCTGTAACCCTGTAACCTGTAACCTGTAACCTGTTGCCTGTAACCAGTTGCCTTCCTGTCCTGTAAGTAGCTTTGAATAAAAGCGTCAGCTAAATGCAATGTAATGTAATATAATGTATTATCTGTAATGTGTATTTGTAAAGCGCTTTGAGAGTCATTGAAAAAGCGCTATAATAAATATACAATCCTGTTGTTATCAGGATTGACACATTTTACATATTCAACCAGGTCATTAGGGAGGATTATAACACATTAAGTGAGCAGAATGTCAAGTGATGTGTGAGTGTGAGCTGAATAGGGAATGGAGGGGAAAACAGGAATCCGAGTTTGGAAAGAGGGGGAGAATTCCACGCATAGCTGTGGGCCTGTTTGGCTGGAGCTGCACCTCTGTTACAGTGGAGGCTGACATGGAATCTGGAAAACACAGCACAGTTCAACATAGAGAAACACAGAGGCATCGTATTGGAGAGCGTCTTAACTGACTGCTGAAAACTCATCTGACACTTCCACCAGTTATGACTATTGTAACCATTGCCTAAGGAAGTTGCCAACAATAATACTACTATAATGTTCTGATGAAAATGTTCCTTGGGTTGAGAATTATATGTGAGTGCTGCAAGTTAATACAGACAGAAAGCCAAGGAGAGCAGCTTTCTGGAACATCTTACTTCCAGGCTGGGAAGCTCTCCCAACTAGCCCCATTAATCAAAATGCCTATAGAGATTTGGGGTTATAGAGTTAAGGAAGATGGTTTACTGAGGTAAAGTGATCTTACAAAGAACGCATTTGTACACATTTTTTTAAAGGTTCCATTGATTCATCCAAACCAAAAAGGAAATGACTGTCCCTCCTGTTAGTCATCCACTGAAACAAAACAAATAGATAAAAACACCAACTATTCAACCCAGTCTCACGCCATTTCGTGTTATAGTCACGACATTTAATCTATTGATTCGTGTTCACCAACACGATATTCCCCTTTTTTTCGTGTCACACAGACCGATTTTAAAAGCGATGTATTTCTATTGGTAGTATGTTTCTTGCCTGTAACACGTCTTTTTGTCCGTTCGGGTCTTGGAAGACCGGAAGCTGTGGGGTTCATAAAAACATGTTCTTACTCAATATCAAGCCACGATTATTGTTTTTATTTTAAATCCTATAATGTCTGACTTTTTTTGTCGTCTGTGAGGAAAATAAATGGGGCTCAGAGCCTCAGAATACTGAAATCTGTATTTTTGAAAATCTTTTTTTCCTTCTAATTTGTTATTCTTTTCAAAATAACACACTGTTATTTACTCACCAATAACACACAATTATCCTTGTTTTTATTTATTGGTTTAATTCCATAATCTCGGGCTTTTTTTGGCGTCCGTCAGGAACTGAATTTCAAAATAAAAATAACCGGAAACAGACGTAGGCCTATAAGGGACATTTCGAGCATCATTGCGATACACAGCCACTGAACTATTACCCAAGATCCTCAGCTATGGTTTAAGCTCGCTGATTGGATGTTTTAGCCGCAATGCATGTAGGGATATGGTGTTAATGCCATTATCACTACCCAATCTGTCCCCCTCAAGCCCCCAGGAAGTGCGCCGGACTCAGATGAAAATATTCGTGCTGGCCAAACGGCGGTACTACACTTCCGTTTGGTTGCCAGGCCCGGAAACACTTTTTCCCATTGACTTACATTGGGAAAGAGTGGTCTGTAACTCGTTGGATAATTTTTTAAAAACTAAATAAACTACCCAGTATGAACACTTGTATAGCCCTTATTAAAAACATTCGTTCCTCAAGTTGTAAAAATTTGCTAATAACGTTATTCTGAGAGTTATTTCCCTCCGCATTATGAACGCTTATTATACATCCATGGTAGTGACAGCCCCCTGCCCGATGGTCCGCCATATTGGACAACTCCAGACGGCAACCCAAGTAGGACACTTGACACAGTGGCTTTTGGCAAAGCTCAAAAAGAAAACTCGAGAGAGATGAGTTATTGTTATTACAACGTGACATAATTATTATTTAACAACTCCTTTTATTGGGTTATTTTATTTGGGGTTAAGTACATTGTCAGAATAAGTGAGAAATGAATTTAACTTCTGTTAGACAGCCATATATGCCATACATTTTTGCATACATTCACAGTAAATATTTATTCAGTATGATAAAAAAAAAGTTGTTCGGATTTGATATGGTATGAACACCATATCCCTACATGCATTGCGGCTAAAACATCCAATCAGCGAGCTTAAACCATAGCTGAGGATCTTGGGTAATCAGTTCAGTGGCTATGTATCGCAACGATGCTACGTCTGTTTCCGGTTATTTTTATTTTGAAATTCAGTTCCTGACGGACGCCAAAAAAGCCAGAGATTATAGAATTAAACAAATAAATAAAAACAAGGATAATTGTGTGTTATTGGTGAGTAAATAACAGTGTGTTATTTAGAAAAGAATAACAAATTAGAAGGAAAAAAAGATTTAAAAAATACAGATTTCAGTATTCTGAGACAAAAAAAGTCCGACATTATACGATTTAAAATAAAAACAATTATCGTGGCTTGATATTGAGTAAGAACATGTTTTTATGAACCCCACAGCTTCCGGTCTTCCAAGACTTGAACGGACAAAAAGACGTGTTGCAGGCACGAAACATACTACCAATAGAAATACATTGCTTTTAAAATCGGTCTGTGTGACACGAAAAAAAAGGGAAAATCGTGTTGGTGAACACGAATCAATAGATTAAATATTGTGACTATAACACGAAATGCCGTGAGACTGGGTTGAACTATTCCACAAAGAAAACATAGAAAACCGTTAGAAAGAACTATCACCCCAAAAAGGTTAAAATAAAGATAAATAAAACATTTATACACCTGATCTCACTTACATTTGTGGACGGGGAAATCCACCTCTACCTGTTAGGTTGAATCATTGTAGATTTTCATTGAAAAAAAGTTTATTCAACAACTTAGATACGCAGGGTTTTTTGGAATCCCCCCTTTTGTTCTTTAGTCCAAGAATCTCACAATGATGTGAGGGCGAGTGATGGTTGGCAGTCTGTATGGAAGTTTGTTGTAGTAGACAGTGGTTTTCTTTTTACAGTTCTTTGATCTCTTGGCGCTGGAGTTTATTCTCATGTTATTCTGTCAAAATCAACCATTTGGATCTATTTGTTGCCATCCAAATTACTTGACATTTTTTAAGTTGTTGTTTTTTGTCATGTCAAAATCTTCAACTTCCATTTGTGGAGAGACCAGAAAATAAAAAAAATAAAAAGAACAGCGGTTCAGATAAGCTCAGGTGGACAAAAAAAGAAACACGTTCCCAAACAGTTACGTTGGTTTCTTTTGAACACGATCCTACCCTAATATTAATCAAATATTTATGGTTGGCTTTATTATGTTTTTTTTGGGAGACAACTGACCAGTTTTGTTCTGTTAGAAGACTTCAAATTACAATGGTTAATGAATCAACAGCAAAGATCAATATTGTACAACCTCTTTTTCTACCAATTGTCCAGTTTATTTAAATGAACGTTATGGAGGTCATTTCTATACCTTTTCTTAGAAAGAGATTATGAAAAGATGACAGGAAATCAGAAGAGATGCAACACACTGCAAGGCCAGATTTGAAACAGGAACGCTGTGGTTTGTGTTTGATTCCCTAAACACGTGCATACGTATTTTGATGCGAGTATCCTATCTGCAAAGCTACATTGTCAGGGACACATTTAGTGCATGACAAATCATAATCCAGTAATTTAATATATATGATTTAAAAATGGGCCAAAACTTTTGGTCCTTTAAGTATATGTTGATGCTAATACTTTAAACGTTTTTCATAAGTAAGATATTAAATGCAGGACTTTTACTTGTAACAGAGTACACTTTAGTATTGCTACTTTTACTAGGTAGTCACTAGTACATTAAGTGTATTTTTTCCGCCTCTGGTTTCTAGCAACACAAGTGCATTAAGCTTGAAGTGTGATCCTGAGGGTGTTAATCACTCTGTTTTATTTGATCAACAATAAGACAGACAGATAGACTTCTACAGAACTCTTGAGAATCCTGGTGCTGGCAGTAAACACAAAGTAAACACACACAGAGTTTCTGAGCCTGCTTTCAATCATACCAGGCCGGCCAGGGGAGTTGGAGAGCAGCGTGGAAGACTGTCCAGAGTCTGTTAAAGAGGTGATTATGAGGTTGAGTTGAAATGTTCTGGAGCTGAATCTCACTTGGAAGCATTTGGATAAACTCTAACATCCTAGACTGTTTCTCCCCATCCTTCTCCATCCTTCTTTCCCACCATCGTTCACTCTCTCTTTCTGAAAATGCCAAAGCCACAGGATTGCTGTTGGGATGGCCTGCCAGAAACCCAGGCTCGCTTTTTATTGAGGGACAGGAATTGCAGAGTGAATGCTTACATCGCAGTGTTTTTATTGGCAAAGATAAGGGGAGAGTGCATGGAAAAGACAAGAGAATGGGAAAGAGACACAATGAGGAGCTACAAACAAATGCAGATCCGGACAGACACAGACTGAGATTGCTAGGCTCAGGATTTTCATTTGCAACTCTGAACCACAAACTCAGTCACACTCTAACATCTCTCCTTAAACTGTGCCAGCTGTCCAAATAGTCTGTCCTGGCTGCAGAACAGGTTGGCCACTGTACTCCCACTCTGAAATCCCTGTTGCACCAACATTGTCCTTACTTCTCTCCGGCATTCTCAGACCTGGAATATTTATATTTTTCACCGCACACTACTGAAGCATTCCTGGGCCGGAGTCTTCAGTGAGTGAACTTTCAGGATCATTCATGCCATTATCTACAACATTGACATTTTGCAATTATAAAAAGAGAGTTTTCTGCAGTTTTACTGGCACCAAGGCAGCATTTCTGAATACAAAGCTACGTGTCCCAAATAAAGGAAGCTCCAGAATCAGGAAGTGTTATTTATCCCCAGGAAAATTGGGTTTTGTGACAGTTTAGGAATGAAATAAAAGAAACAATTAATTAACAGATACCAAAATATATAATTAGATGCTATAGAAACATAAGAAGTTAAAGTTAACATATCCGTAAAAGATCAAGTTAAATACACAAATGATAATACATTATAAAATTAAAAAAAGAAGATAAGTGACAGTTTGAGTGCTCAGACTCTTATTGTTAAGGAGTTCAATATTCTGATAGCTTCTGAGATCCTCTGCATTTAACCCATCCGAGTATTAGGAGCATTGGGCACCTATTATGTTCAGCGCCCGGGGAGCATGTAGGGTTCAGTGCCTTGCTCAGGAGCACCTCGGCTTGGTCGTACCAGGACTTGAACCGGTTCCCAAGCAAAGTTCCTATATCGACTGAGCTGCTGCTGCTCTTTGTTATCACTCTTTCTCCAGTCAGCAATGTCAGCATGGCTCCACACACACACACACACACACACACACACACACACACACACACACACACACACACACACACACACACACACACACACACACACACACACACACACACACACACACACACACACACACACACACACACACACACACACACACACACACACACACACACACACACACACACACACACACACACACACACACACACACACACACACACACACACACACACACCCATTGCATGCACACACACTTCTGTTGAACATATGCTCATTGGGTTCATTGGGTTGAATCCAAACGTTCTCTAACCTTCTCAGTTCTCATGATACCTGATCGATTCTTATAGAAGATGGGAAAAGGCTCAGATTTCAGCAATGTCTGTATTTGCTTTAAGTAGTGGTTGACATGCAAACCTGCAAACCTGTAAACCAGCAAACACTGTCACATTTTTCAAGTAGCCAAATACATGTATATCAGTGTTCTAATCACTTCCGTTTCTGGTGTTAGAGTGTTATAGCTTCACGTTAGAGTTATAAGATAGACCACAAACATTAAAGGGGCCTTATTCTGCACATTTTCAGGTTCATATTTTGTGCTTCACTGTGACATGTTTCCATGCTTTAATGTTCAAAAAGGTCTTTATTTGTGTTCACTACATGAAAGAGAAAAGCACAATAGGGCCTCTTCAAAACATCCTCCTCTTGATGCACCATCCGATCTGTAGTGTTTCACTCTCACACATTCATTCAGCATTTAGAGAATACCTCTCTGCAAACTCATAAACCTTTTAATAGCCATCCTCATCATTCCTGACAATTTTTACTAAAGGAGTTCATAGATGCTTCATTAATGACTTTGTTTCTTAACCAGGATTTAGTCTTAACTATAAGTGGAAATCTTTAGAAGAGGGATTTGATTAGAGTTTTTACTCCAATTGTACGCACAGGCATGCAGCTCATGGTTCTTCGTTAGCTGTGTGTGATGTGGCAGTTACTGGTAGGTATTTCAGATTGCCGTTATTCTTTCCGAAGCTTGTTTAAAACCTGTGTATTTCACTCTGTATGGTGGTGAGCTTGCGGTCGGGTACCGATTGTGCTCAGGGCTCAAGCTTCACAGTGAATATTCACACCTCACAAGAATGATTTTGGTTAAGCGGAAGAGAGAAAGGCCCCAGTATGTGTGTGTCTTTGCACATGTACACTTAGGTATTACATTTCAAGTTTCTACACTTATTTCAGAGAATTTGTGTGCGAGACCACATGCAGGTTTAATTAGCTCTGCTGCAGCAGGATATGTGGTCTATAACCACAGGAGAGGTTTCATCACACTCTTATCTCTTCTTTGTTAATTCTGGTTGACACCAATGCTCTGCAACACCATGAAGACAAAAACATTTTCCCTGAACAACTACACAAGTTTTGCAATGTTAAATGAGAGGATGAATGCCCTGTAAAGAAATATGCCTGGTGGTTTGCCTAGCTTAGCACAACGATTGAAAGCCTGGGGAAGCTACTAGCCTTCACAACGTCAGTCACATGTCGGTGGATTCATAGCTGTAGGTGAACAAGCAACACGAATAGGCCCTATAGCTTATGCACCTACCATTTCCCGCTTTTTGTCTTCTTGAGGGTGGTGTCTGAGCAGTGGCGAGCCGTGACTTTTATACCTAGGCCCTCTGACAGGGGGTCAGAGGGCCTAGGTAGGGCCCCTTCCCTCGAAAAAAAAAAGAAGAGTTATTACGTCACAGCATATACTTCAGCGGAATATCAAAACATCGGCCCGGGGTGCAAAACGCATCAATGACAGCGACCCTCTACCACACAAAACAACATTTATATAAACACCTATCATGACAGGGCACCCACAGCCAAGTAACAATTACAAATGAATTAAGTCGGCACGGCGGCCCACAATGACTTAGGCCTACACTGTAAAATATTACCATGATTTCACAATATTTAGCTGTAATATTTTACAATAAATTACTGTTTTACCACTTTACAGTCTTTACCTGTGATGTTCACAATATAATACTGTAATTTTGAATTTCACAGTGAAATCAATGCAGGCACAGTTAATTACTGTGAATGTACAGGATAAATGATTACCAGGATTTCACAACTTGTTACTGTATTATTTCACAGTACAATATTGTATTCAGACCATCCTCTGTGATAACACAACAAATTAAGTGATTTTCTTGCTTTTACCCATCTTGCTTGGCTTTAAATACTAATTTATTTCTTTGGTGCAGGTTTTACTGAAATTGAAAGTGGCACCGCTGCATGTGCCTTAAAATAAACTATGCAACATATAAATCTATGTAAAATTGAAATTGGTGTCTTGGCTTATTGTTTTCAGGTGCTTCCTGGGCATTAACCCCAAGACGGGCTCGAAAGCCAAAAAGAGGCATGGCAATTTAAACCCCCATGTCAGCACATTCTTCAGAAAATTGTTGACTTCGAGTGGATGTCTGTGTAGACATGTGCTCCCCTCCTTGTTTTCTTTTCTGTCCCCCAGGTGCACCTGGTCTGCCCCTGGCTCCGCCTCTGCCCAGGTGCACCTGGTCTGCCCCTGGCTCCGCCTCTGCCCAGGTGTTCCAAATTCCACTCAGCCGTGTATATATAAAGAGAAGCTGGAGGAGAAGGATGTCTCGCCTATCCTAACGCCGGGAGACACTCTCCTTACCTCTTTGCCATTTTGAGCTGTAGGCCATATTTTTGCAGATGTGTTTATGTTTAGCCTGGAGGACCTGGTAGTCCAGTTTTCGCGGCTTTATTGTGTTTCTCATAGGGTTTATAATTGATTTCTGGTCAGGGGGGGAGCTCTGGGTCCTACGGCCCGTGGTGTGGCTGGCTCGGGTTCCCTCCTTCTGTTTGTTCCTTTTGGCCAGTCCTCCAGACCTCTTTTTGTTTCCCGTTTCGCTTGTGTGAGCAAACGGCTGATTATCAATAAATGCTCATTACCAAGTACCGGTTATTGCGTGTATTCTTTCATGTTGTGGGTCTCAGCACGAGCCACTATCGCGGAGTAGAGGTTGGGGCCGTAACAACATGTCCAAGACACTGTGAAATGCACTTTGCACTTCAATGGAGTAATAACAAGTTAAAATGGGCATTTTCTTTGTTTTTCTTTGTTGGTTGAGCTGATTGAATTGTGTAGTTATGGTAAAATCCCAGTTAACTAGTCAGATTTACAATATAATATCGTATTATTTACATTTTTATATTTACAGTAAATTACTGGCTACTGTGTTGCATTACTTCTACAGTAAAAGTGTGAAAATACAAGTAATTACTGTAATTTATGTACAGCAAGTTACCATAATACCACAGCTCTGTACTGCTATATCACAGTAATTCCATGGGCATGGCAACTGTAAAGTCACAGTATTTAGTCGTACTTTTAATCCAAAATACTGTAAAATATCTACAGTAAATTACTGTGAAATATTTACAGTCAATTACTGTGAAATATTTACAGTCAATTACTGTGAAATCCATGCAACTAGTAGCCAGTAATTTACTGTAATTTTACAGCCAAACATTTTACAGTGTACCTTTGATGATCAAACCACTGAAACACAAAGTCCACCCTCCTGTCCTTTTGGATGAAGTACTTGATGGTGGGGTCATGCAGCTGATCCTTTGCCACTCCAGTTTATCATTGTAACTCAATCTTGAAAATGACTCGGTCAATAATTTCGCAATGATGTCATCACTATCACAGAAGTGAGCCATCATGAACGAACTTATGCTAATCATAAATCTATCGATATATCGATTAGATTTATGATTCGAAAATAATAAAAGTAGGGTAGACATGTGGATATTATCCGGCTGAACAAAACGTGCATTTATCAGGTTCGTTCCACAGACCTTATTTCCAGCTATTTTCCAAAATCCTATGGAGAAATCCCTTTGCTTTTTTGTCGAGGGAACCCGAGCGCAGCTTACTTCGGGGTTTTAGGATGCGTCACTGCACCACTTTATGCACTCTATACACTTGTATAAACCTCACAGCGGGCGGAACTTGTCATAAAGTCCGCGAAAATAAAGCCCACCCATTTAGAGGGAAAATATGATTGGTCAATTGTACTGTCACTTGACATTACTCTCTCGTTGAGTTACTATAGCTGGCCCTCTGTGAATGTAGAGAGGGACCAACAAGCTCTCCCGTCTTCACAGTAACTCGCAGAGACGGCATTTAACCCTTCACATTCCAACAGAAACTGAACAGGCAGATTCGAAGGATTTATTTGGAAATGTTATTTTAAATACAATTAAATCAAGTTACTTTGGTAAAACTACTGAAAAATGTAACATGCTTCGCGTCGGGCCGAACCACGCCCCTTAGCTGTGATATAATGAGCATATACGACGGCCTGTCGTGAGCTATTGCTGAAATACAACTGTATAAGCTGTCAAGCTATCAAATATGTTTTGTGGCCCTAGACAACATTTTTTTTGGAAAAGGGATAAAATGTCTCTTTTGGTCAAAAAGGTTGCAGACCCCTGACCTAACCCATGAATGTCAAAAGCTTCTATTTGTCAGAAAAACAGAGTTTGTTAAGAAGTGACTAATTGAGACTACCAAACGTCATTAAGCCAAATATTAGTCGCCTTTAGTTTAGCGGTGGTAATGCGCAGCTATACTTATTTATAGGCTAACATTAACTATTTACCTCTGGCAATTGTATTTAAGCTTCAAAAATCGCAAAAGTGGTGTTCAAATGTGGAGATTATCCTGCTGAACAAAATGTGTATCATAAATGTGTGTTTGTCACATACCTTATTTTCAATATTTCTAAATCTAATGGGGCCTGTGCGATTCTAACTTCCGATCCAGTCTACAAAATGCATCATCTCTGCACCACTCTATTATGGTCGTCGTAGTGGTAGAAGTATTATGGCAGCTCTGCGGAAAACCACACACAGCTGAGTTCCTCTCAGAGCGCTTCAGCAAGAAATATAGCACTGAGAGCTCACAGACGTCCCTAACAGATATTTAAAGTGTAATTAAGTGCCTGGTGGATAAAGAACTGCGACTCAAGGGCACATGTTAGGAAACCTTTAATAATATATTGGTTAGAAGAGAGAGAGAGAGAGAGAGAGAGAGAGAGAGAGAGAGAGAGAGAGAGAGAGAGAGAGAGAGAGAGAGAGAGAGAGAGAGAGAGAGAGAGAGAGAGAGAGAGAGAGAGAGACGAGAGAGAGAGAGAGAGAGAGAGAGAGAGAGAGGTCTTTTTCCCTACAGTCCAAACACATCAGACAAA
The DNA here is from genome assembly GCF_902827175.1 of Gymnodraco acuticeps. Classification (NCBI taxonomy): domain Eukaryota; kingdom Metazoa; phylum Chordata; class Actinopteri; order Perciformes; family Bathydraconidae; genus Gymnodraco; species Gymnodraco acuticeps. Next base: position 7,708,780 of record NW_022991154.1, on the reverse strand, counting down.
ATTGCAGTTAGGTCGTTCTAACACATAGACACACACACACAAACACACGCACACTTGCTGAACATAGCACAGACCCATGTGCACTAACATAGAAGCCTTATACTCGATGACAGATAGTCTTATACAATACTGTAATTGCATGTTTTTGGTTTTGTATTATAATGGTGGGTAGTAACAGGGCACTGCTGAACGGTAAGTCACCAGACACTGGAAATACCAGTTGGGTCGGTCTTTGTTTGTCTAAATTGAGACAAAAAGGAAAGCATGCATGGCTGCAATGCTTGTGGGTCTTGGAGGCACCACATCATTGTGGCATGAGGTGGTTGTATGTCTGTGTTTGTTTAATCTGCACAGAAATAAGAAAAGGAAGGTAAGGGAATGTTGTGGTGTTTGGTGCCTCTGTGTCTTGGCACCATACACACAGATGTGTGTCTGTGGTGTAAATAGTTTTTATTCTGGGGGTTCAAGGTGACATGATACATGGAAAACTACAATTTTTTCACCAAACCTGGCAACAAGTCCTCCAACTCATACGACCAATTGGGCCGATTGTTCAGGCCCTTATTATGGCCAAATATATCGTTTGTTCAAGCGCTTAATACGTCCTAATTACGTTTTAAAGTTTTCACCCTCTAGTGCTCCCGTTGAATACTAACGTTACAGATGGTCGTTTATTCATAAATAACCCTCTCTGTAAAATCCTAAATTGTAGTTTAGTTTAAAATACTTTTTGATTAGATTTCTAGCGAGAAGTATATATTGTACTTTTAGAATCCACGTCCAGTCGATATGTAGGATCTATAGTTTGATAGATATTACGAAGATGATTTGAGGTATGCGGCAGCCTCCATGTAAAGTTACGGGTTGAAAACAGTATTTCTGCAGTACTCATCAACTAAAAAACATCAGTTTATCCTCGTTAATTATACGACATTTATTGGTTTTAATTATGTACAATGATTTTGTGTTTTTCCCATAAGTTTTTCTCTTTCGATTCTGAGAGACACCTTTCTTTTTTCAGAGGTTTTGATGTAATGCATGTCGGGATATGGTGTTTATGGGATATGAAATCGGAAAAACATCTTTTAAAAATAAAATAATACTTTATTTCGAGAGATCTTGCTTTTTCTCTTTGGAAGTCATCACATAACGACATTGTAATACACGGTTCGGCTGCATTAAATATTACATATCTGCCGTAGATATTTATTTATAGAGCCCTGATCAGAAGACCTTTTGACAAACTGTAAGAAATGCCGCCAAAACTGAATAAGTGACGTGGATCATAAATATATTAGCAATTAAACAACATCTTCCATTTATTTTCACACAATACGTCTCCTTGCAGTATCAACACTAATTCGGCTGACTTTTATATTTGATCCAATTGGTAGATAGGTTATATTTAGAGTTGATAGAAAGGGATTTTTTTGTAGTTTTTAAAGATATTACTGATTTTCTGAACTACGTTTCCAACTCCTCATGCAGTTGACTGTTACAGGTCTATACAGGTTCATGGTACAATGCATAAGCTTCAAATCGAGAGACTGAAACTGTATTTTCCTTAACCGTTCTGTTTTAATTTCACAATAAAGTTAATAGTCATATTATGTTTGATATCATTATGTTTTATTAACTAGACCACTGGTTTTTGAACCCGCACCGCCTAGTGGTTAAAGCACGTTATTGAATTTTGTTGTTGAATACGTTTTATTTGATGAAAACATTTCAATATTAAGAGTAGCCTACATACAAAATTGGGGGAAAGTAGAAGGCATGATAGAAATATAGAATATAAAATATCAAGAAGATACTGTAGTGATCTCTCCAATAAAACAGTTTAGTGCAGGACGTCCAAAGATATTAACAGGAGGATGTGCAAAACAGACAAACTAATAAGGCTGTATTTAAATATTAAAGAATACTTTAAGTTAAGGTCTTCTTTTGAATAAGAACAAAACTTTGGGGGTATCAACAGATAAATATGAAGTCTGACAAAGTACTTAACGTCCAATATATTGCATAGTTTATTTTGGCACTTGACAATCACCTTACCTGAATTTGAGTCAGGTGTAACTAAAGTCTGATTTAAGGGTTGTTTATATTTCACATCATTAATCAGAATCTGCAAAGTAACTCAAATAAATGTAGTGGAGTAAAAATACCAGGTTAACCTCTGAATTGTAGTGGAGTATAACAAAGTAGTATGCTGCTGTAACAAAAACATTTCCCAGCTTGGGATCAATAAAGTATATCTTATCTTATTTTAAGATGATCGATGGCTACTGCCATATTTGTAAAATGTGCCTCTGAACCTTGACAAGTGCATGTTTCAGACTTATCAATGAACAACAGGAGGGGTCACAGACATAAGACCAGCTGTTAAATAAACCCGACCTGACCTTAGGTGTCATGTGGGTATATTAATTCACCCATTTATTAATTATATGTTTTAAATTTGATAACACCACTGTGTTTCGTATCCCCTAAACCTCCAGGGTGTACACAGTTTAATACTGGCAACTTCTAATTGTGGGAAATACGAAAACGGGGGGGGGTTGGATGGGCTGGACCCATCCAATTCCAGTTTTGGAAAGTCTGTGGTGGTTCCATTCCATTTCATAGAGGTGTTTGACGCTCAGCGTAACCTTGTCGCAGTGCCACTCCAACATCCAATCACAGGGCTTGATGACTAATCAGGGGGTTTGTAAAGCAAGGCAGATGTTGTAGTCCTAAACGATAGCTGGGGATTCTGGGTAGTGTAGTGTCTTCGGAAACTGTAGTTTCTAAACTCCGAAAAAACTATTTGTTTCTCTGAATCGAAGGTTAAAAGCACAAAAGCATTGTAAACAATTTAAACCAATCAATATTTTGTAATTAACAAGGATAAACTGATGTTTTTTAGTGGATGAGTAATGCAGATATATCACTGTGTAATCATTTGACAGTGAGGGGAATATATCCAGTTTTATTATGAAAACTTCGAGACCGGAAAAACTGTTTTCACCCACGCTAACTTTATATGGAAGCTGCATACACGTTATCCTGGCGAGACCTCAAATCATCTTCGTAATATCTATCAAACTATAGATCCTACACATTGACTGGACGTGGATTCTAAGAGTACAATATACACTTCTCGCCAGAAATCGAATCAAAAAGCATTTTAATGGCCAAACTATTCCACAATTTAGGATTTTCCAGAGAGGGTTATTTGTGAATAAACGTCCCTCCGGAGCATTTGCAATGAACGGGCCGGGAGCATGTTGTTTCTTACACGACCACTAGAGCACCTCTAGTGGTCGTGTAAGAAACAACATACAGTTTAAAACGTGTCTCTGGGTCGTAATAAGGGCATGAACAATCGGCCTATATGGTCGTTTTTTGTAGGAGGACAGGCTGAAACCTGGATGTAGACTGGGATACTTTTTCTCTTTCAAAGTTAATGAACAAAATAGAACAAATAGAACGGTTTATTGTTGTACAATTTCAGACAACGGATGAAAAATACACATTATCACTTCTCAGTTGTTCAAAAAAATCAATAGTCTTTATAAAAATATGGTGTTGTGCCGTGATACGCGTAAGGAAAGTCAGGGAGTCTGGTAGAGTTTTGGCTGTAATCTCTCCATATGGATCATCAATATTGCATTTATTACATTGTGTGTCTTCAACAAACATAATTAGCAAAACCATAGCTGCCAATTGGTCATCTTTTCCCCCAAATCATACCTGACATTTAATGCTAGAACTGTTAAATACTCTACATTAATCCAAATAAATTACTAATAAATTAACAAATAAACTCTCTCTCTGTCAGTCAGTATATTTTAGTTTGTTATAGTAATTGATCATAACACCTTGGAAAGCCTATACCAATTATTAAACTCATGAGGTAAAGATCTCCAAAGAAGAGGTTTATGGTAAGAGGGCTTTTCAATATCAACATTACTGCTTTGAGATAGTGCCAGTTCTCCATGGTCGGTTTGCACTATACTGTATGTAAGTATCTGTGCATTTGTTAGCTCCTATAATATCGTCCAATAAAGGAAAAGTGTTTATAGCTGTTTCAAAGAGCACCATTGGCAGATTGTGGGGAAGCTTGCTAGCCAAGAAGCATAGCAAGGGACAAGACCAAATTAGTCTCTGCTGCAAGGAATACTATACATCGTGTTGCACATGATTGTACACAAACACTTTCAAACTAATTGTTTTGTTTAGAATAAAAACACAGAGCTTGATGGTAAAGTCTGCTTCCCAATTTCAGAGTTGGACATTTGTAAGGGGGGTGGGTTTTGGTTCGAGTTGTACAATAGGCAAGTGCTTCTGATACAGCATACTGGTTTTGGCCTTTTGGTGAATAGGGAAAATTAAACAAATATGCTAAGGGAGAAAGCATCGAATGAATGATATGTTTTTAAATATCAGCAATGTCGATTTGGATGTAAAATCTATGCTAACCAACCCATCAGAAGATAACACAAAAGCAAAAGAAGAGATGCTAAACTAGCTACAATAGCTAGTCATGATACACAGCAGAGAAACACACATGTTCAGTACCAAGGCTCCAGTAGCAGTCCTGTTTAAAGTGGTGGGTGTTCCTCACACCACCCCATTAGTCTACCCTTCTCCTTTAATGAAGCCTGTAGACGACCTGTTTTATTGGTGGGGAGTAATTACTTGCACACACCAACTCTCTGCTGTTGACACACACACACTCATACACAGACACTTAAAGACCAACATGTACGTACACACACAGGCGCACGGTCTGCCTTGATAGTGCTTGTAATTAGGCGGTGTTCTACTGGGGGGTTGGCATACAGCAGCAGCCTCTGAACTACAGAGGGAAAAAGCCTCAGCCTCATATCAACCTACTCATCAGCAGCTCTGTTTGATGCTTACACACACACATCAAACAATGTTCAGGAGTTCTTTTATTTGCCTATGCTATTACCACCATCATCATTATTATTGGTTTCTTCCTTCTCCTGTCTGCTGTCTGTGTTTGACAGCAGCTCAATGTCTAGATACAAGGTTGAAAATGTCATTATTCCAGTAGTTGGGATGTCACTATTAACTGACACAGAATAGGTATTTTAATGGGATTTAAGTACCAGTGGACGAGAACAGAAGCAGAATTTTAGGAAGGGGAAACTGAAAAATGTTAAAAAAATGTTCTAACTTGGGTGAAAGACAGGGGCGGACCTACGGGGGGGCAAGGGGGGGGCAGCTGCCCCCCCACTGTAGAGCCTTGTCCCCCCAGCTGCCCCCCTAACTTTTGTTTCCCTAAAACTGTACTAAAACAAACCTACACTATTTCCACAAGCTTCTCAAGCAACAAAACAAGCATTACATTAGTTAAAATTGAATCATTTTAAATATCATTTTAGGCCCGTTAAAAACGCAGCTACGGCCCTGCATTAAACTGCGGAGCGGCGTTCACACAGACCGCGGCTCACACCGCTGCAGAGAGGGAGCGAGCTGTCCCAGCACCTATGGATCAGCTTCCCCTGGGAGCATTTCCGTTTCCACTAGTTTTGTTTTTACTAAGGACGAGAGCTTGAAACTAAATATTAATAAAACGCTGCCGTTTGAATCGATAGCGTTTAACAGACGGGCGCTGTTTGGGGCGTTACGTTACAAAATACTACGCAGACAGCGTTAGCTGGGAGATCGATCACTTTGCTAAACTACGCGGTAGCCTACTATTAAATCCACGTAAACTACACATCACAGCAATGAGGCCAGATCAATGAAACCAGGACACATCCTTTACCGTAAAAACTGGATCCAAACACAGCTGCCTGTTTGCGCTTGATCAATGCTTTCTGATGTTATATTTATGATATGCTACATATTACCTAGGCTACATGGCCCTAACGTGTAAAGTTATACAAGCATTTGTACCAGTGCTTTTCACAAGTAGACTCTTGCAGGCCAGAGTATAGGAGTGATTCAACAACAACAAAAAGACATATGAGAACAGAAAGAGGAAAAGGAAAAGAGAGATGAAGAGAGCAGGAGGAAGAGGAGGAGATGAAGACATTAGTGAAGAAGAAGAAATGTATGTGAGGAATAAAGATGAAATATCAGAAAGAGGGACAGAGGCAGGGATCAGGAGGCAGATGAAACTCCAGCTGGACCACATGGTATGTTCTTATTCTCCTTACATATTCCATCACAGCAGCTCAATCTAGCAGCTCTTAGTATTGACAAATATTGATTGAAATGTGTTGCTGCACATGTCACCTGTAGCTCTCTGAAGAGATGGGTGATGTCATTTGTGTACTTAATTAAGTACTTACAGTATGCAGAATTCTGAGTATTCTCTGAATCAGGTGCCTTTTGGGTCTTTATATCTTTGAAAAATGAAACCAAAATGTTTGGTCATAACATCTGGTATTGGACTACTTACATTTTCCCACCTCAGGCACAAAATATAAATAATTACTAGGAATTTCCTTGAAAAAATGTAACAGGGTTGAAGTTTTTGACAAAAAGTAGGCATGAGACCTTGTTTAGCTATGATATGGCTCCACATGGAAGTCAAGGACATTACAAAATTGTAATATTTTGCAAAACTATTGTTTATTCTTGTAATAAACAATTATTTACTATTATTAATTCATATAACAGAGTTGAAATGTTGAGCTTGTCAATCTTAATCTGAAAATACAAAAACTGAAATATAGGTAAGAGAAGAAACGGACACTTTTGTGATGTAATTCCCTCAATGCAGATCACACATGGACTGATCCATTATTTTAATAGGAGGGTAAATGGTATGGCGTGACGGGGTTGAAACAAACTGAGGGACAATATTGCAATTTCATAGATAATTCAAGTATTTTTTCAGAATTGATTTTTGATCAGTTAAAGTTGACAAGCATATGATTATATTAGCAGCAACATTTTGGGATAATTGGCCATTTTGATTTGTTTAATATTAAATTAATATGTAATAATACTTAGTGAGGACATGCAAATATGTCTGTCTAAGTCGACAACCAATTTTTTTTAAAACAAAATATATATTTAATTTTACATTGTAATGCAAAACAACCTGTTCCATTAATTTATTGCTTTAAAATACATTTTGTAGTTTCCTTTCATTTAAAATGGTTGAGGTAAGCTTGGGGGACTCAAAGGGCACCCGATTGTTTGTCTGAACACCTTGTTTCTCTTGTGCATTAAGAACACTTGTGTTAGGGCATGAATTAACAATAAATAGGTTATATACAGTATAAAATACCACGTACTGTCCGCCCTCCTATGCCACCCTGGCATGACCTCTTGCCTCCCCTTGGCCCCCCCATGTAAAATGTTCTAGAACCGCCACTGGTGAAAGATGTACACTTATTGCAATACCTTATGACATAAAAGAGGAACTAATGTACAATAAGGAAAAACTGGAGTTTTTGGTGAGCTCTGGGATTTTGGCTAAAGCTAAAAACACACTTAGCAGCAGCAAAGAATCTTTGTAACATTTCACAAAAGTCACCGATTAGCTGCATGTATTATCTGGTCGCTGTCACGATCTTAGTTTTATGTCACGGTTTTGTTTGGTCTGTCTTGTCATGGTTTTATTTTGCAATTCTGTTCTCCCTGTGTCTTGTCTTCCTCTCTGTCGTTAGTTTCCCTGGTGTGTCTGATTGTCTGATTGTGTTCACCTGTTTCCCTTGTGTTTCTCCTTCCCTGCCCGGCTGTTTCTCGTCTCGTGATTACCCCTCCCTGTATTTAGTCTTGTCTCTTCCTGTGTTCAGTGTTGGTTCATTATGTGTCGTTCATGTCCCCCTTCATGTTGGTCAAAGTCACCTTTGTTTGGATGCTACCTCGTACCTGTTCTTGGATTCTTGTTTTTGTTCAGCTTTTGTTAAATAAAGCTCGCCTTTTGAAACCTGCTTCCTAGTAATGGCAAAATGAAGCTTTGAATGAAGCATCGAACCACTTGGACAATTGTGTCGGAAATAGGTTCATTTCTCGAAGCTTCAGTTACAGCGACCTCTCCTGGCGAAGTGCAAGGCTGCAGTGGGTTTAACATACCTTTGCCTTGAAAAATATTCTATGCACACACACACACACTAAGACTGAATATCATGTTCTATTTGCAATGAAATATTGATAATTGTGTGTATTGGGTTATTGAGAAGAGACTAGAGAGTGCTGGACATTTTTTTGGGAGGAGAGGGCCTTTTATCAGTTATTAAAGTATTTGAAAAGCAATGATTAAAAGTACATCCATTCCGGGCTTTGAACCAGTTGCGCGGGGGACATCGCCGCATTCGGGCCGCCGGTGTCAGTACCAGATATGTTCGGGCTACCAGATATGTTCGGGTGTATTTCCGTCGCATCCGTCATCCGTCATATTCGTCATATTTTACGGCAACTCAAGAGGGCCATCACGGTCAAATTCCGAACATTTAAACATAGCCGACACTTCATTCTTTACTTTGTCCGTTATTATATGTAGAAGATTATACTTTTTCTCCGTCATGTTGTTTCCTTAGCAACAACTTCAAACAGGCATAGCCTACACTTCATTCTTTACGTTGTCCGTTATTATATGTAGAAGATATTAATTTTTTCTCCGTCATGTTGTTTCCATAGCAACAACTTCAAACAATAACAACAAACCGCTAGCCGCAAAGCTAGCATCACAGCCACTGCTCCGTTTTCGGAGACTTTGCACACGTTTTTCACAAACATTTGCACACGCTAGGAGTACTTCCAATAGCTTCGTCTTGATCTGTAGATGTGATTTGATGTGTCGTGTGTCCCCCAACTCCTCTCCAAAGTTCAGATATTTAATAAAATACTCAGGGGAGTTTCCTGAATTTTCATGCCCAAAACCAAGCACTAGGCCCTGCGTAAATTAAGAGGCTGATCTCGGGCACTTTTGTCCACTTTCCCTGGTGGTCGAAACTCAAGCCAGACATCCCTGGAATCGTCTCAGAGAGTAGATGATCAGTGGGGCCTTGTTTTTACTGAATGATGTGTTTTTTTATGGGGAATTCAAATATGAGCTTATTTTTAGGATTTTCGGAGACTTTGCACACGTTTTCACAAACATTTCCACGCTAGTATATAGAGTATGGGGGTACTTCCATTCGCTTCGCCTTGATCTGTAGATGTGATTTGATGTGTCGTGTGTCTCCCAACTCCTCTCCAAAGTTCAGATACTATATAAAAATACTAAAAGGTAAATAAAACATTAAACATAATGACAAAATAACAACCTGAAATATATGTATTCTATCTACACATTTCGTAATTATCTAATCTAGTGGCCTTATAAAAGTGTTGGCTAAAGTAACGCAGAATATATATATTTTTTAATTGTAAATAATTAGAAACATTATTTATGTGCACAAGTACATGGGACCCCACCATAGCACCCCACACATAACAAGCTGTCCCGAGTTCCTCCGGCTGCAGTTCCGCAGACGGCCGGTGTGTGGCAGCAGAGCGCTGGGAGCAGAGGGAGGTGAGTATATGACGGATATGACGGATGACGGATGCGACGGAAATACACCCGAACATATCTGGTAGCCTGAACATATCTGGTACTGACACCGGCTCTACCCACTGGGCTATCCATTCCTTAAAATATTGAACTGTTTTATATTACTGATAATTGTCTTTTTGTTCACAACTTCTCCACATTTCGAAGTGTTTCCCGAGCCAGAACGACCTATCTTTCTTCCTGGCTTGCTCTATAATGATACTACAATTCAAATGCAATAACAACAACTACTCAACAGCAACAACGCAAACTACGACAACAACCCACACATTGCGCATTGTTTAGAGCGGTTATAAAGTGAAGCGCTCAAATTCGAAACTGTTTCAACCTGTCACCTGTCAGAATCGAGACGAGGCAGTGCAGTGAATCGCGTGAATGGACCGTGAACCAGTCAAGTGATTCATTCAGGAAATGAAGCAGTTGCTGGTTCGGACGTCACATGTCACGTGATTTGAAGCAGTTGCTGCTTCTGACGTCATATGTCACGTGATTTGAAGCAAGCTTCGAAGCACTGCTTCTATGAAATAGGAAGTCCAGGGTTGAAGCTCCATTCGAAGCTTCAGTGTCAAACTGCCATCACTACTGCTTCCTCCTCAATCTGCATTTGGCTCCTATTTTTCCCCAACCGTGACAGTCGCAATTAGCCTGCAAAAGTTAACTAGAGTAGCTCATATTTTTGCAGCACTTCTTCCCAAAAAACCAACGCTGGGCTTTATTTAAACATTGCATTGCAGCTTGCCAAAGCTCTGACACAGCTTAAAGGGCCCATGTCATGGCCATTTCTACTGATCATAATTCCATTGTTGAGGTATACTAAAATAGATTTATATTGTGCAATTTTCCAAACTCACATTGGTTTCTCAAAGTATCTGTATTCACCGGTATTCACTCTCTGTCCTAAACGGCTTGTTGGAGCTCCTGCCCCCCTCCCTGTGAGCCCAGTGTGCTCTGATTGGTCGGGACGTTGAGAGGCTCGTTGCTGCGATCTGCTGCGAGGAGCGGACAGGCTTCCGAGTCGGTGATAAAGCGAGAACAAGATAAACTCATCCTGACCACACACAAACACTCACAGCCGAAGTAAAAACAATAAGTGTGGCTTGATATTGAGTAAGAAAAAGGTTTATAACGCTGTGAGAATGGGTCTGCGGAGAGCATTTCTCCGCGATCCCAACTCAGCAGCCCGAAAAGCGTTTACCCATTTAAACAGTCGTGGTATATACCTTGTTTGTTTTAAACATCATAAATACACAAACAACAATGAATACTTACAGGTTGTGTACCCGAATCTCCCGCTGTTCCAAACAAAGTATGAACAGCATCGTTCTTCAGTGCCCTACGCTGTACATATCCGGCATGAATCGCTGAAAGGTTTGTGAAGTTTTGTTTCGTGAAAGGCTGGCAGAGGGTGTGGCCTCTGGGTATTCACACGGCACAGTACCCAGGAAGTAAACAATGGAAAATGATAAATCTCCAACGAGGCGTTTTGGGGCAGCATAGACTGGGTGTACTTTGAGGGTTTTTGACTCTGCAGACCGTTTACAAGGATAAAAACCTTCATAACACACAAGGGGACGGGTAATAACCGGAAAAGCATGACATGGGACCTTTAAGTTTTCTTTGGTGTAACTCTACAGTGTAGAGCAGGAGTGCCCAACCTTTTTTGAACCGAGAGCTACTTTTAAAGTTGGCAGTATTTAATGAAGTATTCATCGTACAAAGGTCAGTTTTATACAAGTAGAAGTGTGTATTTACCTGGCTGTCAGTAATGGCTACGCCTCTCTATTTGGACTGGTAGATCTCGGCAGATCCTTTATTTTACCTCTTTCTAATCTACACACATACAAGTATTTAACTGTTACACAAGTTACACAACAGTGTTGTTGATACAGAGTTGGAGTTTATTAACACGTCACATACTACAGTGGGTAATGTTTTCAAGACACATTGAACAGTGCTGCCACATATGACACAGGGAAAAAAGAAAATACTCTGAACCCTTTCTTTGCCATTATAATTAGGCTTACTAATAAGACAACTCAGATCTGAAACTACACAGGAATCTGCTGCCAAAGTGCAATAAAAAACACAAAATTAATAGAATTAAACCCTTTTTTGTTGCATTTTAGTAGATTATAAAAAGAAATGCCTTTTTAAAATAGGATGCAAGCAACACTAGTTTCTTAACCTGAATTGATAATAGACTATAATCAATTTAAGTTTGCATTCTTATACCATTTTGTACAATAATTATAATGAGGGCGGGCCGCGGTGCATTCAAAGACCTCAGTAGAGAGAAGAGTCACCGCAGCGCGCGCTCCTCCACAGGCTTTCCTGCAGACGAGGGAGCGCAGCACGACGGAGACGAAGGGAGATTGATTGATTGATTGATTGATTGAAAAGTTTATTAACAGCTTGTATATTGGGTACAGTACAGTACAGCTCAAAACATACAATTGTTAAGGGGATGCAGACCAGAGAAAGACTTTCGTCTTGTTTACATCAGGGTCCCCCATTTCCAATTCATCATATCATTTAAGACATATAAGACATATTTGACATACAGATGGCTTATTTACAATTTACATACAGGTGGTTTTTTACATACAGATTGCTTGTTTACAATTTTCATTTTAGATTTCGTTCTAATACATCCTAACCGGACATTTAAGACATACCAAGTCTACAGATATACAGTTAGTAACAGAGTCTAAAATGCGAGTATATACATAGATGGGGGGGGGGGAAGCTGTCCATTGAACGACAGGTTGAGATTTGTACCATTACCGGGGCCAGTTTTGCAATGCTCTCCCCCGAAGGTGCTCTTTAAGAGAGGTTTTGAAGGTAAGTATAGTTTTACTTTCCTTTACAGTTGTGGGAAGAGCGTTCCACCTTGATGTGGCATAATTGCGAAACGTGTATTCCCCCTTTTTTGTGCCAAATCTGGGTTTCACATGATTTGTGGAGCTCCCTCTGGTGTTATGATCATGGTATTCCTTGACCTTTGGGAAGAATTTTGACATGTACATGGGTACCATAGAGGTGTAGTGGATCTTGTAGACCAGGCCCATTGCAAGTAGCTGTACTCTGTCGTCTACTCTAAGCCATCCTAGGTTGTCAAAGTGGGCAGAGGTGAGGTGACTTTCTAGATGAAAGGTCAAGCAGTAGTCTGACCAGTTTATTTTGCGATGTTTGAAGTTTTATTTTTAGCGCCTTGGAGGTGCTATGGTACCATGACGTGCAAGCATAGTCATAGTACCCTTGAATGAGTGCTCCTGCCAGAGTTTTCAGGGTGTTTTTGTTTACCAGAGAGGAGATCCGGTATAGGAATCTAGTTCTTTGATTGACTTTTTTTATTACATTGGATGCCATTTTGTCACAGGAGAGCTTTGCCTCAAGAATAGATCCTAGGTATGTAATTTCCTTCTTACTTGTGACAATAATGTCGCCCACTGCAACTGAGAAGACGTCGGATTTGCTGAGATTATGTTTCGAACCGAAGACAATGGACTCTGTTTTACCCAGGTGTAATGATCATTTATTATCGGCGAGCCAGGTGCAGATTCTGCCGAGCTCGGAGCTGAGGGTTTTTTCAACCTGCAACCTGTTCCTGTCAGAGACCAGCAGGGCTGAGTCGTCCGCGAACAGGAACAAGTTGCAGTCATATGCTGATGACATGTCATTTACATAAATTAGGAACAGTAACGGACCTAATATGCTTCCTTGTGGAACACCACAGCTCACTGGGAGGGGGGGGACAGAGTACCGTTTACCTCCACCATCTGTTCTCTCCCCTCCAGGTAGGATTGCATCCAGCTCACCGATAGTTTATCAAAACCAATTGCTTTTAGCTTGTCAATCAGAATGGGGTGATTGACAGTGTCGAAAGCCTTTTGTAGGTCCAGCATCACCATGCCGCAGTACTTGCCCTCGTCCACCTCTTGTTTGATGTGGTCGCTCAAATAAAGAAGGCATGTGTCAGTGGAGTGGGATGTTCTAAAGCCAGATTGAAATTCATAGATTAGTTTCTTTTCCGCGAGGTACTTTTCGACCTGTTCATATACTATTTTTTCCATGACTTTCGAGATGGAGGTAAGTATAGAAACAGGGCGGTAGTTGCCTGGGTCCAATTTGCTGCCCTTTTTGTGCAGGGGGGTTACTCTTGCAATTTTGAAGTCTTTGGGTACTTTTCCCTGTTTTATGGAGATGTTAATTATGTGAGCTATGACTGGTGAGATGGCGGTTGCTGTGTCTCTGAGGAATTTGGAGGGGATATTGTCTTGGCCAGTGGCCTTGTTAGGTTGGAGGGCGCTCAGTTTAATGAGTACCTCTGCTGTTGTTACCCTTGCTAGACTGAAATCATCTTTGCGTACCCCTAGGTTTTTGTAGTAGGTCATGATGTGATCTACTCCAAAAAGCCCTGAGTGGGAGGGTAATTTATTTACAAGAGTTGTGGCTATGTTTGTGAAAAAAATGTTCAAGTACTTGGCCACATCCAGTTTGTCTGTGATGAGCCTGTTATCTGTCTTTATGTTTAAGTTAGAAAATCTCGTTTTGAGTTTTTTACTGCAGCCAAGCTGGTTATTGAGTAATTTCCAAAGTTCACGGGGTTTATTTTTGTTTTCCTCAGTTTTGACATTGATGGTGCCGGCACGGAGATCCCGCGCCCGCGGCGCCCTCCACCTCTTCGGCTCACCCCGTGGAACCGGCGTGCGGGCACTCACGGGGACGGGCTGCCCGTCTTCACGGATCTGACTGGGAGAAAATCTCTCCGCCCGGGACGAGAGGGCGAATCTCGCCTCTTCCCTGTATAATGCACAGATCACTACGTTTTGTAAAAAGAATGAGGTTGATCTGTATCCAAATCTAAGTGTCTTTTGTTTCCACAAATGCTACACTTACACACAATGTTAACCATACAAATTCCCCATTCGCTGCCTCAGCTGGAGGGCTAGTGGGCATGCGCAGATGAGAGGGATGAACCGCAGGGAGTGCTGTCTAAAGGAAAGCGCTATGCGGGTACAGGGGCATTATGGCCGGCGTATTACTGTATACAGATACCAGTGGCGAACCGTGGCTATCACAACTGGACCTTCTGTAGACACACCCACCCCCAATGTCCATCTTTTCACTGAATTGTCGTCTTGAAAAGGGTACTCACAACAATTCCGCAACAACTTCCTCTTCACCTGTTGCACTTGTCATTTCAACGTTAAAAACAATAAAACGGCATGAATTGCTTCGTCGCATTCATCTAGATCCTCTGTCTCGAGCCAGTTACTAGCGGGTCTTCTAGAGTACCCTGGAACCGAGGGAAACTGAAAGAACACGCCCATTGGCTACAAATCAATATATGATTGGTTGATCGCTTCAGCTGATTCAAAATGCTGCAGCTTGTGTACTAACCAGAGTTAGGAAAAGGGACCACATTACTCCTGTTCTGGCTGCCTTACACTGGCTCCCTATCGAACACAGGATAGAATTTAAAATTCTTCTTCTCGCCTACAAAGCCCTTAATGGGCAGGCGCCATCTTACCTTAAATAACTCATTATACCCTACTGTCCTATTAGGGCATTGCGTTCCAAGAATGCAGGGTTGTTGGTTGTTCCTAGAGTCTCTAAAAGTACAATGGGAGCCAGGGCCTTTTCTTATCAAGCTCCACATTTGTGGAATCAGCTTCCAGTTTGTGTTCGGGTGGCAGACACCCTATCCGTTTTTAAGAGTGCGCTTAAGACCTTCCTTTTTGATAAAGCTTATAGTTAGGGCTGATTAGATTCAGCCCCTAGTTTTGCTGATATAGGCTTAGTTTGTCGGGGGACATCTTACTTCTTCCTTCTCTCTGTCTATACCTGTGTACTCTCATGTTCCGATTAACCCAGCTTCCCCAAATGTCTTTCTTTTTGGTGTCTATATACGCCGGGATCCGGAGTCATGGATGATCCTGCGGTCCTGTGTCCTGGATCGCGAGCCCTGGATCTTGAGTCGTGGCTGTGGTCCTGGATCATAGGTCCTGGATGGATATCCTCGTGGATTCATCTTCCTATTATACACACCTGCATTTCCAAACATTTGGACTACCTATGTTGCAAATGTATTATCTTTTCAATTTACACACGGCATCTATTGCACGTCTGTCCGTCCTGGGAGAGGGATCCCTCCTCTGTTGCTCTCCCTGAGGTTTCTCCCATTTTTCCCTTTAAACTGTGGGTTTTCTCCGGAAGTTTTTCCTTGTACGATGTGAGGGTCTAAGGACAGAGGGTGTCGTATTGTCATACTGATATTCTGTACAAACTGTGAAGACCACTGAGACAAATGTAACATTTGTGATATTGGGCTATATAAATAAACATTGATTGATTGATTGATTGATCAAACTGTCAGTCCAAACGTACGCTCTCATTCAGTGTAACGGCCAGGGCATTCTATCAAGGATGTAGAATACCTTGGTTGAAGGATATTCTACCCAGAGACCCAGAACAAGATCTGATTGGTTGCTTTCTTTTCTAACACAAAACCCCTGAAATGCGTAGTGCATGGTCCGAGAAGGACAAACAAATCAACGTAACACTGTAATTACAGATCAACAACACGGATACGATTCTCATGTATTCATTTCATATACATTTTATTACATTTTATTTATATAATTAAATCGATTTTTTTGTTTGTTTTATCTGAGTGTTCCAGGGTATTCTCTGAATACCTTGAAGGCCCTGACGGTTCACCACTGACAGATACATACAGATCTATTCTAGATCTCAGCAGCTTGAATCGCTACATTGCCTGCAGAAAATTCTGCATGTTAACTATAAAACAGTTAATGGGGCTAGTGCAAACCGGGCGATTGGTTGACCACCTGAAAGACGCATACTTTCATGTCGAAATTGCTCCAGCAATCTGCGTTTTGCCTTCCAGGAGATAGCCTACGAGTACAACAGATTACCGTTCGGCTACTCCCTATTCCCACACACGTTCAGTAAATGTGTGGCCACTGCGCTTCAACCGCTGCGCGCCCACGGCATGAGAGTTTTTCTTTTACCTAGACGACCTCAGGGCGGTAGTGTTATTCCTCCAGCATTTCATGCCCCCAATTCAAGGGAGACATGTAATGGTCAGGAGCGACAACAGCACCACAGTGGCTTATATCAACAGGCAGGGCGGAGTCCGCTCCGCCGCCTTGTTGGCCACAGCGGTCAACAACGCCAGGCCCCTTCATAAAGTTTTATCTCTTGGATATGTCTGTCTCTTTCTCAGCGTCTGTGCTTGCTGGGGCAACACAGGACTGGTGAGGAGGGGGGGGGGGGGCTGTGGGTCAGTGGGCATCTGACCCCCTCCCCGGGTGTAAATGCGCTTACATTTCTCCGGACCCCTGGAGGGTCGCGGGGTGACGTAATACGCTTTGGGCCCTTACAGGGCCTCCGGTAAGGGCCCAAAGCACTTGTATACACACTATGGTCTGTACACACTCTGCACGGGGTCAGTGTCTGAGTGTGGGGACATAGGGGGCACTTGCGTTCTCCCCGTGTTCTTTAGGGACTCAGGAGAGAGGGTGCATAGTGAACCCATACAGGGCTGCGGACTTTCCCTGTCTGCCTATAGGCGGAGGCAGGGGAGCCCTCAGCCCTGTTTTCGAGCACACTTTTTTGCGTGGCAAGCGCGTCAGGGTGTGCTCTACCGGCCGTAGCCCAGACTTCTCCACGGTTACAACCGAGGGAGAGGTGAGTGAAGCGCAGCGGTTGCTAAAGAGTGGTGTAGGATGATGGTCAGGAGGCGGGGCCTCCTTTTATACAGAAGTGAGATGCGCGCGCATTCAGGTAGGCCCGCCCCGGGGCCGGCTACGTCTATAGAAATCTCAGTAGGTGAATGCTTGCATGATAAGGTAGTACCCATAGAGTCCAGTAGAGGGCTCTACCTGTGTTAATATAACAAGGGTTACAATACGTAACCCGGCATTATTAAGGATTTTAATATAGAGAGTTAAACTCAGACTCAAACAGCGTAACAATGTGGCCCTTGATGCTTTTTCAATAGCTTTTAATTGTTAAATAGGATGACAATTTAGCTCTATGGCGCAGTGGACATGTTGTAAAATGCTTTGAAATATACACAAAACTAAGAAGGTGCAGTTATTTTTGTTTTTGTTCTGCACATGTCTATGACAGTAAGCACAATATACAAGAACATTATTTCAACCAGCCATATACTTTAATCAGACATTGCAAAAATAACAGATAAATGCCAATTGATCACATACTATTCATATAGCCCAATATCACAAACGCATTTGCATCAAGGGGCTTGACAATCATTTTATTTTATTTTGACTTTTATCTTTGTAAAGTTTATTTGAGCGCCTATAAAAGCTCATGATAAATACGGTAACATGTAATATAATTATCCTACGGAGCATAGAGGAAAATTGTTTCTGTTTCAGATTGTGGTCAAACACCTTGGTAGTTAGTGAGGCAATGGTCTATCTTAATTATTTTCAGCAAAGCACCTTTTTATTGTTGTTTTCTTCTTCTCAGTCATTTATCTGCTATACTGTAAAAAAATTAAAACAGTTTTAAAGTCCTGAAGTAGCGGTAATTCAGGATTATTCAGTGCCATTATTCATTCGTTACAAGGCTTTTTAATTGGTTTGAAATCGGATATAGGGAATATAAATTGGCCTATGGACTTGATGTGGTACTCCTAGGCTAGTTTAGGTAATGATTGTTGATTATAGGAAAACTGTGGTAGGAAGTCTCTCCCACCATCTTGCTGCCTGTGAGCAAGATGTTATTATTACTGATGGATATTATTAGGCCGAGTTCAAGTTGTAATTAACTGGAATGTTCTTTTATATTCGGGATCAAATCCTCATCGGCAGTAAGAAGAGCTCTGACTAGGGCTATATTAAAGTCTGTGTATTGCTCGATTCTTATGAACAGGTATGCAGAAAAGCAAAAAGGAGCACAGATCTACATCATAAACAGATGGTGAGGAAATATAAACAGAATCCATCCATTACATTTGTCTGTTCTTGCTCATGTTTCTTCATCATCTGTGAGCACTTTTGCCCAGAACTGGAGTATATAGTGATTTATTTGTAACTGACCAAATGGGAAATCAGATAAAAGGTTGATGTAGGGAATAGAAAATAAAATAATTGGACTTATCTCTGCCTATCATCATGTGATCTGTTGGCTGTCATGTAAACAGTGCACATTCCTCTGCAAACACGTCAGTTAGAAATAGTCTCCGTTCCAACACACCACCCAAAAGCTACAGTAAGACCTTGAAAGCACAAACCAACACACATTTGCAAGTGAAACATAGATTTGTGATTCAACCATAACAAAGTATGATATTTGTATGATACAAAGTATGATATTGCCATTTTAAGAGGAAGGTGTCATTCCCATCGTTTTTGGGTGGGAGTGATTTTTTTCAGAACTGGTCCTGTGGATTCTCTACATGTCAGCTGTTTTGTCACTGACAAAGCCCATGTGGAATGAGCAGAGATGAGTGATGTAACAATGTAGTTTTTCTATTTTGCACCTCACAATAAGGACTCCTTCTTGCTTTATATCTGTACACCAGAGATGGCAAAAGTACACACATCCTTTACTCAAGTAGAAGTACTGACTAAACTTCGTTACTCAAGTAAAAGTAGAGAAGTATAGGCTTCGAAATGTACTTAAGTAAAAAGTACCCATAACTGTTTTAAAGAGTATACTGACCTCTGTTACGGTGTGCAGGAAGCCGGACCCAAATGCAGATTTAAGTGACAAAATAATTCCTTTATTTCAAGGCTACAATATTCAGAGACAGAACAGAACACTCACGTAGGCCACCAGGGTGGGTGGAGGGGGGACCGGAGGAGGGACACAAAACTAGGGCCAACAGGGTGGGTGGAGGGGGTCTGGAGGACGGGCTTGGGCTGACAGCCCAGGGGCAAGGCAGAGCTTGAAAAGGGGGTTATGGAGGGGCGAAGGTAGTGGCAGGAAGAGTCAGGGGGTCGGGCCCGAGGGCGAGGACCGCGGCACTCAGGGGGCAGGGCTCGAGGGCAAAGACCGCGGCTCTCAGGGGGCCGGGCTCGAGGGCGAAGACCGCGGCTCTCAGGGGGCCGGGCTCGAGGGCGAAGACCGCGGCTCTCAGGGGGCCGGGCAGAACCCGGTGTCGGCCGGACAGGAACCGGCGCTGGTGGGACAGGCCTCGGCAGGATCCCCCACGGAAGAGGACCAGGAGTTGGCAGGACCCCCGCCAGGAGGGCAGTCGGCGGGACCCCCAACGGGACAGGACACAGGATTGGCAGGACCCCCGGCAGAAGGGCAGTCGGCGGGACCCCCAACGGGACAGTACACAGGGCTGGCAGGACCCCCGGCAGGAGAGTAGTTCGCGGGACCTCCAACGGGACTTGACATGGAGCCGGAAGGACCCCCAGCGGAACCTCCATCGGCATAGGACATGGGATTGGCAGGACCCCTGGCAGGAGAGTAGACGGCGGGACCCCCAACGGGACAGGACATGGGATTGGCAGGACCCCCGGCAGGAGAGTAGACGGCGGGACCCCCAACAGGACAGGACATGGAGTTGGCAGGACCCCCAGCGGAACCTCCAACGGACCAGGACATTGGGTAGGGACTTGAGACGTGACTCAAGTAGGGACTCGAGAGGAGACTTGAGAGGAGACTCGAGAGGGGAACCAAGGGGGAACTCGAGAGGGGAACCAAGGGGGAACTCGAGAGGGGAACCAAGGGGGAACTCGAGAGGGGACTAGAGGAGAGACTAGAGGAGGGACTAGAGGAGGAACTAGAGAAGGGAACTTGAGAGGGGAACTAGAGAGGGGACTCGAGGAGGGACTAGAGGAGGGACTAGAGGAGGGAACTCGAGAGGGGACTCCAGAGGGGACGCTAGAGGAGGGACTAGAGAAGGGACTCGAGAAGGGACTCGAGGGGGAATTGGAGAGGGGACTGTGGCAGCTGGGGCCGGGACCATGGCTGCTCGGGCCAGAACTGGGGCTGAAACCATGGCTGCTGGGGACCGTACTAGGTCTGGAACCATGGCCGGAAATATGGCTGTATGATCCAGTTCTGACGCCGGAAACATGGCTGTATGGGCCGGCTCTGGAGCCGGAATTGAAGCCAGAATCATGGCTGTAAGTTCCGGTTCTGAAGCCGGAAACATGGCTGTAAGGTCCGGTTCTGAAGCCGGAAACATGGCTGTAAGGTCCGGTTCTGGAGCCGGAAACATGGCTGTAAGATCCCGTTCTGAAGCCGGAAACATGGCTGTATGGGCCGGCTCTGGAGCCGGAACCATGGCTGCTAGGACCGGTACCTGAGTACGAGCTGGCTTCCTGACCTTGCGTCTTTTAGAAGTCTTTTGGAGGCTCCGTGGACCTCCAAACGCCAGGCGGGATCCCAAGAAAGGGTCAGAGAATGGAGACTGGCACTCAGGGCTGCGTGAGAAAACTCTGAGAAACTCAGGCAATGAGCCTCTCAACCAAGGCATGTTGTCCACCTCCATTTGTGCCTTTTTGAGGACAGCCTCTTTGTCCCTTTTAGCCAAGGTTCTACTCCATTCAGCATAATGACACTGAAGAGTGTACTCTAGGGATAACAAGTCCAAATCAAAATTAAAATCCGCTGGGTCCATTGTTGGTCGGTTCGTAATGTTACGGTGTGCAGGAAGCAGGACCCAAATGCAGATTTAAGTGACAAAATAATTCCTTTATTTCAAGGCTACAATATTCAGAGACAGAACAGAACACTCACCGCAGTTTACTCACAACACAAGACGAACCGACATTGAACACAGGAAGAGACAAGACTAAATACAGGAAGGGGTAATCACAAGACGAGACACAGCCGAGCAGGGGAGAGAAACACAAGGGCCACAGGTGAAAACAATCAGACAACTAGACACACCAGGGAAACTAACGACGGGAGGAAAAACACAGGAAGAAGGACCAGACAACAACCTCCCTTTATATGAATAGAACAATAATGCACTCAAATATGTATAGGGCCCCTAATTTGTATTTAGTGTCTCTACTGTAACATGTCTCCATGCTTTAATGTTCAAAAAGCTCTTTATTCTTCTCATACTGCCTGTGCTGCAGCACCTCTTTTCACCCTCTGTCTGAAACCAGAGTCCAGTCCAATTGGTTAGCTAGCTTGCTGTTGCTGTTGTGATTGGTCAACTCCTAGAGATGTCCTGCCTATCATGTACAATGTGTTGGAGCGCTAGCCAATAGAAGTGCAAGTGTTACAAAGTGATTTCACTATGTCACATAAGAAACTCCTTCTGGAGGGAACTTTGGGATTTTAGCACTGCAGACCATTTGCACAAAAACACACTACAGGAAAATCACAACCCAAAAAAGCACAACAGGGCCCCTATAAAGATATCTGGAATATATATTAAAACTAATTATTTTAAAGTAAAACCAGCTTGTATTACAACCTACATTTGAAACACTGGATTTGGCAGCATCATCTTGTTCCACTATTGATTTAAAATGTGTTGTTGTTTTTTAAACGACTTATCACCTACATTGCATATTCAAACAAAGCTACCAGCTCTGAAACCAACTGCTGTTTTCGTTCAAACAAGAGGTGAATAACAAACATCAGAGGTGTTTTCCTCTACACAGTGAGTAAAAACCACATCCTCCATGCTGCAGTTTACTCAATCGTGCTTGCATAGATGAACTATAGCAACAATTTGCTCTGTGTGCCTCCCTGTGTGTAGATGGGTGTGCATTTTTTTTCTAAACTTACTTGATGCATAATGTTCAGGCTGACCAAACTTCTCACCAGCAAACCCCAGAAAAACCTCAGGGTGTATCACAAAGAGTTTCTGTCACATTGCTATGTGATGCCTGACTGCAGCTGTGAGCCCAACAACGTCCGGTATGAGGCACCTAGAGGCCCCAAAATTGTTATTTCATTATTCTGTGATTTGATCTATTGTATAATTTGTTCAAAAAGTGTTGATTTGATTAGATTAGATTTGTATTCTTCTTCTTCACTCCGTTCATTTTAAACTTATAAGGTACACTTTAGAGTCCCATGACAGGTGTGTGTGCGGCAACATGAAAGCATGTTGATTTTTGTTTTAATGCTTTAGGTAGTAGTGCATATTGTTTTAACACAGTAATGTGGTGTAACACTGAACAGAGCTAATGATAAGAGTTGGCAGTCACATAATGGTTAAGTTCTAAGTGTGTAAGCAAGGAGCATATCACTCAACAAAGTGTGTGTTATATTGCTGTGCTACGACTGTATGCAAATGTGTTTGCATGAAGCTGGTATCTTCCAAACAAAAGTATACTTAATGAATTGTGAGTATTAAGTCTTCGGAATTGGATCAGGAGTTGAGGATACTGTAAAGAAAAACCTGCAGATTTGTTTTTATCTATCATTTTTCTTTGAATGGATGAAACTCCTTACAGCTCTTTCATTTATTATAACCACCTACTGATTCTCATATCTAATTTTGTCTTTTTGCACTCTTCCAGTTTAATGATAATATTAAAGCACATGTTTTCGTGAATGTAGACGGAGGTTAAGTAGGTCACCGTTCAGTTATGAAATGCACCTTCTGCTGTGTGAAGTTTTTCTGGGCTGGACTGAGCAACAGCTGCAGTAAATAGGGTTATATAACAACATCCCAAATAACTGGTGTTGTGGTACAAAGTGGTACGTAGAGAGAGATATTTTAAATAGGAAAAAAGATAGAGAGAGACAGACAAAGGGCATTATTTGTAGATGGCTTTCACTGTTTAATAGCAAGAACTGGAATACAGGAGGCAAACGAATGCAGAAACTATAACATTCCCTTTAATATTAACTTTAGTTTATCTAAAATAATAAGAATAATAAGAGTCCTCATTTCTATTAGTTATCATCTAAGGCAGGGGTGTCCAAACTTTTTTCACCGAGGGCCACATACAGTAACATATACGAAGGGCTGGGGCCGCTCACTAGAGGTAATTGCCTCATAAGTTATAAGTTAGAAAAATCAATCAAATGTAGGTCAATTATGGTTGATATTGATAAAAAACAGACAGCTCTCCGTAGGGTTTCATTTATTGTGTTGGCAGCTCATTCCTTAAAACAGGAGGTTCAGATTGCTTATTTTAAGAGGAAATATGAAGGGTATATTTCAAGGTTTTTATGTAAATGTGTTATTGGGCTTTTTTCTTATCAACTAAGATTTGTTAGAAAATGTTTTCAACTTTAAATGACTGAATTTATTAAAACATTTGGCTTATTAACCTGTTAAGCCCCAAGCCTGTTTTTCAGGTCTCAGGCTCGAAAATGACATTCCCAGAACATTAATAATCTTTTTTCTCAAAGCAATGATAAACCTGTGAGTTGGATGTAGAAAAGTCAGAATTAATATAGATGTTTTATTTTAAAGTAAATTCAGATTTAACATAGTAAAAACATGTAAATGATAGTTTCTGTCCAAAAAAAAACCATTACTTATAGTGAAAACCACCCTTGAATGATGGGATAGTAGATTAAAAGCTTTAGGAATCCAAACTATAACATATAATAAGTACCCTGTATCAAGATTGATGCAAAACAAGTGACATTTGATATTTTTAGAGAGATTTTGAAAAAGAAAAACACTTCTGGGGTAATTTGGGTGGATTTGCCATATCTCTGGAACCCTTCGGTCAATTTTGGTGATTGACACCTCGTTTGAACCGTTAGAGCCAATAGTATCGAGGGGAAGTCCATCTTAAATCCATCTAAACATTACCATTGGTGAATGAGAGTGATGCGCAGCCAGCATGCCCAAAACCGGAAGCTGGGTTACGCTCTATCGAAAACTCCGTTATTGCCATAAATATGATGATGGTGGATTATCAGTAATCATTTCAAAGTGACACAGAGACATTGGATTAACCTTCAGCAGCGTTTATATGCGTTTTAATCCTTGATCACAACTTTTGATCAGAAAACAGCAAAGGTAAGACGTATTTGCTGTTTTGGCCCCGTAAAGTGAAGTTGTGTGTTGTCTTTGCTTGCCTTCGTTGCCGTGGGTTCTGGTTGCTCAGTGATGATACTTATACCATTGAAATCTGTGGAGTCTCAGCTTTCATATGATATCTTGTTTGTGCAGATCCGATGAAGTATAAAATATGTCTACCGTGAGTTATGTGCTAAGTGCGTTAGCACTATTTCGCTTAGTGCTTATTCAGACGCTCGGCTTTAGAGTTGTGTTTTGTTTAGGTAAAAATTGTTCATATCGTCGGTTTGCTGAGTTTCTTCCCGTTAAGTTGGTATGACACATTAATAGGTTGTTAAATGTTAAGAAGCCCTGAGACACAGTTTCGTGAATATTGTTGTGTTCCCACAGGGATTTTGGGCTTTTGGGCCCCATGAAAATATATCACATTGGTCCCCACCACCAGGCCCAGGCCACGCCAACCAAGCACAATGCTGTAACCACACCTCCAGAACCCAACCGACTCATTTATGCTTTAAATAACTACCTGTACAGGCTTGCATCTATCTTGTAGTCCAATACTAAGTGCACAATATTTACTGACACTGAGCTGTGAACATATAACACTGTGCAGACGTGCAACATTCTACTGCAGTAGAATTCACTATTTTATATAACACTAACATTC
The DNA here is from genome assembly GCF_902827175.1 of Gymnodraco acuticeps. Lineage (NCBI taxonomy): Eukaryota > Metazoa > Chordata > Actinopteri > Perciformes > Bathydraconidae > Gymnodraco > Gymnodraco acuticeps. The sequence continues at coordinate 7,683,619 of NW_022991154.1, read as the reverse complement.
CTGACAATAGATCTCAATCTTTTATGGTGTACATGCCTTTTTAATAACATTTTTGAATGGAACATTAAAAAATCAAAATAAATATAACTTAAATATAAATGACCTCTTAAATTAAAATAAAGTGAACATTAACACCAATATTATCATTTATAAAATGCTATAACAAAAAAAAAAACATAAGCAGATTTTTTAATTAAATATACATACCAACTACAAAAGTGTAAACGGACAACAAAACGGAAATGGAAGTGAAAAGGCCGGATGGTGGTGAAAATCAGAGCCTATTACCTGTTCTCAGTCTTTTTCTCATCATGCATCTTGTGTGTAGTGATCCAATACTGTTACCATAGCCTTGCCCTTTAACAGTTATTACGAGCCCTGGCTCAGCCTTACTCACCAAGAGCCCAGCTCCTAGCCTTCTTACAGGCAAAGTCACTGATCAAGTCCTTGAAGTCCAGCTTTCTAGCCAACTGGCTTTCAATGGACAGCACGGCAAGACTGCAAAGCCTTATGGGGGGGACAGGGCTGCGGAACCTAAAGATGGATCTGTTGGTCCTGGCACCAGGGGGAGGGACAACTGATTTAGTATGAATAGCTGCTAAAAATGTACCTGCATTTATTAAATGTCAGCTAAAAGAGGAGTGAAATGAAAAAACCTTTGAATTTTCTGTGTAGATATTAACAGTACTTAAAGGTGGGGTAGGTAATTTTGGAGAAACCAGCTCGAGTGCGCTAGAATTTGAAAATACACAACCGGAAAAAATCTGCCACTTCCTTAGAGAGCCCCTCCTCCAACACACACGAACGCGCACATGACCAATGAGGGCACGAGATAAGTTTGTGCACAGATGGAAGGCTGACAGGCAGGTAGGCCATCCAGTTATTTTAGCAGGGCCGGCTAAAATGATTGGTCGTGCTGTTTACAGCGCGACGGCTTCCACAGATGACATTTTTTTATGGATTTTTTGTTAAAGCACTTAAGATATTCATTGCTATCGGGATGTTAAGAGCATTCCATGCAATATAACAAAAAGTGTATCTCGAGCCGGTTTCTCAAACTTACCTACCCCACCCACCTTTAATGTCAGCAAAACATTACAATTATTATTTACAATGGACTACGCTTAGCTAACAGACTAATTTCCACCACTCATGGACCACACCCACCTTTTCTTTTGAAAAACTGGGTGACATACTGTCGCCCTTTAGTCCCTTCTTGTCTTTCTCTCCTTTATTTTCTTTCTTGAAAGCCTGACTTTGTTAGTTGTTGAGACATCGTACACACGTAAGTACTAGCATCCCTGCTCACATGCTCTCACTCTCTGCTAGAAAGGGCCGGTGCCGCACAGCGTTTGAAGGCAGGACCAAACCATTACATGTAAATAGAGGGGGGTGTTTGATGCTTTGGAAAATCAACTTTTGGAAGAAAATAAGTTAAATGAATCGTAAGTTTAGTAAGTACATTATCAATATGATATTATATTAATGTTAATTATTGATGATTGATGAAAGGTTACTTACATTTTTTTTTCTTAATATTCTAAAAATGTTTGGGGCCCCTGTCAGTCACGGGCCCTTAGAATCGTCCTAACTTTTCACCCCCTTACGGGGGGCATGGCGTTTAACAGGTTAACACATTAATACTGTGTTAAAAAGTTCACTAGCAGATGTTGAATATGTGGGCCATATTTCATTATACTTTTTGAATTTGCTAAGGGCCGATTCAAAATGGTCCGCAGGCCGCATTTGGCCCCCGGGCTGTAGTTTGGACACCCATGCTCTAAGGTAATTTCTAATGTGACCAAGGTATGTCACAAGAACCGATACCTCGCAAAACTTGAAAGCACTTGCTTTTCTACAGTACCACAGTTACCACCAGGGCTCGGGACCAACAGCAAACAATGATCTTGGGTCAGTAAACTCTCTTTTGATGCATGCAAAATGCTGCCACATTTGTCTATATTGAGAACTAAAATCTGTGTTGAAGTGGGACGGAGGAGAGCCTGTTAACATTAGCTGCTAATAGTCTGACAGAGGTTCCATAGAGTTTTGTTATAATCTATTCAAGCTCTATTTGATGTCAATGACTATTCAGAGGAGTCCAAATGTAATTTTGTAGATTTAAGTAAGGAACTTGAATGAATTCAGTTGTTTAAAGGACATGTTTTCACAGCAATTAAATAGAGAGGGAATTATAAAAAAAAGTGGAATGCAAATGGTAAAAATTGAGAGTATGTTGAAGTGCATGGGATTTGTTGTTTTGTTTTATTACAGTGGTATCGAATTGTTATTGAGAATTGTGTAATTTTTTGGGTGTTGGTATCCATTATTAAATGAAACTGTTTTAGGGCAGCTTGATGGCTCAGTGGTTAGAGCTGGCGGCCCATACACAGTTTTCCATATGAGGTTTCCACTGCCCAGGAAGCGGGTTCAACTCTGACCAGGCAATGTCCTCCATCACTCCGCTTTCAACACTGCATCTTTCAATAAAGGCACTATCTGGCCCAAAAAACAAAACAGGTGGTTGTATGGTGGAAGAGATGGTAACCCCCGTCTCCATTCTCTCCTGGTCGATTAGGTTTGAATCCATTCCCACTCAATGCTGGTTCAATCTGGTTTAACATCTTGTTTAGGCAAAGATCAAATACAACCACGTTTTATCGAGTGACAAATGTTTCATTATTTGGTTGTGTAATTACAGTAAGTCATTTCAGACTGTGAGATGAGGTCGGAAGCTTTGGAAAAAGCTAGTAAGTTGACAAGCTCTGAGTTTAATAATGACTTTTGATGCTTAAGTTGTTATAATATGACTCCTATTAATTTAAACAAATCTCCCTGTGAAATTGACAGCTGGCCAAGTTTCTTTTTTAGAAGTCTATAGAATTTCAGAAAAAACAATAACATAAAAAGATACCAATATGAGCACAAGTCTGTTATCATCACAATCGGTTGGACCATCTACTACAGTGTTTTAGTGTATGTTCTTACGTGCTGCCACTTAGTGATCTCAATTATACTCTGACTTAGATTTGGTTGAATTAAGTCTAAACATGCTTTCAGCTGCTAATGAAAACTATCCAGACTGTTTAGAGGCTTGGCGTGTCTGTGTGTGTGTCCTGCATGTTCAAACATACTATGAGAACCACTTGACTGTATAGCTACAGGTGTTTCTTATCCGTTGAACACACTCTGAACACTCTGTGTGCATCTGCTGTATATGAGCCTGATGTGACTATAAACAAGCATGCTCAAAGTTTGTGGACCCATGAAAGCCTGAAACATATTTATGTTAGAGGATAAGCATCTGTCTGATGTTAAAGATCCTAAACGAATAGAACAAACTGACGAGATGGGAGCAGACAGAGTGTGTGTGAGAGAGACCGAGAATACATTGGCATATGCATGAGTTTGAATGGGTAAAAATGGAGCCAAAAAACTGATTAAAAAGACGTGATGTGCATAAACATTCCATTGCATTAACTTTTCAGAACATTGCTTAGTCCAAAATATATTACATTGATTCGGGTTACACATTTAATGCATGTCAATAATCTTCAGGAGATTTATATCGCTGCAAGAGTCAATAACCAACCAGTTAACAGCTTTTTTCCCCAGTTGTGATCGGTAAACATGGCTATCATGTCTTCATTTGGATACATCTCACAATACACTGCATGTTGTGCTCTGTGAACACAGTGCGTTAGTTTGGACCATATAGTGCAGTTTCAAATAGCAGATGGCTGCAAGGCCCTCATCGGCCATAATCGTAATGTATGCACATGTCATAATGCCTTTCATATTGACTTACATTGAATCATTAGCCCAGTACTTCTTTGCCAACTACCCCAGAGGTTAAAACATAATGCTACCCAGATCCAACCCTCTTTGTATTGGTCCCTTGACCAACCAGTTTCCACTGCAGGCCTCGCTCGGCCTCGCTCGGCCTCGCTCGGTTTGGTTAGGCCTTATTAGGCCCGGCTCACTAAATGTGTCCCAAGCCTATCGCGTACAATGGGTTGAAGCACAAGCAAATATTATATTATATTCTTATCAAGCTCCACATTTGTGGAATCAGCTTCCAGTTTGTGTTCGGGCGGCAGACACCCTATCCGTTTTTAAGAGTGCGCTTAAGACCTTCCTTTTTGATAAAGCTTATAGTTAGGGCTGATTAGATTCAGCCCCTAGTTTTGCTGATATAGACTTATGGCGCGTTTCCACTGCAGGCCTCGCTCGGTTTGGTTAGGCCTTATTAGGCCCGGCTCACTTTAATGCTGCGCTTCCATTACAGTTTAAAAGGGGTTTTCGCCTGCCGTCTGTCTGCAGACTTGTCAAAGCAATAATTCATGGTTTTTACTAACCGGTATCAGTATGTTGTTACTTCGGCATAATTTTGAAACGTGTATTGCAATTAAATCACGGTCAAATATGTTCATCTTGTTGTAGTTGTAGCCCCCTTGCCAGCGATTCTCTCTAGTTTAGCATACTCAGCCCGACTCAGCCTGGTTGTTCCTGGCCCTAGAACCACGATTTAGTCGGGCCAGAAAAAAGGTGAAAAAGTAGTCCCGGGCCAAAACTAGGCCAAGTGGAAACGCAACCAAAAACGGGCCCCGCACGGCTCGGCACGCTTAAAGCGAGCTATCCGCTGCAGTGGAAACGCGCCATTGTCCATAGTGAAGTGGAAAAGGATAATATCACTCCTGAATTCCCACCAACAAATATCATTAATTGAGCCCTTTCTTTGCAGGGGTTTTTGCTCCCTGCAACACCTGTATTTCCACGTTACCAGGAAATGCTGTACAGTGGTACCAAAATATACGTTTTGCGCTTTGTAAAGAGCTCCACAGAGTGTACAAAGTGAACTGAAAGAACCGTTTCGGGACTTTCAAAATGTTTTGGGGGGAAAGTGTAAGAGAGGGAAGAAGGAAGGGAAGGTAGCAATTGATGGAGAGCGGTTAATAAGAGTGGAGGAAGAGAAAGATGGGATACAGGTTTGCTTAGGGATTGTTAGTGGCACCAGTGAGTTTGAGGACATCTGCTTTATGTTAAAGAGTGAACTGGGCCTCTCACATGATGAAACCCAGCCTGGTGCTCCACAGCACAGTCAGATACTGCTATGTGTCTATCCCCCTCCTCCCCCTCTAACCAATAAGAAGCAAGCGGACCCTGAGGAGACGTTACACCAACCACGCAATCCGTCCTCCTCTGGACACTTCATACTTCAGGAACTCTCTCCTTTAGGGGAATAGCTGAATGTTCATACATTTAATGCACATAAAATAACATCACATCATGTCTTTTGACTGTCCATATGTTTTTTATTTTATTTTTAATCACACTTGACGTAGGCTAGTTGACTAGTTTGAATAATAGTAGAGGAGTAAATAATATATTGCATATATATTTACATATAGTTGTACAACAAGAAGTTTTTGTTCATGCCATTGTCCAAATATTTGATAACCTGTGCTTCTTTTTGTGCTTTTACAAAAAATTCCTGAAGTCGTATAAAATCAAGCAAGCAAGGTTTACTGCATGAGAGCAGGCTCAAACAGTATCTACAATTTCCTCATAGGACTTGAATGCAACATGAGCTGGGCAACAGCTGTGCGGGTTTCCCCCTCTATTGCCATGGCGACCAGAATCCCTCACAATAACAAAGGGTAACAATTTTTTTCTCCCTTGTTTTCCCTCCTTATGGAATCACTTTCTCTGCTTCACATTTATTCCATTTCAATGCATAGTTATGTGCATTATATACTAAGTTAAAAACTCAAACATAAGAACAGATGTTTAGGAACCTTGTTAAAACGGACAATTACTTGACATCTCTTATTACTGACTGCCTGTTTTACCTGACTACAAATTGTCACTAGTTGCACTGTTTGTTCTAGTTTGAGACACAAAGAAATGCATGTTTATTATGCAGATTTAGGCATAGTGTATAAGGTAATACAAAAAAAGCTGTACTAACTTTATCAATAGTTACATCACGTTTAAAGGGAGCCTTTATCATGGATGTCGATGGGAAAAACTAAAAGGGTGATATATAGAAACATATGCTTATCCTGTTAAAGCAGTTGTATAATGTCATCTATGATAATGTCATCTATGATAATGTCATCTATGGTCTGGGGAACCTTTGTCAAGTCAAATACCATGGATGATGTCATATTAGATGCTTTAATCAGGAAGGGAGGCAGCACAGAAACAAGCAATACAACTTTTGAGATATAGCATCATGGGGAGTGTAAAACTGTTAAATTCAAAGTTCAGAATATTTCTTCTTCTGCTACATCCCAATTGAAATGATTTGTCTATATATTTTTATTAAATAAAATATATCTGGACTTGCTAATTATTCCCAGGTGGTTTCGACACTTAAAGTGGCTGTTGGGAATATGCTATAGTGGGGTTAAGGGGTTCTTAACCGACTTTGAGAGTTTTTGTGTGGTTGCTTAGGAGTTATAAGGTGATTTCTGCGGAGATGCCTGGTGGTTTATTAGTATTTCTGTAAGGTTTATATGTGGTTCAGGGTATTGTGGTAAGTTTGTAGGATATTAAAAGATGGTTTCCATGGTGTTCTTGGTGTTTGCTGGTCAAAGCAACTTGCGAACTGAAGCCACCAGACTATCACAGAACACCGGAGTAGCTGATCTACTGCTTCCTGGGTTTTTAAAACAATCGCCAAATCTGACCAAACTGGCCTTTTTTGGGAGGGAGTTTAAATATATTTGGGTCTGCTCACGCCAACCACTTTGCTTCATTGCAGGGACTGACTGCTTCTCTAAACTAGGGACGGGCCGACCACTATCTCTCCCTATTGACATCCGCTCTGCTGTCTCTGTAGAAGCTTTTAAAAAACTATACTGAAGACCTATTTTTTTACATTGGCTTTTGTTTATACTTGAGATGGGTGTGATGTGTTCTGTTATGATGTTTTTTCTTTTTGGGAATTTACGTTGTCTGTGTTTTGTTTTTATGTTGACCTTACATTTCTGCCTCTTGTTGTTATTGTATTCATGTTTCTGTGGTCTTCATTTTAACTTTTGTTCTTTCCTGTGAGGCACTTTGTGAATTATATTTCTGTGAAAGGTGCTATACTAAATAAACATATTATTATTATTAATATTATTATTATTATTATTATTATTACATATCACTGAAATATCCCTTACGTTTGATTTGGGTAAGCTAACCAGCACTGCCAATGGACTTTATTGCTCTGTACTTGCTGACTGGAACTGCAGCTTTCTCGCCCTGCTCCTAATGAGAAAGAGTTGCGGGTCACTATGGCAATACACAAGTCTTTGTTACTCAGTAGTTATTGAGTCCCTTGATCACTTGATATTCACATGACTTGTTCGTAAATTAAGTTATTGTCAACTATGATATTTAGCTAATTAATTTTGTTGACTAATTCCTATGGTGCGCACCATTTTCCTAACCTTAACCAAGTTTATTTTATGACTAGACCTAAACTTCCACTCTCTATGATGAGAGAAGTTTATATCAAACGTATACATTTATAAAATGTGACGGTTACAAGAGAGGTTAATCGCTTGAAGATAAGTGCCACATTTACCATTTTGTTTTGTTTTACTTTATTGAATGCAGCCATCATTTTCCATTTCATACAGGTACAGTTCTTTTTACTAAACACAGCACTAACTAAATACAATTTCTGCAACTCATAAAACTCAAATTCATGTTGCGAAACCTTAACACCAAACATAAATTTGGCAGCAATATTTAGTACATGTGATTTGTTTATACTACAGCTGTTGGACATTGTGTTTTATTGCATCTCAGTCCTGACATTAGTTACGTTTTTATTATCTCTATTACTTTTTTCCTCTCCTTTTCCTTCTTTCCCACACTTTGCTCTGTCCATGTCTTGCTCTCGTTGTGTGCAGTGTTACATCATGTCATCGTTCAGTGTGACGCACTCACTTAGGTCAGAGCATTCGCAATTTTATCATCACATGCATACAAACACACAGCTGGGCCTGAGCTCATTCTCTCTAGTGGACTACATTGGGTCACTCCCCCTGTCTGTGTGCTTGAAGATATGTGTGTGTTATACTCCCTGCGTGGTTAAAGGCAGCATTTGACCAAACCCTGTTTATCTTAAACAAAACCTGTCTGTCCATCTATTCACAGATTTTCTACAGTTCCACCAAAAATGCTTGAATTTCTTGAAAAATGCAAGGCAGGCAACGTTTCATATTTGTATTTCTGCCCCATGTGCTTATAATGAAATGAACACTTGCAAACATATCAGGGTGTTAAGCTAACACTTAGGCAGCCATTGAGTTGGATGAAGTCATATTTTTATCTGCCAGATCAGTGAAGCTAAATAGAAACAACTGACAATCGTCCATAGGATTTGGAGGTATTTTGCTATTCGCAACTCATAAACGATTAAAAAGAAGACCAGAGTTTTATTTCTGGTCAGGTTAATGGGGCATTGAAGCTGAAACTAGCGTAAAGTATGTACAAGGCAGTTAAACACATGGACATTATAGTGGCCATTCAGGATCAGGTTCATCATCATTTAACCCTCCTATTGTCTTCGTTCCCCCCCCCCCCTTACTTTGGTGTTCGCGGTCAAATTTGACCGGTCCTGTTTTAACTGCTATTACATTAACACAAAAACCATTAATCATCACCAAATTTAATTTAACACCCTTTCAAACTGTAAATATTGTATAAGACTACTGGTATACATGAAAAACTGCAGTATATATACAAAGAATAGACACTGAACATGTATTGCATGTGCCAGGTGTGATCCATGTGGGGGGATGGGCACATAAGAGCGGGAAATGTATCAAATTGTTCTGTGTGTGTGTGTTTGTGTGTGCCAGGTGTGATTCACATGGGGGGATGGGCACATAAGGGGGGGAAGACATCTAGAGTATGTGTGTGTGTGTGTGTGTGTGTGTGTGTGTGTGTGTGTGTGTGGGGGTGTGTGTGTGTGTGTGTGTGTTTTATCTGATCCGGATGGTTACTTATTCCTTTTCTGTATGGCGGTCACGGGAACACCATGGGTGTTACAAAGTTGACTAAATCATCCAAAATGCAATGAAAGTGGTGATCAGCAATTTTACATGTCTACAAATGTACTGTGAAGGATATCATAACGCCTTAATGCAATCGAATGTAAAACTAAAAAGTTATGATTGATGAAAGTAGTAAATTGGTCAGATTTGACCCGAAGAGAACAGGAGGGTTAAATGGTGCATGTAAAAGTTAGACATTAACGTTTGAAGACTTAAAGGGGCCCTATTATGCTCATCTTCAGGTTCATACTTGTATTTAGTGTCTCTACTGTAACATGTTTCCATGCTTTAATCTTTATTGTTCTCATACTGCCTGTGCTGCAGCACCTGTTTTCACCCTCTGTCTGAAACCAGAGCCAAGTCTGCTCTGATTGGTTAGCTGGCTGGCTCTGTTGTGATTGGTTAACCACCCGCTTAGAGATGCCCGCTTAGAGATGAGCACTAGCTCATAGAAGGGTAAGTGTTACTATGTTACGGAAGTAAACAAAGGAAGGGGGGGAGTGTGTGAGAGAAACTCCTTCTGGAACTTTGGGATGTTATCCTTTGCAGAACATGTTATCCTTTGCAGAACATTAAATGCACTAAAACCTATATAACACAATACACAAAGGAAAACTCCCAAAAGCAGAATAGGGCCTCTTTAAAAGATGCTAAAACTCTCCACAACAGCGATCAAATCTACATGCTGCATGTTGTCCCCCTCCTATCTATCTCCTGCACAATCTAGCTCAGTAATGTGACAGGAATGTACGATTGCAACAAACGTTCAGTGAGATTAAACTTTTTGCCAGATGACCTCATTGTTTTTTTTCTCCAAACACAGCAGATGCCAACAAACTCCTGAGACTGATAAAGTACAGGTGCAAACATCTTCCAGCTGAGTCAGATGTTTGAATTTGAAGACTTAGACATTTGATGGCCTGAAATGGCAGCCTAAGACAGTATTAAAAAATGGTATATTAAGATTTACTAACAAATAATTAGACCTGCTTGATTCAAACCATCAACTGATAAATCAGAAAAAATCAGGGACCGGCGCTTGCATAAGTTACAGAGGTTATTTAACATGACAATCTGCGTAGCAATCTTACTGCATAGGTTAAAGGAGTCAGTGTGTGTCTATAGGTGCATTGTGCATCTGTATACGTGTGTCAGTGTACAGCCCCAGCTGCATCTGACCACAATGGTAGGCCACACCTGCTGCCGGTGCATCTCAGTCACACTGCGGTTTAGTAATGGGGACATGAACCAGTGCACTGCTGTGGTAGATGGCACCCATAGCACAAATCTGAAAATCCAGATGCTGTGACAGGTGTTGTTTAAAAGAGCTCTCACTCCTAGAAAAAGGTCTCTCTCTGACAGTATAGCACATTAAAACACACACTTTATATAAAATGTCTTTGCCCTAGTTTTGGAATACAGATTGTTTATACTTCTTTTTGTGTCAATGGGTTTGTATCTGCAACATGCCATGTGACATATTGGAGGTATCAAATGAGGGCAGTGCAGAATTTAGAGTGCAAAACTGAATTGTAATTACAGTAAATGCATTCACTTTCATATCTTCCCTGTATAAAATCTGTAATACAAAACGGTCTTAAAGTCACGCAGAATGTACTTAAAGGAAATGCTGAATTAGTGCTGATTCATCTTATGCATGTTTCTGTTTACACCCTGATCTGTAAACAGAAAGAAGGAAACCAGAGGCCGGTTCCAGAAGCATTCTATAAGTTACATTAGCACACAGGTTTTAGTTTAATCTTAGATGAGTGTATTTGACTGTTTCATGAACACCAAAAACTGTTTTCTTTGTGATTGTTACACACAAACACAACTCTTTTTGCCTGGTATCTACACACTTTCTTTGTGATCTTTCTTACTATGTTCTTCTGAGTGTCCTAGGGGGGGTTTGTTGTCCCTGAGTGCTACGGTAGTTCCCTGTCATACAGGAAAGGGAAAACCCCCAAAAGCATATAAGGGACCTTTTAAGCCATTAGAGTCTTGCACATCAATCTTATATTTATCGTAATACAAGGAAAAGCTGGTAGAGGAATAGTCCCGGTGTATGGAGAGTTAGTGCACATAATGTACTATAAAGGGGAAGAGTTTTGATTCTACACCTGATCTACACTGTCTTTCATACAATACGTGCTTCACAGGCAATAGTAAACACAAAAAAATACAACAGAAGAGCAGTTGGGTCATGTCATGGAAAACTCATCTAATCCCATTAAAGGCAAATGTTGCATAAAATGGTTCTAATGTGCTCATAGTGTGTGTTTACAGTTGTGCAGATGACTTGTAATAAGTAATCAGCAACACATGGGGTGCTTCTTTAAACCTCTTTGTTATGATCATGTGTTTCCACTGACACAAAGGTGCAGGAATGTAATTGTAACCCAAAAATTCTCAAGCATGAAAATGGACACATGTGGCCATTTTCAGAGAGGGATGAGAAGATATTTCAGGGGTGCTGAGGGGAATTTGTGTCCTCAATGAACTTTGTCCTGAGATATCTCATGTCTCTTTATGACACTAGGTACAATGTTTTTGCAGCATACAGCTACACAATGCACTGACTCTAATAGATACAGACAGGATTGTGATTGGTCGGTCTATTTTGTTATATTAGACTCTTTTGTACTCTATTTCTTATGCTCAGTCTCTTTGTAAGATGTTCCACATGGAGCCCTACCCCCCAAGTGTTGCTGCTCCAACAGGTGCCATTTAAAGACTCCTGACTACTATTCTATTCCCCCCCCCCCACACTCTTACACTCAACAAGCTGTGCACAAAAGCTATTTTACGAATGTAAATATCCCTGCACACTCCTGCAGAAAGACCATGGCATCCTGCCTGTGATACAGCTTAGAAGGGGTCAGGGTTGATGGTAGGGAGGGTTGAGGGTAGAAGAGCAGGCAAGCCTCCATGAGGGCATGCATTGTAGGCAAGGCAAGGCAAGGCAAGGCAAGGCAAGGCAAGGCAAGGCAAGGCAAGGCAAGGCAAGGCAAGGCAAGGCAAGGCAAGGCAAGGCAAGGCAAGGCAAGGCAAGGCAAGGCAAGGCAAGGCAAGGCAAGGCAAGGCAAGGCAAGGCAAGGCAAGGCAAGGCAAGGCAAGGCAAGGCAAGGCAAGGCAAGGCAAGGCAAGGCAAGGCAAGGCAAGGCAAGGCAAGGCAAGGCAAGGCAAGGCAAGGCAAGTTTATTTATATAGCACTTTTCAACACAAGGCAATTCAAAGTGCTTTACAAAAAATGAAAGACATTAAGAAAATGGCATTTAAAATCAGTCATTAAAAAGAAAAGCTAATAAAATAAACATTAAAAGAAAAAATACATGGATAAAAGTTACAGTGCAGTCTAAGATATGAATAGTTCAATTAAACATTAAAAGAAAAAGTACATGGATAAAAGTTACAGTTCAAGTAAAAGCAGCGACAAAAAGAAAAGTCTTCAGTCTGGATTTAAAAGTAATCAGAGTTGCAGCGGACCTGCAGGTTTCTGGGAGTTTGTTCCAGATATTTGGAGCATAATAACTGAACGCTGCTTTACCATGTTTAGTCCTGACTCTGGGGACAGAAAGCTGACCAGTCCCAGAGGACCTGAGAGATCTGGATGGTTCATAATTTAGCAGGAGGTCAGAAATGTATTTTGGGCCAAAACCATTCAGTGCTTTATAAACCAGCAGCAGTATTTTTGAAATCTATTCTTTGACACACAGGAAGCCAGTGTAAAGACTTCAGAACAGGAGTGATGTGATCCACTTTCTTAGTGTTAGTGAGTACTCGAGCAGCGGCGTTCTGAATCAGCTGCAGCTTCCTAATAGATTTTTTAGTGAGACCTGTGAAGACACCATTGCAGTAGTCGAGTCTACTGAAGATAAAAGCATGGACAAGTTTTTCCAAATCCTGCTGTGACATTAGTCTTTTAATCCTAGATATATTCTTTAGGTGATAGTAGGCTGATTTAGTAACTGTTTTAATGTGACTGTTGAAACTCAGGTCAGAGTCCATGACTACACCTAGATTTCTGGCTTTATCTGTTGTTTTGAACATTGCAGACTGAAGCTCAGCGCTAACTTTTATACGTTCTGCCTTGGCTCCAAAAACCATTACTTCAGTTTTATCTTTGTTTAATTGGAAAAAGTTCTGACACATCCAGTCATTGATTTGTTCAATGCACTTACTCAGTGTTTGAATTGGAGCATAGTCTCCTGGTGAAATTGTTACGTAAATTTGTGTGTCATCTGCATAGCTATGGTAACTTATTTTGTTGTTTTTCATTATCTGAGCCAGTGGTAGCATGTAGATGTTAAAGAGAAGAGGCTCCAAGATGGAGCCTTGAGGAACCCCACATGTCATATTTGTCAACTCAGATGTGTATTTACCTATAGAAACAATGTTTTTTCTGTCCTTTAAGTAGGATTCAAACCAATTTAGAACTGTTTCCGAAAGTCCCACCCAGTTTTCCAGTCGGTCTAGTAATATGCTGTGGTCAACAGTGTCAAACGCAGCACTGAGATCTAATAATACTAACACTGAAGTTCTGCCACTGTCTGTGTTTAAGTGGATGTCATTAAAGACCTTTACAAGAGCAGTCTCAGTGCTGTGGTTTGGACGAAAGCCTGACTGGAACACATCGAAACAGTTATTTAAATGCAAGAAATTACTCAACTGTTGAAAAACAACTTTTTCAATGATTTTACCTAGAAATGGGAGGTTTGATATGGGCCTGTAATTGTTCATTACTGAAGCATCTAGATTATTCTTTTTTAAGAGCGGTTTAATGACTGCAGTTTTCAGGGCCTGTGGAAAAATACCTGAGTGAAGAGATTTGTTTACTATATGAAGTAGATCTGAGGCTATGCAAGGCAAAACATCTTTAAAAAATCCTGTTGGAATAATATCAAGGCAGCAAGAGGAGGATTTCAGAAGTTGTATAATGTCCTCTAGGTTTTTATCATTAATCTGATGGAATTGTGTCATGGTGTTTGAATTGATTTTAAGTGGACACAGAGACAACACATTTGCTGTACCTGATGCAGAGGCACTGACTGCTTGTCTAATTTTCTGAATTTTGTCAGTGAAAGGAGGCAAAATCATTGCACGCCCCGGTGGATAGAAATTCAGAGGCTACTGACACTGGGGGGTTAGTTAGTCTGTCGACGGTAGCAAACAAGGCACGTGCGTTGTTTTTGTTTTTGGTAATGATGTCAGAGAAGAACGATTGTCGTGCGTTTTTCAATTCCAAATTATAAAGGCCAAGTCTCTCTTTATAGATTTCAAAGTGAACCTGGAGATTTGTTTTTCGCCACCTGCGTTCAGCTTTTCAACATTCTCTTTTTTCTGCTCTCACGCTCATGGCCTTTCTCCATGGAGATATTTTCTTGCCAGACACTTCCTTTACCTTAGTTGGAGCAATGGCATCTATAACATTTTAAATTTTTGAATTAAAATGATCTACTAGCTCATTTACTGAGATGTTAGCAGGGGCAAGTGTGGAAGAGAAATTCTGAGTAAACATTTCCCTAGTGTTTTCAGTTAAATATCGCTTTGTGGTTACCTCTTTTTGAACATTTTTGTGAACAGAAATAGAGCTCTCAAAGAAAACACAGGAATGGTCAGAGAGTGCAACATCAGTCACCACAACCTTAGAGATATTCAGACCCTTTGAGATAATTAAGTCCAGAGTGTGCCCCTTATTGTGCGTGGGCTCCGTCACATGCTGAGTCAGTCCATAGTTATCAAGAACACAAAACAGTTCTTTAGCCCCTCTGTCCTGGGGGTTGTCAACATGGATGTTAAAATCACCAACAATGACTAGACGGTCAAAGTCAATACACACTATAGACAGCAGTTCAGTAAAGTCATCAAAAAAGCTTGCACAGTATTTGGGTGGTCTCTAGATATTTAGGAACAGAGCTCGAGAGGAGCATTTCAGCTGATGGGCCACATATTCAAAATAATCAAAGTTTCCATACGATGTCTTCCTGCATTGAATGGAATCATTGAACAGAATAGCAACTCCACCCCCTTTCTTATGCATTCTTTCCTGACTCATAAAACTAAAGTTGGGAGGGGTTGATTCGATAAGAACAGCTGCACTGTTATTTTGTTCAATCCAAGTTTCTGTTAAAAACATAAAATCGAGATTGTGCTCAGTGATAAAATCATTGATTAAAAATGTTTTTCCTGCCAAAGACCTGACATTTAATAAAGCTAGTTTAAGTTTGTTAAACACACTATCAGTCATGTTTTTTGTAACAAGCTGTGGCTGACATGGAATCACATCAATTTGATAAACTCACACAAACTTTTGAGCGCTTCCTGTTTCTAAGATGATTCACCGCTCTTAATCTATTACCTATCAACACAGATATCGGCAAAGCTATAGGCAGGCAGGGCCCCGGCATGTCCTGGAAAGAGTTGAGAGTGCCATACGCCCTTGAGCCTGGACCCAGGCTTGTAAAAGAACATCTTAACACATCATGGAAGATCTGAAAGGTTTTACCATTATTTCCACTTGCATAAACCTCTGATTTCTCATAAAACAAAGAGGGATTTTTAAGTACTAATTATGTATAACTTCAAGTCTGATTATATTCTATATTTATCTTGTCAACAAATCCTACTTGCAGACTCAAACTGTGAACTAGTATCGTGTGAATAAAAAGCCTTGTATATCTCTTGTGTATGAAGATATTTCTCCATATTTAATGACAAATGCGTACTAACTGACTCCACATAACAAATAGGTTAAAACGTAATTTTGTAATCAGTTGGATATATGTTAAAACAGTTTCAAGACTGTTGTTGGACTGATGATGCATCGGGTAAACAAGAGTCCTAATATATGGTAATCTTCAGATTCACGGTTTTATATTCATAAAAAACCTGAAATATTAAACAGATTAACGGCCCAAGCTGACCGATGACATGCTAATATTGCTACATGGCAATTCATGGGATCCCAATCAAAAAGGCAACGGCAGTGCAAGATGCGGCTGCCAGAAGCTATTTTGCCACATCATTGGCAGAAATACACACATTAACATCAGAAAAGTGCAGAACATTTTGAATTGATCACAACCCACAAAATATTCTGCCCAACAGCCTGATGTGGCAGACCGAATGCCATTAAATGCAGTCCCATTTAAGGCAGCGGTAAGAGCTAAGCTAATACAGTTAGAACCAAAGGCTAATCCACTATGGAGCTCCCCAGGGCTTTGTGCTCAGCATTCCTCAGTTAAGAGAACTCTGTTGTAAAGTTTGTAATGACACTTTAATCATTGCCTGGACTACATAAATAAGGACACTTCATATAGAGAATAAATCAACCATCTTGCCACTCACCACCTGGTCAAAAATTGAGGTTTTCATCCGAAGAGGAGGTCTGGACACTGAAGCAGATCCTGCAAGAGAACCCAGTCCTCAGGCTAATGTATGATTTATTCACTGTTCATAGCCTTTCTGCAACAACATAAAAACGTTGTCCTGAGGCCTGATTACCTGAATTTCTCTAGCAATTTGATCTCCAGTTGAGTCTCACCCATGTTTCAACTAGCCAGTAGCACAACCACACCCCTCTGCTACAACTTTATATCTTAAACTTATTCCTTTTCCTGTATCTTGATTAGCACCTCAAGCATTTGCTCATGACCCAATTTAGCCAAAGTCATTGTGAGGGCCTACACACTCTACTGTGTGACTGGAGTTAGTGTTGAACATGTGTCAGGACTACTAAGGGAGCAGGTTGGTAAGGATGAGTCAGTCAACCAGTTAAAATTCCTGCGGGCCAGGTGGAACTCTATAAAGCATCACACAGTAACTTGTTAATGTGCGCTGTTTTCCACTCAGCTGACTTTCTGCAGCTCCCAACACACTGCTGGTCCCCTGCCAAACAATAAGAACATCTCCCCGTGTGCCCATATAACTCAGTCATTTTATACAGAGCAGGTTTGCAAGATTCAAGCCAAAAACAAGATGGAAATTCCCCGGATGTGGGTCCATATTAGGAGTTCTGCATTGACTACAAAGTATATATTCATAAGGACCTCTAAACCACAAGTTATCTTTAGAATTTCCTTATGCTCAAAATGGAGACTCATTTGAGGCTAAGGAGGGAAGTGTGTATATTTCAGGATCACTCGCCCCTTAAATCCAAACTATGAGTGAAGCGGTCATGGAAAACTTCAATTATAACCCACTGGGAACTACACTGATGTAGGTAACATTTTTAATGCATGCTCCGTAGGACTGAACAAAGCTTTTTAAAACCTATATTTGACTTTCTACCCAGAAACTTTGACGAGCTTGTGTAAAAGTTGTTGGAGAAACGGTAGGCTAATATCAGTCATTAATGGAGAAGCAACACATTACAATACAAACAATACAAAAACAGTACTTTAAAGTGAGGATGAATGAACTAGTCTTATTATAATATCCTGCTCCATCACAACTGTTTTATTAGTTGTGAAGCACAACGACTTCTCTACATCAAAGTACCAGCTTTCATATGTTAAGACGGGTTATACTGTAGGCTGCTGGTAGCTGCGAGCCTATTGTACGGTGGCCGACGGGTTCATTTTACAATGTGATCAGATGATTCCTTGCAACATTACAAGGCTAGGTCCTTGGGTAAGCTAGGTTAGCTGTCCACGAACATAAACAAGCGTCCCGGTTCCACACTCTAAAAAGTCATTCAGGGGACCTTTGACCACCACTTAATTAAATGCATGGTTGCAAGATACAAATTTGGATTAATTGATTTAGATAAACATTTTAAGTTGCAAACATTAATTTATAAGTTGTGTTGACGTAATAATGTTGGTAATTACATCAACTTAATATTGTGTGTAATTAATTTAAACTCTGATTTCTGCGTTAATTGACTTAAAACAAAATTCAAGTTGTAGTAAGTAATGCAATTGGCTTGATAACTTAATTGTTCTACACCTTCAGTTAAGGATTTCAAGTCCACTCCCACTTAACATGCCTGGACAAGTTCCGACAGTTAAGACAAATAGAAATATACAAAGGACATTTTAAGGTGAGTGTCATCTCTTGTCATTCAAATACAGTAGATAGCCTTGTAGTTGCACTGCATAGGCAAATTGCTGTTTGACCAAAATTAGCAGCCTTTGAACTGTGAATAGTTCTGTGAGAGGATACAAAGTAGTAGAGGCTACTGTGAGTGTAAAAATACTTTGGTTACTATTGTAATATCACTTTTTATTCAAAATGAATCTCGGTGAAGCAGATCAAGGACATGCTTCTTGAGGTAGGATCGTTATTTAGAGTTGTCATTGAAATGCAAGTTGTTGGCAGTCACCCATTCAGAATATATTCATTTAGGTCATTTCTCTTTTTTTCCTTTTTCAAAAATAGCACAATACAATTGAAGTGTGCAGAGAACTATAGCCATCCGCTGCCTTGTCGTGTACCTTGGAGAAAAGGAAGAGGACCTTTTCAAGGAGTTTAGCGACGTAATTAAAAATCTTGAAATAAAATAAAATCCACAGGACAAAAGCACTGCTCTCTGTCAGTTACATTTTGAAGCATATTGCACTTTTGGCCACACCCCAATCAATAATATCTTAGCAACGTTCAGCATGGATAGGTGTTGACAGCAATGGCATGGGAAAAGGATTGTGTAACATTTGAAAAGTGGCTTCTGCTCTTCACTTCTTCAAATATTGTATGGAACCTGCTAAAAAGATGAGAAGATACACTAAAACTTGCACGGTTGTGATTGACAAAATCTGTCCACATGAATTTAAACATTAGGCAAAGTACTCAAAACCACCTCTGTGTGTCTTCAGGACCACATTGCCATGACGACACACACATGCAGACTCAATTGGTGAAAACAATACCAGCGTTTCTTTAGCAGCTGGTAATAATGGCTCTGAATGAGCTAAGAGTGACAGTTTAAAAAGTATGCATTACCTAATTCATTATCTCTTATGCGCTAACCTATTATTTAATGTGCTTCAAAAGGACTTGAATATCGCCTTCATCAGTGACCGGTCCACCCAGGATCTGTCCATACGATGGCAACCATCGTGGTCGAGGGAAACAAATGAATGAGCAAGCATTCTGCGTTAAATGTGTTCATACTGTTTGAAATAATGACTGTCGGCAGTGTAAACATCTTTGTTACATCTTTTGTAAAGTTGATGTGTGTGATCTGCAGACTGGTGGCCATTGAGAGTTTGTTTCTGTAGTTTTACAAAAAACTTTACAGATTTTACATATTTGGCACTGGTTTTAAATATGCAAAGGCCTCTAACTTCGATGTGATGGCAGCATGTATTTGCTGTGTCCCCATGTCCCATGGTAATATGGCTCATGTGTTTATTTATTATTTGTGGGGCAATTTAAATTTGTGTTATTTATCTTTTTTTTCAAGATTTAAATGAAGCTCAGTGAAAGTTCTTCCAGGAAGACTGGGTGTAAATACATTCACTCCACAGCTACATATAATCAGCTCATCACAGGCGTTCTCTTTAACCTATTACATTTCACCTCATTCTCCAGCAGCCAATCACTGTGCTGCAGCCCAACTATAAAATGGTTCTCCTCTCTCCTGCAGTCAGCTGTGATTTCAGGTGTTCATGCACCTTATCATATGGCATGTGTCAATAAATGTTCAAACTAAATGAATTATTTCCTGATTGAAACATCATGTGTTGAAATAAACAACTGCAGTTCAAAATAAAAAGTGAATTGCCTAATATTTTTGTTGTGGAATCAATTGATTTCTTTCTTTAAAGGCAAAAACATGAAAAAGCTAAGAAAAAAAACTATTGAATACAATATATTTGGATCAACTTAATTTATAAATGGTTGTTCACAATGATGGTAATTAAGTACATACAACTTAAAATTCCTTTTAAATCATGCGGTAAAACAAGTTGGAACAATCAAGTTGAGTAATCAACTTCAAAACTTGTGTTTATGCTACCAATTATTAAGTAAGTGGTAATTACAAACACCTCTGATTGTAAAGGAAAAGCCTTCTCCCCTAACTCAAATACGTTTGTTGGTTTAACACAATTTCATAAGAAGTTGTCATAACTCCAAACATTGATGCAAACTGTTGCGTTGATTTTCTTTGTTGAGCCAAAGCATTTGTTTTTAGAGTGCAGCTTTGTGCATCACTTTTTAGTGTCCCAATTTTAGTCGTGTTTGGAGCTGCTTGCAGCGTTTTTTAATTTGTAGAATTTTGTATCTGCAGTGTTTTGTTAATGCAGCTCTTGAGTAAACGCTGTGCATGTGTTGTCAAGTTGGTGTTTGATGTTTCTTCATTTGCATGTGTTTTGGCACATTTGTGTTTTATTAGCATCGTTTCTGAACCTGCTGTGTGTTAGTTAGCCACCATACTGTTGGACTTTAGCAAGTTGTTATGGTCAATAGCGTCCGCTAAATACATGTTAAACGCATCTGGACATGTAAAGTTCGGCAACAGGTATGATGGTATTTGGAGTTTCCTTATAATAACTATGTTTCGTTTAACTTTTTTTATTTATTTTGGCACTCTATTCTGACCTGTCCAATTTTTTAAAGATATCTCACTGTGTTCATACATTTTTTAAACAATTGTCAACTGGGTGACAACAGCGTCATTGTCCCTGATATAAATAATGGGCAAATCTACAAAATAAGTCCCTTAAAAGGTCATATTTAAGGTCATATTTAAGGCCATATTTAAGGCCATATTTGAGAGCATTTTCTGCAAAAAAACACAAGGATTCGAAATAAACAAAGAATGGCATTCTATTCTCCAAACACCAGCTCTTTCTTTGACAGACAAACAGCCTTGTTCCAAGCTGTAGCATACATGGAAAACATTCCTGCAAAAGGTCTCCACCCATAAGCCATCAGTCATCTGTGAAAACAAAAAGCAAGAGGACAAAGCAAAACACACAGGCTTGAACACACTCCATAAATTAAACACTGTCTAATTACGCAAATTAGGCCTAAGGCAACAGAGCCCCCTCTTCTTATATACACAGGGTTTATGACACTCCCATTGGATAGGTTTATCTTTGTTTTGGCATGGAGGGACTCCTCTCCTCTTCCCTCTTATCTTTTCCTTTACTTTACAACCTTTCCTTTCTTATATTCTTTTTTGCTCCTCTTATTCATCCTTATACATCTCTCAATATAAAGGCTTAATTATACTTCCTTGACTTGCTAATAACAACTACACATGCACACAGATATTCATTATAGTAGAATTGTTTGACTTTTTGTGTCTACTTTGCAGTGTGTGTGTGTGTGTGTGTGTGTGTGTGTGTGTGTGTGTGTGTGTGTGTGTGATGTCATTTTATTACACGAGTTGAGTGCCAGCTTGCTCTCTCTCTATGCCAGTTACAGAGAGCTGTGACGCACATGTGATGAAAGCTTAAAACACACACACACACACACACACACACACACACACACACACACACACACACACACACACACACACACACACACACACACACACACACACACACACACACACACACACACACACACACACACACTGGATTTCCCCCTTTCTATAATTCTGTTGCCTGGGACGTGCAGTGATTTCTGAGTATAAATCACAGCAGACGAGCAATCAAAGTTGGAGTTTGTTGATGAGAGACGTGCATGGAGCAACTCTCCACTGTGACGCCTGCAGGTTTTAACACTTGCGAAAGCGAGCCAAGCATGGCTGGATTCCATCACATCCTTTCGGCTCTCATTGTTTTGTTAGATTACATCAAGCCAGCCAGCATTAGACGACCACACACACAAACCACTTGAGCAGAGGAATTCAAAAGTAAAGAGACATGGGAAGAAAATGGGATGTCATCTCAACTCAAGCTGGATGTTTCTTGTGAATCAGATTTTCAAGTTACTAGTGGCTGGTTTTTGAACATTGTGCACGTCACCTTTATTTTTACAAACTAAAAGCTGTTTGAATGAAAATGTTTTCAATACTTATTTTCCTGCTGTCACACCTGCTCTTTTATTTCAGCAACAGAGCTGGACCCATACACTGCGGCTCCGTGGCACAGATAGTGGTCATGTTCTTTACTTAAGTATATGAACTAATCCAACAGTCTAAATTACTCCATTACAAATACAAGTCTTGAGGTAAAAACGCTATTTAACTAAAAGTACACAAGTTATATCAGCTAAATGGGTATTGCCCACAGTACATGACCGTTACATGTATGATATGTGTGTAATGTGTATTTGTAAAGCGCTTTGAGCATCTGGAAAAGCGCTATAATAAATATAAGGAATTATTATTATTATTCATTAAATGTAATCAAGATCCAAAAGTTAAAGTACTGAATGTGCAGAATAGCTTTTCTAAAAGAGGTTTATTTGTATAGAATATTATTTTATTCTGTTTATAATATGAGAAAATACATATTAGAGTTTTTCGCTGTCATTTGTGGGACACATTTTGGATACATTGTGTACTACTGAGTAGATTAATAGTATTTAAATCATATAAACACAACATGTTATTTGTGTAAAAAGTACCTAATAACTACAATTGTAAAAATAAACTATTGGAGTAAAGTGTACGATATTTCCCTTTGAGATGTAGTGGAGTAGAAGTATAGAGTAGCATAAAATGGTACCCCAAAACTATAGTACAGTACATGAGTAAATGTACTTAGTTTCAACCCCCCATTGGTCAATGCAAAGATGGAAAAATACACAATTTTGCACGGGAAAACTCTAATGACGTAATTATCCAGTCAACATGAGTAAGACCAGAGATTGATTTTGAATTGTGCTGCATGAACAGGGCTGTTGACTCATAACCAAGCAGATACTTTCACATCACCATATGAAGTTAAATGAGAGTAAGCTGCATGGAGGTCTTGTTATAGAGGCCTTCACATTAAAGCATGTAAGCAGAGAATACAAAATAAATTATTCTGACTATGTCACATTTAATCTAAGAAAGAGTGTTAGGAAGACACAAAGGAAATATTGAGTAATTAAATCATCAGGGATCTCTCTCACACACACGTCACCCTCAGTCTGATCATCAGCAGAGCAGCTCTTCTCCTTTTATACCAAGCCCTGAAATAAGAGCTCCCTGATTGGCTGTGACCGTTCTCACCGAATCGCATGCAACCAATTAGAAAGTAGCACTTCCTGTTCTGCAAAAGATGTTTCCTGTTGATAGTAGAGTGGCGCTGTGTGTGCATGTCCCTGAAGTGTGTATGTACATTTGTGTGTACAGTTGGCTGTGTATTCTGGACTGGTGCTGGTGTGCGTGTTTCTGTGTGTGTGAACTCTGTGTTTTGGTCGGAAAGTAAACAGAGTAATGAGGAGTACGGCACATGAGGCACATCTCACTGTCCTGTAGTCCGCCTAACCCTAGCCTTTGTGTGACTGCATTATGATCACAATCCAAAATCTTTTGTCTCATCACAGGGAAATGTACATTGTTACAGCAAAGGGGACAGTGCAGATAATAAAGGTAAATACAATAAGAATAGTACATTTAGAGGTGAGCACATGTTTATAAAATCAAATATCACCGCGTATACTGTATAGTAAGAAGATTTTTTTAAAGAGGCCCGTATATGTTTTTTGGGTTATCCCTTTCCTACAGTGTATAATATAGGTTTTTGGGCATATGGCCTGCAAAGGCTAAAATCCAGAGGGGGTTTATGATACATATACAGTATATACATATTATTTCAAATATTCTTTATTTTCTTCGATGCATTCATCAAGAAGTTCAGAGAAGTAAAAGCTGCATCTATAAAATAACATGCAGGAGAAAGGTATATTATTTGTATGATGTTTTCCTTTCTCCAGATGGATAATTTTATAACTGAAAATGTCATACATGCCTATATCAAATGTGGACCTTTGATAACTAGCTGATAATACAGAAAACATGGTTGTATTTGCTAAACAAATTAGCTAATCTGGTATATCAATACACTTTGCTGATATAAACTCCATGACATACTTCAGCCTTTGATATCTTTGGTAAATAAAGGTGGGGAAATTCAAACGACTTATAGCATTAGCTGCGAAGTGACTGATATTTGAGATAGCGTTTACTAAGTAAGGTAGATGTAGAGGTTTATGGTTTGTCTATGTGATAGCGAAGTGACTCATAGTGAATGCATGTCGAATGCATTGTTCTTATCTGGTGCTAAAATGCCGTGGAAATTAGAAAAGGTATTTGTTAAACTGATTTCAGTGATGTTGTAATAATTAACCGTGGGTTTGTGGGTGAATGTGATCATGCATGTGTGTTACGTCTTTAATGGGACATACAGTAGAGAGTGATCACATTCACACAGCACAGGAACTGGTTAAATAAGCAATATCTTTTTTTTCTATTTGTGAACCCACTTGTTTTGGTTCCAATGTATCCAAACACACAGTAAAGGTGTTGTCAATAACATATTATTAAATTGAGGTTGAGGTCAAGGTTAATCACTGTAAATGAATCTGACTTTAGAGACACTGTCACCTGTCACAGCTGGCAAGAAATAACTGCATCACCAACTGCCACCAAAACCACCAGGTTTCATTTTCTATCTCTAAGCATGTTTAACTTACAAGAGTTGTTGTAAGGTCAATCGATTCCCTTTGGACAAAGTTAGGCTAGCATTATGCCTCTGACTCCAAACTGTGTGCTAAGCAGCTGAGTGGGTCCAAAACCCACCACAATCCTTTAGCAGTGTTTCCCCTAGGTTTACTGCTTTTGGGGGGGGGGGGGGGGGGGGGGGTAATTTTTAAATCCTCTGGAGCAGAGAGAGGAGCTGTGGATTATTGTTATTGATTAATGCATCAGTGTTTCTTAGGGTCAAAAACACTAAACTCACAACTTAAAATGAAAGTGTTTAGTTTATTTAATAAAAGAGCACATGTTCAATGTGAAAAGTGACAGTAGATATAGATTAGTTGCAATTTGGTGCTATATATATATATTAAAAATAATAATAATAATACAAAATAAAAATAAATATTTCTTTTTTTAAACACCTTGAATTTCAGGGGGGGCGCGGGGCTCCGTTAGCGGGGCACAGCGCCCCTCTAAGACAATGGTAGGGGAAACACTGCTTTAGAATAAATGATATCTGAGACCTGTTTGCAATTCACAAAGAAACTGTTGGATCTGATTCTCTCTGTTTTTC
Source organism: Gymnodraco acuticeps (assembly GCF_902827175.1). Classification (NCBI taxonomy): domain Eukaryota; kingdom Metazoa; phylum Chordata; class Actinopteri; order Perciformes; family Bathydraconidae; genus Gymnodraco; species Gymnodraco acuticeps. The sequence goes on along the minus strand of NW_022991154.1, from coordinate 7,658,394 downwards.
TCTTATTCTTGTGCAGACACACACACACACACACACACACACACACACACACACACACACACACACACACACACACACACAACACACACACACACACACACACACACACACACACACACACACACACACACATCACACACACACACACACACACACACACACACACACACACACACACACACACACACACACACACACACACACACACACACACACACACACATGGCATTTAGGTCACAGTGAACTCCTCTTGGCCTCAGTGGTTTTCACTGCACTTGTATTCAACTTTCAACTTCAAACCAAAAACAACTGCATGAACCTCAGAAGCACCAAACACACACACCACACACACACACACACACACACACACACACACACACACACACACACACACACACACACACACACACACCACACACACACACACACACACACATACATACATACATACACACACACACACACACACACACACACACACACATACATACATACATACACGCACACACACACACACACACACACACACACACACACACACACACACACACACACACACACACACACACACACACACACACACACACACACACACACACACACACACACACAAACACTACTTAAAATATCTCTCCTTCAACAAAAAAACAACAACAATATAATGTTTTTTTGATCATAAGTGTGATAATCCTCATGTTGAATTAACAATACAATACATTTAGCTAAACCCATGAGTGTATGTCTACCATGTAGAATTAAAGACACTTGTTGCCATCCAGCGATTTATGAATGAGAGATAGCCTGGCTTGAGGCTAATTGCAACTTGTTGGTCATCTTGCCTTTTTTCAGATGGTTTGAAGGTCTGCTGCTAAATGCAGCCCGTGCCAGTCCACTCAGACGTGATTGATGTTTGAGGCAGATATACTCAGTGTTGTGCAAATGCTTTGTTACTGAAGTGCAGTCTGTCAAAGGTCACCTATCAACTACTGCACACTGGGATTTTGGGTCCTTACCAACAAATAAATGGAATATTTAAATTAAGATATGGTGTTTTGTGTATTTACATACTGAAGAAACAACATTATCAATGACATTTAGGAGCATGACATGCAACAGGAACTTTCACAGACAAACACACTCAGAGGGACACAGTACTCAATCTCTTTCTGGAGGACATAGATAATGCTGTGGCAACCAAAGATGCTAGTTATTAATTAATCATAAAATAAATCTGCACCCCCATGTCTGTTTGTAGACTTGCTGCGTCACACATCACTTTCAATGTAGAGATCCAGTATCCCTGTATCACCCCGTCAGCCCCCAGACCAGGAATCCAAACCACTCAGACCACTTCTTCTGCAAATCACAAACAGTTGGACGATGACAGCAAGGAGAGCGAGGTACAGGGAGTAAGAGAAAGATGAGTTATATGTTGTTGCATTCTAGTATCAGCAAATAGTTGACATTTGAGAAGAGCAGGAGAAAAGTATAGAGATAAATGGTGATCTAAGGTAGAAAAAGTGAAAATAGGATCCTTCCTACGGTCGAAATTGTTCACGGTGAACAACATGCAGAGTACTAATGGAAGTATTCAAAGTATCAAAATTGAGACAAAGAACTGAAGTTAATTGGAGTCAGAAAGAAAAAGAGACAGACAAAGAGACAGGGTAAAAGATGGAGGAAAATGCAGGGAAACAGAGAGAGACATACGGAATGTAACAGCGGGAGAGAGACGCTGATTCAAACGAGAGTAAGATTGCAAACAGTCATAAATCAAGAATTGCCCCTAATGTTTTGATGGCAACGGGCGGATTATGAAATCCTTAGGCAATTATGTCTCCATAGATACGGTTTTGGCATCCTGCATGCTGCAAACGGCTGGAAAACACACACAGTGACGTTATTTGATGCGGGAGCATGGTGTTTCAGACCACAGTGAGGCACACAGAAAACAGAATGTTTTGATCAGAAACAGAAGGTTAAGAAACTGGGTGGTGGGAAAAGACTCCCACCAACTACATATCAAAACACAGACCTGCCATTAATGCATGTTACCTTAGCAGAGTGTATTATTTTGCATAACCTTAATCATACCTATACCTTTAGCTCATTCCAGACACTCACATCAAGGTGTTAAACATTCAAACTGTGGAAATGTTAAAAAACATTCATAATTCACATACACCAAAATGTTTATATAGACCTCTTATTGTTACCTGATGGACATATGGAGATCATTAGAGGATTTGGAACAAGTGATGACTTCCACGCCTGCAGGCTCTATTTAACATACCATCACCTCCATGTTTTCGTGCCGAACATACTGTTGTTGTTATTGTAAATGCCAAGAATCTTAAAAATGTCGACATTGAATGTGAAAAGAAACATTGTCATTGAACGTAATGCAGGGCTCAAATTACATAGACGCTTTTATCCAAAGCGACTTACATACTCAATACTGTGGGCAATCCCCACAGGAGCAATTTGGTATGAAGTGTCTTGCCCAGGGACACAACGACATGCTGACTGCAGTGGGGTTTGAACCTGTGACCTCCTGATCCGAATACCAACTCACAACCCACTGCACCACACGCCTCCTCCAAATCATCCAATGTCGATGTTCCTGTCTGGAAGAAGGTTTACGTTGAGACGGAGTTCTTGGAGAGAGATCAGAGAGGAGAGATACAGCAGGAGCCGGCTGAGAAAGCCGCTTATTCACCCGGACTTAGTGTGGACATTCAGATCAAGTAGAATTATATTATAATTATGTATTTCATTGTTTATCTTTTGACTTTAATCAAGTAACCAGATCATATGACAAAAAAAACAAATGCTTATCTTATCCACTGAAGATTCCACTGCAACCAAACATTGCCTTCTGATATCTTAAAAGTCTTCATCTTAGATACAAATACATTCTAATAACAAGGTTGTCAACAAGGTACCTTACTTTAACTTGTCCTGTTAAGGGGCAGTTGTCAAAATATTTTTTAAATCCCTCCAGTTTTTTTCTATATATTATTCATGCTTATGCAATTTTACATTAAGGCCACCTATAATAATACAAATGTAGGGAACGTGGCTGACCCAATCCAGTCTTGACAAATAATGTCTCATAATGCTTCAGGAGCAGTACTTTCAATGCATTCTTTAGTACAGAATTATTTCAATATGTGTCATTTCTCAGGATTAAGACACTTGCTCAATCCATCACCAACATACTAATTAAAAAGTGAAGGTTCAAAAACTACAATTTTCAATTGTTTTGCATTATGTAATAGGACATATTTATGCCGACTAAAGCAAGAATGAATGAATCTTAGCTGTGTGTGTGTGTGCGTGTGTGTGTGTGTGTGTGTGTGTGTGTGTGTGTGTGTGTGTGTGTGTGTGTGTGTGCGTGTGTGTGTGTGTGTGTGTGAGAGCGTTTATGCGCGTGGTGGCATCATTTACCCTCCTAAGCTTTATTTACAGTGCCTTAATGACAGGACCACAGGCATGATGATGCGTCACTGCCACACACACACACTCACACACACACACACACACACACACACACACACACACACACACACACACACACACACACACACACACACACACACACACACACACACACTTAGAGGGAGACTGGCAGAGGGTCAGTTTACATGCCTGTTGTGTCTGTGGTGTATTTAAGTATTTAAGCGTCATAAACAACAAAGCCCACAGCGGGGCCAATCTCTCAGATGAGAGGTAAAATTGCCCTTAATGGAGTGTAAAAGACTGCAGTTGCAAACAGTGAGTCTGCAGGCTAACGTCAGACACCGGCCTAAACACTGTTTTAGGGGTTGAAATTACAGTTTAGCTGCTGCTCTGTCTACCACCAACACACCAATTTCAGGAACCTGCAGCGTTGCGAGTTTATTCATTCATTCTCTGGGTCATTCATCTCGCATTTTAACAAGGAACAACACTTTACGAGTGGAGCCTGCAAATACTGCTGATTATAAGTCACATCAACAAAATGTCACGTTATGGTTATTTGAATATTTTCTTGGCTGATAAATGTTTAAAAATGAATAGTGTTATGAGCATAAGATCCTCTTACAGCTGAGAATAAGCATCATAGCTAATTAGGATGGGCGCATGAGAGAGTGGGTTTAAATGGAAAACCAGGAAGTAACTAAGGCGTGCTACAGAAGGTGTTGGTGTGGTTTAGACTTTATCCAGACGGGATATGAAGCTGGATATCAGTGAAAGTAAAAAAGTAAAATATTAAAAACTGTAAAAACGTGTTACAAGGTCAGAAGAACACAAAGGCTTGTTTTTAAATCATGATGAATCCAGGTACCCCTCCACTAACACACGCCTGCTTGCAATCCTGGCTCCAAAATAGTGGAATGAGCTTCCCATCGACAGAAGGACAGCAGAAAGTCTACATATCTTTCATCGCAAACTGAAAACCCACCTGTTGAAATCATGACCATGAAATCATGACCATGAAATCATGACCATGAAATAAAATTAAAAAAAGAAAAACAGAGAAAAAATCTGAGCACTTAATCCATTGTTGCCACTGATGCACCATCACTTAAATGGTTTGGCTTATTTGAAGGGAATATATCTGCATTTTTCAGTTTTTTCTGATTTTGTACCTTTATGTTTTATTTCACTTATAGTAAGTCGCTTTGGATAGTCTGCTAAACGTAATATGTTATGCATGTGTCTGCACACGGAAACTGGGACAGCATTGCGTGTGTGTCAGTATCTGTGCACCTGGGCCTTTGTATGCCATATCCTTCCACTATAGTTAATCTGTTTTCTTATCAACGACTACTCAACCACAATCAATGCCAATATGGGCTGCTATCTGCTTTACACTCCCTCCATAGGTCTAGACTGAGATAACATTGCTGCTCAGCTATCGTTAGTGCTATACCTACACACATTAGACTATTATTAGTGGTTAGCTAACAGCTATGTGTGGCCTTAGTTGAACTAGGAAAGCATTTGTTTTACACATAAAACAAACACCAAACCTGATGACTAATGAGCCAATGTCCCATAATGTCATGAAAGAGAGAGATTAGTGCATTTTACTATTGATTTTAAAATGAAATAATATTGACCAAATTATTATATTATATATATAAACTGCAATTCTGCTATTTCCAAGGTAATCAATCAAATAAATCAATACATTTACATAATGACGTATAATTGTACGGACACAGTGATAAAAGACTCAAGTCTATGGATGGCTTTATTTTAACAAAACAAATCATTTATTATTTTAGTATTGATTTATTTTAAATAAACTAACATAAAGAATAAGACAAAAAGAGGTAACAATATTCATATTTTCTAAATGTATTTATACAAAGCACATTATTTATCATGAGCTCTGGAGTGCATCATATAAATGTGCCAGATTTAGCTAAAGAGGTTAATTTTCATCCATGGCAGGTTGATGACATAACAAAAACTACATTAGCATATAAACACAAGCAGAAACATAAATATATAATACTGCACAGCTAATAACTAGATGATTTACGTTTTTTTTAAATGGTCCTACATTTGATGAAGCACAATTTGATGCGGTTTCCAATCTACCTGGACTTGTATCGACAGACTGAGCCGTCTGGAGGCCACACTGAGTGTTTGCTGTGTGCTAAGTGAATGTGATGGCAGCGTGTAGGAGCAGGGTAATTATGGTGATGTATTACCAGGAGCTGTTATGATTGGGGTTGACAGCTGAGGCCAAACATTTTCACGCAGACCTGTTTTGGGGAAGTGGAGACGCTGTCAGGTTTGTTTAAGCTGAAGGAGCTTTGTCGCAGTCTTTCATAATGTGTCTGTGCCTTCGTGCCCCCTCTGCTTCTCTCTGTCTCTCTCTCTGTCTCTCTCTCTCTGTCTCTGTTTCCTTTCTGGGCCCTCTCTGGATGCACTGCCTCCACCTAGGTGGGCTGTGGAAACGCTTCACCTCTGCTGCTTTTATTATTCTCTTCTTTCTTCCCTTTCTTTTCCTCCTATCACAGGTGTAGACACTTAATTATGGTATGAGCACGCCACGAGTCAGTCTTCAGCTTCCCCTAAAATGATGCCATTTAACTGTTCAACCATGTTTGCCCTAGCCATGTTTGTGTGTGTCTAAAAGTACTAATAATACACTGTAAAATACTCCATTACAAGTAAAAGTACTGCATTGAGAATGGTACTTGAGCATAATTATCTAAGTGTGATTATGAAAATGTACTTATGAGTCAAAAAAGTTATTTCAGAAAAAAAGTTTTTAAAGAAAATACTGAAATGATTAAAATGAAAAGCAGCAAATATTTACATGGAACTGTGAAATGTCTTTTATTACAAAACACTATATTTTCCTCTGAATTGTAGTGCAATAGAAGTATAATGTGATACAGAAAGAAAATACTCAAGTAAAGTACCTCAAATGTGTACTTAAGTACAGTACTTGCGTAAATGTATTTAGTTACTTTCAACCACTGTGTGTATTCATCACATTCACAGTTTTGTATTGGGATGAATGTATGAAGTGCATATGTCTGAGTCTCTGTAGTTGTAAACATCGAAATAACAGCAGATAAAAAGAAAAAATGACCCCTACCACTTACTCCTACTTACACACACAGCCACAAGCAAGTCCTTTAATGACAAAGAGGAAGCTAAAAAAAACAAAGAGCGACGCTAGATAGACACGTGTCCAGAAAACAAGGTGAAGTCTGCTCAGAAGTCAGAGTACATGCAGCTATTAGCGAGGTGGAATCCTCCCTCAGAAGAAGACAACACAGAGCCAGAGTTGGCAGAAATCTTGAAAATAAATCCAAACTAAGCAAAGAAAGTAGACTTAAAGGTCACCTAGCTTTCTGTCCCCAGAGTCAGAACTAAACATGGTAAAGCAGCGTTCAGTTATTATGCTCCAAATATCTGGAACAAACTCCCAGAAACCTGCAGGTCCGCTGCAACTCTGACTACTTTTAAATCCAGGCTGAAGACTTTTCTTTTTGTCGCTGCTTTTAATTGAACTATTCATATCTTAGACTGCACTGTAACTTTTATCCATGTATTTTTTCTTTAAATGTTTATTTTATTAGCTTTTCTTTTTAATGACTGATTTTAAATGCCATTTTCTTAATGTCTTTCATTTTTTGTAAAGCACTTTGAATTGCCTTGTGTTGAAAAGTGCTATATAAATAAACTTGCCTTGCCTTGCCTATCATGCTATTTCAGCAATAGCATACGTCTCAGATATATAAAAATATATAAAAAACATGTCTATGAAGTGTTTTGCTCAAAAATCCAAACAGATCACCCATTCTAGCCATGCCTCATATCCCTCTATTTCACTTCCTGTTTCAAAAGTGCTGATTTTGGGTATAAAAAAAACATTTGATCAAAAAGAGGGGCGGAGCTTATGCCTGCTCATGCGGGAGATTCTACCGGCAGACACTGCCCTGATGAAACGCCATATCATGGATTATTTCTGAAACAGTATGGAGCTCAAAGGCTTTCTCTCTTGCCGGTTATACACAAGGTGAGTTCCTTTTTATTTCCTGCTTCTTCACACACATGCTCTCCAGTACAGGTTAGCTCTGAGTGTTAGCGATGCTAATGTAAACACCGACTATATTACGTCCAAAACAGTCGGGCATTGTTTCTGATAGCAACATTTCTGATAGTGCTGTGGGTCTGCATTGCCGATATGACGTCATATCGGACGCAAATCTGGATCAGCGCCTCCGTACCCCCGTTTTTAGAGATTTGGGTACAGAGGTAAAGAGAGAGGGTTTTATTTTCTGACGCTGCGTGAGTTCCCTGACACACCAGGGACACATATTTATGTATAAAAGACATAAAAAAGTGCATTTTGCATGATAGCTCCCCTTTAAATGACGTGAGCCAGCAGGGCCAGCAGGTTGTGTTTAATACTTAATTTTCTCCAAAGAGTTTGTATTATATTTTATTTTGAAGGCAATTGGATTTCAAGTCGGCAGCAACATGCCTTTATTGAATTGTTATGAGCCAAATGGACTTCATGTATTTTGCTTTGTATAAAAACAGTTTTTATTATGTTCGATTCTATCTGAAAATATGTATGTCTGAAGCTGGGGAATATTTGTTGTGTTAAGAGTAACAGCGTGGGCTTGGGAAATGTTTATTACTTTAAAAAAAAAAAAAAAAAAAAAGGTGTCAGGCAATTCTATTGACTGGACTTACATTATTGGAAAAAGCCTACTTATCAATAAATCTAAATCTACATCCCTTGATGATGTAATTTGTTATGTGGCCTTACTATAATTTGTTAAAGCTTAATAATAATCACGGATAATATTTGAACCGAATTACTCCCATTTGTCCGGAAGATATCTCACCCAGGATACATTGACCAATACCTTTCTTACAGGATTTTGCCAACATTAACTATACAAGAAAAATAATATCCATCCACTCTTATTCAATGAATTGGTAACTTTGTACTTTGTAGTTTTATGGTGGATCAAAAGGTCTCCGTCCAACTGTAAAGAACGATTCTCTTAAACAAGTGAGCTGAAATAAGTGTTGTGTAATCTCACAGTCTCCCCTCTTCAGACAGTCTGTCACATTATGAGAGACTCAGTGGGCGGTTAAGTAGGGGCTGTTTTCCTACACTCAACTCATTTCTCCTCTCCCATGAGGGTCTCTCTTATCCTTTATCCTACTCCTTCCTCTTGCCCTCTGTGTATTCCGAAGATTTGACGGTAGTTCTGAGGTTAAGTTACAGCCATAGACTGTATAAAAACAGACGTAGTTTTCATGATGTCACCCTTAGGTTTTTCAAGAGCTGTTGTGAAAATCAAACAGGACAACTACGGCAATGCCACTGTTTATCTCACGGTTAGTGTCTGTGTGTGTGGTGTGTTGTGTGTGTGGTGTGTGAATGTGTGCCACAGTCGAAGGGATATTTAGGATAATCCAATGTGCCAAGCTCAGATGGCTCTATCAGTGGTGTTTGTTATAATGATGAAGAGGATAGTGTGAGAATTAAGGACCAGGACAGTTTAAAGGGGCCCTATTGTGCTTTTTGGATTTCCCCTTTCCTGTAATGCTAAAATCCCAAGTTCCCTCCCCCCCCGAAATGTCTTGATTAGACTCCTTTGTTTACTTCCGTGACATAGTGACATCACTATGTAACACTCACACTTCTATTAGATAGCACTCCAACACATTTTACGTGATAGGCTAAGGGGCGGGACATCTCGGAGCGGTTGAACGATCACAACAGAGCTGGCCAGCTAACCAATCAGAGCAGACTGGGCTCTGGTTTCAGACAGAGGGTGAAAAGAGGTGCTGCAGCACAGGCAGTAGGAGAAAAATAAAGACCTTTTTGAACATTGAAACATGTCAGAGATACATAGTAAAATGTCCGGATTGTTAAATTGTGTTAAATTAATACTTAAAGAGTCAATTTTAACACTAAGAGCCAGTGAACATATGGTCCTTATCTACAGTGTTAAATTAACACTCCAGATTTTAATGTGTACAAAATACAAATATGAACCTGAACATTTGCATAATAGGGCCCCTATAATTATTTTTTAATATTATGTTAATTTTGTTTCATATCAGGAAGAAGTTTGGTTTGATCATATTGATTAATATCGGATACCATAGGAATTGACCAGGTTACCATTGTGTTGTCTTGTGGTCACATGAGGCAACTCTTAAACTTTCTGAACTGTGTGTGTTTATCCAACATATCACTGGTTAGTGTAAATACAGACAAAGACATGTAAGTCATCATTTTGTAAATATATATTTGCTCACATTTGCCATGTATATATGAATGCAGGTGCAAAGTAGAGGAACGCTTTCATAATAAACACCTTAGTGAGGTTAGCTTACCGGCCATACTGTTGTGCTGGAAAATGTAATTGAATGTGTGACCTAAGAGGTCATGAATATAATAAGTCAACAAGCCTGAGGGAGAATAATGTGCTGGAAGAACACAGTGATCAGTTGCAACGTCAATTATTTTGTCCTAGGTAATAAAAAGTCTGTACATCCCGGTAACTACAAAGACAGAGATCTGAGAAAGCTGCCAATGATCTGTCAGTCGGTGTTAGGCTGAATACCCTTGTACTTATAACAGAATTCAAAGTGTGGGAAACCATGAACATCACTTGTGGTGTGTGTGGGGATGCGTGTGTGTACACCTTTTGAATATATCAATGTTGTTCTCCCTCAGGCTGACATGACTCATTGACTCATACAACTCATGTAAATTATGTAATTATGTGTATAAACCGTACCAATTACAAATAATTTCACTAGATTATGTTGCTACACCTTGACTGCGATCAGAAGAACAATAATAAAATATGTTATTGGAAGCCAGTAAGCAAAAGGACAGATTTCACTTGTCATCATCTTAAAGAGGAAATATATCTAAATTGAACATTTACTCTATTTTGCAGTTTAGAACATCAGGATCAATCACTACTTGTTTACATGAGAAATTATTTTTGATAATTTAGTTCCGCATTTTTGATACAAGTGCAGTGTTTATTCCACTAGAAGATAGAACATGAGATTAAGAAAATGCAGGGAACAGCTTATTACCTCAGGGCAAAAATCAGTGCTGCCTGAGCAAGGAGATAATTCTGACTAACCGTATAAAGAATTGATATGCCAGGGGCCATTTTACAATCAACTGAAAAGTATCAGGAGCTGAAAAAGAAAGTGACCGGATGATTTGCCAGTGAAATGTGAGGTTGGTCGCACAGACGGCCAACAATGGCCATCAGAAAATATCGATATGTAGCATTCAAGAGTCAACAGTCAAATTTGTTCAACATTCCTTCTAACAAACCCAAAATGTGATACAGGGGTCGTAAAATACTGGACTTAAGAATCATTTGGAGGATATGGCGAACGGGAAATTGGTTAAGGTATTTATCCCAAAGGGGGTATGCTTTACTGTGTTGGTAAGGAACCAGCTGGATGGTTTTATACTTTCTGAACTTCAAAATAATATCTCTTTCACATCATACCTAAGGGTCAGACCGGGATAATCTGACCCATGTTCAACCCTTCTTTTGTCATTTCAAACCATGCTCGTCGATGTCTTCATTTCTGGTCATGATAATTCAGATACAACATTGGTCACCTCCCGGAAATAAAATGCATATCACTTACCTCTCATGCTGGAAATGGGACCTGAACCACCAAGCCATTTGCAGGATGTTGGAGAGGTCGCTGAGAGTCTGGCGTCCATGTTTTGCAGCTTCCAACACTTCCCTTCACTTTAGCATGGTGTTGAATTGTCCAACCGCAGGCAGGATTTACAATGTGGCTAAAAGGAGAATGTAATAAAGTGGAGGAGAGAATAACTGAGAGGGACATGGAAAGACAGACAGCGAGATTTGTTGAAAGTCTTACTGCAGACGTCTGAGAAGCTGGCCAACATGGAACAATTCTGGCTAAACGGGAAGCTCTCAGGGTAGACCACTAAAACAAGACCTCACAAGAAAACCGATATGGTTAGATATAGAATTCAACAGAAACAATAATAGGATTGAAGGGGAAAAAAATCCATCCATCCATTTTTGATTATTCATTGCTTTTATTGTTTATTCCCCTCGAGGGTGTTTTGTGATCATTAATGTGGTTCACACCTTTTGAATATACATTTTAAATACAAATGTTTACATGTATTTTAGACTTTTCTTTTTATAAAGTAAAAAGGAGACAGTATATTGATGTGTTGGTAAAAGATGACACTTTTATCGAGTTTACATCTGTGATTTATTATTCCTGACAATATCAAGTTTTAGTAGTAATGATCACAAAGCCTTTTTCTTGCTAAACTCTTTCTGACAAGATAAACACACAGTTTAGTTCTTCATGACCTGGTGTCAGCCACCAATTGAATTTCTTTAATGCATATGTTGCAAAAGACAGTTACTGTACTGTCCATGACATGTGTATTCTCCTTGGTTTGTTTGTAAAAGGTCAATAGAAATAGAACCTATTATTTAAGTTCCAAAATACAATATGTTGTACAGAAATATAAAAGTAATATGTATAATTAGAAAATGACATGCCTCCCAAAAAGTGCAGATTGTAGACTTCATTTTATATTCTTCTAGAGTAAAGACCCCCCTCAGAATATCAAAAATGTAAACAAATATATACCTCCAAAATATGGGACTGTAATTCACAGTTAAACCAACCTTTGTTTGTCTTAATCTCTCTGTAATAATGACATTTGAAACACAATATACAGTATGAAAGTTCTCAATTCCCATGTCAATGTTTAAGTGATTCAAAACTCTTTAAATATAGTGGTACAAATGTAAAACCTAACCCGTGTCCAGCTCTATTTGCAGCTGTAATAACTCCCTACAGTGGAAATACCTTACTTTTTTATTTCTTGTCTCATACCACCCAAATAGTCACCAATAAACTTTACTTTGCCTCTTGGAATACGAGTCTTTGATAGTTCATGTGTAGCTAACCTTTAAAAGCTGCTTTCCTTTTTTAACATCTTATTTCTGGCACTAACGTGGCATTCTACATTATGTCAAGTTTGGGATCCAAACTACACAGAGAAAGCACATTTCACATGAGGAGTGTTTCTGCAAAATTATTGTATGTCATCTCGGAGACTTCCCAGGTTGAACAAAGCACAGCAGTCGTGCCAGACACAGAATTATTAGCAAAAATAAATTTTCTTGAGGCGGAAATCACCCCAAGAGGGAAAACTCTGCCGTGTGATGTGTATTGAAGAAGAAAATACATTGTTGCCAACTCTGCTGGCCGGTTATGTATTATAATGTAGAACAGTTAAAAAGCAAAGCGTAGTCATAAGAGAAATAAGTTGAGTCCATAATATACTTGGTATTTTCTGTTTTCTGTGAACTATGATGAAAACTGACCGGACCAAAATCTCAACTGCTGACCTCAACCTGCTGCTCACTCAAAAAATTGAAATGTTTGTCTTTGATTAAAATGTTATTTGGCAACAGGCTCACGTTATGTAAAAGGTAAGTTCAGAACAGAAAATATTAAAGGTAGGGTATGTAAGTTTGAGAAACCGGCTCGAGATACACTTTTTGTTATATTCCATGGAATGCTCTTAACACCCCGATAGCAATGAATATCTTAAGTGCTTTGACAAAAAATTCATAAAAAATGTCATCTGTGGAAGCCGTAGTACTGTAAAAAGCACCACCAATAATCTGAGCCGGCCCGGCTAAAGTAACTGGATGGCCTACCTGCCTGTCAGCCTTCCATCTGTGCATGAACTTATCTCGTGCCCTCATTGGTCATGTGCGCGTTTGTGTGTGTTGGAGGAGGGGCTCTGTAAGGAAGTGGCAGATTTTTTCCGGTCGTGTATTTTCAAATTCTTTAAGTTAAATATAAATTCAATGTAGTATTTTTGCTTAAAGAAGGGCGGGAGGCAGAGAAAGTCCCTCTGGGGGGAACTTTGGGATTTTAGCCTTTGCAGACCATTTACATGCACACAAACCTATATAACACACTACAGGAAAGGGAAAACCCCCAAAAGACATAATAGGGCCCCTTTAAAATATGCCTAATCATTATTTAATGTGTTCAACCTGTACTTTTTTTCAATGATAAATACCATGTCGTTTTTTGACACATTTTGTATTACTTTATTCATAGTTCTCTCAGTGTGACTTAGGCAAGGAAGCCGCAGATAAACAAAAATCGCTCAAGCATTTACTGCCCGTTTTAAAGAACTGACCTGTGTCTGTGTTGTTTTGAAGAGAGCTTAACATAGTATCTATTGGTATTTGTTAACGGATTGGTCTTAAGCTCCTGACGGGAAGTGAATTGGTTCAAACCATGTTGGATATCCAGTCCGTCTGTGTTGAGACCTCGGTGCACAACAACTCATTCTACATATACCTGGTTCTCTCCAACAACACACCATTCAGCAGCCGGTATTTAACAAGAACACCTGGCAAAGGCTGCTGGTCACCAACACAGCTGTGGTGTGGTGTGCCTGCACCTTCCTCCAGACCTATGACCCCTAAGTCTTGACCCTGACCTTGACCTGTCACCTTTGCTGTGCCTCTTGCTTCGTCATGTGACAGTAGATGATCACCTGTTTCCTGCACCTGTAGGAGACCTGCTGTATTCCCCCCATACTGTGGGCTGGAGGCTACAACCCTGAAGTATACAATTGAGCACTCACCCTGAGCTTTATAAACTGCCCTTGATCCAAGATAAACAGGGAATTGAAAGCTGGTGTTTTGGTTGAGGAAAATGATCTATGTGATTGCTTGTTCATTAAAGTGTATTCTTGACTTTGTGACAAAATCTTAACTCAAGTACAACTTCCCAGACTTTTCAACAGCATCTATATATCGGCAAATTAAGTTCCTGGCTGAGTAGTTTACTACGGGCCTATTCATGGTGGTAATTAGAAGGACACAATTATGATAGAGAGACAAGGAGGTTGGTGGGGAATTGTATAGAAAAAAGAAGAGGATCCATGATGGAGCCCTGAGGGACCCAAATTGGACTAAATTTGATTAAGGAACTAGACTATATGTAACCTTGATTTTGCCTTTGGAAAAAAAAAATGTGTTTGCTGCCATAACTCACTCAACCCCTAACCTTTAAAAGGAGAAATGTATGTTTGGGCTGCAGTGAGAGACTCTCTTCTTTTTGCTGGAGGACTGTGAGGGCATGGCAGTATGTCCTGTGATACAAGAGAACAGCCTCATTGCTAAAGGGTGTTAACCACTGCTGCTCATCACTTCAGCTGAGGCACTACTCAGTGCCTGACTGACTGTTCCCTGTTATGCATTTCATCATCTTCATTAACGTCATTCCTGTCATCACTGTAGAAGGACCATCAACTCAAGATGAGCTCACTGCTGTGCCTGCATATGACATATAAGAGGAACAACCACACTGTAAACTGATTGAACGATTCTCCCACACACACACACACACACACACACACACACACACACACACACACACACACACACACACACACACACACACACACACACACACACACACACACAATTCTTCTGCCCAGGGTATACTTGAAGACATAATAAAAAGGACTTTTAAGTTTGAAAAAGAAAGTATGCATGTGTTCCCTGTTGCCAAGGGAAATGAGGCAAAACACAGAGAGGAGAGGGAGGAGTTTGACACACAGTTAATTTTTCCCCTCTCAGCAACCACAAACATTCATTCATTCAACCCAGCTGTACATTCTACACATACACCAGCACATAGCACGAGCCAGGTCGGGCGCCCTCTCGGCTTCTCCGATCCCTGGAGAGGCGCAGGCGTGTCCAAGGAGGTTTTTCCAGCAAAACGGGGTATTTTCCAGAGCTGGCCTCCTCTCCATTAGCCTGGCTGTCTACAAAAAAGCTCTGGCAGTAAATCAACTGCTCAGCTTGTTATGGCGCAACAGCTCTGACAAGGAATACATGTCACATGGCCGTGCTGCCAGACCACAGCTATCGGCTGGCTAAAGAGGGGAATGAGAGCCAAGAGGGGATTCCTGCAACACGTCACCACAGCCAAGGTGGAGAACGGGGGAGTAATGGAGAGAATTGACAAAGGAATGTAGGAATGATTTAATCCCATGACCCGCCCCGAGTGATGAATAAATGAAATGGGTGATTCTTCTTTATTATAATTCGGATCTTCTATTTGTAATTTTGAATAAATGACATTTTACTGACCAAGTTGACAATGATGACCTCACTAAAGAGACATTTTAAAAACAAACACGATTAGTGAGAGGATAAGACAAGTTAAACCATCCCCAGCTGGCTCAATAAGGTAAAAAGGAGTAAACAAAAGCAAACATAATAATTGTTACACTTTGTGCTAGACTTTGAAGCTAAAAAAACTAATTATTTTCACAAGACCTAAATTGAAATAAACTGAAATCCTACTTTTTCTTTAGGGATTGAAGGATCATATATTGTCATAATAAAAGACAGGGCTGCACAACAAAATGCAGTTTAACTAACAGGAACCAAAACCAAATAAACATCTTAAGCACAATTGATATGTTATATGTAACCATACAACATATCAATTGTTTTGATACAACATATACAAATCAAACATTTCCAGAAGGTTAAAGTAAAAAAAACAACCTTTAAAATCTTCAGTTATTTTTAAATATATGACATTAAAAAAATTCTTAAACAATGTTGATCAAACTGGAGAAAATAGAGGCCCCCGTGGGACTATTTTCAACAGTGGATGAATTACGTCTGGGTCTCTGTGTTTCATTAAAGCTCGGGTCTGTGTGTGTGTGTGTGTGTGTGTGTGTGTGTGTGTGTGTGTGTGTGTGTGTGTGTGTGTGTGTGTGTGTGTGTGTGTGTGTGTGCGTGCGCGAGAGAGAGCGTACCGGTACCGGAGATCGTTGTTGTTAGTTTCTGGTGCTAGCGAGCTACGCTAACGGATATAAGGAGTTTTTTCAACAACAAAGTGGAGGAGAGTCCTCTCCTGTCAGACTGAGAGACTCAGTGAGCTATAGGACTCTGAGTGTTATCTCAGTGGATCTCAAACGTTTTGGTCACCATTAATGTAAACAATTATTTCCGAGGCACACGTTTATATGATCATTATAGTTATAAAATAATAAGAGAATAAATGAAAAACAGCTATGAAATACTATATGACAGTAAAAAAAGAATAAAGTTTAAAAGGGTGATTTGTAAAATATCCATAAAGAAAAAGTAAATCTGTTTACAGTTCTGTTTCATATGGGTGAGAGATGTATCCATAGATCTCTTCATGTTGCTCTCAAAGTGCACCAGATTGATGCTTTTAACTTCAATATTTAAAAATAAATCTTCCCGGGGGAGCTTGCCCCCGGACCCCCCTATGTGAGGTCCACACACCACCTATAAAAATAGCACTTTACCCCTGCTTACACCTATATGCCGTGAGCTGATTATCGAGCCTTCATTGTAACAGTCACGGGTACACTATATGCGTGGGGAGTGTTGCAGTAGAAAATTCAACTGTAGCGATCGGTACATTAATGGGAAACCCTAAATGTTTGAGCACCCTCTATGAAACATCAAGCTATTCCAAAGCACCCCCAAAATAAATCTCTGGCGCCGCCACTGAGCCTGACTATTTGTGTTGGGGGGACCCGACTTTTTTTTTTCTCCAAGTCAGGTCCCCCCACCTGACAGAAAAAGTTTGGGAATCACTGACTTACACTACAGCAGGTGTATTTTACATTGAGGGAACCTTACTCAGCCTAGCAGGGGGAGCAAGAGCCTGCCCCACCACTTTGCTGCATTGTTGTGATCGAATACAGAGCTTAGACGTCAGCATGAAGCCTCACTTAGCAGAGTATGGCATATGTCGTAGAGGAAGGTAATGTGAATCAATAAAGGCACATCTTATTTTAAACACTGTACTTATTTACGCCCAGGTGTATTTATCTTTTTCTTTTTCTTTGAGAATGCCTGGTAAGGTAACCTGTGGCCAGGGGCGGACTGGGGGGAAAAAGTGGCCCGGGGATTAATTGACGGACAGGCCCACTTAATGAGCGGCATGTATCGGCCGGCCGGCGACCAAAGTATGTTACTTAACAAAAAACCCTATGCATTTTATGTTATTTTCGACAATTATTCATATAGTAATCACATTACCTGAGCCCTTGAGTTGCCTAGAGCAAAATAGTTACAGCATATATTTAGTGATTTTAATGTTAACAGATCATTGATGCAATAACATTTTGACCCAATTTGCCCCCTCACTCCCATTGCTCCGCGGGCGCTGTACAATAGCTGCCCACTGCTCCTAGTACTAGACTCCTGGTACTAGGATGGGTTAAAAGCAGAGAACACATTTCACTGTGTGTGCTGTGTGCTCTGCATGTGTGACCATTAAAGAGGGTTTCATCCCTCCCATTCTTCTTCTTCTTCTTCTTCTTCTTCTTCTTCTTCTTCTTCTTCTTCTTCTTCTTCTTCTTCTTCTTCTTCTTCTTCTCTTCTTCTTTTTCTTCTTCTTCTTCTTCTTCTTCTCTCTTCTATTCTTCTTCTTCTTCTTCTTCTTCTTCTTCTTCTTCTTCTTCTTCTTCTTCTTCTTCTTCTTCTTCTTCTTCTTCTTCTTCTTCTTCTTCTTCTTCTTCTTGTTCTTCTTCTTCTTCTTCTTCTTCTTCTTCTTCTTCTTCATCACCCATATAAAACAGAACTGTAAACAGATTTACTTTTTCTTTCAACATTTATTTGAACAGCAAGTGGAGGCAAAAGTGACTGCACCCAAAACAATAAACCTGCTAGCTAACTAGCCTAAACTCAGTAACAGAATGTGGGCAACACGTTCTTCTCCACAGCCTCGCGACCTCTGAGTCAGACGTCACTTCCCCCTTTTCTATCCTTCGGGTACAGCCGTACAGCCACTCCCCCTGAACCCCGGTTCCCTGCCAAGCCCCCCCCTATGCAAGCCCCTCCCTCTGAACCCAGGGCTCGCGACAATACTATATACTGTATACACAAACTATACAAAAACGCCTTTACGCTTTGGAGCTTGTTTATCCATCTGTAAGCAACTGCCAGCTAGGTCTCTCAGTCCCTCACTCCTGATCGTTCACTGCGCAGTGACAGCTGCTACGGGCCTGATGTGTGAAATTGAAACTGATAGATAGAACAAAGGTAGCCTATCAAAACGGCCCAGCCCAGCCCAGTGGGCCACACCCCCCAGCCCAGTGGGCCACACCCCACTGGGCTGGGCTGGGCCAGAACACTTACAAATGTGGGCCGGTAGGATTCAGGCAAAAAAAAAAAGATTTTTTTTTTTTTTTTAATTAAGTTTTTTTTTTTGGCCCTCCGGCCCACACACAGCACCGGCCCACCGGGGAAACTCCCGGTATTCCCAATGGCCAGTCCGCCCCTGCCTGTGGCCTAAACTAGCCTGTGGTGAAAATCCTAGCATGTATTATACAGACAGTATATTAGATCTTTGGCGGTTATCTTGTTTGTCAGTTACTCTTGGTCCCACACGTGTGTTACTCTGTGTTTGTTTCTTGGTGTTTTTTTGCAACATGAGTGTGTCCCACAGACACTGGCTGCTGTCTAGACGACTGATCCCACTCATGTCCTCTCCCAGGATCCAAAAAACAAATATGTTGCATCGTTTTTCTCTAAAGTGACATGGTCTGGTTTAAAAATGTAGGGGCTCTTCATGAGCTATATATAAACTGTCACATGTCTACTGTGATATTTTTGCAGTTTCACAAAACAAACATCAAACATTAAAACAAACGTACCCCCTTAAACACTTTAATTCTGGTGCTGCCAATTCTATAGGCCCACCTTAATTGGTGAATACAAACCAGCATCAATGAGAACTCCACCTGCTCTTACCTCAAATAACACTGTTACAATAGGACATGCTGGTTGCTTACATGGAGAACACAATAGGCTGATGACATTTATAAAGCATAATGGTCTGAGTGACACACTATGAGAGCATTACAGGCTAAGCCACAGGCACGCTTGCTATGCAGACATCAGATGATTTGTAGCGGCTTTGTCCTGTCGCTCTGTGATAGAAACATCCTGCAGCTCGTGGGAATCTACTACTGACGGAATGCAGAAGAACTCAGGAATCCTAAGCATGCAGCTCACCTGAACAGCACAGCCAGACATAAAGAAGAGAAAAGAATAGCAATCTGTTTCACAGGCCCCCTGTCATCAAACACTCCATTAAGGTGGAAACACAAGAAACATGTTTCGCTGTCTATTGATTCTAGGGACCCAACAAGACCTCCGCAACTGATGGAGCTGTCAGGGGTTCCACTGCATACTACAGTGGCAACATGGAGAATATTGACTTTAATGGACGTATTAGTCCATGTGAGAGGAATAATATTTTCTCAACAGCCTTCAAAGGATTCAAAGGGAGTCCGGTTGCAGCGGTGCGACTAGGTGAGGTTGAGGCATCATGGGAGGCAAAGTGAGAGGATGGGGGGGAATGAGGATAGTGGGACAACCAGTTTTATTAAACAGAATCATCGCTAAGCAGTGCAAGATAATGACCGTAAAAAATACTGTAAGCTGGTGATTTTATTTAGTTATCCACGGCTAGTAATGAAATGCGGTGGCACTGTGTAACCTGATTTATAAGTGTGCTAGTCAGTAAGCAGTTAATGCAAGGTTGGCGGCCGCTACTGTAGCAGTGCAGGATGGTAGCCTTGAGCCCTGGTGTAAATAACCCTAAAAAGGGTTTATGATGAGGTGTAATGTTGGTTTTGTGTGTATTTTTCGGATTAAATTAATTGTATTGAATGTATAGCAACATATTGAGCCTGTGTAACAATTGTCCGTGCACACTGCAATAACAGTGCCTTTATCAATATAAGAATACAATATTTACAGCATGTATCGTACAGAGAAAACCAGGATTGGATAAAGGATGAATCCATGTGAGACAAAGAACACCACCCTGATTATTTTCCAGGGGTTCTTCACTCACACAGGTTAAGAATCACCAATCGACATCACCTTTGCTTAAGAATCTGGAGAAGAAAACGTATTAATCAGATTGCGAAAATAGAAATATGGGAGGAAAACGGAAAGGGCAGCGAAAAAGAGATACGAAGTAAAGATGGGAAGACACTGGATTTCTGTACTGTAAATACTCAAAGATATTTGCTTAGACGATTTAGTATGTGTGTATGGTGTGTGTGTGTGTGTGTGTGTGTGTGTGTGTGTGTGTGTGTGTGTGTGTGTGTGTGTGTGTGTGGTTTAGAAGAAGATCAATCATGTTTTATGCTCAAACATCAGAGCAACAGTCATCCCTCCCCCCCCCCCCCCCCCCCCCCCCCCCCCCCCTGTTGTGTGAACATGTTCACCAACTGCGTCATGCATGTCATACTTGTGCTAATAAATCAGAAGGGATTTACACGGACAGGAACATGGAGAAACTAAAGAGAGAAAACAAAAAACAGGATGTGTTTGGAATCCACTGTATACAGTTTTCATCCAATTACAGGGTTTCACCATGAGAGGGCGCTTACTGCACACAACACACACACACCAGGTGAAGTACACTGAAGAGGTTTTCGGTCTTTTTATAGGCCATGGTTGACAGCATCTTCCCCCTCAGTTGGATAGTTATAAATCACATATTAGCATTATCTTTGTCAGGATATGTCCTTAACCCCCACATTTCATAGTAATGCTATTGCTGTCTTTAATTTATATTTCATTATTCACTCTTTTGCTTTATTTTGTGATATTTCAATGTTTGATGTTATCATATGTCCCTTCCATAACCATAACCCTGTGTGTGTGTGTGTGTGTGTGTGTGTGTGTGTGTGTGTGTGTGTGTGTGTGTGTGTGTGTGTGTGTGTGCGTGCGTGCGTGCGTGCCCCAATGAATCAATGTTTCCTCCAAGGTTTAAATATATGGTGAACAATAAAAAGTAGTTTATAATGTAAAATTAGAGGTACAATTATATAATTTCGATTTTCAAAAGTACAGGCTAATTACAATTCCGTATTTAATATCTGGTCAACAGGTGCAAACGTGCTACAGTGTCCCAAAACATTTACATAAAGAGAAGCACGCTAAAGCTTCAGAAACAATGAAAATATGAAAACACAAATGTGCCAAAACACATGCAAATGAGGAGACATCTTGTCACTTGACAACACATTTACTAAAAGCACTGCACAAACAAAATGCTGCAAATACAAAACATTGCAAATAATAAAACACTACGCTTGTTTACGTTTAAAAGTTAGCGCTGAGCTTCAGTGTGCAATGTTCAAAACAACAGATAAAGCCAGAAATCTAGGTGTAGTCATGGACTCTGACCTGAGTTTCAACAGTCACATTAAAACAGTTACTAAATCAGCCTACTATCACCTAAAGAATATATCTAGGATTAAAAGACTAATGTCACAGCAGGATTTGGAAAAACTTGTCCATGCTTTTATCTTCAGTAGACTCGACTACTGCAATGGTGTCTTCACAGGTCTCACTAAAAAATCTATTAGAAAGCTGCAGCTGATTCAGAACGCTGCTGCTCGAGTCCTCACTAACACTAAGAAAGTGGATCACATCACTCCTGTTCTGAAGTCTTTACACTGGCTTCCTGTGTGTCAAAGAATAGATTTCAAAATACTGCTGCTGGTTTATAAAGCACTGAATGGTTTAGGCCCAAAATACATTTCTGACCTCCTGCTAAATGATGAACCATCCAGATCTCTCAGGTCTTCAGGGACTGGTCAGCTTTCTGTCCCCAGAGTCAGAACTAAACATGGAGAAGCAGCGTTCAGTTATTATGCTCCAAATATCTGGAACAAACTCCCAGAAACCTGCAGGTCCGCTGCAACTCTGACTACTTTTAAATCCAGGCTGAAGACTTTTCTTTTTGTCGCTGCTTTTAATTGAACTATTCACATCTTAAACTGCACTGTAACTTTTATTCATGTATTTTTTTCTTTAAATGTTTATTTTATTATCTTTGCTTTTTAATGACTGTTTTGAAATGCCATTTTCTCAATGTCTTTCATTTTTGTAAAGCACTTTGAATTCACTTTTGTTGAAAGGTGCTATATAAATAAACTTGCCTTTTTTAACATTGAAGTCAATGGGAGATGAGCCAATACTTTGACTCTCCATAACTCGTTTACTTTCAGCTACGTTCAGGGATTATAAAGTAGGTCAACTTGTAGTAGTAGTCAGTCTGTTTCATAGTTGTAAGGGTTTTGTCAGTGTATTTGATATGACTACGTTAGCTACGTTAGCTAGCTAGCATACAGCAGATCTGCAAGAACAGTCAACACAACTTACATTTTAGTACCTTTCTAACAACAGTGACAGTGGGCCAACCTCACAATCCCGAACGTCAACAAGCGCTCCGATCCCAGCTGTGTCCACCGGAGCTTATTTGTATTTTCATTTGACAATTCTACACTGGAATGGATTACTAAACTATGTTAAAGGCCAACAAAAACAAAAAGTACATATTTTTTGTATCATGCAACTTTACAGAAGTCCTGGCTAAAAGGCTACATGGGTCAGTGTTGTTTTCCCACCGCTGCTTGTATGTTCAGTAGGCCTGAAGAACAGTCAAAACAAACACATTCCTGTGCAGTTGTAACAGGTGTGTGCAGCTACTGTCAGCCTGGTAGGAGGAGCACAGCCACCAGTAAGCTACAAACACTGGAAGCCTGTGTGTTTTCCACCGGGAGGCTGTTTGATCAGGAGACGGTGGCTCTTTGATCTCAGCGCTGTCTCACTTTTTCTGTTTAGTTCGCCCTGAGAGCACAGGGAGAAGGAGTGGACTTTGCCCTTGTTTCTGTAACATAGTCAACATGTTTTTTGGCTACTTAAAAAAAATCTGTGTTTTTTATTTCTAAGTATTCTTCTTTGCTACATTGGCTGGCCAAATGTCAGGGGCATGAGGCGTCCTCTGGCAATTAGGCAAGGCTTAGCAGCAGAGGTGGAAGAAGTACTCAGATCTTGTACTTGTACTTACTGTAAGTAAACGTACCAGAGTGTATGAATACTCATGATTATTGATGCATTAAAATGTTCTCAAAGCTGGTAAAGGTGCAGCTAGTTGTAATGACTTTGTATAGCCTACTGCAGGGTAACTTGTGAATTTACTCCAGGTGGAACTAAAGTCTGATTTAAGTGTTGATTATATTTCACATTATCAATCCAAATCGGGGACTGAAAACCAGCCCTGGACTCTGGGAACACAACAATGGTGGCATGCCATGCAGGTGTGTAGTGTTTACTGGTATTTATTGTAGTAATTAACACTCACAAACCAGAACTGGCACAGCAGGAGTCAATAAAGCAGTCTGAATTCATTGATCTATGACTGAGTTTTGGTAATTCTCACAATGTCTGCGGGCCCACATCTGGTTTATAGTAAAAGCTGCTTCCCTTCCAGGGGCGGATCTAGACAAATATTCATGGGGTGGCAAGAGGGTGGCAGGAGATTTTGAGGGGTGGCATCCCCTGGCAGAAGTATATGCTGATTTAAATCGCAATCATATCAATCAATTAGGGGTGTAACGTTACACGTACCCATACTGAAATTATTCGGTACGGGCTCTTTGGTTCGGTACACGTGTGTACCGAACGAATATAGCGTTAAACGTAAAACATTGAGAACATGAACAACTTTCTAGAAGTAATCTCAGGTATATATCATAGAGCGAGCAAGTCATTTCATTGGACGAGAGGCATACTATGAGAGCTGGTCAGAGGGATACGTTCAAATGTAGTCAGTCATTTGAGGAACTGTCGAAATGGCGAACGCAGATATAGTTGAGCTCGAAAATCCTCCAGCATAATTGAAGTCTCCGGTTTGGGAACATTTTGGTTTCGCAGTTACGTACAAGGATGACGGGCAAAGACAGGTGGACCGAACCAAAGCTGTTTGTTGGCATTGTTCAACTAAAATTGGTTACGCGGCTGGCAATACATCAAACTTGCACACTAATTTCAAAAGGCATCACCCGAACGTGAATATCACCGGTACCAAAAGAAAAAAGACTGAAGTGCAAACCCAACTCCCACTAGCATTTAAGCCTCCACCACTCGCAAAAAGTTCAGACCGAGCCAAAGCTATTACAAACGCCAAATATCCTTATGTTGCCGTGTTAGCAAAGCGCTATCTGGCTGTATCTGCTACCTCTGTCCCTAGCGAGAGGGTGTTCTCCAGAGCAGGAGACATTGTTAGTGCCAGCAGATCTGCCCTTTCGGCAAGCAATGCGAAGTGGACAAGTTAACTTTTCTTTAAAAAAACATGAAAATACAATGACAAGCAAGTCCTAATGTCAAACTGGCTGCTTAGGTGCTAGTACAGTACAGTTCAAGTACAGATTATTTCAGTTCATCGAAATGCTGCACCTTAATGTTTATTTTATTATATTTTGTATTTATTTGAATACATTATTCACAGTTTAATAATAATTAAAAATATATATATATTTAATGTTTTGTGATAATTTTTTCTGCTGTACCGAAAACGTACCGAACCGAACCGTGACCTAAAAACCGAGGTACGTACCAAACCGAAATGTTTGTGAACCATTACACCCCTACAATCAATGTTAACTTGGAAAGCCACAATATTAATATTTTAACTCAATGACATAGGTGATATTATTGTGGCACATCAGTAAAGCCTTACATATATAAGGTGGCAGACGTAATTTAATGAATTTTAACTGAACAATAACTGAATGAGTTTGTATCACTCTTAGACCAGCAGGGGTACCAAATCTATGAAGACTGCTGCAATAAGTACATTAATTAATTGTCTCATCGATGTTTGTCTGTATGAATATGATAATATTAACAATCATATTATTCCTATCAGCTGTCAATCACTGTTAATAAATAATAATAATAATAATAGATTTAATTTGTTAGCGCTTTTACAGGTGCTCAAAGACGCTTTACAGATATAGTGAAGAACTGTTATGATTCACATATTCATTTAGTATTGAATAAACTATATTTTTTGGAGGAGTTAATGATGAATGTTCATCAAGATGCTTGCTCACCCTCCTTCAAATTTGAAAAACAAGTAATTATATCATTATTGATATACAGTTACAACCTTGACTTTACATCAGAAAGAACAAATATTAAAGAAGTGACTAACTGCATCAGTTAGGCTTAAAAAACGTGTATTCAGCTAAAACATCGCTGCAGTTATTATCCAGTGGAAGGTCCTTACCTACTGGCCTAGTTAAATCAAAGTGGTTACTTTTTTTTGGCTGGGCAGTGTAGTTTTACACACCGTCTTATTTTACTTTCTCAGGACTTAAAACTGTTTTTTGGGGGCAGAACCCCACAAAGAAAAAATATATATACACGCATACAAGGTCATCATCTTAACAATTTGTTATTCTCATCGAGTCATCCGTGAGCAGAGCATCAAGTTGGCATGCCTATTACAGCTGAATGCGGCGATTACTATTTTGTTCAGCAAAACGCCTCACAAACTTATTAAGATCAACAGCTGTAGTGCGTTTTGATTCAATGCTGAGTACAGCCAAACTTGACATTCTCTTCTCTGTCATTGTAGACCGCAAATACCTCATTCCTTCCGTCTACTTGAGTCCGAAAGGCTTCTCGTTTTGCGCCGTCCCCCCGTTCAAGTGAATTCGCCACCAATCATATTTCCACTCTCGCGCCTGGGCCGGAGGAGGGGTTACAAGACTCGCGTCTTGTGCTGCATTCACTTGCACTCGGACATTAGAGATTTTCTCTCATAAATGTCCGATGAGCCACAACTTTTCTTTCAAAACAAAGATGCCAACTGGGGTGGCAAGGCTATTGTTTAGGGTGGCAGTTGCCACCCCATGCCAACCCGGTAGATCCGCCCCTGTTCCCTTCACAGCCCTGCCGCATGTGAAGGCAGAAACAATGTCTGGCCACTGTAGGTTTTAGTGTGTGCGCTTTAAGTATCTAACTTTATATTCTGCTTTTTGATAAAGGAGACATGGAGGGTGGATCATAGCCTTTTTCCAAATTGAAAAAGTAACTTTTTTTTGCATAGTGGACAACGCGTGTGTACGGCCCCCTATGTGAGGTGAAATATAATCCCATACTATTATGTAAAATATCTTTACCTGGCATTAGCATTAGCCGCATCTCAGTGTCAAACACAAATGTTGATGTTAAATTAAAGGAAACAAATCTATATAAAATGTTGTGCTTCCCCAGAACACACAGGTGGCCAGTCCACCCCTGGTATCACATGTAATGGTTTAATCATCCACTAGGTGGAGTAATGATGGAAGCTGACTGTTGCAGATTCATTTGTTTATATCATATCTGACGTGAGGAAATGTGCTTGCATTTAATTATTAATAAATGATCATATCATAAAGCTTTTTTTGTCAAAATAAGGATACAGATTGTTATTGTTACAAATTAAATAGATGGGTGAATATGACACGCTGTAGGTTTAGATACTATTCATTATGTCTATATAAGCTCTAATAATGCTTTATTAAGCGAGATAATAAGATAATAAGATGTATTAAAGCAATTCCAGTGGGGAAATAAATCATTAACCGTAAAAACATGTGCAGGGACCCTCATTTAAACAGTTGATTTCAGTGTTACATGCAACAGGCCGGGGCTGACTAACAATGCCCCTTCCCCACAAAAAATCTCATTTGTAATGTTAATAGTTTACAATTCTTAAAACCTCTATTCACAAAGTACAAGTACAAAAAATGTTCTCAAGAGTGACATGAACAAAGGCCCTGGTGATTTATGGAGAAGAAGTGGGAGCCGTCTGAATTATGAAATAAGTATACTACAGCACTTTTGAATATTTAAGTCAAACATTGAGACTGTAACTTAACTGAGTCTAACAGTTAACTCTTTGTAATCTTTTTCTGTCAGCAATGGGCTTCTCCCATTAAGAGTAACGGCCCGTCCACACAGCGGTGTGCGTTGAAGCTTCCAACGCTTCTGCCCATTCACTTTGAATGGGGTGACGTCACTTTTAGCCGAACTGCATCGTGGGAAGCGACGCAGAGCGTCGCTGGCGTGGCTCGCTGCAAAAGTTGAGCAATGTTCAACTTTTGACGCCTCGGCAGAAGCGTCAGCCAATGAAATCATATGCCAGTACAAGCTCTAGCCAATCAAACCGCTGCTTGTGTCAGGGGCGGGAGATTCATGTGATTGGTTGTTGGTCGAGTGTCAGACACGCCCGCCGTCAAGCGTCAACGCACGCCGCTGTGTGGACGGGCCTTTTAAGACTTTTCTTATCCTATGAATGTCATTGATGTACTTTCTATAAATATTTAAGAAAGTGAAGGCACATTTGTAGTCATAGTTCTATTTATTAAGGTTATGTCTTTACAGTGTTTGTGGAGTAGAAAATACAACAGATTTCATATTTAGGGATTTGTGATGTGGGGTTTGTTTTAGAACTACGGAAAAGGGACAGACTAACAACTCCAAAGCATGATTTACACAAGAAAGTCACAATAACAGCATTGAAGAGCCAAAAAGATTGAAAAGTCACCATAGTTTTTATTTCGCGCTAGTTATATTTACTTTTATACATTTTATTTTAAAGAAGTTTTGAGGTATCTAGCAGTGAGAATTCTGACCCCACCCACAGTGAGCACTTTTGGTGGATCTGTGGATAATCAGTCGGGAATTATGTCTAAAAGAGCTGTTATTTTCAAAATTGTATTCAAATAATACAAAGCATTTATTGTATTTGTTTTATATTCTAAATGTGAGTTAACTGACGCAAAAGAAAATTCAGGGAAAGGAATGAAAACAATAGAATCCAAATACAAATTATTTGGAATATTTATTTCATTAACAGTTGACACTTTGAAAATCACTGCCTTAATACTAATATTGCTTATATTATCAAGGTTTAACCATGTGTCCTATGTTTTTCTGAAGCTATCCCACTGAGACTGCCTGAGCAGTTGTTATTACAAAATGAAGGAGGTCTGTTGCTCCTTTTAGAGACTGCTAAAACACTGATCATAAAACATTTCACAACATTGTCTGAAACATTGGGAGTGAAAGAGTGAGTGCTACAAACCATATTTTTTAATCGACTGTAATTCAAATTAACCCACGCTTTTTACTGTGAACCAAACGGCTTTTCAGGCTTCCTAAGTGTGGTGGCACTTTGTATCGTCCCTCTGAGGAGGGAGCCAGACTGCTGTCTCTGGATTGAAAACTGCAGTGAAACATTAGATCCTTGGTGGAGGTGTAACGAGGAAGATGAGGAGATGTCTGACGATGTTTGATGAAATCATTCTGTTGGAGGGGCCTCCGGAGTTTCCCGATTGACTGAATCAAAAAAAGAAAGAGAATATTAATGACCGTAATCCAAAGAGCACAGTAATGTTGTGTTTCACAAAAAGTACATTGATTCAAAAAGCATAATCCAATCATTTGAACCAATTCTTGCTCGATTAAAGAGGACATTATGCTCATTTTCAGGTTCATATTAGTATTTTGTGCCTCTACTGTGACATGTTTCCATGCTTTAATGTTCATAAAGCTCAGACTGCCTGTGCTGCAGCACCTCTTTTCACCCTCTATCTGAAACCAGAGCCCAGTCTGCTCTGATTGGTTAGCTGGCCGGCACTTGTGACTGGTCAACCGCTTAGAGATGTCCCGCCCCTTAGCTTATCATGTACTATGGTTGCAGTCCAATAGTCCGTTTAGCTTAGGAACCTTCCTAACGGAGTGAAATGACCCGGAAGTCCCTCAGTGGCAGCCATGATAAGTGCCGTTTGAATTCTCTAGATCAGCGGTTCTCAAACTGTGGTCCGCGGACCTACTGCAGGTGGTCCGTGGAAAAAAGCTAAATAAAATCCACTTTTTTTCGGGGACCACCTCATATGTAACTAGCTCTATCAAAATCAGTCGCATTGACCCGAAGACACATTTTGAGCTGTATACACTGTCGGAAAGAGGAGATTCCTAGCTTTCTAATGATATCAGGCAATGGGGTAGTGGTCGTTGGGCTCATCGGACATTTATGAGAGAAAATCTCTAATGTCCGAGTGCAAGTGAATGCACCACAAGACACGAGCCTTGTAACCCCTCCCCCGGACCTGGCGCAAGCGTGGAAATATGATTGGCGGCGATTTCATTTGAACAGGACGGCGCAAAACGAGAAGCATCCGGACCCAAGTACTGTAGACGGAAGGAACGAGGTATTTGCGGTCTACAATGACAGAGAAGAGACTGTCAAGTTTGGCTGTACTCAGCATTGAATCAAAACGCACTAAAGCTTTGGATCTGAATCAGTTTGTGAGGCGTTTTGCTGAACAGAACAGCGGTAATCGCCGCATCATAACAGTGATTGACAGCTGATAGGAATAATATGATTGTTAATATTATCATATTAATTCAGACAAACATCGATGAGACACTTAATTAATGTACTTATTGCAGCAGTCTGCATACATTTGGTACCCCTGGTCTAAGAGTGAAACAAACTCATTCAGTTATTGTCCAGTTAAAATGCATTCAATTGCTGATTAAATCAGCATATACTTCTGCCAGGGGATGCCACCCCTCAAAATCTCCTGCCACCCTCTTGCCACCCCATGAATATTTTTCTAGATCCACCCCTGAGTAGGCTATATTTTTCGTTTCGTTTAATAAGTTAATTTCAGGACAACTTTGGGAATTTGGGAGTTTGTTTTGAGATTTAAATAGATTTTGAAAGTGGAGAGAGAGAGAGAGAGAGAGAGAGAGAGAGAGAGAGAGAGAGAGAGAGACGAGAGACGGAGAGCTGAGTGAGCTCGGACGAGAGAGCGAGACGATCGATATCGAGATCTCTCGAGAGTAGAGCTCCTCTCTCTCTCCTCATCTAGGAGATCTCTCTCTCCTCTCTCTCTCTCTGAGTACGAGGTTCTCTCCTCTGAGAGAGAGAGGAGAGAGAGACAGCGCTGTCTGCTTAGTAGCAATAATGTAGCTCAAGCCTTTATGCAACTTAGGCCGATACATTGTTTATGTTACTTATGTGTGTCCATGGTTTTGAGTCTGTGTGTGTTGAGCGCAGCGCCGTCTGCTTTTTGCAGCACAGTAACTAAAGCATACCGGTAGTTTTTTGTAGACCTGTCTGCCCGTTTTGTGAGTGCACTGCACGCGTGCGCACTTGTGGCATTGTTTGGGATGACCTAATTAAAATGCCGTCCTCTTTGAGAAACATACACAACGCAGACAGACACCGGTCACAAAAGTATCAGATAGGCTTCAATTTACTTTTGATTGTCTATAATTAACTATAAAAAAATATCTGCGTTTTAACACTACGTTTATATATGTACTTATTTGTATGGTTTGCATATGAGGTGGTCCGCGAAAACCCTTGATAATAAATAGTGGTCCGCATAAACAAAAAGTTTGAGAACCCCTGCTCTAGATGAAAGGAAAGGAGGTTTCAAACTTCCTTTATAACCTCCTTTAGCTTAGGAACCACTGGACCTCCCTAACCGAAAGGAGAGGAGAAAATGCTGCCCCACAATGCATTGCAGCCGCAGCATTTACCGTCGCACAACATTCGGCCGTTCACGGAAACAACCGATTATGACCGAGAAATGATATCATGAACGTTATGGTGCTTATTAAGCATTTTAAAACGTATGTGGTAAGTTGCCAAAGTGCTTTGTTTTAAACGTTCATCAGTATTATAATCAAAAAGAGAAATATGAATGTTAGTTTTTACTGAAATGATCAAATAAAGTCAACATTTCACAGTCTTTACTGAGCTGTGTGGGGTTTGTTCAACTTTTAAAAGATGTTTGAATGGTGATATACACAGTGATAGGTGTTAAGGACTAACGTTTATAATAAATACATTTGTATTGATTTTAAGATATTTTCATAGTTCATACAATCATACGTATTGGGATCGTTTGTATTAATGTGGACCGGAGGGAGAGGGTGACGAGCATAAGTTTCACTTTCCTTTTTTATTTCAATTCCAACTTTGGTCATGAAGAATATGTTTCTCTGTTGTCCACGTTCATAAAGCATAAAGCAACAGCACCAGAGCACGGTGCAGAGTCTCTAGATGAGTTTACAGTAGTCCCTCGTTCTTATTGAACATCCATGTTGTAGTCTGCTGTATAGAAAACTGTAGTTTCCATAGTTTCCCCACAGCAGCAGACGCACATTCATGACGTCCGCTGGGGCATCATAAACACGTCGGATAGTGAAAGTGCATTCGGATTCTCTAAAGTACCGCGGTCTCTTCTCCTAAATCCTTTTGAATTCTCCTATCCACTATCCCTTAACCCCGTGACGTTTCACTCAGAGGTCAAGGAATAGACGATAGGGATAGACGTTAGGAGCTGATTTTTTGACTATTCGACCGCAAGTGTTGGAGCGCTAGCCCATAGAAACACGAATGCTACATAGTGATGCCACTAAGGAGTCCAATGGAGGCAGGGGAGGTGTGTGTGAAAGAGAAACTCAATCACTTTGGGATTTAAGCCTTTGCAGACCATTTACATGCACTAAAACCTTTATAACACACTACAGGAAAGAGAAACCCCCCAAAAAGCACAATAGGACCCCTTTAAACAGTAAGATTTAAACATATCATTTGCCCCTTTTCTTTTTTTATGCATAGTTTTTGAAAACACCATCCTTACCAACAAATCTAAATTTTAAAAAGATTGATCTTATATTCATCTAAGGGGAACAGCGGTGTGTTTTATTTAAGCATCCCCTATTGTAATTTGTACCTTTTATAAAAAAAAATGTAAAGTCTTGGTACCTTCTTCTCGCGCCTTCATTCGCGCAACAAAGTTGTAGCTCTTGTTCCTGCGATAGTTCTCGTAAGGGTCGTCCAGTGACACCCCGACACCTTTATACTGGTCCCACTTATCCCTGATGTCTCCTCCTTTGATGGGGTCCTGGATGCCCTGCTCTTTGGCCCCCAATCCACCTGAACCACTCCAGCCTGCAGCAGAACAAAAGGAGAAAAGCTAGAAATCAGTAGAAGGTATGGTTTCCTTTATCCCAAGTGCCCTTAAACATCCTGTACATTTCAGGATTGAATAAACCTTCAAGCACCTGTATTATTCTTGTTCATTAGGAAATAAAAGCAAGAGCATACCCATCTTCATCAGCAGCTGATGGCCCTTGTTCTCTTCCCCTAGCCTGCTATCTGCAGGCAGTTTGGAGGGAGCGCCTGCCACCACTGATGTGGAGCTGTTAAGAGAAGGAGAGAAAGCCATCTTTAATGCAGTAAGCATAACAGGGGTCTTTTTAAAAAAGATGTACTAAAATAACAGAAAAGGGGGCTTACGGAGGGGAATCGCTCTGGGTTTTGGGGCCATGGCGTGTCTTGGAGGGTGAATGTGAACGGGATCTGGATCTGGAGCGAGAGCGACTACGGGATGACCTGGATCTGCTCCTGGACCTGAAGAGAGGTAGGCAGAGGCACACTCGTAAGAAAAATAGACAGAAATATTTAAAAAAAACATGTCCAACAAATGCTTGCTTTACTTTCTAGCCAACAGTGAGAAAAGCCCCTTGTCGTGTACACATATTTACACATCAACAGACAAATATCCGTGTGAGGGGGGTGTAGTTACAGACCTGGAGCGTGAGTAGGAGCGGGAGCGGCTCTGAGAGTGGGACCCAGACGAGCGGGGACCGTGATCTGGACGACTTAGAGGAGCGGGAGCTGGAGCGCGATGAAGATCTGCCTCTGCTGTGGGACGGACTCCTGGAGCGGCTATCTCCCTGAACACTGAAAATATATAAGTGAGCCATAGAGGGTGGGGGGTTAAAATAAACATCATAAACATGTGGGTTAGGTGTCTCTTAATTCACCAACAGTGACATGTTCCCTATGGATGCCTTCTGGAATCT
This sequence comes from Gymnodraco acuticeps, assembly GCF_902827175.1. Classification (NCBI taxonomy): domain Eukaryota; kingdom Metazoa; phylum Chordata; class Actinopteri; order Perciformes; family Bathydraconidae; genus Gymnodraco; species Gymnodraco acuticeps. Next base: position 7,625,011 of record NW_022991154.1, on the reverse strand, counting down.
TTAATTGTCATAACGTCACCAAAATGCTGATACAAAATGTAGCTGGTAAATGAATACAAGTGGCCGGTAACATTTGGAACAAAAGTTCAGTATTAATGGTATTGGAGACAAAAATCGCCATTAATCGCAATAAACCTATTTCTTGGACTTCTACACTTTCTCCTTAGAAAAAACGAAGGACATGGATTGCTGTATATTAGGGCTGTCAATTTAACGCAAAAAAAAATTAACGCCACTAATTATTTTAACTCGATTAACACATGTGTATTTTTTTTTTCTCGGCCGCCCCGTAGTTTCAGAGCGCATCGAGTTTAAAATACCATCTACAAGCTGATGCTGACAGCCCCGCTCCTGCCGCCCGCTTGTGGCAGACCACACTTCCACGCTCACCGGCAGGCACCGACTGGCCATCTGGAGGACCGGGAGGGTGTGTGTATGTGTGGCCCGAGCGAGCGAGAGAGAGACCTTAGGTGCATTGTTGTTGTTAGCATCTGGTGCTAGCTAGCTGCGCTAACGGATATAAGGAGCTGTTTAAATGAAAACAGAGGAGAGACATTTCGCCACAACTGCGCTGAGCACTTGACTTTATGCAGGAAGCCAGACAGTGGGACATTGTACGAACAGTCAGCACACTCAGCACGGATAGTGCAACATGATTGCAGCGTCCAGGCAGCTCCCGTTCGAGCATATATATGCCTGGAGTTGCACATAGCTCCAACGATCCATCACACACACACACACACACACACACACACACACACACACACACACACACACACACACACACACACACACACACACACACACACACACACACACACACACACACACCACACACACACACACACACACACACACACACACACACCACACACACACACACACACACACACACACACACACACACACACAACACACACACACACACCACACACACACACACACACACACACACACACACACACACACACCACACACACACACACACACACACACACACACACACACACACACACACACACACACACACACACACACACACACACACACACACACACACACACACACAGGTTGTTGTGTTTAATGTTTAATATTCATGAGAATATTTGTCATTGTTCAAATGATAATAAACATTAGCATAAAGCATATTTGTCCACTCATATGTTGATAAGAGTATTAAAAACTTGAAAAACATTCCTCTAAGGTACATTTAGAACAGATAAAAAATGTGCGATTAATTTGCGATTAATCGCGATTAACTATTTTAATCGACTGACAGCCCTAGTTTATATATATCGAACTGTGATTATGCAAACTTTAATATAAATACTATGCGACTCAAAAAGTAAATTTCCAACACTGCTACAATACTACCACTGCCAAACCGCATAGAATCGGAGGATGAAACCCTCTTTATTTGTCACACATACATGCACACAGCGCACAGTGACATTTGGTCTCTGCTTTTAACCCATCCTAGTACTAGGAGCAGTGGGCAGCTATTGTACAGCGATGCAATGGGAGGTGGGGGGGGGGGGGTTGGGTGTCCAGTGGCCTTGCTCAAGGTCAACTGGGATCTCTCCAAGTAGCAGTACACACTCCATATTTTAAGTATGTTCAGGGACTTGAACCAGCGACCCGACGGCTCCCAGCCCCTACTGACTGAGCCACTGCAGCATTCTTGGTAGAGCTCGCTCTCTGTTGATGTTTGTGTTAGCTTTGGCACCCAAATGACGCCTTTACTCTAGCATTACTAGGAGATGCAAATGTCATGGCAGGTGCATTGCTGAGGACCCAAGGAAGGGCATTTTCCACAGGATACACATTTTGTGTCTTTGTCAACCACAAAGCCAGAAAATTCCAAATGAAGAGGAACTCACCTGTTGCGTTTCTCGTGTCCCTTTTTCCTCTTGGCTCTCATCTTGGCCCTGAAGAACTCGTACAAGCCATTCTGCTCCCAGCCTTCACTGTAGGACAGCGAAACAGTCAGCTGTAGAATAAGACCTTTGACTACAGCGATGGCTATCAGAAGCTAGCAGTGAAACTAACTTGAGGATTTCAGGGTGCGCCATAGCAAAACGTATACATTGTTCATGTGAAATTTTTTTTTTTAATCCTTAAATATAAACACAGAACTGAAAAAAGCCTTAATCTGAGTGGGCATAATTGATAACAACAACATCATTTGTTGAACAAGATCTGTCACACAAAAAAAACACCATTGAACACCACTTGTTAAACATTTCAATGAAAAATGTTGCTTGTGATAGAATAAATCAGCTGAATTTTTATTTTTTTTCTAAGCAATGTCAATAATGAATTGGAAACATTTCTTAATTCAATATGGTTTAAAATTCAGCCAAATAAATAAATCTAACACTCTTTATGTGTGCATTTATCTCTGCACCGAAACTTACAGAAATGACAGAAAAGTGCTTGCATCTGTTTGGCTAATATCTGAGGTGTGTTTGTACCTGTTCCGTGGCCGATCATGGGATGGAGGGCTGTAGAAAGCTTCCACAGCAGCAAGCAGGCGATCGCTAGGTGGCATGGGAGGGGGCAGCCGGATGTCTTTAGGATCCAGGGGTTTATAATCAGAGTCCTCAAGCTGATCAAAAGACATTCAAAGGATGGTGTTATTGGAATCATAGACATATAATAAAGTGCTCCAAGTCATGCCATGAGTTTATCCTTTAGTTTTCTGAGAAGGGGCCAACTACAGTGCATCCGGAAAGTATTCATACCCCTTCACCTTTTCCACATTTTGTTATGTTACAGCCATATTTCAAAATTGATTAAATTCATTTGTTTGTCAACATTCGAGACACAATACCCCATAATGACAAAGTGAAAAATGCTTTAAAATAATTTTTGCAAATTAATTAAAAATAAAACAGTCAAATTTCACATAAACATAAGTATTCACACCCTTAACTCAATACTTTGTTGAAGCACCTTTGGCAGCAATTACAGCCTCAAGTCTTCTTGAGTATGATGCTTGGCACACCTAACTTTGGGCAGTTTCTCCCATTCTTCTTTGCAGATTGTCTCAAGTTCCATCAGGTTGGATGGGGAGCGTCGGTGCACAGCCATTTTCAGATCCCTCCAGAGATATGCAATCGGGTTCAAGTCTGGGCTTTTGCTGGGCCACTCAAGGACATTCACAGACTTGTCCTGAAGCCACTCCTTTGTTATCTTGGCGGTGTGCTTAGGGTCGTTGTCCTGTTGAAAGGTGAACCTTCACCCCAGTCTGAGGTCCAGAGCGCTCTGGAGCAGGTTTTCATCAAGGATCTCCCTGTACAATGCTGTATTCATCGTTCCCTTGATCCTGACTGGTCTCCAAGTTCCTGCTGCTGAAAAACATCCCCACAGCATGATGCTGCCACCACCATGCTTCACTGTAGGGATGGTGTTGGCCAGGTCTGGTTTCCTCCAGACATGATGCTTGGCATTCAGGCCAAAGAGATACATGTTGGTTTCATCAGACCAGACAATTTGTTTTTCTCGTGGTCTGAGAGTCCTCTAGGTACTCCATGTGGGCTTTCATGTGCCTTTTGCTGAGGAGTTAGGGCTGCTCGATTATGGCAAAAATCATAATCTCGATTATTTGGGTCAATAATTGATATCACGATTATTAAAAAACGATTATCCATTTACTTACTTGGAGAAAAAAAACATGAACAGTATGTTTTTAACAGTTGATTACCCTGAACTTTAAGTATAATTCAACTGAAAAACCAAAAAAAGATTATAATTAGAAAAAAAATATATAATAATAATAAATAAATAATCGTTTTATTTCGATTACGTTGTTTTCGTAATCGTTGCAAGCCATAATCGTAATTGCGATTAAAATACGATTAATTGAGCAGCCCTATGAGGAGTGGCTTCCTTCAGGCCACTCTACCATAAAGGCCTGATTTGTGTGCTGCAGAGATGGTTGTCCTTCTGGAAGGTTCTCCCATCTCTACAGAGGAACACTGGAGCTCTGTCAGAGTGACCATTGGTCACCTCTCTGACTAAGGCCCTTCTCCCCCCCCCATTGCTCAGTTTGGTTTGGGCAGCAAGCTCTAGGAAGAGCCCTGGTGGTTTCAAACATCTTCCATTTGCAAATGATGGAGACCACTGTGCTCGTTGGGACGTTCAATGCTGCAGACATTTTTCTGTACCCTTCCCCAGATCTGTGCCTTGATACAACCCTGTCTCTGAGGTCTACCGTCAATTCCCTGGACCTCATGACTTGGTTTGTGCTCTGATATGCACTGTCAACTGTGGGACCTCATATAGACAGGTGTGTTCCTTTCCAAGTCATGTCAAATCTATTTAATTTGCCACAGGTGGACTCCAGTCGTTATAGAAACATCTCAAGGATGATCAGTGGAAACGGGATGCACTTGAGCGCAATTTTCAGTGTCATAGCAAAGGGTGTGAATACTTATGTACATGTGACATTTTATTTGATTATCTTTAACACGTTTGCAAAAAAATCTTTAAAAACGTTTTGACTTTGTCATTATGGGGTATTAAGTGTGGAATATTGAGGAACAAAATGAATTTAATCCATTTTGAAATAAGGCTATAACATAACAAAGTGAACAAAGTTAAGGGGTATGAATACTTTCCGGATGCACTGTATACTCATGGTACACAAAGTCTCCCCATGCAAGGTCATGTGTAGATGATCACACCATGTCAAAAGGTACATTGTTGTGTTACATATCATTGTGTAATGGTGCATTTCCACTGCAGCGCGTAGCACGGTTTAAGCGTGCCGTGCCAAACCCGGCCCGTTTTTTATTGCGTTTCCAGTTTTCACTAGGGTAGTTCCGGCTAACGGGTACTTTTTCACGATTTTTCTGGCCCTCCAAAATCATGGTTCTTTCCGGGCCAACAACCGGGCTGAATATGCTAAACTAGTGAGAGAATCGCTTGCAAGGGGGCTACAACTACAATAAAAGGAACATATTTGACCGTGATTTAATTGTAATACACGTTTCTAAATGATGCCGAAGTAACAACATACCGGTTAGTAAAAACAATGAATTCATGCTTTGACAAGTCTGCAGACAGACGGCAGGCGAAAAACCTTTTAAAATGCTTGTTTTCTGAATGGAGATCGACTAAGCTAACGCAGTATATGCTCCGACCGTCCACACTCACAACAACGGCCTATACAGACATAAATAAACCAGCGACTGTATTCGCCATGACACAGACAGTCTGTGGTTTGTACTTGTTTAACTTTTGTCCAGTTTCTGAACAGATATGAGGAGCTGTGAGCTCTGAGTGCTAACAGCTAACGGCTGATGTTGGTTTTCTGTGGTTCGCATTGAAGATGACGTCACGGCTCCGCCTACACTGCGTTACTATAGTTACTGCCCCAGTTCCTAAACTGTAATGGAAATGCGCCATAAGATCCAATGGTGTAGTTCCACTCATGTTCAAAAGGTGTATAAATACTGTAATATTCTCTCCTTCTGTAGACATGTTCTCTGCTCATGTCATGCAAGGGTAATCTGTCTCTTATACTGTTGTACAACAATATAATATTTTAACTTCAACCACTTCTGTGTCTGTGTTTTAATGTGTTTCTATTTGGTTATTTGGTTATGTTGTGAGTGTTTAAGATATCGGATCCACGACAATGGTCAAAAGAAATGCAAGTGATTGGCCTTTCCCATTATTATTGTTTTTCATTTCTGTCTACCCACTCTGTCTGTTTCCTAAGATCTCTTAAAAAGAGTTCTGTAAAGGACTTCTTCAGTCTCCTGTGGTAGTATTCAATCACATGGCTGTCTTCTAGCAACAACACTCTTACTTGATGTCATGCTCTTGTCGTTAAAGAAGAATCAGGTGGCTTACTTTGACGAGAGGAGCCATGAGACCAGCAGGCAGGTCAAAGTAGGGGACGTTAGGCACCAGACTGGGGTCGTCCTGCACTGGATGTTGCCGATGACGTACGTGTGGGGAATGGCCGTTGAAGCCGTGTGGGGGTGGGCCAAAGTCCTGGTGCTGGCTTCCACCCCAGGGAGGATGTTCTGGCCCCATGCCTGGTGGAGGGAGCCTCTGATTTTGATGGTGGTGGGGAGGAGGACCTGGCATCTCTACAACAGGGAAAAAGAAAAGTGTCAGAGTGTCACAATACCAGACATTTCAAAAAACATTATGTATTTAAGTTTCCTGAAAAACGACATTGTACAAAATAAAATGTTAACACACCATGATAACAGTTTAATTAGCCTTTGTCCAATACTTCATTTACTTATTAAAGCATGAATGCATCATAATTCAACTCAACAAAAGCTTGCATCATTAACATTAGCTTTTGACTTCAGGACTGTGTTGCCCAGGAGATGCTAACAGCTAATGCTAACCGGCTCTCTTCCTCTTCCACAGATTTTAAGGCGGATTGTGATATCGCTGATTCAAAAAGCAGAACTCTTTCCAGATGCATTTGAAGCGCAGGACTGTAATGACACTTTCTGTCTGTCTACTTACACACACTATGATCATGCACCCCTTGCACATCACAGCAACAAGCAGCTAGCTTGATAGTTGTGAAGACTTCAAATTGCTTTTTTTATATTCAATATGATATGTTTACATTGATAAGGATTAATGTAGGGGAGGGGCTTTGGGGGGATGTGAGGGGCTGTCATTCTTGCCAACTTGGCAACAGTTTTTTGATCTAATGCTGCTAGCTTCTTTCCTTGGAAGGAGCAGGCAACATTGGTTTGGGGTTTTTCAGTCGACTAATTGTAAAGGTCTGGCTTTATTATGCTGGCTTCTCCAATCTCTTATCCAGCCTCGCATTAAAGGTCTCCTATTATGCTATTTTTAGGCATATATTATGGGTCTCAGATATATAAAAACATGTCTATGATGTGTTTTGCTCAAAATACCAAACAGATCATGCATTTTAGACATCCCTCATATCCCTCTATTCCAGGCCTGTTATGGCGCATTTCCACTACAGCGTGGAGCGCGATTTAAGCGTGCCGTGCCCGGCCCATTTTTGGTTGCGTTTCCACTAGGCGTAGTTCCGGCTAGCAGGTACTTTTTCACAGTTTTCTGGCTCTCCAAAATCGAGATTCTTTCCGGGCCAACAACCGGGCTGAGTATGCTAAACTAGAGAGAGAATCGCTGGCAACTACAACAAAATGAACATTTTAATTTAATTGTAATACACATTTCAAAATGATGCCGAAGTAACAACATACCGGTTAGCAAAAACCATGAATTAATGCTTTGACAAGTCTGCAGACAGACGGCAGGCGAAAAACCTTTTAAAATGTGTGTTTTCTGAATGGAGATCGGCTAAGCTAATGCAGTATATGCTCCGACCATCCACACTCACAACAACGGCCTATACAGACATAAATAAACCAGCGACTGTATTCGCTATGACACAGACAGTCTGTGGTTTGTAGTGTTGCACGGTGTACCGATACTTGAAAGGTACCACGATACCCTGCCGTTAAAAACGGTACGATTCCTCAGTTTCATTAGTATCGGTACTTTAAGAATGACGGGGAAAAGTACTCCGGTGAGAAAGCGCCGTTTTAATAAGAGCCGTGTGTGTTCAGCGCTCTGCTTCCACTCCCTGCACTGCAGCCGTGCCTGCAGTCCCGCCCCTCTCAACCACGCTCTAAGTGCCTCCCCTCTCTCGTGCACGCGGCCACGCTCGAGCTGCCAGAGCATGTGAGAAAACGAGAAGCATGGCTGCAAGTGGGAGTGCAACTGCCGCTGCGCCTCGGCTTGTTGACAAAAAAGACGCCAGAAGCGAAAAACAAAAAAGTTGTTTATAGATGATGCTTAATTGTATTTAATACAAATTCTAGTCATTTATTTTATTTATTGTTCTCATTGTTTAAAAGTTTTGGTTTTGGTTATGGTGTGAAATAAAGCACAATAATTACATTTAAGACTGTTTCCCTTTTTTTAAGAAAAGTATCGAAAAATAATCAGAATCGCAATGCTTGACTTGGCATCGGTATCGAAACCAAAATGTTGGTATCGTGACAACACTAGTGGTTTGTACTTGTTTAACTTTTGTCCAGTTTCTGAACAGATATGAGGAGCTGTGAGCTTGAGTGCTAACAGCTAACGGCTGATGTTGGTTTTGTGGTTTGCATTGAAGATGATGCCATGGCTCCACCTACACTGCGTTACTATAGTTACTACCCCAGTTCCTAAACTGTAATGGAAACGCAGCATAAAGTGAGCCTGGCCTACCAAGGCCTAACTATACCGTACTAAGCCGTGCGAGGCCCTGCAGTGGAAAAGCGCCATTAGAGAATGGCTGATGGGTCCTTAGCTTGAAAAAACAAACAAAGAGGAGGGGGAGCTAATGCCTGCTCAGAATTCTACCGGCAGTTACTCAGTTAAATTCTGCCGTGATTAAACACCATCCTGTTCCAAACCACATCAAGGATTATTTTTTGAAACAGTATGGAGCTCAAATGCTTTTTCTCTTGCAGGTTTATCACAAGGTGAGTACCTTTTATTATTTCCTGCTTTTTTTTACACATACTCTCTCCAGTACAGGTTAGCTCTGAGTGTTAGCAATGCTTGCTAATGTAAACAAAGACCATGTTACTTCCAAAACACGCCAGGCATTGTTTCTGATAGCAATTTTCTGATAGTGCCGTGGGTCCACATTTCCGATATGACACCGTTGTACCCCCGTTTTAGTTTTTTTTGGGAACGGAGGAAAAGAGAGAGGGTATTATTTTCTGACACTGACCGGTGTGACAGTTCCCTGACACACCGGGGACACATATGTATGTATAAAAGACATCAAAAAGTGCATTTTGCATGATAGGTCCCCTTTAAGTGAAACTCCCGATGAATAACTTTGTGCCTTATAACTCACCTCCGGGAAATTCTCCCTGAGCGTAGTCAAAGCGGTGGGGGGTGTACGGCGGCCTGTCATAGTGGTGTCTGGGGGGAAAGTCGTCCTGCATGAAGCGCGGCGGAAAGCGTCCGAAACTGTGTGGAGGTGGGGGCTGGTTGAAAGGAGGTGGTTGCTGGTGTGGAGGGAAAGGCCCTCTGAAATGAGGAGGTCGCTGTAAAAATTGGGCAACGAGATACAATCATCAATCAGCAACAAAACCATGTCTTTGAGGCAAATACAAATAAAATCAGGTTAAATAAATGCAAAGCCAATGATCATCTACCACAAACCTGCATGCGTGGAGGAAAAGGGGGCTCCCTTTGGCCCCATGGAGGCTGGTCAGGCTGGTTCCCCCATGGTGGCTGCTGGTCATATGAGTTCCAAGATGGAGGGCCTTGGTCAGACCCACCTGGCCCGCTCCAGGGGCCTCCTTCTCTGGGAGGACCTCCGCTCCAGTTTTCTTGGTTCCTTTGCTCGTTCCACATCCCCTCGTGGCTGTTCCAGGGCGGGCAGGGAGGGGGGGGCTGGTTTGGGTCGAAAGGAGGCTGGTGAAGCACAGAAGAGTCAGAAATAGCATGAGTACTAGAAAAACCTCTGAAGTTGGGCCGGATGTCTTCGAGATCTTCACAACACTATGTTTACTGAAGATTTAGCAGAGCACAGCAAACACAAGTCGTTCCATGGAGTGACTGCCTTCACAATTTTCAGGCTTCTTTTATTTTAATCAGTTGTTATGCCTTTTTTTAATGTGTAGGAGGGTCTCAGGACACTAGGAGGCTCTCAGGCCCTCCTTCTTGACCTTGACTTTCTCTATCACATAGACACCATTGTTTCTTCCACCATCCTGAATTCCCCTATTCAATCATACTTTTGTTTGATCATTTTTAATGGTGTTCTGACCATGCTATCTTTATCTGCCAACTCCCTTCCTAACTTAACAGGTGCAAGGATTCCCATAATGAGAACACTCCACAGATGAACAGTTAACGTATGCGTTTCTGAGCATGTATGTTTTCAATGCTTAGGGTTGTTATTAGGGATGGGTATCGTTAAGAATTTTAACGGTACTGCTACTTTAATCGATACCGCTTATCGATTCGGTCTTTTAGTTTAACGGTACTCTTATCGGTTCTTTTGGAGAGAAAAAATAAGGTAAATTAACTAAACAAATTGTGAACAAAACTATTTAAATTAAATAAATAATATTTCACATCAAAATAAATAACAATGTTTTAACAAATCGTATTAAATAATCTGATGACAGAACTGTACACAGAATAGCTGAAACATTAACAATAAATAACTGTTACCTCTAATCATTAACCCATGTTTGAATAATGAGTTAACTCTGTGTTGCTGCTAGCATATATAACACCTGACGTGGAAACGTTACTCGTGGATGGAGCTACAGAGCTGCTAGAAAGACAGTGGAACCCGGTGCATTCCTCCGTCTGAATGTGGAGCACTTTTGCTAAATGTTTAGACACATTGCTCGTGTTACCGCCCTTACATGCTAAACTCTTATTGCACTTTGGCAACGAGCATTCTCCACATCGAGACGGGTAAAGTTTAACCACACCTTGGAGCGCGTTCTCTCCGCCATCTCGTCCGTGTGTGTGTGTTGCTGAATGTAGCAGCTGCGTGTGTGTAAACAGCCCCGCCCCCTCGCACACAGACAGGGGAGAGAGAGAGATCTCTCGTCTGGATTGAAAAGATCGAAAATACTAAAAATAATCATAGACGCATTTTGCATGCTTTTTGGAGAAACAGAGTTTGCGACACTAAAACTGCAATATAATGTTTGTGTAGCAGTAATATATACAACATCTTTTTTTAGATGTCTCCAGTACCGATAAAAAGACCAATAACGTTGGAGCTTAACGGTACCACGGTCTTTAATAATTCAGCCCCGGGGCCCGTTTAATACCGGGGCTCGGTACCCACCCCTAGTTGTTATATAATATATCCCATACACACAACAAAATATATCCCACAGTACTGCCTTAAATCACACATCTGCGGGGCTGGGGCTTCCCACTAAACATTGAGCCGAACCATCAGTCGAGGGTCTAACCCTGGAGACTAGCACAGCACAAACTCATGTCTCTGAACTCATGAACTTTCAGTTTTTTTACTTTTTTGTTCCCTATAAATCAGCAAATGCACACACTAACACACATACACAAATACACATATTTACCGGCTGGTTGGGGTTCCAGGGGCCCATGTGTTGGGGATCATACCACCCAGCCTTGTTCGAGGAGATATCTGAGGGTCCACTTGGGTTGCTGGGGTCCTGTGGCCTGGATGGAGCCCCATCAAAGTCCCCTTGTGGAGGACCCGAAATGGGCGGCTTCACATCCCCTTCACAAAAAACACACAGCAACACATTACAGCGCGAACACACATGCACTGGAGCAGGTCTTAAACGTATACAGCAAAACTTAACAAGACAAGATAAAAAAAAAAGTCCATACATTGAATATTTTTCTTTAAATATAGCAAATTACATAAAAAAAATTCAGAAATGTTCTTATAATCCCCCATTCTTATATGAGCGAATTCTAGTATTATTATCTAAACAATCAGTCTGTCGTCATGTATCATTGTGTGTCTTCTCACCAGCTTTTGTGGTCATAGGCAGGGTCTTTTCAGGCTCAGCGGGGGTTCCTAGCTGTGCTACAGACGAGGGCTGTGGCTGCTGCTTTAGGCTGGAAACAAACTCTTCATGTTGGGCCTTTAAAGCCTGGATCTGCTGTTGGAAGGCCAGCTGGATCGGCTGCACCACCGCAGCATACTCTGTGATCAGAGACGCCTGAGAGAGAGGGCAAGGGATTGAGATTAACCACTATCACAGGAGTATCATTCAATACAAAAACACACTAGTGCTTTTATTTTCCAGGAAAGCTAAATCTCCAGGTGCAAAACAACAAAACAAAACAGTAACAAAATAAATTAGGATAATATAACTATAACAGAGTTCCTCCCATTTCTGGCTTTGCACAGGCAATAGAGAAGAGCCTTGAATCTTATTCCACTCACTTGGTACTGGCCGAGGCCCAGTGTAGGATTCTGGAGCATCTGGATGGTCTCATCGTTAAAGTACCCGTTCTTTTCCCACAGCTGCAACAACTTGAATGGAGCAGAATGGGAATACAAAAAAAAAAATAAGTTCAGGGTTAATAATATTCAATGAATAAATAGCATTACAGGCAGGAAGTCCTGAGCCTTTTTTTAACAAACGCTGTATAATTAGATATTTATATAATAGAAGTTGGTTGACATTGTACGATCAAAATCAAGACATACACAACTGACATACCACTACAACATTAACTAACAAAAGCAAGCCCTACATTTAAACTGCCTTGAACTAAAAACTGGACAGAATATTATTCATTCAATTACATTTTATGCAAGTATTATTTTTAATTATGAAGGTGTTGATTAGTGTTCCATAATTGTACTGCCAATAATAATAAAAGCTCCTGCAATCTGTTAAGGTTCCTAGTGGACACAAAGCTGTCCATGTGCTTGATGTTTACCCTGGTGATCTTCTGCTGCTTGTCTTCCTCTACAGCCAGAAAGCTGGTGCAGTAGATGGGAACCACGACTTTCTGCAGCGCTGCCAACAAATCCTTCTGCTGCTTCCGCTGGCTGTGAGAACACATTTAAACATGTTACAGATGAAATACACTGAAAGCTGCTTAACACCAACCTCTCATCTAATCTGTTATAATGCTCTTTTACCCATTTTAATGCAAGATTTGTTCAAAATGTAACCAAGGCTGGCCTGGAACAGGTGTTTATATTCACTTTTGTTCAATGCGGTTCATTATACAGTCTATTAAATTAAAAAAACTGAATTTAAATTCACATGGTAATTAATCATCAATTGGTTCCTGTAACTCAAAATGAATGCTTGTTCAATACGTGTACAGTGGAATCAGACATAAATGAAAATGTAAGTGGTTTTACACATTTAACATCATAAGAGATCATGTTAATTATAGGCTTATTGGAGCTATATTACACTCCCTAAATCAGGGGTCTCAAACTCAAGGCCCGGGGGCCAAATCCGGCCCGCGACTTCATTTTCTGTGGCCCTGCAAGAGCTTGCAAAGAATATAATATGTTTATTATACGGTTACATGCCACTTTACATAAGCAGGTTTCCCATAAACTAGATGTCCCACAATGCATCTCGTTTTGTGACATGCACACTGAAGAGACTTGCAATTATTTGCCCTGGACTTCTGCTTTCAGACGTAGTTAATTACTAAGTTATTACCCTATCCGATAATAATCCAATTCAGAGGCAATAATGTAATATAATACATTATTTGATATATATATTATATAGTTACAACCGGCCCTTTGAGTGCAACCTTTATGCGAATGTGGCCCGCGATGAAATTGAGTTTGACACCCCTGCCCTAAGTGTAGTAGTAAAGTGGTATTTGGGTTTGTGTACCAGTGATGGAGAACGTCATTGGTTAAATAGATGAGATGCAGGCAGAGCTCAAAATGCGCTCCATCGGCAGTGATGCGGTTGCGGAGATGTGATGTCATCAGTTCACAGTGCTGCGGAGTCTTGGCGTTGTTGAACATCCAGTTTTTACCACCCTGACAGAAAAAAGGACACATGTACATCCGTTTTAAAATGAATTTAGGAATCTACGAACATAAGCATATCTAAAAAAAAAAATCTCTACTTGACAAGCTTACAGAGATGGCGTCTTTGGTGCAGGTGTCTATGATGGGCTGCAGCAGGTTGTCAAACTCTGTGATGTCCAACTGGGTTTCAAGCAGCAGTTTCTGGGTCTGCTGCTCCATAGCCAGAGCAATGGCTGCAGTCACTTGTTCCTACATTGAGAAGACATTAATAAAAATGCTATTAACCATTGTTCCTTTTCTGTTGTCATTAAGTGTAACAGGAGCTTAACAGGAAGGAAATAAAACAGAAGATGCAAATTCTTGTCAGGGAAGACCAGTGGGCGAAAATAATTTTGACCTAAGTATAGTAGTTAAATACATTGTTCAGGTACTTAACTTAATTTCAATCTTATGCTACTTTATACTTCATTTTATACTGTTAGTACTACACTACAATTTGGAAGTAGATATCTTACTTTTTACTCAACACATTTTTTGTATATATATATGAAGAGAGTGAGAGGGACCCTCCCTCTGACCATTTACATTACATGCACAAAAACCTATACAACACACAACAGGAGGCAAAACCCCCACAAGCATAAAAGGGTCTCTTTAAGATGACAGACACATTAATGGATCACTTATTATAAATCTGTTATATAATATTTATATAGCAAAAAATGCCATTCTGCAAAATCAGTTATTTTAGCTTTGGTAATTTGAGTGTATTGATGCTAACATTTTGGTAATTATAATTAAGTTACATTTTAATGACACATTTTTACTTGCAACAGAGCATTTCTAAACTGCAGTATTATTACGTATACTCAAGTAAAATTGCGGAATACTTCTTCCACCACTAGGGACATTTAGAACAGACAGAAAGATGTAACCTAAATAACTCACTTTAATGATTTATCTTGCCACGTTAATATCGATTATTTGGCTTCAATGACTTTCTTGCTGTTACCTGTCTGAGTGTGTGCATATGCTGCTCCTGCTGCTGCAGATTCCATTGGCTCTGTTGGATTAGGTCCTCCATTGAAGGTGCAGCAGGTGGAGGATTCGGAAGCGGGGCAATCATTGCCATTGGTGGAGGAAGGATATCAACCACGTCTTTGGAGCCTTGGTACATCTCTGCAATAATAAATAAAAAGGCAGGGAATATGAAAATGTGAAGTCTTGGTGTTGGTAATTCTTTGATTTTGGGGTTGAGGCTGGAGAGATGGAGATGCCCTGCAGAGAAAGAGTATACAAAAAAAACACAACAGGCAAAGATTGGCTGGTTTGTTTACAGAAAATGTAAAACGAAGAAAGAAAATGCTGAAAAGAAAACACGTTAGCAGCTTGTGATTATAGAATATGGTTAGAACCTGAAGAAAATCAGATTCACCAAGGTTTGTAAACAAAGAACAGAAATGTTGGATCACTAGGCCTACTTCTGTTTGTCTTATGATACCAGCTTCAAAAGGAAGGATGAAGCACATTTTGATGAGCACCATCAATGAAACATATCTGACACATTAAAAAGGAAAACACGAATCAAGAACATAAAGGAAACGGAAAACAAACCTAATAAACTTTCAAGCATCAATATGATCATGTCCAGCAGAAATGTGCAAAATAAAAATAAGAATGTCACTTTCCGAATAGAACTCTGAATTTGTCTGGCACATCTGGTTCCAAATAAATACCTTCAGATGTATATTCCTCCCCATCGTGGGCAGAGGGATCTAAGTGGAGAAAGCAAACTTTAATACATTTCAGTGTTATTACATTACTGACAGAAGAACTCCATGCAACCCTACACAACACCGTGCTGTAGTATTACCAGGCAGTGTATCAGCTGTACATCATTAAACAAATGTTATGTAACCTTCATTATTAATCTGTGGATTTCTGACTTTGACCAAGGGAGCATTTTCCCTTCCCTTGGAGTATTGTTGCGTGTTTCGAAGTATATGTAGGACAAGAACTGGTGTGTGTCGCTCAGTTTAAATGTAAAACAGGCAAAATATAAAGAGGCTGGTCCCAAGTTGAATCACCATCAGCTGCGGGTGGTAGAGATGGTTTGGTAAAATGGTGTGCCTTTACTTTGACATGTTCACATGCTTTAATGTTCAAAATGCGCTTTATTACTGCCTGTGCTGCAGCACCTCTTTTCAACCTCTCACGCACAGTGTGTTAGAGTGCTAGCCAATGGAAGCGTGAGTGTTACATAGTGATGTCACTATGTTTGGGAAGTAAACAACGGAGTCCAATGGAGGCGTTTCAGTCGGGGGGGATAGAGTGTGGTGTGAGGGAACTTTGTGATTTAAGCCTTTGCCGACCATTTACATGCACAAAAACCAACTGCACTACAGGAAAGGGAAACCCCCCAAAAGCATAATAGGGCCCCTTTAAAAACCTGTGGTAATTATAAAATACAAAGGGGATGTTGTTTTTGCACTGGTCTGGGTGGAACTTGGTAAAAAAAACATCTATAGAATAAATGATTTAGAAAAATAATTGCATTTTCTGTGCTACCCTGTTTGCAGAATGACAATATATTTTCCTTGATCCCTTAAATTTGAACTATTACAAGTTACATTTCAATTAAATTCCATTGATCCTTTACATTAAGATCTCAATAGCAATTGAAAATACTTAGTATCTAGAACACTAAATTAACTAAACATTCCAACATCATACAGACAGATACGTGACTGTGGACTTTTACATTAACTACATACGCTGCTGATGCTCGATTGCAAGCTTGCACTTGTAGTAGCTGAAGTAGTCTCCCCCAAAGAGGAAGGAGAACTTGGGGTTGTCCTTCTGTTTCTCCATTGTCATCTTCTCAAACTCTGGCCCATTACGAGCGACAAACTGGGCCAGCTTGTCTATTACATTCTTCAGTTCTTGATCTACAAAAGAAACAAAGAAAATAAGTAAAGAGTCAGAACTGTTGGTGAAATGTCTTAAAATGCTAAGCAAAAGACAGGAAGAACTTATCATAACGTGTGCTTTACTACACGTTATGAACATTTATCCTGACAGCACGTGCCTTGTCATCATTATATTACAGTTATAAAACAAACAAGCCTTTTTACTAGATAAATATCCAGGAATCCTTGAATGAAAACAACTATTTTTTACAGTTAGCCGTTTTAAAAGGTGTTTACAGAATCCTCAAAGCCATCAATGTCAATCTGAATGAAATCCTGAAGTCCTTGTCTGTGTTCATAACCCGATACAGTTTGCATTACTTTTTCGCACTGAGAAAAAGCAACATCTACGTACTTAAAGTGGACCATTTGTTGGTTTTCTGTTCATTTTGTTTAATAACAAGGCAATGTGTCACTTAAAGACTGCAATATGTATCATGTTTGGATTAGGAAACACGTTGTAATTTTGGAAAATGCATGCAGCAGCAAAATAGTATTCATCCAGATTGTATGATGAGTCTTTAAGAATACTAAAGTTGTGTCAAGTGTAGGTAAGCTATCATTTAAATAATTGTTTACTGGATATTAAGCTTTCAGAAAATCATAAGAGGCATTAACCAATGCTTATTCAAGTGATATTCATCTAAGCAGATTTATGATGTACATGTTAAACACCACATTAATGTTAAAGACCCACAGATTAAAAATGTGTAACAACACCGTTAGCTGCTGGTGTTAGATGCTAAATGCAGCTAATGTGTTGTGTTTAATAGCAGTAGCGTAGCTCCAGGTAGCATGTGTGCTAGCTAGCGTTCATACATAGCAGCGTTACGTTTCTGCTCACCTTCGGGGGAATTGGGGATATCCATGTTTGGCTTCACTTACAGCGAACCCGCTGCAGCTTAATAGATAGTCCAAAACTGTATAATTGTGTAATGTTTCCCTAAATGGTTTATAAAATCGACAAAGAAGACAGGCATTGCCCATGTATCGTAAACCGGAAGTATTATTGCACACATAGAAACAGCGCCTCGGAACATTGCTGTCTGATTTGCCAACAGCGCCCCTCCGGGTTTAGTGGAAGAAGAAAGCATTGCAAAAATCCTCAGATGTAACCATAGCCTGTAAACTTAAAGGATGTGTCGGAGCTCATGATGTACTGAGATTTGTGGCAATACTCAATTTGAAAAGTACTTTGTTACAAGTTAAAGTCCTGCATTCAAAATATAAAACGTATAAAAGTATCGGCATCAAAATATACTTTAAAGTACCAAACGTAAAAGTACTCCTTATCAGAAATCAGAAATCCTGTATTAGTCCCACGGCAGGGACATTTATATTGTAGTACACTTAATATACTGTCTCCTGCTGGATATTATGACCAAATATATACAGTATGTCAGCATGTATTTAATCATTGTTTCATAATTGTGTAAAAGCTAATTATCTAAACCCAAACTTAGTAACTAACTAAAAGCAGTCAAATAAATGTAGTGGAGTCAAACATATTATATTGGTTTCTAAAATGTAGTAAAGTAGAAGTGTAAAGTGGCATAAACTGAGAATACTCAGCTAAAGTACAAATATCTCAAAATTGTAGTACAGTACTTGAGTAAATGTACTTTCTTACGATCCAGCTCTGGGACTAGTACAGTATTTTATGTCCTTGCCTATCTATTCAAATTATAATTTAAATACAATCAAATTAAAACAGGATGGAATAAATCTTTATTAAGAAGAGCCAGGATTCTGCTTTTTTTCTGTTTTCAAAATTCCTACCAATTGACACCCAGTTCAATCTAAACCAAGGTCTTATTTCATGTATAAAGATTTTTAACAGCAGACAACAGAGTCTTAGGAAATAGCAGTTTATTAGAAAAATTGTACACACACATGCTCACCACAGGGGATCATCCTTCCCTTCTGCCTGTTCATTCAGATGACTGCATATACCAAAGGTCTGAGAAGGGACACGGCCCTGCCCTCCATGCTTCGAGCGCTTTGGCAATGCGCTGCTGGAGTTTAGCACTCAGAATTACCATTGTAAATTAATTTGGGTGAACTGAAAAAAAATCCAAGCTTTTGTAATAAATCCCGGTTGTTTTCCACTTGTCACCTCATTGATTTGGTTTGGCCCTTAATCAAATTCCAGGTAGTGTTTATGGACCAAACCCTCCTAGATGATGTTGATAGGCCTATATATAAAAATGGTTTCTTAAATTAGAACCTCTTTTATTTTGTTATAGAGTTTGAAATTGCACATGGACATGTTCCTATAGACTAGCTCCTTCAAGGATGCGTGACATCATTCTTCCTCGGCTTCACGTTTCCAGCTTTCAATTTTTTTTAAACAGGGAGAGAATCTGTATTGTGTTTGTTTATGGTTCTGTTAAAGTGAAACATTCCTCTTGGGATTAGGAAGGTCAATTTTTCAAAAAAAATCAAGTTCCTGAGAACTGAAAGTGAAATTGTTCAAATATATTTGAATGCATTTGCTGTTTCCTAATCCTACAGTGGTGTATGATTGACAGTCAGCTTACAGTTTTTCTCGATTGCTAACACACTTTTTTTTTTTAAATCGCTCAGTTTCTCAGAACACTAAACACAATTCACAAAACCACACACCCAAAGTGCAAAACTCCTAATTTCTCCTGCTAAGTGAAGAACTGCACTCAAAACTACATAAACACTTTCCAAATGCAAACTTTAGCACCAAATATAACTTCATTTATAATACTAGATTGTTTGACCACCCAGCTACACACTGCTGAGCATACTCTAAAGCACTTTCATCTGTTATGGGCTATGCTCTGTACAGAGAGGTTTCAGAGAAAGATTGCTTGAGTTTACAGAAATACAGTAAATGAGTTGTTGAAAAATAAATCACATTTTATCCAAAGATAACATTGTGCAACATGCATCTCAGCACATAGTTACTATGCTTCGGATCTCTCTAAGTGTGATGCATTGTTTTCCAAAACCCAGTTTGTAACTGCTGCTTCCTGTGCCTCATTGGAAATCCTTAGCCTTCCACCTCTTTGTTTCTCAGTCCTTCAGATAAACAACAAAGATATAGTGGTCGGTCAGTGTCTGTGTTGCATAAAAGTAAGTTTACCACAGTACATTGTGCAGGATTTCTGTAAAGTTATAGTATACAACATGCCAACAATTCAATTACAGTAATGAAGTAAATACGTTTCACACAACAGATATAAGCACTGATATATCATGAACTATGCAGAGCTACAAACTGGTAACTAACCTGTTTTCAAGTCTTGGTGTCCGGATTACAGAGGCGACAGTACATCGGCTTAGATTAGGCTGAACCCTCTGTCCAGCCTCTCTCATCGTCAAACCATGGTTGATAACATTTCATTTCATTAGAGAGTATTCTTCTTTGTCCACGTCCTATCCCTCCACCTCTACCTCTCATTCTTCCTCCTCTCACTCCTCTCACTCTCACTCTCAGCCCAGCTCTTGCTCTTGCTCTTGCTCTTGCTCTTGCTCTTGCTCTTGCTCTTGCTCTTGCTCTTGCTCTTGCTCTTGCTCTTGCTCTTGCTCTTGCTCTTGCTCTTGCTCTTGCTCTTGCTCTTGCTCTTGCTCTTGCTCTTGCTCTTGCTCTTGCTCTTGCTCTTGCTCTTGCTCTTGCTCTTGCTCTTGCTCTTGCTCTTGCTCTTGCTCTTGCTCTTGCTCTTGCTCTTGCTCTTGCTCTTGCTCTTGCTCTTGCTCTTGCTCTTGCTCTTGCTCTTGCTCTTGCTTTTGCTCTTGCTCTTGCTCTTGCTCTTGCTTCCATGTTGGCTTCCATTGTTACTGTAAGAAAGTACTCAGCTGTGGTCTTTTTATAGTGCTAACATCCTGATTGATGAGCCAACAATGATGCTATCAGGTGTTTGGTCAGGTGGAACGTGTTTCTTGATCATTGGTCCATGTGTGAGGCATTTTGAATATCAGTGTTTTAAACCTGCTAACACGTGACTTCATGTCAGATTCCTGTGTCTTACGTGGAGAAACGTGTGCAGTGGTTTGCAAAAAGTGCCATGTTGATTTGAAAATTGTGTGAAAAGCTGAAAACGTGTTTAGAGTTTTGGAGATTTGAGCCGATGTTTTGCTCTTTGAGTGTCAGTTAAAATAATTGTGCTTTATGTATAATTTTAGTGTGTTAGCAATCGAGAAAAACTGTAAAATGTGATTTTTGTTCAACAACTCATTTGTATTTCTTCATTTACTGTATTTCTGTAAACTCAAGCAATCTTTCTCTGCAGAAACCTCTCTGTACAGAGCACAGCCCATAACAGATGAAAGTGCTTTAGAGTATGCTCAGCAGTGTGTTGTTGGGTGGTCAAACAATCTAGTATTATAAATGAAGTGTGTTATATTTGGTGCAAAAGTTTGCATTTGGAAAGTGTTTATGTAGTTTTGAGTGCAGATCTCTTCCTCCGCAGGAAGACGATGGGAAGGCCATCATGCACACCTATCGCAGAGTCCACAGATGAAGCTCCAGCTCCTTCAACCCTGCGTGATGCACCGAGGATGGGCTCCAACAATGCCACACGCAGATCCATCCAACTGAGGGAGACCTTCAGCTCCTACTTCAATGAGGAGGGTGCAGTGCGATGGCAGAAGAATGTGGTGTAGGGTGAGGGTCACCATTGTCTACAAACCAAAAGCTCTTTTAAGAGCTACCCATATTTTCTTTAAAAAGCAAATATTCCAAATGAGCCATTTTAAAATAAAACATTCCTAATAAACATGTTTCTTGAATTGATATTATTATATTATGATATGACTAACAACCTTTTTCCTTCAGCCCTGTTTTTACTGATAAACCACCCATGATTACAAAAGGTTTTCACCTGAACAATTACAGAAGACGGCACATTATATATCGACATACATGAAGCTTCTGGTATGTTGCAACTGACAAACTACATGAACAAGTGAAGACACAGTAGAGCCATAACATACTTTAAATAACTTTTATTTATGTAATGTTGTCAGTGAAGTGTGTGATGAGTGTAAAAACATGTAATGTGGATCAGTATCAGTAATACATTTTCCTCCTGGTCTGCCTCTAAAACCACCTTGTGAATGTCAAATCTGACTCTTAACTTCTTCTGTCTTGACATCACTCTCATGGTGGGCAAGAGACTCTTGAAGAATGACAGGTCCTCGTCCTCCTCCACCACCACTGGTGGGTGTGGTGGTGGCATGGCCAGAATAGGACCGACGGCAGACAGCAAACTTTGCTGAAAGGAGGACATCTCACTTCCCCTTTTCCCCCGGATCGCAACACTCGCCTCCTCCTGTCCTGTCTGCTCTGCTTGCTGGCTGTTAGCTGGCTGACTAGCTGACTGACTGACTGGCTGGCTGGCTGGCTGACTGGCTGGACTGGCTGGCTGGCTTTCCTGGCTCTCTTCCTCTGGCACCAGGGTGGATGGAGGAAGGGTTTGCCGGGAGACATTGCTGGACGTCTCACGGTCAATCATGAATGGGTTTAAAAAAGTCATGACTGCCGCGAGATGCCAGGGCTTATGTCCCCCCGAAGACCCTGCACCGCTTCTTTTCCCCTCCTTTTCAATTTGTTTCTCCTTCCTGTACTTGTCCCTCAGTGTCTTCCATTTCTTTCTGCACACTTCGTCTAATAAAATGAAATGAAAGAATACAGTTAATTTCTTTAATTTACGAAAATTATTCCTCCATTAATGAAAACCTAATCCCTTTATCACTGTCAATTGCATAAAAGGTTTTGTCACACTTTATCAGAATCAAAATCAGAAACAGGTTTATTGCCAGGTAGGTTGCACATACTAGGAATTTGACTTGATGTCATGGTGCATATATAAAAAACAAGAAATCTAATATAAAACACAATGTTTTACACCGTAATAAAATACAGTTAAATTGCAATAAGATAACAATTACATAAAGCAGTAATTTACATGGAAATAGAATGCTATGAATGCATTTTTGCATATAAACTAAGAAATGTGAAATCAGAATATGTGCATAAAGGAATATGACATTGTGTGCATTAATGTGATGCAGATATAGTCTATGATGTGGCAGAGGTAAAGTGTGGGAAGGGCTATGATGAACATTTATTTTTTGAACATTTTGAACATTTATGAGATTAATGTCTATGGTGCTATTTTATGCTACATTCCATGCTGGCTAATGATACTGTCTGCTTGCTAGCAACGAAGTAAACTAGCAACGAAGTAAACTGGATATAAAATCCCCAAACAAGCGAAAACCTACCAGTTTCACCCACTGCCTCTGCCACCTCCCTCCATGCCTGGTTCCTCCGGTTTGTATCCCGGTAAGTAAATAGGGACTGGTCATAAAGAACCGGGTGATTTGCTACCGCAATAACTAAGTTCTCCTCCATTTTTGTGGAATATAGAAATGAACTGCGGGTCTGGTTCTCCCAGCTTGCACGCGGTTTGATTGGCTAGCGCTTGAACTGTCAGATTTGCATAAACGGATCTGATTGGCTGTCGCTTCCAGCTCAGCCTCAAAAGTTGAACATTGTTCAACTTTGGAATCCTGAACATCCTGGAAATCCTGGAAATCTTCGCCTCGCCCCCCCCACAATGCAGTTCGGCGACAAGCGAGGGAAAGTGATGTCATCCCCATTCAAAGTCAATGGGCGGAGACGCGCTAGAAGCGGTGGACAAATCGCCAAAAGCTGCTGTGTGTACGGGCCGTAACGGCTCGTCCACACAGCAGCTTTGAACAAATCTTGAAAATCTTGGAGCTGGGCGTGTCTGACAGCTTGGGGATTTTTTGCGAGCAACACGACCAACAACCAATCACATGAATCTCCCGGCCCCGACATACAAAGCAAAAAAAAACGGGGATTTTATGCGAGCAATATATATATATATATAAACTCCCCAAACAGGCGAAAACCTACCAGTTTCACCCACTGTCTCTGGCACCTCCCTCCATGCCCGGTTCCTCCGGTTTGTATCCCGGTAAATAGTCTGGTCGTAAAGAACCTGGTGATTTGCTACCGTAATTTCTCGTTTGGAATATGAGGAAATGAACTGCGGTCTGGCTCTCCCTGCTTCCACACGGTTTGATTGGCTAGAGCTTCTACTGTCAGATTTGCATAAACGGATCTGATTGGCTGTCGCTTCCAGCTCAGCCTCAAAAGTTGAACATTGTTCAACTTTGGAATCCTGAACATCCTGGAAATCCTGGAAATCTTCGCCTCGCCCCCCCACAATGCAGTTCGGCGACAAGCGAGGGAAAGTGACGTCATCCCCATTCAAAGTCAATGGGCGGAGACGCGCTGGAAGCGGTGGACAAATCGCCAAAAGCTGCTGTGTGTACGGGCCGTAACTGTTTGCAATCAGCTGTACCTCCATTTCCTGCTAAACCAGTGTCTGCTCCTTGTGATTCTTCTGATGTGGATTTATCTGGCGTACCTGAGGTTTACCACAAGCTGAGGGAAGTTTTCTGCAAGGATAAGGCTCTTTCTCTCCCTCCTCACCGTCCATATGACTGCCCCGTCGATTTGCTTCCTGGAGCGCAGTTACCAACAAGCAAACTCTATAATCTGTCCCGGCCTGAGAGAGAGGCCATGGAGAAATATATCAGTGATTCTCTGGCTTCTGGAATAATCCGTCCTTCTTCCTCCCCTCTGGGTGCGGGGTCTTTCTTCGTGGACAAGAAGGATAAATCACTACGTCCCTGTATTGACTCCCGTGGATTGAATAACATCACTGTGAAGAACAGTTACCCACTTCCCCTGATTAACTCTGCTTTTGAGCCTCTCCAAGGTGCCACCATCTTCTCAAAGCTGGATCTCAGAAACGCTTACCACTTGGTTCGGATCCGCCAAGGTGATGAGTGGAAGACCGCCTTTAACACTCCCCTTGGCCACTTTGAGTACCTCGTCATGCCCTTCGGACTCTCAAATGCCCCAGCAGTTTTTCAGTCCCTGGTGAATGATGTTTTACGGGATTTCCTCAACCGGTTTGTTTTTGTTTACATCGACGATATCTTGATCTTTTCCAAGAGCCTGGAGGAACACCAGAATCACGTCAGCCAGGTTCTACAGAGACTGCTAGAGAACAAGCTGTACGTCAAGGCTGAGAAGTGTGAGTTTAACCAGGAACGTGTCAGCTTCCTTGGATTTATCATCAGACAAGGCAGGCTGGAGGCGGATCCTGGAAAGATTCTTGCTGTCTCCGAGTGGCCAGTCCCCATGACGCGGAAGGAATTACAGAGGTTCCTGGGTTTCGCCAATTTTTATCGCCGGTTCATTAAAGACTTCAGCATGATCGCAGCTCCACTCTCCAGTCTCACTTCCATCAAGGTCAAGTTCTCCTGGACCTCTGAGGCTAACGAGGCCTTTCTCAGACTCAAGTCTCTGTTCACTTCTGCCCCCATCCTCATCCAGCCGGACTCCAGCAGACAATTTGTTGTTGAGGTTGACGCATCTGACATCGGAGTCGGCGCTGTCCTGTCTCAGACTGCAGGGCCAAACAACAAGCTTCACCCGTGTGCTTTTTTCTCTCGCCGTCTCTGCCCTGCGGAGAGAAACTATGATGTGGGCAACAAGGAACTGCTGGCAGTGAAGATGGCTTTGGAGGAGTGGAGACACTGGCTCGAGGGCAGCGAGCAGCCATTTCTGGTTTGGACGGACCATACAAATTTGGAATACATCCAGTCAGCCAAGCGGCTGAACTCCCGACAAGCTAGGTGGGCTCTCTTCTTCGGCCGCTTCAACTTCTCCCTCACCTATCGCCCTGGTTCCAAAAATACCAAGCCCGATGCTCTGTCCAGATCGTTCTCGTCTGTGAGTCCAGCAACCTCTGCTGACTCAATACTCCCCCTGAGTTGTGTTGTGGGGGCCATCACCTGGGAGATTAGTAATTCCATTCAAGAGGCCCTTTTGGAACAACCCGACCCAGGAAGAGGTCCGCCTAACCGTCAGTTTGTTCCCGACTCTGTTCGTTCCCAAGTCCTGCAGTGGGTCCACAGTTCCCGTTTCTCTAATCATCCCGGTGCCAATCGAACACTTTCTCTCCTCCGAAGACACTTCTGGTGGCCTAGAGTCAACAGAGACACAAGGGAGTTTGTGTCAGCTTGCACAACCTGTGCTAGGAACAAGGCCTCCCATCAGAAACCCGCTGGGCTGCTCCAACCCCTTCCAATCCCTAGTCGACCCTGGTCACATATAGCCCTGGACTTTGTCACCGGTCTGCCTCCCTCTCAGGGGAACACAACCATTCTGACAGTCGTCGATCGCTTCTCTAAGTGCGCACACTTTGTTGCTCTACCCAAGCTCCCTTCAGCCCTGGAGACCTCCAAGCATCTAACCCAGCATGTTTTCCGTCTACACGGTATTCCAGCTGACATTGTCTCCGTCCACAATTCACATCTCAGGTTTGGAAGGCTTTTTGTCAATCTCTTGGAGCTTCAGTTAGTCTAACATCTGGCTTTCATCCCCAGTCCAACGGCCAAACTGAGAGGGCAAATCAGGACCTGGAATCTGCTCTCCGCTGTGTGGCCAACAGTAATCAGAGGACCTGGAGCTCCCATCTACCGTGGGTGGAATACTCTCATAATTCCCTCACCTCATCTGCCACGGGACTCTCACCCTTTGAAGCCTCTCTGGGATACCAGCCACCCCTGTTCCCCGAAGAGGAGAGTGAGTTGGCTGTTCCTTCTGTCCAGCAACATGTCCAACGTTGCCGCAAGATCTGGAAGGACACCCGCTTGGCTCTCCTCCAAGCTTCCGCCAGGAGTCAACAGTCGGCCAACCGCCGTCGAAAGGTTGCTCCCCCTTACGCCCTTGGCCAATCGGTGTGGTTGTCCGCCAAGAACATCCCCCTCCTCACCGAGTCCAATAAACTGTCCCCTCGGTTTATTGGTCCCTTTCCCATTGTGCGACTCATCAATCCCTCTGCTGTCCGTTTAAGGCTCCCCAGAAATATGAGAATCCATCCCACTTTCCATGTCTCTCAAATCAAGCCAGCTCTCATCAGCGACCTGTGCCCTCCGGCCGTTCCCCCTCCTCACCCCTGTGTCATCGATAACCATCCAGCCTACTCCGTGCGGCGTCTCCTGGATGTTAGACGCTGGGGTAGGGGTCTACAATACTTAGTGGACTGGGAGGGCTACAACTTGGAGGAACGTTGTTGGGTTCCTCGTTCTCGAATCATGGACCCAGTCATGGTCAGAGAATTCCACAGGGCCCATCCTGACAGGCCTGGTGGTCGCCAGGAGGCTCCCGTTGAGGTGGGGGGGGGGGGTACTGTAAGGATTTGCAGTACTCCCTCCTTCTGCTTCCCTTTTTGTTTGTTGTCTGTTGTTGTCAGTCTGTCTGTGTTTGTCTCCCGGGCTGGGCGTGGCTGACCTACTTCTGATTCCCGCCAATTCATCTCCGCAGCTGCTTCTCATTCATCCTGATCATCTACTCATCCACACCTGTTTATTAACCCGGTCTCCTCATCCAGTCTTCACCAGTTCGTCGTCAAGATTACACTGAATCCATCATCACCTCCTCCGCTTGCCACGTCCAGCCACTTCCTCGTCGGATTCATCCGCTCTCCACGCTACCTGATCCAGCCTGCTCGCTCCCCTCGGCTCTGAAACCCCTGCTCGCCACACTCCAGTCTGGTAGGACAAACACAACTCCAACTCCAACCAACTCACTCTCGGGAGCATAAAGACGCAGGCTCAAGCCACCTTTCGTCTGCCTGGCGATATCCCCAGCTCACTCCGGAGCCTCGGCTGAGGATCTCCATTCCCTCGCTGACTTATTCCCTTTCCTGGAATATATCAACACAGTTAGTTTCCCCTGTCACCATTGGAAATAAAACCTTTTGCTGCAAACTCCTGTTTTCTGTCCGTGTTTGTATTGTGGGTTCAGTTCTGAAAAGCAATTACGGAGCTTAACAGTTACAGGCAAAATGTATCAATAAACACTTTTTTAGTAAAGAGCATTTGATTTCGATTACATTTTTGCTTCTTTAAAAGTATCCACATGTTAAGCTTGTAGCTTACAAGGTTTGAGTTTACAAAGAGTTTATTAGCAAACATTATGTATATTTAGTTTTTGTATTTAACAATTAAGATACAGCCTAAAAACAGTGCTAAGCTCATTTGTATTTTTAAAAAGCGTTTGTCTGCTACTAAAGTGTAAAGCACAGTTGAAACCAGCAAATGAGACAGTTCAAAATATAACACATTTAGGTCAGTTTTAACGATGAAAGTCTAAAACCAATATAGAAAAATGTACGTTTCAGAGTATGGGTGTTGCTGCCTTGTGTACTACCCGACCAATAGAAGAAAAACATGTGTGTTCTTATTTGCAGCCAATCAAATTTATGAGGATATACAGATTATTTTTGCTAATACAATATATTTTTCCTGGATTTCAAACCATTGCTGTTTAGAACACTACGGCTCATTCAGGTTTACCAGAAAATCCCTTATTTCTCGGCACATGCTGTCCCTGCCTCTGTCTCTACTCTTCTCCAGTTCTTTGATGCTGTTCTTACGAAAGAAGGATTGATGCGGTATCTCTGCTGCCTTCATGTGATATCGTATTGACATGTTGCTATTGTGTTTTTCGAAATATAAATATTTTGCATGTTGTTGTAAAGTATTTGTTTGTCTGCAAGTTCCAAATCACATTCTAGCAGTTCCTGATATATCTGATCAGCTTTAGCCTGACCATCATATGGCAGTGCGTATATCTGAGCTAGGTCTATTTTCTTCCTAAGTGAGGAATCAGGGTAAAGATCAATCACCTTCTCAAGGAGAAGGATTGCTCTGGCTATTATGTCTTGCTTTGGACGACTGTACTTGTCACCGAAGATCTTCCAATGGTAGCAGCGTGCAGCACATCTCTTCAGATAACGCTCATCTGGATGGTTCTTCAGAGCCTTCTCTGCCAAAACAATGGCCTCATCAACAGATATATACTTTGTGTAAACCCTGAGCAATGGTTTTAAACCACTGTAGCTGCTGACAGGACTTCTCAAAACCTTTGTGGCTAACTCACATGCTTCAGCTTCTATTCTTTCTCCTCTCTGAGCACGTTGATCAAGGTATTGAGCAGCAAGGTACAAGTTCTCTGGATCCTGTTCTTGGGCAATTCTCATTTTCTCCAAGATGTCATCTTCCAGCCCTGTGCTGCTGTGCTTAGAAGCATACATTAAGGCTAAGGCATGGCTAGTGTTCCACTCTCGTATGCCTGGCTGCATCTCGATGGCTCTCTGGAAGTTATCTACAACAAGTGTTTTGTCTCCACTGACCGTCATCAGCGCATAGGCTTTTTCAGCGTAGGTCTCCGGGTGGAGCTCCTCCTGGGATGGAGAAGGGTATTTTTTAATCAGGGTGTCGATCTTAGACAGGTAGGCCTCACTTCCTGCTTGGTCTCCCAGGTGGTGGTGCAGCCAAGCCAGGTTCCCGTAGTTCACCACTAACCAGGGGCCCTCACCTGCACTTGTTATCTGGCTGAAGGCCTCTGTAGCCTTGTTGAAGAACTTCTGGGCTTCTAAATTGGATCTCAGCTTGTACTGAATGAACCCCCGCAGGTTGTAGATGTGACCCAGCATGGGGTTTCCATCATTGGTGCCAATGTCCTCCAGGTTGTCCTTGCGATGATTAAGTAAGGACGTACTGATGTCAAGATCCCAGGTGAAGTGGCACTGCTGGGCTTCAAGTTTGGACACCAGTGTTGGACTCTGGGCAGCACTGATGGAGAATAGAAATAACAAATATTGAATATTTGGGTTATTGTAATATCCCTTAATGTCTGCTAATGTGTGATATAACCACAAACCACTCAGTGATATATGTAATAGACTGCTTAGAGCCCAACATGTTTAAAGACAGCACCTATTGAAGCCACATTGTGTTCATCCTGCTGCCATCTGGCAACGATACTGAATAATTAGAACAAACTACAGGCGAGCTTCTCTCCTCGCTGTGAGACTCTTGAACTCATCCTCCATGCAGCACAGATAAAGAGTTGTTGATCTTTTTTGTAGGAAAACGTCACTACAACTTACATTTACCATAACCCACACCCTGAGTTGTAGAATGAGAATATATGAACTTTAAACGTTGAACCTTTGATCTCATTGAAAGAAAAATAACAAGAATTACAGAAAATAAGGTCAATGTAGAAAGAAGGGAGGGAGTGAACATCTTGTTGTTGACTAGTATGATTCATAATGCTAATATTTTGCGCTCAGACTCAATAAAACATTAAATAAATCCGTTTTGGGTTTGTGTGCTCTTAAATTACTCATACAATGAAATTAAATTGAGAAGCAGCTTCTCACCTCATCATTCAGCTGTTTATTCAACACATCCTCACTCCCAGGTCGGCCTATGTTGACGTTATGTCAAGTCCCCTGTCGGCTTTCTCCAACGCAAGGGGGGGGCCTTAGCGTCCATTTTCAACGCAAGGGGGGGGGGGGCCCTTAGCGTCTATTTTCAGCTTTCCGGGATGTCCATATGCTTCTATAGACGCTCATGGAAGCACAGCATTCGTTTGTGTCGGCTGCCCTTAAAGGCAATGTGAGCGTCCATTCTCATTGGATAACGGAGAATTGTACACCCGGAAGTAAGTATTCCCCTTACTTTCGATTGATTTTACAGTGATATCTGCACTACTCATCGACTAAAAAACACCATATTATCCTTGTTAATTACACAACATTGATTGGTTTAAATTGTGTGCAATGCTTTTGTATTTTTCCCCTTCGATTCGGAGAAACAAATGTGTTTTCGGAGTAAAGGATGGCAGAAGACACTACACTACCCAGAATCCCCAGCTATCATTTGGACTACACCATGTGCTCTGTTTGACGTCACGTGATCTTCAAATTTCTCCCTCAAGAAAAAAAAACATGGCCGAACTTCGTTTGATTCTCGATGGAAAATGCCTATTTTAAAGTTAGTTTGGCCATTAAAATGCGTTTTGATGTCATTTGATGCGAGAAATATGAGTTGTTATTTCAGATTATGTGTGCAGTGGATGTACATGATCTTTAGTTTGCTAGTTATTACGAAGATTACTTCAGGAAATTGCGTCCATAACGTTTTCATTGTTACCAAGGTGGTTGCTAGGGACGCTGCTATCGATATTATTTCTGTTATGTTGTGTAACTGTTTAATGGTGTTATCTTTATTGCTACCCCCTTCCCCGTCAATGTATAGTGTTCGTCCACAGCGAAAACATATTAGTTTAACAAAATCCGCATCTAAAGATAGCCTACGTTATTTCCCCCTGTGCAATTCCAGTCTCACATCTCACAGCACATCGTCATTAACAAATAACGGAAACAGACCGAAAACATTGAAAAAAAATACAATAATACTTTATTCCGAGTGTGCTTGCTTTTCTCTTTGGAAGTCACATAACGGCATTGTAATACACGGTTCGGCTGCATTAAATATTACATATCTGCCGTAGTTCTGTATTTATAGAGCCCTGATGAGAAGACTTCTAGACAAACATGAGGAACTGAAAACGTGACGTGGATCATAAATATATCAGCCATTAAACAACATCTTACATTTCTTTTCACACTTGGATCAAATATAAAAGTCAGCCGAATTAGTGTTAATACTGCAAGGAGACGTAATACGTCTCCTTGCAGTATTAACACTAATTCGGCTGACTTTTATATTTGATCCAATTGGTAGATAGGCTGTATTTACACCATAAAGGTGCACACCTGATATAAAGGGACACCTAGTGGTTAAAGCATGTTATTGAATTTCATTATTTTTATCATTAGATATTAATAGGATCCCTATAAAGTATATTAATTACTCGTTATTCTCTACTAATAGTTCATTAAAGACTGTATATAATGACTATTTTGCACATCCCTTTCAAGATTTCAAGATTTTCTAAGGTTTATTGACATATCATATAGGCCTACACAACTATGGTGTAGTTATGCATTGAATGAAAAACTTGGGTCGCAGGTTCCTCAATAGTGCATTACAAGACATCTATCAATATTTGTGCGTACCTCCAGCAATGTTAACTATGTTGAAGCACTTATTTTAACTGATATTATACATAATGTATTATACTCTTATAAGATGTATGTAGATATTTCATCTCCGACCTTGTCAGGTATTGAACAATCAATAAATAAAGAACACAGAATTGTTGAATATAAAACACAGAATTTGTGTGATTATACTAAATGATTTACAAATAAACACCACTGCATATTTAACCGTTACACATGCTGATGTAACGCAAATGTTCCAACTTGAGATCAATAAAGTATATCTTATCTTAAGCTGATCGATGGCTATACTGCCATATTTGCTAAATGTGCCTCTGAACCTTAACAAGTGCATGTTTCAGGCTTATCAATTAATGTAATTGATGTAATGTTATCAATTAACAACAGGGGTCACAAACATAAGACCAGCTGTTAAATAAAGCTCTTCTGACCTTAGCTGGCATGTGTGTATATATATATTAATGCTGCCCATTATGGGCACAAGCAATTTTCACCCATTTATTAATTATATGTTTTAAATGTGAGTGTTTCCTATCCCCTAAACCTCCAGGGATGTACACAGTTTAATACTGGCAACTTCTTATTATGGGAAATACGAAAACGTCTTTTAAAACTACAACTCCCAGTAGAGACGTGCCATAGATACAGAACATGTTGCGAAACAGAATAGCCAGCATTTGTAGTTCTGGGGACAGGGTGGGGGAGGGGGGACGCGGTGGACCCGTTCAAATCCAGTTTTGGACAGTCTGAGTGGTTCCATCCCATTTCAAGTGCTGTTCGAGGCTCCGCGTAACCCTCGGGGCACACTCTCCAATCACAGAGCTTGAGGACTATCACGGGGTTTGTCAAACAGAGCACATGGTGTAGTCCAAACGATAGCTGGGGATTCTGGGTAGTGTAGTGTCTTCTGCCATCCTTTACTCCGAAAACATATTTGTTTCTCCGAATCGAAGGGGAAAAATACAAAAGCATTGCACACAATTTAAACCAATCAATGTTGTGTAATTAACAAGGATAATCTGGTGTTTTTTAGTCGATGAGTAGTGCAGATATCACTGTAAAATCAATCGACAGTAAGGGGAATACTTACTTCCGGGTGTACAATTCTCCGTTATCCAATGAGAATGGACGCTCACATTGCCTTTAAGGGCAGTCGACACAAACGAACGCCGTGCTTCCATGAGCGTCCATAGAAGCATATGGACATCCCGGAAAGCTGAAAATGGACGCTAAGGCCCCCCCCCCCTTGCGTTGGAAAAAGCCGACAGGGAACTTGACATAACGTCAACATAGGCCGACCTGGGAGTGAGGATGTATTGCCCTGTCACACACCAGCCCTGCAGAGACAGAAAGACAGAGTAGTGAGGGGTAAAAGGAGCACACAACAAGTAAAACACAAAAACCCCATGCAAAACATAACATTACCCCCCCCTCAACGGACGCCTCCTGGCGGCCTACCAGGACTATCCGGGAAACGGACATAAAAGTCTCAAGAGTTTTGGGTCCAAAATGAGCGAGCGAGAAACCCATTGTCGCTCCTCTGGCCCATACCCCACCCAATCCACTAAATACTGGTATCCACGGCCCCACCTACGAACCTTCAACAACCTCCGTACAGTGAAGGCCGGGTGGTTGTCGATGAGCCGGGGGGGTGGAGGGGGTCTGGTCGGAGGGCAAAGAGGGCTGCAGGAAACTCTCTTAAGGAGTGACACATGAAAAGTGGGGTGCACCTTCAAGGCAAGAGGCAACTTAAGCCTAACCACACTAGGATTGATGACCCGTTCTATCTCATAAGGTCCAATGTATCTGGGAGTGAGTTTCCGAGAATCCGTTAGAAGAGGGATGTCACGGGAGGAAAGCCAAACCTTCTGGCCCGGTTGGTAATCCGGAGCTGGTCGTCGATGACGATCCGCCATCCTCTGGTTCCGGGCGGAGGTGCGGGTAAGAGCTGCCCGGGCTTCACGCCAGACTCTGCGGACTCGCCGAAGATGCCCCTGTACCGAGGGAACTGCCACCTCTCTCTCTTGAACCGGGAAAAGGGGAGGTTGGAAGCCGTTGGAAGCCATAAAGGGTGACATACCCGTGGCAGAGCACACCAGGGAGTTGTGGGCGTACTCAACCCATGGCAGATGAAGAGACCATGAGGCTGGGTTTCGAGAGGCAACACAACGAAGAGCCGTTCCTAGATCCTGATTTGCCCGCTCCGTCTGGCCATTGGTCTGGGGATGGTACCCAGAGGACAAACTGGCCGACGCCCCCAATGCCCGACAAAAGGCCTTCCAAACTTGGGAGGAAAACTGCGGACCCCTGTCTGAAACAATATCCTGAGGGATACCATGCAGCCTAAAAACATGCTGGGTGAGAAGAGTGGCAGTCTCGAGGGTAGAAGGTAGTTTAGGCAGGGGGACGAAGTGCACAGCCTTAGAGAAACAGTCAACGATGGTCAGAATAGTGACGTTCCCGTCTGATGGTGGGAGACCAGTCACAAAATCCACCGCAATGTGGGACCAGGGCCGGTGGGGAATGGGAAGTGGGCGAAGAAGGCCAGCGGGGGCCTGATGTGAGGCCTTGCTGTGGGCACAGACGGAACAAGCTGAGACATACTCCTTTGTGTCTGCGGACATAGTGGACCACCAGAAGCGTTGTCGAATAAGGGCCAGGGTCCGATGAAAACCTGCATGGCAGTCAACTTTGGACGTGTGTCCCCACT
Organism: Gymnodraco acuticeps; assembly: GCF_902827175.1. Taxonomy (NCBI): domain Eukaryota; kingdom Metazoa; phylum Chordata; class Actinopteri; order Perciformes; family Bathydraconidae; genus Gymnodraco; species Gymnodraco acuticeps. Next base: position 7,590,796 of record NW_022991154.1, on the reverse strand, counting down.
GGAGCACTGGAGATCTAATATCGGGGGAAACGAACAACCGGTCTGGTGGACAATCCTGAGCCGCTGGATGGTCCTCCTGGGCCTCCTGGACCACCCTTTCAATCTCCCATCTAGCTGCTCCCACGACACAGGAAGATGGCAGAATGGTTGCATCTCTTGAGTCCTCCACTGGGGAAGCGAACTGCCAGGACAAGGCGTCGGCCTTCACATTCCTGGAGCCAGGCCGGTAGGTCAAGGTGAAGTTGAACCGTCCCAGGAAGAGAGCCCACCGAGCCTGGCGTGAGTTGAGCCTGCGTGCAGAGCGAAGGTAAGACAAATTCTTATGGTCCGTCCATACTATAAAAGGATGGTTGGCTCCCTCCAGCCAGTGCCTGCATTCTTGAAGGGCCAGAACCACTGCCAGCAACTCCCGATTACCAACGTCGTAATTCCTCTCAGCAGGGGTCAGCCGACAAGAGAAGAACGCACAAGGGTGGAGCTTCTGGTCTGCGGGGGAACGTTGGGATAAAACTGACCCCACTCCAGAATCAGAGGCATCCACCTCCACCACAAACTGGACCCCTGGATCAGAATGAGAGAGCACAGGAGCAGTGGAAAACAAACATTTCAGTCTTACAAAAGCTGCCTCAGCTGCAGGAGACCACTCAAAAGGCAACTTGACAGAGGTGAGTTTAGTCAGAGGCACTGCTACCCTACTATAGTCCCGAATAAACCTTCTATAAAAGTTTGCAAAGCCCAGAAACCTTTGCAACTGCTTCCTGTTAGAGGGAGTGGGCCACTCGGTCACTGCTTGGACCTTGGCGGGGTCAGTCCTTAATTGTCCCTTGTCGACGATAAAACCCAGGAAACTCACAGAAGAGGCATGAAACTCGCACTTCTCAGCCTTAACGTACAGTCTGTTCTCAAGAAGTCTCTGCAGTACCAGCCTAACATGCTGGACATGCTCCTGAAGAGTGCGAGAGAAGATAAGGATGTCATCAAGGTACACAAAAACAAACCTGTTTAACATGTAAAGCACCCAGATATTGTTCTAAACTGTATTAAAGTAAACAGGTATTATCTTGAACTGTTTTGAAGTGAACATGTATTATTTGGGACTGTTTAAAGTAATCCTATATATATATATATAAACCTTCTTACTTACACTCCATGACCCAGAGACCCTGACACACACACCTCCTGTCTCCATGCAGCACACACACATAAACTCCTTAACCCAGATATCAACACACACACACATACGCCTCCGCTTATCAGCACACACACACACACACATGTTCTTTTTCCAAGGTTCTTTCTGGGGAGAATAATCCCAAGCACCAATATATCTGTGTACAATGTTTGATTGTTTTAAAAGAATAGTTTGTGTGAAACCTTCCCTGGGAAATTAAAGGAGTTGGGTCCGGTGGAAGATAAGAAGTGGCTCTCCACCTCAAAATATATCCATATATACTGTTGTTTCTTCATGCAAAATGCCCCCTGTTTCTGACTGGCTGGTCCCGATACCTGTATCGCACGGCAGTAGAGCGGGGAGCCCGGAGTGTTCTGTTTCAGGGCACTCTGTATTTCGTATTGTGTTTTTTTACTGTATTAAAATCAGATTATTGTTATAATTTTTATGCCGGTGTGTTGAATTCCCTCTTTTATCAATCTGACCAGGCTCATCTAAAGGACGGCGCGGAGCAGAGGTGGGCTTTAAGCCACCACTATTGTGTTTGCTCCTACAATCTGGTGACCCGCCGACGTGATGAGTTCTGGTCTATAGGAGGACCACCGACAGCCAGCGGACGAATTTCAGTCCAGGGAAGGACACCTGCACACCGTTGACAACTAAACCAGGACGTCCAGATACAAAGGTGAGCAGACACCTGTTGATTGTCAAAGTCTGTGATTGGCTATACTACAAAATGTTTAGAGTTGTCAGCGGCGTTCTCAGAGTCCTTAGTCATGGTAAAAAATACAATACTGTAGAAAGTGTTTGTAGAGTCAGGTAGATCAGTCCTGTACCTAAGGCACTAAGTGTTGGTAAAGAGTCTGGTATTGCAGTCCAGTACCTTAAACTCACTAAAGTAAGAAGGTGCTTAGAGTCAGGTAGAACAGTCCGGACCTAAGGCACCGAGTTATATTTAAGTAAGTGCTTAGAGTCAGGTATGCAGTCCTGTACCTAAGGCACTGAGTGTTTGTAAGAGTCGGGTAAATAGCTATAAGTCCCGTACCTTAATTCACTAAAAAAAAGAAAAGTGAACCAGCGAGAGCGTGAGGTAGTTTAGTCCAGCACGGCTGACTCGCTGAAGTCAATATTATATGTGGGTATTCAAGAGGAGATACGCAACTTTCAAAATCAATTTGAAATGACCGGATCTCGCAAACTCTTGCTGTGGGGTTGATCTGAACGGCTAAACGTGACGTTAAAGGATTTTTTTGGTTTGGGTTAATCTCCGTGTGACGGTCACATCTCTATATAGAGGTGTCGAAGCACCGTCAAAAACCAGAATTATCTGTTGAAATAATACATCGCACAAAAAAGCCGGACAGAATGTATAAGGGAATAAACTCTGTGTGATCTTTTTACGTCGAATCTGTGTAATAATTGAGAAAATAGAGCATAGCAGTAGAGACAGGAGACAGTTGAGAGCTGAGAGCTTCATCAGACAGAGGAAGCTCATTTGTGGTCACCTGCTGCACTCTGGTGGCGAACAGGGTGTAACAATATTCTGGGATTGGAACTCTGAATTCAGAATAGAATAAAGGACGACAAGATTTGTCCAGTGTATTAATGAATACAAGTAATCTAGTCAGATAATAGATATGAAGTCAATTATGGAAGAAGAGTAGACCCTTTGTTTCAACCAGAAAAAGAGCAAGCTATTCATCACAATTGTATTTTTAGGTTATGAATAAAACAAAAAGAAGTAGCCTAAGTGAAAAGCAGAAGGGTTTTTGAACGCTTGTCAGTCAGAAGGAATCTATTAATGTGTATATGACAGGGGTGCTTATGCCCGCTTCGGTTTTCAATGTCCGCCATCACGTTAAAACAGAGGATTGGTGGCATTTTCAGTTCATTGCTTACTTCCACACGCCTTTCCCCCTCCTTGTCTCTTTCATGACTTTATTTAATGCATTAGAACGATTGCTATCGTAACTTTCCGTGTTTCTGGAAGTCAAACTCACTGTTCACATTACGGAGTATATTTCCGGAACGGCCTTTCAAAATAAAAGCCACAGGCCGCTGTTCACCAGAGATGCCTTCACAATAAAACAGTAATTAGTTTAACAATATATTTAACTTATATTACGTCCTTAAACATTGATTTTAATTCATTACAGTTTTCAAATACGGCGCGGATTGAATACAGTTATTTGTGTATTCTGTTACAACCTCACCATGCTTGTAACACAACTTAGATAAACAATTTGAAAATGAATAAGAATAACCAAGTAGGCTAGATAAAAGATTAGTATAGTGGTTAAGGAGGGTGTCCTTGTTTTGCATATTAACTTAGAACTGAAGTAATAAAGACTAGGCAGACTACTACCATTAGTTTGTTTTAACATTCACATGTTTCAGCATTCCTGACCTCAGCCGTTTTATTTTGTAACCCGTTGGGAGAGAGATTTAAATTGAGTTTTTCTCAGTAGCTGAATGTGATTACAGCAGCATTGGACAGTCCTGCACCACCTTTTGGGTTCTCTGAATCAGTGTGTTGGTGAAGAGTTGCTCACTGCAAACTGAAGAAGTGTGCAAAGAACGCATCTCTGAGGAGATATTGACATTTTGCTTGTGCCTCGTTGCCAAGGCAACAGTGGTGTGAAGAGGTACTGCGGTTTTGGGGGATTTCTGCTGTACAGAGGACAACGTGTGTCTGCCAAGTGATTCCTTCCCTCATCCCAATGCCAGGGAGAGTTTCCTTGGAGCCCACTGACCAGGGCCGGTCCTAGCTTTTTTGGGGACCCTGCCACTGACTACAGCTGCATCACTGACTGTGCTCATTATGACAGGATCTTGAGACATGCTTGCCTCAGATTGTTCAGACTCTGAAGGAATTATGCAATGATTTTACAATATAATTGTGCAAGAGTTTCCCAGGGGGTGGTGTAGAAACCTTAATGCTTAGTGTTTAGATAAGAGGCTGCTTGTTTAAATGATGGTCTGGAATACTGAAAAGATTAATATTCTTGGTTAGCAAACAAGACATCTGATTATTATGTCACACATAATCTTGTTATAGAAACTAGCTATATGTAAAACGTGTGGTTGTTATACCATTGTTATCATGAACAAAAGATAAATAAGGAAATAGTATCTGCTTAAAGATGAACAGATTTCATACCCTAGAGAGGATTAGTTATTGTGAATACTCCACAAGGTATCTACTAATGTATTTTAAAGAAACAAATTTAAAGAACTTGAATTGACTTGATAAATAAGTGAAGATAAGAAGATGTATTAACCATGAATCAATCAATTGGTAAATTAAAAATAGCGGTAAAGAGGAAAACTATTAAAGTGAAGTGAAAAATCATCCAAAAACACACTGATGGAGAGGGGGGGGGGGGCATGATGGAAGTATGCACTAGACTTTAAGTAGTGGGTGTTTTGGAGTTAGGAGTACAGTGTAGAACCATATTTACAAATTATTCTTTTAGAGTTTTTATTCATGTGTGAATTTGGTAGTGTTTTAATTTGTTACAGTATTGATCAGTTCAAAGGGAGAGTTTTAGTAACATCTCTATAAGATCAGACAAATATTTATTTATATAGGTCATGTTGAAGGGAAAGCTAGTTCTAAACAAAATATAGTATTTCAATTTGAGGTACTGGTTTCACCATTGTGGCATAGTTATTACCATAGGAGGGCTTTCGGATGGACATACGAAATGACTTCTGTTTGTAAATCCTTGATAAAGTAGGGAGTAATTGTTGCATGTTCGGACACCCAAGGTTCCACGCACTGTTAAAGAGGGTAACATTGTTCTTTAAGTGCACCAGAATTTAAGATAAATTAATATAATGAGTTATGAAATACATAGAGCTTTACAGATCCTAATAATGTTTTGACTCAAGAAAATAATTATATGCACAAGTTTCTGATCTATTAGACATTTTAATATAGATTAGGTGTTAATGAACTGCAGTAGTAGTACTATAAGGAAGTGAGTTTTGTACCAAGTTGCAGGAAATGTGGGAAACAGTTGTTCCGATGAAAAGTTAGAGATATCTGGAAAATTATAGTTGTAATCGTGAATTAATAAATGATGGCGCTCCATATATGACTGATTTTTGTAGACAAAGGATACTGGCCTAAGCTGAAATATCAAAGTCTCTGCAGAGCACGAAACATGGCCAAAAAGACTGAGACCAAATTACCGTTGACCCTGGACAGTGTGACTTGAGAAGGCACTGTCAAGGACTGACTCTGGGGTGTACCTGACCAAACTTGACTTTACAACCAGAAAAGTTAGAGAATGTGAGTGTATGTCTGCATGTGATCAGTGCAACTGAATGATTTAAAACAATGACTAATCAAGCATGCTTTTGGCCTAACACATTATTCTGGGGCTCTGTGGAAATGAGAGGTTTCCTAAAAATGTGTGACCCGTTTCTAATCTACTTGATATTTCACTCCCACAGGCAGTGGCTGTTTGCAGAATGTGAAACTCAAACTAAAACATGAAGATTCTGTTTCTTTTAGGACTGAAAGATGGAGAGAAACACTTCATTTCACTGAAGTGTTTACTGTGGAAAATGATGGATGTACAGTACATTTGGGAATGATGTTTGGTATTTTCTTATAATCAATTATTACCTGAAGGTTTTCTTCCCATACAGGATTTTGTTACACATGAGTTCATGTGTAAAAAAGGGGGAGTGTCTGACCATTGATTGACAGTTTTAGAATGAACCTGCTCCATATCTGGGGATAAGATACTGTTTGATGGATGTTGACATATCTCTAATATTGATTGAGTTATAACAGGTAACACAGATGCAGAATCAGTGGCCAAGGGGCTACTGTGAGAGATGTAATTCCAGAATGGAATACTGAAGAAGTTGACCTCGTGATAATATCTAAGCACTGACAGGTAAAAGCAGTATCACCAGGAAATCATTCACTTTGTTAGTATCATGATTTTGGTTGTTTTTGAATCCATAACATTAGTGTGTTTCTTTACCAGAAACATTAGCAGTTCATATTATATTTAGATTTTAAATGGGATCTCAAGGATTTCATTAAGAATAACACAGATGCTTGTCAGAAATTCAGAGCTATTGAAATATGTTATTTAGTTTACTTAAAGATGTTGGGGTTCTTATTTAGTTGGCACAGTCCAAGTATTAAGATTCTGAAGCTGCACTGGCAGATAGGAGGTCTACAATTAATTTAGAAAACCTGTTCACAAACGTCTGTTGTTTCAAGACACCCCACCAACAAGCTCCAAGCGGCCTACGAAGTGGTTGGTCAAACAGCTGAGGGCCCCGGAGCCCTGAGCGTAGGCTTGAGGGATTTGTATCAGATTTCTCCACACAGGTTGCTGGCGCCAAAAGAGGGACCCAGGAGGCCGAGACAGCGGAGTTCGTCTGGCTGAAGGTCATCAGGACAAAGTGGCTCAACCCCAGGCTCTCCGGCCCCGACCGAGTGACCCAGCGGATCTCTCATGCCGTCCGTCTAGGAGGAAAGGGGGACAGCTGGAGCCAGTGTGCGGCGGGGAAATCACCTGCTACCGTGGACGACATCAGGATGGATCTGGCTCTCGACGAGGAGGTCGACTCGGAAACAGTCATCAGCGGGCCGGAGGATCGGGAGGACATCTCTCCAGCAGTCGACTCGGGAGGCATCATTAGCAGGCCAGAGAAGGAGGATCCAGAAGACATCTCTCTAGCAGGCAGCCCAGAAGCCGCCGTCAGCGGATCGGGGGGACAAAGACACGGCAAGCCAAGACGGCACAGTGGACTCCACTCTCCGCTGAAACAGGTTGATATAGCCGGTGTGGACTTTGTTCTAATATCCCATTTTTTGAGGAACTCTGTTTCAATATCCCATTTTTTGAGGGAGAAGCTGCCCCTTCCCCTTCGTACCAAATGCTCTTGCTGGCTTACGCGTCGGAGGAGGACGAGCACGATGACTCAGCCGACAAGGACAATTTTTTAACATATTTTGGTCTCCCTCCACTGTCATAAAAAGTTGTTATGATGGACTGTTCCTAAAGTTTTAAAGTGCTCTAAATCCCAGCTTCTGATGGATTTATATAAATGTTGGGGAACAGACAGTAGAAAAGAATGACAGTAGGTTATGTTTCAAATGCTGTGTATAAATTGATCTCTGAAGGAGAGATCAAAAGAGGGGTTAAAGCACCCAGATATTGTTCAAAACTGTATTAAAGTAAACAGGTATTATCTTGAACTGTATTGAAGTGAACATGTATTATTTGGGACTGTTTAAAGTAATCCTATATATATATATATATATATATAAACCTTCTTACTTACACTCCATGACCCAGAGACCCTGACACACACACACCTCCTGTCTCCATGCAGCACACACACATAAACTCCTTAACCCAGATAACACACACACATACGCCTCCGCTTATCAGCACACACACACACACACATACACTTCCCCTCACTAAACACACACACACATGGTCTTTTTCCAAGGTTCTTTCTGGGGAGAATCCTAAGCACCAATATATCTGTGTACAATGTTTGATTGTTTTAAAAGAATAGTTTGTGTGAAATCTTCCCTGGGAAATTAAAGGAGTTGGGTCCGGTGGAAGATAAGAAGTGGATCTCCACCCCAAATATATCCATATATACTGTTGTTTCTTCATGCAAAATGCCCCCTGTTTCTGACTGGCTGGTCCCGATATCTGTATCGCACGGCAGTAGAGCGGGGAGCCCGGAGTGTTCTGTTTCAGGGCACTCTGTATTTCGTATTGTGTTTTTTACTGTATTAAAATCAGATTATTGTTATAACTTTTATGCCGGTGTGTTGAACTCCCTCTTTTATCAATCTGACCAGGCTCATCTAAAGGACGGCGCGGAGCAGAGGTGGGCTTTAAGCCACCACTATTGTGTTTGCTCCTACGCATGTCACGCAAAACATCATTAATCATAGCTTGAAAAACCCCAGGTGCGTTCGTTAACCCAAAAGGCATTACTAAATACTCAAAATGTCCCCTGGGAGTATTGAATGCAGTCTTCCACTCATCCCCCTCCCTTATTCTCACCAAGTGGTACGCATTGCGAAGATCCAACTTAGTGAAGATGGTGGCTTCATGAAGGGGAACAAAGGCTGAGTCTATGAGTGGAAGGGGGTACTTGTTCTTGACTGTGATCTCATTAAGCCCTCTGTAGTCTATGCAAGGGCGTAGGGTCTTATCCTTCTTGTCCACAAAAAAGAAACCGGCGCCCATAGGCGATGAAGAGGGGCGAATAAGCCCAGCAGCGAGTGAGTCAGAGGTGTAACTCTCCATGGCCTCCTTCTCTGGCCTAGAGATATTGTACAGTTTACTAGACGGAAAGGGGGTGCCAGGGAGCAAAACTATGGCACAATCGTAGGGCCGGTGAGGCGGCAAGGATAGTGCGTGGTCCTTGCTGAAAACCTCCTTGACACTGATATTCAGGGGGTATAGAGGCGAGATCAATGGGTTTGAGGGGGTCTGGTGCTCTAGTAACTGTGGGGGGTACAGCAGAGTGTAAGCAATGAGAGTGACAGAATAAACTCCAGTTAATGATAGACGAGTTGGCCCAATCTATGTGGGGGTTATGGAGCTTCAACCACGGAAAACCTAAAACGAGTGGCGACATGGGTGAGGGGATAAGGTACAGGGAGATTATCTCGTGATGGTTGCCAGAGATCTTGAGGGAAACTGGAGCAGTACGGTGAGTGACTTGGGCTAGGAGTCTCCCATCTAAGGCAAACACATCCTTAGGTTCTGGAAGAGGCTCAAAAGGGAGTTTAGACTGCATCACAAAGTCAGAGTCAATGAAATTGTCATCCGCACCAGAATCAATCAAGACCTGCAGCGGAACAGAGTTCTGAGACCAGGAAATAGTACCTTTGACTGGGATGCGGTTGGAGGAGGCTGAGTTGATAGAAGTGTGGCTCATCAGTGCTCCCCCTGTCGCTGATGAGCCATGTCTTTTGGCAGAGACAACAGTCCCTTCCGGGAGCCAGGCTCTTAAAGAGCAGGGCTACTTCTCAGGTCGACTATTTTCATTTCCTCGCTCCTCGGTCTCACCGGAAGTTGATTTGCCTGCGCCATCTTGAGTACCGTCCCATGGCTCTTATTTCTGCCGGAGGACTGAGGATCGAGGAGCGAGGAGCGATCATGGAGGAGCGATAACCGAGGAACCACCAGACCAGAGCCATATAATAGAAGAGTTATGACAACGGAAGTCCAAAAACGGTTATCGTCACGTGGTTCATGTAGAAGAGGATCGTTCCCCGGAAGTTCATGGCGGGCAATGTGAATGCATTGATAACAGGAGATAGAACTACGATTTTTGGTAATTATTAGTGAATAAAGGTTTTGATTTGCAATATTTATACAACAAATCGATATGTGTATGTATTTACATCAATATGTTTAAAAAAATTAAATAGAATTTGCTAATATTAAGTGATAATATTAGGATTAGTGTGAACAACTAGTTTACATGTTAGGCTAACAGTGCCTTGGTTAAAGAGCCTGTTGCTGTTTATTTATAGCTTTGAATTCTTTAAAACCAATATTATCTTCTTAAACTTGTATGGTAGTCAGGAGCATCACTTTCTAATGTTTATTGATATATTTAGAGGGAGGGGATCTAAAGTAATGCTTTAAAATTCAGATTAGATTCATGTCTACCATTTTCTTAAATTCATGGTAGTTTCAGTAATCCCATGGTAATTGAGGACACAAGTTATCTAAATGACTAATGTCATCTTTATGGCTTTCAGAAAGGACAGGAGACCGACAGGTGACTATCAAAGGACTAGCAGCAGCAGCAGCAGCATGATGATGATGATGTTAAATGTGTTGTTTTAGGAACATCCATTGCAAATACATGGAATTCAATAAACATTGAATAGCATATCATGCAGTTTGTCTGTGCCTTTTCCTCCTTGTTGTCCTGGTTTGCTGTGCTGCCTCCTAGTCGCCACCATGGTTTGCTGTGCTGCCTGGGGATGCTCCAATCGCTCAGAGAAAGGAGTACGAATGTACGGCTTCCCCACTGACACAGAGCGGAGGAAGCAGGAGCTATTTCACAACCAACAGCAAAAAAATATGTGATTTATATACAAACACTGCATTTGCACTTTTTCACAAAACGAAAACCACACCATTGGGAAAGCTTAATGTTTTGTTTAATACAAAAAACAGGAAAAGGCTTGAAAAACACTGAGAGTTGAGACTCAGGGTGCAGGGTGAGGGTCTCAGTGCAGGTATTCAGGCTCCATTGAATCCCCCTCTGGTTCTTGTGCTGAAAGAGGGAGTAACAGACAGGAGAAAGGGTTATACACACCTATATAGCACACCTATTGGATGGGAAATTGCCTTGGGGAGATAAGGTGTGGTCTTTGTTCCCAACTGAAGTTATGGAACTTTATTATTTGTGAGTTTAACAAAGTATGACAAATGGCATCAGTGAATTTCTATAAAGTTGTCTCACATTCTTGGTCATATTGTATATACAGTATGTAATGAGTATAACATGTCCAGTAAGTATAAAGTGTTTCCTAATACTGTGTATTCAACCACTATGTATGTGGGCAGACAAAACTGAGTTGTTCTGTGTGTGAAGTAACCTCAAGTCACTCCGCAGGCACATTTTGATGCAGATAAGTTTGTCAAGACAAAAAAGGGCAAGACTAGGCTGAGAGCAGAGGCTATACCCACCATCTTCGTGCATCGCCCTGTGGTCAAAAAGAGAAGGGCCCCTGCACCACGATTCACCCCGGGACCTGTATCTACAAAGCCCATAGCTCATGATCACAGCTATAGTGTGAAAGGTGACACAGGTATAATAAGTATGAACTCTTAGTAACAAAAGTAATATTTCTTATTTTTAAGTGGTATCATATTTTAATTGTTCGAACATTTACAGTGCCATGTCTTCTACTTACATTAGTCTCAAAGATTGAGGGAAGAAGGGAAGGGATCACTGCCCTCCACCTGCCAGAGGAGCGCAAACAACAAAAACAAGCAAGGTGTCCCGTCATGTACCTGGAAGTTTGGGTTGGCAAAATGGAGTAAGAGAGGGACTTGAAAAACCTTGGTGGCTCTCTACTCATGTTGTTACAGTTGTCTTGGTTACAGCTCTCAAGTTTTTTTTGTGCCATTTCCACATCTTTAGAAAATATGAAAAAATTGAAGTGAAATCAACCTCATCTCTGGAGAACAAACTTCGATTTCTCTGTCTTGTGAGTTTGCAGTCTTGCAGTTTTGCTCCTCCACCTGTAACATCACTGCCCCTCCACCTGCCATACAGTAGGTTACTAACAAGATTACTTATATAATACAGTGATAGAATACATGTTTAGTATGCTTACTTATATAAAACAGTAGTATTAAACTTACCTTGTGTTTTCACTCTCACTTAAGTTCCTCTCCCTTTGCCATCAATCCAAAATCAGCTGAGCTGCAACATTATACACACAGGTAATAATCAACATAATCACAAGGACATAATATGGCTCTGCTAAAAACACTCACTCTTACACGCACCAAAGTTATATTTATCTAATATTTAACTCCCTCCACCCCCGCATACAATCCCGTTTAGAAGCCCCTCTTCTCTAATTCAACAACGTTGGACCAAATGACATTAAGAGAACGGAATTTACAATTAAAAGGCTGTTCAACGTCTGTTGCTAACTTGCTTCGGTATCCTAGCTTGATCTGTTATCTGTAAACGTTCCCTAAATCTACTAATTTAGGGATAATCCACTGACATCCTTTAATACACATGTTCAATTGAATCAGATGTACTGATAATATCCGCAATATAAATCTTTAAACTTCTTCTTACCTTTAAAAGTCCGTCACGAACGGTCTATTATGCTGCAACTCTACCGCTCTGCTAGCCTTGGCGCTAACTTCCGGGGAACGATTGAGAGGCTCCACGATCCGCCATTGCTGTAAAAAAGTGGTCCATTGGAGTGAACGGAGATGTCATAACTCTTCTATTATATGGCTCTGCACCAGACCATCCTCCGATGAAATCCTCAGATACTCACCCCGCCCCCTTACTGTGTATCGCTCACTGATTGGACGAGGCAGTGCATGCTTCTTGACATGAGAGCAATACCCCAGCGGAGTGAAGAAAATACATGAACCTCACGGGACTCACTCCTCAGTTTATACTGTGTTTTGTTTCAATTCATGTATCATTTAGTTACAAATATGTGATATATCTGAACAACAAAGTGGTCAAACATTTTTTTATTCATTTATTGGAAACATTTTCATGATTGCTTTTTTCGTTTATACATTTTAAGAATGGTGTTTATCTTTTTTGAGAATGACTTCTTATTTTATTTCATGTATTTGGATCTACAACAGATGATACTAATGTTTATGTCAGTAAATGTGCACTAACAGAGGCGGGGGTGTTTGTGGAAATAACGGGTACAGAGCTGGCTGCTGCCAGACGAACAGCTGTGCAGCGTCATCACAAACGGACGTCGCTTCACGTGACGCTCCGGAGGAAAGGACGTCCCATTGCTCTTAAAACTCATTTCCCTGCTTCTCGTGGTTTCCTTGCGTCCCTCCATGCTTCCCTGGTGGGAGGGACTATACGCAGGGAAACGACGCAAGTGAGGGAAGCAAGGATTTAATTTAATCGACCTGAGAAGCAGCCCAGGTAATCAAGTGAGTGGGGACATGTGTGCCTCATCTGCAGCCAGGATTAACCAGCCACGCCCCCCTGTCACACACCAGCCCTGCAGTGCAGAGACAGAAAGACAGAGTAGTGAGGGGTAAAAGGAGCACACAACAAGTAAAACACAAAAACAACAAAAGCCCCATGCAAAACATAACATGACCAGAACCACAAACTGCTTCATTGTTGACTCAGTAGTCAGGATGTAAGCACCAGAAGAAGCCTACACCTAAGAACTTTTGGAACAAACATGGATATATGGACAGCAGCAAGAGGAAGAGGTAGAGGAACGATAAGAGAGAGGGAGGATGAACTGAAGTCAGTTGAAGAGTTATTTGCAGCATCACGGTTGAAGATATGACCGTCAGGCCTATAGAGTAATGCTTTTTCTTCATGTTGATGAGGAGCTGTGGTCAGACCCAGCTAGGTGGTAAAATGAAGCCTGAGTATATATCTGTCATCTGTTTTAAAACATATATTTGTATTTATTTTTCCTCAAAGGGTCCCTTTCCAATGACTGTATTTGAGGCATCCTTTTTTACACAACTGTAACTATGGGTTGTGCATGAATGTTGCACCAATTAGTTTTGGAGAAAATTAAAAGTATAACAACTGTATATTTGTTTTTCTGCACATATTTCTTAGACTTGAACAATCTTTATACGCTGAATTCTCTACATACAGAACGCCATAAAAGCTGAGTGTGCTTTAGATGGAGCACCACAGTGTGTAGTTGGTAGGACAAAGTGTCTTGTGCTATACATGAAGTGTGTGCCATTTGGTGCAAAGGTTTGGTTTTGGTAAGTGTTTATGTAGTTTTGGGTGCAGTGCTTCATTTTGCAAGATATATGAGGTGTTTCGCACTTTGGGTGTATGGATGTGAGTTGTGTTTAGTGTTTTGAGAAAATAAGCCCTGCTTTCAAAAAATGTGTTTTATCAATTGAAAAAAACTGTAATATCATGTTTATCAGTTCCTCTGTCATGCATGAACTAAGATTACTTTAATGATCTAGATTACTCATGTGCCAACAGGACAGGCGACGTGTCATCTGGAGTACAAGGGTACATCCTGTAGCACTTTTGCATTTTAAGAAATGATTTGGTTACAGGGCATACATAACAAAATCAGCACTTAAATACATTAGATAACTACACAACAATCCAACAATTAGAAAAAAGGGATTAACAAAAACTTAGATATAGCTAACACAGAATGGATATACCATTTATACTTTCATTCTTCCCACATTTCATCAAAGATATGAACGTGGCTTCTTATTCTCATGGTTATTTTTTCCATTCCATACATTTCATTTACTAGATTATTCCACTGTGAGTTACACAATGGTGTTTAGTTGGTTCGACAAAGTGTATTGTCCGATAAATGAAGTGTGTGCCATTTGGTGCAAAGGTTTGGTTTTGTTAAGTGTTTATGAGTGCAGTGCTATATTTTGCAAGACATATGAGGGGTTTTGCACTTTGGGTGTGTGGTTTTGTGAATCGTGTTTAAAAGTGTTTTGAGAGAACGAGCCATGTATAGACAGTATACTTTTACTCAGTCCATCTGCAGCCTTTCAGCCTCATTCTGTGGTTCACACACAACACTCTGACATGTTAGAAATAAAGACCCTGATTTAATTAGTCGTGTGTTTTTAGAAGTTGGAAGAAAACAAGGACCAAAGTCATGATTGATGCTTCGGGATTTTATTTACAGTAAAGTTAAGATAAAACAAGACATAATACAAGTACAGTTGTGATTTCAGTTTTCACCGCTCACCATATAACTAGAAGGACATGTGCAAATCTAAAGAAATACATTTGATAATAATATATTATTTACATATGCATCCAATACAATTTTCAATAACAAGGAAATTAATTAATAATTGTGTTTAAACGTTTTAAATTCAAAACACAAATCTTGGAAATAATTTAAAGTTACAGGCAAAATGTATCAATAAACACTTTTTTAATAAAGAGCATTTGATTTTGATTACATTTTTGCTTCTTTAAAAGTATCCACATGTTAAGCTTGTAGCTTACAAGGTTTGAGTTTACAAAGAGTTTATTAGCAAACATTATGTATATTTAGTTTTTGTATTTAACAATTAAGACACAGCCTAATAACAGTGCGAAGCTCATTTGTATTTTTAAATAGCGTTTGTCTGCTACTAAAGTGTAAAGCACAGTTGAAACCAGCAAATGAGACAGTTCAAAATATAACACATTTAGGTCAGTTTTAACGATGAAAGTCTAAAACCAATATAGAAAAATGTACGTTACAGTTTCAGAGTATGGGTGTTGCTGCCTTGTGTATTACCCGACCAATAGAAGAAAAACATGTGTGTTCTTATTTGCAGCCAATCAAATTTATGAGGATGTACACATTATTTTTGCTAATACAATATATTTTTCCTGGATTTCAAACCATTGCTGTTTAGAACACTACGGCTCTTTCAGGTTTGCCAGAAAATCCCTTATTTCTCGGCACATGCTGTCCCTGCCTCTGTCTCTACTCTTCTCCAGTTCTTTGATGCTGTTCTTACGAAAGAAGGATTGATGCGGTATCTCTGCTGCCTTCATGTGATATCGTATTGACATGTTGCTATTGTGTTTGTGGAAATATAAATATTTTGCATAGTTGTTGTAAAGCATTTGTTTGTCTGCAAGTTCCAGATCACTTTCTAGCAGTTCCTGATATATCTGATCAGATTTAGCCTTACCATCATGTGACAGTGCGTATACCTGAGCAAGGTCTATTTTCTTCCTAAATGATGAATCAGGGTAACGATCAATCACCTCCTCAAGGAGAAGGATTGCTCTGGCTATTATGTCTTGCTTTGGACGACTGTACTTGTCACCGAAGATCTTCCAATTGTAGCAGCGTGCAGCGCATTTCTTCAGATAACGCTCATCTGGATGGTTCTTCAGAGCCTTCTCTGCCAAAACGATGGCCTCATCAACAGATATATACTTTGTGTAAACCCTGAGCAATGGTTTTAAACCACTGTAGCTGCTGACAGGACTTCTCAAAACCTTTGTGGCTAACTCACGTGCTTCAGCTTCTATTCTTTCTCCTCTCTGAGCACGTTGATCAAGGTAGAGAACGGCAAAGTACAAGTTCTCTGGATCCTGTTCTTGGGCAATTCTCATTTTCTCCAAGATGTAATCTTCCAGCCCTGTGCTGCTGTGCTTAGAAGCATACATTAAGGCTAAGGCATGGCTAGTGTTCCACTCTCGTATGCCTGGCTGCATCTCGATGGCTCTCTGGAAGTTATGTACAACAAGTGTTATGTCTCCACTGACCGTCATCAGCGCATAGCCTTTTTCAGCGTAGGTCTCCGGGTGGAGCTCCTCCTGGGATGGAGAAGGGTATTTCTTAATCAGGGTGTCAATCTTAGACAGGTAGGCCTCACTTCCTGCTTGGTCTCCCAGGTGGTGGTGCAGCCAAGCCAGGTTCCCGTAGTTCACCACTAACCAGGGGCCCTCACCTGCACTTCTTATCCGGCTGAAGGCCTCTGTAGCCTTGTTGAAGAACTTCTGGGCTTCTTCATTGGATCCCAGCTTGTACTGAATGAACCCTCGCAGGTTGTAGATGTGACCCAGCCAGGGGTTTCCATCATTGGTGCCAATGTCCTCCAGGTTGTCCTTGCGATGATTAAGTAAGGACGTACTGATGTCAAGATCCCATTTGAAGTGGCACTGCAGGGCTTCAAGTTTGGACACCAGTGTTGGACTCTGGGCAGCACTGATGGAGAATAGAAATAACAAATATTGAATATTTGGGTTATTGTAATATCCCTTAATGTCTGCTAATGTGTGATATAACCACAAACCACTCAGTGATATATGTAATAGACTGCTTAGAGCCCAACATGTTTAAAGACAGCACCTATTGAAGCCACATTGTGTTCATCCTGCTGCCATCTGGCAACGATACTGAATAATCCGAACAAACTACAGGCGAGCTTCTCTCCTCGCTGTGAGACTCTTGAACTCATCCTCCATGCAGCACAGATAAAGAGTTGTTGATCTTTTTTGTAGGAAAACGTCACTACAACTTACATTTACCATAACCCACACCCTGAGTTGTAGAATGAGAATATATGAACTTTAAACGTTCAACCTTTGACGTCATTGAAAGAAAAATAACAAGAATTACAGAAAAGAAGGTCAATGTAGAAAGAAGGGAGGGAGTGAACATCTTGTTGTTGACTAGTATGATTCATAATGCTAATATGTTGCGCTCAGACTCAATAAAACATTAAATAAATCCGTTTTGGGTTTGTGTGCTCTTAAATTACTCATACAATGAAATTAAATTGAGAAGCAGCTTCTCACCTCATCATTCAGCTGTTTATTCGACGCAGTAGTTCTGTAAATGTTAGGATGGTTCTGGTCTTGATGCTTTGTGTTCGCTGCTATAAAGGCAGTGATGTGTAGCTTCTGCTTATAGCTGTGAATGATAGGATGCTAAGGAGCACGCAGTTTTAAATGGTTTTACTGCTGACAAAGCAAACATAAGAGGCGAGGCAGGTCCATATCAAATGTGATGATTATATGATCTTATTACACCTTGACTTTTATTTCCTTAGAAGGAAACTAAAGCCACATATCTCTCATGACTTATCATTTGTTCTGATTATATTACCTCTCAACTTGGTTTAAAGTTCAAATGTACATGAAGGCGATACTGAGTAAAAAATACAAACCCAAGATGCCACTGTCTTTATGGCTGCACCCTCACAATCAGAACCCGTATTATTGGCCAACCATGTGAGCACACGCCGTTTAACAGCTTAGCAAAGACATCAAAGCTGGACAAATAATGGTTTGCAGTTTACATGACGATTATCCACACCAGTAGGTGACAATTATATAAGTATACAAAAATATATATCAAAAATAAGAAATAAATAGTTAACAGGTGAACAATCCTTCATATTTAAACACGTCTATAGTCTGTGGGATATATAGAAATAGTGACAGTGCTTGATGATATGTAAATTAGTTTAAATCAAATGGAAATATGCAGGTGTCATTTGCATTGTTTCTTACACATTTGCATTATGTTTTCACTTTGATTAGCAGCTGTCTGCAGAGTGTCAGAACGAAGAGCTGTAGGAGACACCTGCACCATGACGCTCTGCTGCTGCCATCTACTGCTGTAACCAGGTTACTGTTTGGATACCAAACCTGTTCATATATCGCCTTGGACATATTGTTATACAGCTGTATGAGTTTAATGCTCATGTGGACTTCAAAGATGGAAGTTGAAAAAAAGCTTTAAAAGGTTGTAGTTTAACGTCCATCAGTGCCCGGTGTACAGTACTGCAAACTGTATACATTGAGAAGATGCTTTTTGAAAAACACTGCACACAGTTCGTTAAGTAAGACACAGGAATCTGACATATTCACTTGTTTGCCTTTTTCAAAACACTGCCATTAAAAATGCTACACACATGAACCAATAAACAAATACACATGCCACATGACCAGAACCACAAACTGCTTCATTGTTGACTCATAAATCAGGATGTAAGCACCAGAAGAAGCCTAAGAACTTTTGGAACAAACATGGATATATGGACAGCAGCAAGAGGAAGAGGTAGAGGAAGGATAAGAGAGAGGGAGGATGAACTGAAGTCAGTTGAAGAGTTATTTGCAGCATCACGGTTGAAGATATGACCGTCAGGCCTATAGAGTAATGCTTTTTCTTCATGTTGATGAGGAGCTGTGGTCAGACCCAGCTAGGTGGTAAAATGAAGCCTGAGTATATATCTGTCATCTGTTTTAAAAAATATATTTGTATTTATTTTTCCTCAAAGGGTCCCTTTCCAATGACTGTATTTGAGGCATCCTTTTTTACACAACTGTAACTATGGGTTGTGCATGAATGTTGCACCAATTAGTTTTGGAGAAGATTAAAAGTATAACAACTGTATATTTGTTTTTCTGCACATATTTCTTAGACTTGAACAATCTTTATACGCTGAATTCTCTACATACAGAATGCCATAAAAGCTGAGTGTGCTTTAGATGGAGCACCACAGTGTGTAGTTGGTAGGACAAAGTGTCTTGTGCTATACATGAAGTGTGTGCCATTTGGTGCAAAGGTTTGGTTTTGGTAAGTGTTTATGTAGTTTTGGGTGCAGTGCTTCATTTTGCAAGATATATGAGGTGTTTCGCACTTTGGGTGTATGGATGTGAGTTGTGTTTAGTGTTTTGAGAAAATAAGCCCTGCTTTAAAAAAATGTGTTCTATCAATTGAAAAAAACTGTAATATCATGTTTATCAGTTCCTCTGTTATGCATGAACTAAGATTACTTTAATGATCTAGATTACTCATGTGCCAACAGGACGGGCGACGTGTCATCTGGAGTACAAGGGTACATCCTGTAGCACTTTTGCATTTTAAGAAATGATTTGGTTACAGGGCATACATAACAAAATCAGCACTTAAATACATTAGATAACTACACAACAATCCAACAATTAGAAAAAAGGGATTAACAAAAACGTAGATATAGCTAACACAGAATGGATATACCATTTATACTTTCATTCTTCCCACATTTCATCAAAGATATGAACGTGGCTTCTTATTCTCATGGTTATTTTTTCCATTCCATACATTTCATTTACTAGATTATTCCACTGTGAGTTACACAATGGTGTTTAGTTGGTTCGACAAAGTGTATTGTCCGATAAATGAAGTGTGTGCCATTTGGTGAAAAGGTTTGGTTTTGTTAAGTGTTTATGAGTGCAGTGCTATATTTTGCAAGACATATGAGGGGTTTTGCACTTTGGGTGTGTGGTTTTGTGAATCGTGTTTAAAAGTGTTTTGAGAGAACGAGCCATGTATAGACAGTATACTTTTACTCAGTCCATCTGCAGCCTTTCAGCCTCATTCTGTGGTTCACACACAACACTCTGACATGTTAGAAATAAAGACCTGATTTAATTAGTCGTGTGTTTTTGGAAGTTGGAAGAAAACAAGGACCAAAGTCATGATTGATGCTTCGGGATTTTATTTACAGTAAAGTTAAGATAAAACAAGACATAATACAAGTACAGTTGTGATTTCAGTTTTCACCGCTCACCATATAAATAGAAGGACATGTGCAAATCTAAAGAAATACATTTGATAATAATATATTATTTACATATGCACCAATACAATTTTCAATAACAAGGAAATTAATTAATAATTGTGTTTAAACGTTTTAATTCCAAAACACAAATCTTGGAAATAATTTAAAGTTACAGGCAAAATGTATCAATAAACACTTTTTTAATAAAGAGCATTTGATTTTGATTACATTTTTGCTTCTTTAAAAGTATCCACATGTTAAGCTTGTAGCTTACAAGGTTTGAGTTTACAAAGAGTTTATTAGCAAACATTATGTATATTTAGTTTTTGTATTTAACAATTAAGACACAGCCTAAAAACAGTGCGAAGCTCATTTGTATTTTTAAATAGCGTTTGTCTGCTACTAAAGTGTAAAGCACAGTTGAAACCAGCAAATGAGACAGTTCAAAATATAACACATTTAGGTCAGTTTTAACGATGAAAGTCTAAAACCAATATAGAAAAATGTACGTTACAGTTTCAGAGTATGGGTGTTGCTGCCTTGTGTATTACCCGACCAATAGAAGAAAAACATGTGTGTTCTTATTTGCAGCCAATCAAATTTATGAGGATGAACAGATTATTTTTGCTAATACAATATATTTTTCCTGGATTTCAAACCATTGCTGTTTAGAACACTACGGCTCTTTCAGGTTTGCCAGAAAATCCCTTATTTCTCCGCACATGCTGTCCCTGCCTCTGTCTCTACTCTTCTCCAGTTCTTTGATGCTGTTCTTACGAAAGAAGGATTGGTGCGGTATCTCTGCTGCCTTCATGTGATATTGTATTGACATGTTGATATTGTGTTTGTGGAAATATAAATATTTTGCATAGTTGTTGTAAAGCATTTGTTTGTCTGCAAGTTCCAGATCACTTTCTAGCAGTACCTGATAGATCTGATCAGCTTTAGCCTGACCATCATGTGGCAGTGCGTATATCTGAGCAAGGTCTATTTTCTTCCTAAATGAGGAATCAGGGTAAAGATCAATCACCTCCTCAAGGAGAAGGATTGCTCTGGCTATTATGTCTTGCTTTGGACGACTGTACTTGTCACCAAAGATCTTCCAATTGTAGCAGCGTGCAGCACATCTCTTCAGATAACGCTCATCTGGATGGTTCTTCAGAGCCTTCTCTGCCAAAACGATGGCCTCATCAACAGATATATACTTTGTGTAAAGCCTGAGCAATGGTTTTAAACCACTGTAGCTGCTGACAGGACTTCTCAAAACCTTTGTGGCTAACTCACGTGCTTCAGCTTCTATTCTTTCTCCTCTCTGAGCACGTTGATCAAGGTATTGAGCAGCAAGGTACAAGTTCTCTGGATCCTGTTCTTGGGCAATTCTCATTTTCTCCAAGATGTCATCTTCCAGCCCTGTCCTGTTGTGCTTAGAAGCATACATTAAGGCTAAGGCATGGCTAGTGTTCCACTCTCGTATGCCTGGCTGCATCTCGATGGCTCTCTGGAAGTTATCTCCAACAAGTGTTTTGTCTCCACTGACCGTCATCAGCGCATAGGCTTTTTGAGCGTAGGTCTCCGGGTGGAGCTCCTCCTGGGATGGAGAAGGGTATTTTTTAATCAGGGTGTCGATCTTAGACAGGTAGGCCTCACTTCCTGCTTGGTCTCCCAGGTGGTGGTGCAGCCAAGCCAGGTTCCCGTAGTTCACCACTAACCAGGGGCCCTCACCTGCACTTCTTATCCGGCTGAAGGCCTCTGTAGCCTTGTTGAAGAACTTCTGGGCTTCTTCATTGGATCCCAGCTTGTACTGAATGAACCCTAGCAGGTTGTAGATGTGACCCAGCCAGGGGTTTCCATCATTGGTGCCAATGTCCTCCAGGTAGTACTTGCGATGACTAAGTAAGGACGTACTGATGTCAAGATCCCATTTGAAGTGGCACTGCAGGGCTTCAAGTTTGGACACCAGTGTTGGACTCTGGGCAGCACTGATGGAGAATAGAAATAACAAATATTGAAACACATAATATTTGGGTTATTGTAATATCCCTTAATGTCTGCTAATGTGTGATATAACCACAAACCATCCATCCATCCATCCATCCATCCATCTTCTCCCGCTTATCCGTGGTCGGGTCGCGGGGGTAGCAGTTCCAGCAGAGAGCCCAAAACTTTCTTTTCCCTGGCGACATCAACCAGCTCTGACTGGGGGATCCCAAGGCGCTCCCAGGCCAGCGAAGAGATATAATCCCTCCACCTGGTCCTAGGTCTACCCCTTGGTCTCTTCCCAGCTGGACGTGCCTGGAACACCTCCCTAGGGAGGCGCCCAGGTGGCATCCTAACTAGGTGCCCGAACCACCTCAACTGGCTCCTTTCGACGCGAAGGAGGAGCGGCTCAACTCCGAGTCCCTCCCTGATGACCGAACTTCTCACCTTATCCCTAAGGGAGACACCAGCCACCCTGCGGAGAAAACCCATCTCGGCCGCTTGTATCCGCGATCTCGTTCTTTCGGTCATGACCCATCCTTCATGACCATAGGTGAGGGTAGGAACGAAAATGGCCCGGAAGACAGAGAGCTTTGCCTTCTGGCTCAGCTCCCTTTTCGTCACAACGGTGCGGTAAAGCGACTGCAGTACCGCTCCCGCTGCTCCGATTCTCCGGCCCATCTCACGCTCCATTGTTCCCTCACTCGAGAACAAGACCCCGAGATACTTGAACTCCTTCACTTGGGGTAAGAACTCATTCCCTACTTGGAGTGGACAGTCCATCGGTTTCCTGCTGAGAACCATGGCCTCAGATTTGGAGGTGCTGATCCTCATCCCAGCCGCTTCACACTCGGTTGCGAACCGATCCAGTGAGTGCTGAAGGTCGCAGACCGATGAAGCCATTAGAACCACATCATCTGCAAAAAGCAGTGGTGCAATCCTTAGTCCACCGAACTGCAGACCCCCTCCCCCATGACTACGCCTCGAAATCCGATCCATGTATATTACAAACAGGATTGGTGACAAAGCGCAGCCCTGGCAGAGGCCAACCCTCACCGGAAATGGGTCCGACTTACTGCCGAGGACCCGGACACAGCTCTCGCTTTGGGAGTACAGAGATTGGATGGCCCTGAGTAGAGACCCCCCTCACCCCATACTCCCGCAGCACCTCCCACAGTAACTCCCTGGGAACTCGGTCATACGCCTTCTCCAAGTCTACAAAACACATGTAGACCGGATAAGCGTACTCCCAGGCCCCCTCCAGGATCCTTGCGAGAGTAAAAAGCTGATCCGTCGTTCCACGACCAGGACGGAATCCGCATTGTTCCTCCTCAATCTGAGGTTCGACAATCGGCCTGACCCTCCTTTCGAGTACCTTAGAGTAAACTTTCCCGGGGAGGCTGAGTAGTGTGATGCCTCTGTAATTGGCACACACCCTCTGATCCCCCTTTTTAAAAAGGGGAACCACCACCCCGGTCTGCCACTCCTTCTGTACTGTTTCCGACTTCCACGCAACGTTGATGAGACGTGTCAACCATGACAGTCCCTCAACACCCAGAGCCTTCAGCATTTCCGGGCGGATCTCATCCACCCCCGGGGCTTTGCCACTGTGGAGTTGTTTGACGACCTCAGTGACCTCCCCCCGGGAGATTGGTGTTGATCCCCCGTCATACTCCAGCTCTGCCTCTAACATAGAGGGCGGAGTTGTCGGGTTCAGGAGTTCCTCAAAGTGTTCCTTCCAACGCCCTAACACTCCATCAGTTGAGGTCAACAACGTCCCATCCTTACTGTACACAGCTTGGATGGTCCCCTGCTTCCCCCTCCTGAGGTGTCGGACAGTTTTCCAGAACAACTTTGGTGCCGCCCGAAAGTCCTTCTCCATGTCTTCTCCGAACTTCTCCCACACCCGCTGCTTTGCCTCGGCAACGGATGAGGCTGCTGCCCTTCGGGCCTGTCGGTACCTTGCAACTGCCTCGGGAGTCCCCCGGGATAACAAATCCCTGAAGGCCTCCTTCTTCAGTCGGACGGCTTCCCTGACCACCGGTGTCCACCAGGAGGTTCGAGGGTTACCGCCCCTTGAGGCACCTAGGACCTTGAGACCACAAACCACTCAGTGATATATGTAATAGACTGCTTAGAGCCCAACATGTTTAAAGACAGCACCTATTGAAGCCACATTGTGTTCATCCTGCTGCCATCTGGCAACGATACTGAATAATCCGAACAAACTACAGGCGAGCTTCTCTCCTCGCTGTGAGACTCTTGAACTCATCCTCCATGCAGCACAGATAGAGTTGTTGATCTTTTTTGTAGGAAAACGTCACTACAACTTACATTTACCATAACCCACACCCTGAGTTGTAGAATGAGAATATATGAACTTTAAACGTTCAACCTTTGACGTCATTGAAAGAAAAATAACAAGAATTACAGAAAAGAAGGTCAATGTAGAAAGAAGGGAGGGAGTGAACATCTTGTTGTTGACTAGTATGATTCATAATGCTAATATGTTGCGCTCAGACTCAATAAAACATTAAATAAATCCGTTTTGGGTTTGTGTGCTGTTAAATTACTCATACAATGAAATTAAATTGAGAAGCAAATGTAAATGTTAGGATGATTCTGGTCTTGATGCTTTGTGTTCGCTGCTATAAAGGCAGTGATGTGTAGCTCCTGCTTATAGCTGTGAATGATAGGATGCTAAGGAGCACACAGTTTTAAATGGTTTTACTGCTGACAAAGCAAACATAAGAGGCGAGGCAGGTCCATATCAAATGTGATGATTATATGGTCTTATTACACCTTGACTTTTATTTCCTTAGAAGGAAACTAAAGCCACATATCTCTCATGACTTATCATTTGTTCTGATTATATTACCTCTCAACTTGGTTTAAAGTTCAAATGTACATGAAGGCGATACTGAGTAAAAAATACAAACCCAAGATGCCACTGTCTTTATGGCTGCACCCTCACAATCAGAACCCGTATTATTGGCCAACCATGTGAGCACACGCCGTTTAACAGCTTAGCAAAGACATCAAAGCTGGACAAATAATGGTTTGCAGTTTACATGACGATTATCCACACCAGTAGGTGACAATTATATAAGTATACAAAAATATATATCAAAAATAAGAAATAAATAGTTAACAGGTGAACAATCCTTCATATTTAAACACGTCTATAGTCTGTGGGATATATAGAAATAGTGACAGTGCTTGATGATATGTAAATTAGTTTAAATCAAATGGAAATATGCAGGTGTCATTTGCATTGTTTCTTATACATTTGCATTATGTTTTCACTTTGAGCAGCAGCTGTCTGCAGAGTGTCAGAACGAAGAGCTGTAGGAGACACCTGCACCATGACGCTCTGCTGCTGCCATCTACTGCTGTAACCAGGTTACTGTTTGGATACCAAACCTGTTCATATATCGCCTTGGACATATTGTTATACAGCTGTATGAGTTTAATGCTCATGTGGACTTCAAAGATGGAAGTTGAAAAAAAGCTTTAAAAGGTTGTAGTTTAACGTCCATCAGTGCCCGGTGTACAGTACTGCAAACTGTATACATTGAGAAGATGCTTTTTGAAAAACACTGCACACAGTTCGTTAAGTAAGACACAGGAATCTGACATATTCACTTGTTTGCCTTTTTCAAAACACTGCCATTAAAAATGCTACACACATGAACCAATAAACAAATACACATGCCACATGACCAGAACCACAAACTGCTTCATTGTTGACTCATAAATCAGGATGTAAGTGTTAATGGCCTCAGGCCTAGTGGTACCTGGGCCAGCAGCAGACTCTACCTCTGTATATGAAAAACACACAAGGCAGAAATGTTAGCTTGTTTGTTGCTCAACTGCAGGATTTAATCTCCTCATTTGGAAACAATCCACAACAAAAGCATTTATCCATGCTCATTTCCATGAGGCAACAACACCAGAGATCAATAAGGCAACAGCATCCACATAACAACGATGACATCATGGTAAAAATACAGAAATGTACAATAAAATCATCACACTCAGAACTCACTGTTATCCTCACACTCAAATTCCAATACAATACACACACTTCAAAGAAACATATACAACCTATATGCATAAACACAATCTACCTCTCATAGTAATTTACATCATACACCAAGCAACACGTGTCTACATAGTACTGTTTCACCTTAGCGTTAGCTCCGCTAGCCGTTAGCGTCACATTGCACATAACTATACATAACTGCCTAAAACAACAATTAGACATATCACACTCAATCACAACACTTATACCCCTTATACTGGGACACTATGGTGTCAATTGAAGGACTTAGAACCCACCTGTATATGAAAAACACACAAGGCAGAAATGTTAGCAATGCGATCAGGCAAACATCCCTTGAACTCCTCCAACATGATCAGTTCCCTCAGAGCAGCATAATCCACCGCTATACATGAAGCAACCCACAAACGGCCCGTCCACACTACAGCGTCGACAGCTTCAATCTGCCCATTCACTTTGAATTGGGTGACGTCACGTTGCCTCGCTTTTTCGCCGAACTGAATTGTGGGTAGCATAGCGGTCCGTCTCCGCCGTCTCCGGCGTCAGAAGTTGAATAATGTTCAACTTCTGACGCCGGAGACGCCGGAGTAGCCAGCGCCAGCCAATCAAATCCCGTTTCGGAAAATCTGACAGCTCAAGCTGTAGCCAATCAAACCCCGTCTAAGCTGGGAGAGATATCCTGCCGTTAATTTCTATATTTCAAAAAAAGATGGAGGAGAAACTAATTATCGCCGTAGCAAATCACCCGGTTTTGTATGACCAGACCCTCTTCACCTACCGGGATACAAACCGGAGGAACCAGGCATGGAGGGAGGTGGCAGAGACAGTGGGTGAAACTGCTAGGTTTTCGCCTGTTTGGGGAGTTTATATATATATTGCTCCCATAAAATCCCCGGAGGTTTTTGCTTTGTATGTCGGGGGCGGGAGATTCATGTGATTGGTTGTTGGTCGCGTTGCTTGAATAAAATCCCCAAGCTTCAGACACGCCCAGCTCCAAGCTTTTTTTGAAGCTGTAGTGTGGACGCTCCGTAATAGCGCGTTTCCACTGCAGCGGGTAGCTCGCTTTAAGCGTGCCGAGCCGTGCGGGGCCCGTTTTTGGTTGCATTTCCACTTGGCCTAGTTTTGGCCCGGGGCTACTTTTTCACCTTTTTTCTGGCCCGACTTATGGCACATTTCCACTGCAGCGGGGTAGCCCCGTTTAAGCGTCCCTAAGCGTCCTCGCTCAGGCCTCGGGCTGCCTCGCTGGCCGTCCGAGGCCGTGGCGCATTTCCATTACAGTTTAGGACCTGGGTTAGCAACGCAGTGTAGGCGGGGCGATCGGCTTTGTTGTTCCGTCGAGCTCCCGCTGGATTTTATCATCCCCAATGAGATGTAGGAACGTCGTCACCTCCTCGGTCGACCACGGTGTGCTTTTCTTTGACGTTGCCATTTTTGTAGCTCCTCCGTTTACAAAAATGCTGTGTATAAAAATGCTGCAAGCTTGCTTCTAGATATATATGCGACGCTAGGGATGATCTTGTGCGCGATCTTGTGACGATTCTCTCTGGCCAATCAGCAGTCGAGAGTGTTGACGTCACTAGTTCAGCCCTGGCCCTGGCCTGATAGAACCACGATTTTATGGGGCCGGAAAAAGAGGGAAAAAGTACCCGCTAGCCGGTGCTATGCTATATGGAAAGGCCACCAAAAACTGGCCTGGCCGCTTGAGGACGATTAAGGACGCTTAAACGGGGCTACCCGCTGCAGTGGAAATGCGCCATAAATCGTGGTTCTAGGGCCAGGAACAACCAGGCTGAGTCGGGCTGAGTATGCTAAACTAGAGAGAGAATCGCTGGCAAGGGGGCTATAACTACAACAAGATGAACATATTTGACCGTGATTTAATTGTAATACACGTTTCAAAATGATGCCGAAGTAACAACATACTGATACCGGTTAGTAAAAACCATGAATTCATGCTTTGACAAGTCTACAGACAGACGGCAGACGAAAACCCCTTTTAAAATGCGTGCTTTCTAAATGGAGTTTGGCTAAGCTAATGTTATATGCTCCGACCGTCCACACTCACAACAACGGCCTATACAGACATAAATAAACCAGCGACTGTATTCGCCATGACACAGGCAGTCTGTGGTTTGTACTTGTTTAACTTTTGTCTAGTTTCTGAACAGATATGAAGAGCTGTGAGCTCTGAGTGCTAAGAGCTAACGGCTGTGTTGTTTTTCTGGGGCTCTCATTGAAGATGACGTCACGGCTCCGCCTACACTGCGTTACTATAGTAACTACCCCAATTCCTAAACTGTAATGGAAGCGCAGCATTAAAGTGAGCCGGGCCTAATAAGGCCTAACCAAACCGAGCGAGGCCTGCAGTGGAAACGAGCCATTAGTGAACATCATTCCCCTTTTCTCTGGCGAACTCCACATGAGTTTGATCAGGACCCTTCCTATGGTGTCTAAACTTTTGCCGGTAAGCTTCAGGGACTAACTCATACACTCTGAGGATGGCAACCTTCACTGAGTCGTAATTTAGACTGTCCTCTAGCGAAAGAGCAGCAACCGCTTCCTGAGCTCACCCATGTAATTTACACGTTACCATCAGACCCCAAACATCAGCCGGCCACCGCAACGCTGTAGCAATGCGCTCGAAGGCACCAAAATAGGCATCCACCTCATTCTCACGGAAGGTTGGCACTAGTGAAATGTTTTTACTCACGTCAAAGGCAGGTGAATGAGAAGGAGATGATAGGCTTCCTCCGGCATGGTCAAAAGCACCGGATGCAGCAGTCGTGAGTCTAGCTCCAGCTGACGCATCCTGACTTCCTTGCCGATTTCCAGCTTTCTTAGTTCCAACTGATACTACCTGTCTTGCTCCTTGTCTTTTGCCTCTAACTGAAGCCGTGCGAGACGGACTTTGAGTCTACTCCCTTCCCCGGAATCTGGACTACCAGGAGACGGTGGACTATAGTGAGGCGGCGCGGACGGTGCTTTACACTGCTCTCTCCCCTCGCTGTCACTCCCCTCTCCTTTACCAAGGACATTAGGCACAGTGAGCTCAGCTTGTGCAGGCAGCACCAGAAAACCCCTTTCCACCAACTCATCCACCACCAGAGCCTTTAATTCTTTTTTTCCTTACTGTTTTGCCACTGTGAGACCGAAATATGGTGCAATTTCAAATAAGTCGTCTTTACGACACTGATCCAACTGCCCATATGAAGGACAGACTAAAAACGACTCCAAATTAAAAGTTGCCATACTCAGCTAAAACTGCACACAACCTTACCAAATGTTTTTAGCTATACAAAACCACTTATAACCCCAGGAATTTAGTTATTGATCCCGGACGAGACCCCATGTAAGTTACGTCCCCCACTAGGGATGAGGAAGTGCAACACACACCAGTTGGAGTTGGTAATAATTATAAATGGTTTTATTGTAACAGGGTGAAACAAAATGGCAGGCAGGAAGCCTGAAACAAACAAAGTGGCCACAAGGGCGCAAGTTTAAATGAACAACCAAACAAAGGGAGGACTCTAAAAAGGGAGCCTGTTTACATACAAAGAAATAGAGAATAACGGAACTAAATAGAAACTAAAACCCTCACTATAAAAGTGGTACAGCTAATACAAAGAGTCTATACAAAAACACTGCAAAACTAAAGGCAACAATCGCAGAATCCAAAACTACTCTAACCACTAACTAATCACACACCACACAAGTTAACCACAGAACCAAGAGCAAGTAGCGAGAGGCGTCTGTTGACTCAACAGAGCTTCCAGAATGATGATTGTCCCCCAGGCTTTGTATTCATCTCCAGCAGGTGTGCACCGGCTGTGTGCTGCGATTGGAGTGCGTCGGGCCCGGCGTGCTCCAATCGCAATCTTCAGGAGCGGACCAGGAGATGGCAGCCAATGACGGGAGGGCAACCGCACAGATCATTTACATAGAACACACACAGCTGAAAACACTCAGACGACTAGGAAAGCAGCAGCCGTAACAGTAGCTCAACTGCAGGATTTAATCTGCAGGTTTCTGCCCTTGCAGGGTTCTAGATCCTCCCGAGTGGTATCACCCTCTAGTGATCAGTCCGCCACACAGTTGCAATGTAATACAGTTTAATGACTTCTAAAGAGACATCAACAATAACAAATATGGGGGTGACACTTTTTTGACTTAACTCGTTTTTTTTAACAATGAACTGGTTTAACCCTTTACACTCTCCCCTGCTTTTTTTTTTTTTGAATGTCTCCTGACATTTGACCAAATCTGAAAAAGTACAAGTGCAGTCTATTATATGTCAATATGCCTGTGTAGATGTAAGGGTGTGAATGTGTGAAGTATGGAAGGGGAACAGCACTGAGTTGACTTGGGAGAGGGTACATTGGCAGAAGTGAGTTAACACCAGCATTCCACTGCTGGTAAGATGGCTTTCCCATTGTGCCATAGGTGAACATTTCTCTTGGACGTGCTGTCCGTTGAGATCTTCTGACTATCTCCGTCTCCACTTGATGTCCCTCCTCATCCGCTACCATTCCTTCCATATGTCTGTCCTGTGGTTCTTCCTCCACTGCAACATCCTCAGCAGCTCCTTCCTGTGTCTGTGGTGGATTTTCCTCCTGAACGTATGTTTCCTCTCTGACAGCGGGGTGCAACTCACAGGCTCTGGCTCTCAACTGTGTCTCAGGGCGGTGCACTGCTTGTCTATGCTCCGTCTGTCGAGGTCTCACTAACCTGTAGCATGGACCTGGCTGAACAGTGTACTCATCATCCGTAGTGCTGTAGCCAGTGTTGCCAACTCCATAGTAAGGAAAGTAGCTATTGGCTGTCCGAAAAGTCGCCAGAAGTCGCTAAATGACGTCATCGCCTAATTTGCATATCATGTAATGGCGGCTGTAGGAGAGAGCATGGTAGAGGGGAGTACAAAAAACGTTCCCAACCCTTCAAGGATCAAAACTTGAAACCACCGGAGTTAAATCCAGACGACAGTAGATCAGAAATGTCTCTATTCTGCAAGGTAAAATTACTTTGTTGCTTCCCCGTCTTAAGCAGAACATAACTTTATTATAGTGTGAAAGTGAGTGAAGAAACATTTACATTTAAATCCCGCTCAATACCAGGACGGCTTGGCAGTTGGCGCATGCGCAATTCATTTGCAGTCTGGACGCGGGGGAGTGTGGTTGTCTCCTCTCTGCTCTGACTGCAGCAGCAGCTCTGCTGCGGCCAGGCAACTGTCAGTCTGAGCGCCTGTGAGTACTATGGGAGGGAGGCGGGGCTCACGGCAGCACCCGCGGCTCGTTAACTGCAGAACAATACGTGAGTCTCCAAACACCAGAAAAGTCCCTAATAACACCATTATAAATCGTTAGATTAGTCGTTAGTCGCTTTTGACACAAATAAGTAGCCGGAGGGTTTGGAAAGCCGCCAAATTTAACGAGAAAATCGCCAAGTTGGCCAAACTGGCTGTAGCGACGCGTCGACACGTCGACTTCAAAATATCGTCGACGACATATTTCCACGTCGACGCGTCGCTACACACACGTGGCCACCCAAAGCAAAGCTGCATAACCTAGACCGGAAGCAGCAGCTAGCTGTGGTGGCTACCATTAGCAGCTAGCATTTGCTCTCCGATTTTTACATAAAAATGGAATTATGGATTATAAATCATTTTTTTATACATAGCCGTTAAAAACCTATGGATTAACCAATTCAGCCGCGTTTTTTCTCATTTTAATGCCATTGAACACGTCTTTTGATCAGATTGACAGCTACGGTGGTGAGACGATCTCCCTAGAAGCTCTGTAAAGGTACGTGTTGTGATGACTGTATTTGCTTCCCCTGTCGCGAGTCCGGATCACTTAGTGATGATACTATATACCTACATAATCTGTGGAGTCTCAGCTTTAATCGGATATATTGTATGTGCAGCTACGATAAGTAATAAGGGTACTTTTATCTTGAGTTCTGTGCCAATGTCCGTTAGCATTTTTCGCTCAGGGGTAATTTAGATGCTTCTTATGAGACTTGTGTTTTGTTTTGGTAAACATGGTTTGTATCGTCAATTAGCTGAGATTATTTCCGTTAATCTGGTATAACACATTAATAGGTTCTTAAATATTAAGATCCCCTGAGACACAGTATCGTGAAAATTTTTTGTTTTACATTACGTTTTTTTTACATTACGTTTTTTATGAATTGAACAACAGAAAAATAATCATTAGATTAGTCGACTAATCGATCAAATAATCGCCCGATTAATCGTTTTCAAAATAATCGTTTCCCCCCAGCACTAGTCATCCGAGCTGTCTGAGTCGTCCTCATCTACCTCGGCAATGTGGGTCTGTGTCTTTTTTTCCAACCTTGGCTCCTCTTTCCGATGTTGAGCAGGACTCACTTCATCCAGGGGCAGCTCATTCACTGGCAAGAGCAGGTTCCTGTGAAGAACACGCAGCGTCTTTGATCCCTTCTCAGGTTGCACCTTATAAACTGGTCCGTTGTCAACTCTCTCCACAACACGGTGAACAACCTGCTCCCAGTATGACCTTAACTTGCCAGGTCCACCTCTTTCTGACAGATTTTTCACCAACACTCGGTCACCTGGCTGAAGGATAATACCCCTGACTGCTCTGTCATACTGTTTCTTGCCTCTGACTGAAGATCTTTCACTGTTCTGTGCAGCAATCTCATACGGGTCGGTGCAGTGGCCTGTGCATCTGATCATCAGATCAAGGGGGGTGCTGGGGAACTCCAGTTCGAAACCCGCTCCTGCCGCCACTGCGTCAGGCCGTTGTGTCCTTGGGCAAGACACTTCACCCGGATTTGCTCCTGTGGGTATTGTCCACAGTACATGTATGATACTAATGTGTACTTGTAAAAGCGCCTCGATGACTTCGAGGCGTGAAGATGGACGGTGTGGCGCAGTGCGCTGTGCAATGATCATCAGATCAAGGGGTGAAACCCGCCGCTGCTGCGTCTGTAAAGCCGTTGTGTGCTTGGGCAAGACACTTCACCTGAACTCGCTCCTGTGGGTATTGTCCACAGTACATGACCATTGCATGTATGATATGTGTAATGTGTATTTGTAAAGCGCTTTGAGCATCTGGAAAAGCGCTATAATAAATGTAAGGAATTATTAATTATTATTATACGCGGAGCGCATCCTTTTTGCCCATTTTTCTGCATATGTCGTCTGATTGGTAGATTCAGGTTGTCTTTTTGGTGGGAACAGTAAGTCAACAGGTAAACGTGGAGGATGACCATATAAGAGGAAGAATGGTGAAAAGCCAGTGGAATCATGCCTTGTGCAGTTGTAGGCGTGCACAACATGTGGAAGATGGTCTTTCTACTGACTCTTTTTTTCCCTCTTCCAGGGTGCGCAACATCTGAAGGAGTGTGCGGTTTAGTCTCTCCACAGGGTTACCCTGTGGATGGTAGGGTGTCTTTCTTGAATGACCAATACCAGCCAGCTGCTGTAACCTGTTGAACAAATTGTTCTCGAATTCCTTCCCCTGATCGTGGTGGAGCCTCTCAGGATATCCGAAGCGAGGAATAAAGTCCTTAAATATCTTGTCTGCTGCTGTTTTTCCAGATGTATTCCTTGTTGGATACGCCTGAGCAAAGCGTGTGAAGTGGTCAACCACGACGAGGATGTACTCATAACATTAACTTTTTTCCAAATGGAGGTAATCGATGCACACTAACTCGAATGGACTGCTTGTGGAGATGTGTCCCATAGGTGCTCTCTGTTGGAGATTAGGACATTTCTGTTTAATACAGGCACACCTTTTGGTGACATAGTCCTCTATCTCAAGCTGCATGTTGGGCCAATAAAATCTTTCTCGGGCAAGATGGATTACCTTTTCGGCGCCAACATGACCCATGTCGTTGTGTAGAGTCTTTAGCACCAGTGGTTTCAGCTTCTCAGTGAGAACGAGCTGCCTGTGTTGTTCTGTCTGTCGGCAGAGGATCCCGTCATCAACCTCAAGCTTATTCCATTCATACAGGAGTCTCTTTGTCTCTTTCCTCATGTTTCTTTTGACCCTTTCATTTGGAGTCCAGTTTTTAATCTTTAAAGAGACAACTTCTGTGATGGCTGGGTCCTCTCGCTGTGCTGCAAAGATGTTTTCAGGGGTAACTGTTGAAACATTTTCAGGTGACAAAATATCTGCATTTCCACCATCAAGCTGTAAGGCTGCTACCCAAGGCACGTCACTCTCCTGAACAGCTTTGTGTCCTTGCCATATTGCAGACACAGCCTCAGGTGACATCATCTCTGTGTGCTCTTTCATGCCATCCTGCAAGTTAACAGGGTACCTTGACAGAGTATCTGCATCTGCGTTCATCCTCCCTGGCCTGTACTTAATGTCGAAGTGAAAGTCAGCAAGCTCATCAACCCATCTGTGTCCAACGGCATGTAGTCTGGCTGTGCTGAGGACATAAGTCAAAGGGTTGTTATCTGTGAATACTGTAAATGTCGGGGCATAATACAAGTAGTCACGAAACTTGTCACAAATGGCCCACTTGAGAGCCAAGAACTCAAGTTTACCGGAGTGCAGATGGTAGTTTCTCTCGGCAGGCGTTAGAGTTCTTGACAATGACACGCAACTTGTTGTCCTGACGCTGGTATAGCACTGCTCCTAAACCTTCATTGGACGCATCAGTGTGCAGTACGAATGGGAGATCAAAGTTTGGATAAGCTAGGATAGGTTGATGTGTTAGTTTGTCTCCTAGCTTAGCTACAACATCCTGGTGTTCTGCTTTCCATATGATGGGTGTTTTTGATGGAAGCTGCCCTTTATCCCCTTTCCTAGCTATGCCTGTTCTTTTAGTGGTCTGGCTTTGGGTGTTTATTTTCCCTGTTTCGGTGGGATTCTGCAACAGTTCGAACAGAGGCTTAGCAATCCGAGAGAAGTCTTGGATGAAGGAGCGGTAATATCCCAAAAACCCCAACTTGACGTCTCCAACTGTGTGAGGCTCTTTCTCTTCAAGCGCTCTCACTGCTGCCAAATCCTGTGGGTCGATATTGACTCCTTCTCCAGACACCAGTCGGCCAAGGTAACGAACCTCTCGTTTAAACAAGTCGCACTTTGCTGGTCTCAGTTTGAGGCCATGTTCTCTCATGCGACTGAGAACCTTTCTGAGGTGCTGAATGTGATCCTCAAAGGACGATGAGTAACACAGCACATCATCAAGGTATGGAGCACAGCATTCATCTCGGGTCCCTTCCAGCACACCCTCCATACACCGCTGAAAAGCTGCAGGTGCATTTGTCAAGCCAAATGGGATTCTGATCCATTCATACAACCCCATGTGTACTGAAAGCTGTGAGGTGTCTGGATTCTTCACTCATGAAACCTTGGTGATAAGCGCTGCCTTGATCCAGTATGGAGAACCATGTGTTGCCCCCCAAACTGTCAAGCAGGTCTTGGATTCGTGGCAACAGATGTCGATCAGGAACAGTCTTTTGGTTCAGTCCTCTGAAGTCCACACACAGCCGCAGACTCTGGTCCTGTTTCCGGACACAAACAACTGGGGAGGAATAAGAAGACACATATTTGCGGATCTAACCTCTGTCCAGGAGATTCTGCACATAGTCCTTCACCTCCTTGTACAAGGGCTTGGGTATGAAGTTGTAGTTCTTTTTAACAGGTTTGTTGTCCACAACATTGATTTTCAGCTGTAAGTCAGGTATACAGCCTATGTCTCCCTCTCCTCTTGCAAACACATCCGACTCCTCGAAAAGCATTTGTTGCGCAATCTCTTGCTGCTGTTGTGTAAGATGCTCTAAATTGACTGGAGGATGCCATTTTTCTTGTGTGTGGGACTTTGCTGAGCTGCCCATTCTGTCACTGGTGTCGTCGTTTGGTTCAACCTGTGCGACGCACAGGTACGTGTCACTGTTTGGCTGCTCTGAAGGTGAACAGAGATCAACCGCTGTGCTGTCAATGATTACTTCTATACAGCCTAAGACGGTTCTTGGTGACAGGAATATGTCATGCTTGGTGGAGTTGCATACTGGAATCTTAACAACTTTGGAAGCACCAGTGGGCACATCAACCAATGCAGGAAACAGTTCTAACCCCTCTGGTAGGACACTCTCTAAGTTGGGTTCAAATAGCATTGTTCCTCCTTGTGGCCAAAAACTTACTTTGCACTTTACTTCAAATACTTGACCACGTGGAACTGTGAGACCTCTTTTCCCTACCTTAATGGTGTTATTTACCGGCTTTTCTTGCTCTTGGGCCTCACTGATTACAGACACAATGGTTTCAGCTGTCTTTTGTCGGAGCTTTAATGCTTCTGCAAGTAAGTCACTTAGACTGACACTTCCTGGATTTTCAAGACTCTCTAGAATTATCTCCTCTATCACATTAAACCCAAGCAATAAACCGTTAACACAGTTCTGACTCACAAGCATGGGTACATTAATGGCTACTTGACCATGTCTTGAACTTTTGATTTCAACCAGTATTTCAGTCCATCCATCATAAGGTACATATGTCCCATTAGCTGCCGTTATTCTTAGTGGATCATCTGGCAATAGTTCTTCAAGTGACTGGATTTTGGCATTAGGTAAGTGTTTTTCTAGCCAGGATTTTTCCAGTATAGTAACCTGAGCTCCAGTATCGAGTCAAGTGTTTGTCTGCACACCATTGAGGTAACAGGTAAGCATACACCTTTTGCCAATTAGCTTTGCAACACGACTTCCTTGTCTTACTCTGTTTTTTTAAAGTTGACGGACTCTTATTAGTCGTAGCTGCGTGGCTGGTTACTGTGACAGGGGACTCTGGTTCTTGTTTAGTCACTGGTGGTCCCTCCCTGTTTTCCACTGGCTCTTACTCTTACTCTTTGACAGACAGCCAACAGCTCTATGGCCTTCCTGACCACACTTGAAACAGTGGTTGCAGCTTGCAGTCCCTTGAGCCATGCATAGTTTGCATTTCCTCCTGGTGGTAGACTTGGGTGGATGCACAGTACTTACTTCATTGGCCTGTGTCAACTCTGGAGTATTGGCTTTTGGTGTGAACGCCTTTTCTATTGATTTGGCTAAGGCTGAGACATGTGCTGTCAGTTCATATATAGCTGTGCGGTTTGCCTGGACTTCAGCTTGAGTCTGTAGAATGCTGGCTTGAACTTCAGCTGGAGGCTGGACTGTATGCTGTCTCTCCCCTTGTTGTGTGGCATTAACTGTGACTGTTTTGGATTTGTGTGTGTGACCTAGGCGCACCTGTCTCTCACATTCTTCACCAACTGATTTTGTCCTTATCTCTAAGATAAAATTATCAGTTACACTTGTGTTGCTCATGAGAGGTTTAAGGTCTCGCCTAACATATTCATATTTGTCACTTATTCCCTGATACAGTGAATGAAGAAATACTCCATGTTTAGTGTCATACTGAAACTCTGAGCTACCTTGTTGGGAAGCAAATATTACTCTCTGTTTTAGCCCCATTACAAGATACATGATCTGTTGTGGGCTTTCTTTGTCCTGTTGTTTTGTATTGCTAAGCTCCTGAAATAGCTCTGCACTACTCTTATCTTGCAAATGTGCTCTGAGGAAACACTTGAGCTCTGCTACAGTTAACCCATCTTTGGTCATCAGCATGTCTTTAAAGGTACCAGGCTTGATTATCTTCAAAACATTACATTACATTGCATTTAGCTGACGCTTTTATCCAAAACGACTTACAATAAGTACATTCGACCAGGAAGACAAAACCTTGAAGAAAACAGAATCATATAAGTACATCAGGTTTCATAGAGCCAAACATTTCAAGTGCTACTCAACCGGCTATAGATAAGCCAGTCCTTTATTAGTATATAAGTGCTTTGTGAGTAATTCTATCGCTCGAAGTGGAGTCGAAAGAGATGAGTTTTCAGTCTGCGCCGGAAGATGTACAAGCTATCTGCTGTCCTGATTTCAATGGGGAGCTCATTCCACCATTTTGGAGCCAGGATAGCAAACCCACGTGTTTTTGCTGATGGGAACTTGGGTCCCCCTCGCAGCGAGGGTGCAGCAAGTCGGCTGATGCAGAGTGGAGTGCACGTGCTGGGGTGTACAGTTTAACCATGTCCTGGATGTACGAAGGGCCAGATCCATTCGCAGCATGGTATGCAAGTACCAGTGTCTTGAAGTGGATTCTAGCAGTTACCGGAAGCCAGTGAAGGGAGCGGAGGAGCGGAGTGGTGTGGGAAAATTTAGGAAGGTTGAAGACCAGACGAGCCGCTGCATTCTGGATGAGCTGCAGAGGTCGGATGGCACATGCAGGTAGACCAGCCAGGAGGGAGTTGCAGTAGTCTAGGCGTGAGATGACGAGAGCCTGGACCAGAACCTGCGTGGCTTTCTGGGTCAGCTGGGGACGTATCCTCCTGATGTTGTAAAGCGTGTATCTGCAGCAACGGGTTGTAGCAGCGATGTTTGCAGTGAAGGACAGTGCAAATTACCTCTGCCTCACCGAAATTCTCAGATAACCCTTCATCAATCTGCCTACACAGTGAGGTATAGCTAACATCAGAATCTGAGTCAGAAATGTGTCCACTGTGAATCTTAAATTCTCTACGTGGCAGTAAAGCAGCAACATCCGACAACTTAATCAAATTAGTTACCTGGCTGGTTACAACTGGTGACTTGTTTGCTTTAACATTCATTACTGAAGGTGTAGCTTGTGTTTCAGTCTCTGTATTTAACTCACGGTGCTCTTCTACAGCCTCTGACAGTTGCTGTAGTTCAGTGATGAGGTCGTTGAAGACTAACAGCCGGGACATGCCTTGGTCCTCTTGACTTGCCAACTGGTCACTTTTCAGAAAGTCCACGATGAAGTCATAGAGTTCCACATCTGTTGCATCATCCCCTGGTAGCTCTTCTTCTGCCTCATCATCAATCGACGCTGCCAGCTTATAGAGAACATCACTTTTGTTGAAGTTAATCAGCTGATGAAGCTGCCTCTGGATGTCCCTTCGCAGATCTTTTATAGCAGACATCTCTCAAATAGCAGGAGTTCAGCACGTTGTTTCAAATCTTTATGTCAGGTTCATTTACGGATGCTGTCCTCAAGAACAAAAAAGCACTTATCCCGGACGATCCCCCAAATGTTACTGGCCTCAGGCCTAGGGGTACCTGGGCCAGCAGCAGACTCTACCTCTGTATATGAAAAACACACGAGGCAGAAATGTTAGCTTGTTTGTTGCTCGACTGCAGGATTTAATCTCCTCATTTGGAAACAATCCACAACAAAAGCATTTATCCATGCTCATTTCCATGAGGCAACAACACCAGAGATCAATAAGGCAACAGCATCCACATAACAACGATGACATCATGGTAAAAATACAACAGAA
This sequence comes from Gymnodraco acuticeps, assembly GCF_902827175.1. NCBI lineage: Eukaryota > Metazoa > Chordata > Actinopteri > Perciformes > Bathydraconidae > Gymnodraco > Gymnodraco acuticeps. Next base: position 7,551,459 of record NW_022991154.1, on the reverse strand, counting down.
ATGTACAATAAAATCGTCACACTCAGAACTCACTGTTATCCTCACACTCAAATGCCAATACAATACACACACTTCAAAGAAACATAATACAACCTATATACATGTATAAACACAATCTACCTCTCATAGTAATTTACATCATACACCAAGCAACACGTGTCTACATAGTACTGTTTCACCTTAGCGTTAGCTCCGCTAGCCGTTAGCGTCACATTGCACATTGATTGATTGAACATTTTATTAACAGATTGCAGAATGGGTACAATACAGTACAGCTCAATACACACAATTGTTAAGGGGATGCAGACCAGAGAAAGACTTTCGTCTTGTTTACATCAGGGTCCCCCATTTTAATTCATCATAACATATATGACATACATGACATACAGATAGATTACATTTTCATTTTAGATTCATTTTCAATTCATCATAACATATATGACATACATGACATACAAATAGACAGTACTTTTACATCTAGACATTTATGACATACCAGATCTACAAATATACATTACTGTTTGTGAGTACAAAAAGAGTCTAAGAAGAGAGTCTAAAAAGAGAGTAGCCTATAGGGGGGGGGGGGGGGGGTGGGAAACTGTATATTGTAGGGGGTTAGGTTTGGACATTTACAGGGGCCAGTTTCGAATTGCAGTCTCCCGTAGGTGCTCTTTTAGAGAGGTTTTGAAGGTGGGTAGTGATTCACATTCCTTTACAGCTGTGGGTAGGGCGTTCCACATTGTTGTGGCATAATTACGAAATGTGTTTCGTCCCTTGTTTGAGCCAAATCTGAGTTTAACATAATTTGTGGAGCTCCCTCTGGTGTTGTGGTCGTGGTATTCATTGACCTTTGGGAAGTATTTTGACATGTACATGGGTACCTTAGTGGTATAGTGTATCTTGTAGACCAGGCCCATTGCAAGTTGCTGTACTCTGTCGTCTACTCTAAGCCAGGGGTTCCCAACCCCCGGTCCGCGGAGGTGTTACTGCCGGGCCGCAAAATAGCTGTGAGTTTATCGTAATATTTGCAGAATTATAAATATATAAAAATTAGGGCTGTCAAGTTACTAGCCACTAATTATTTTAACGCGATTAACGCATGTGTATTTATTGTCCTCGGCCGCCCCGTAGTTTCAGAGCGCATCGAGTTTAAAATACCATCTACAAGCTGATGCTGACAGCCCCGCTCCTGCTGCCCGCTTGTGGCAGACCACACTTCCACGCTCACCGGCAGCCACCGACTGGCCATCGGGAGGACTGGGAGGGTATGTGTATGTGTGGCGCGATGGAGCGAGAGAGAGACCTTACGTGTATTGCTGTTGTTAGCATCTGGTGCTAGCTAGCTGCGCTAACGGATATAAGGAGCTGTTTCAATGAAAACAGAGGAGCGACATTTCGCCGATAACTGCGCCGAGCACTTGACTTTATGCAGGAAGCCAGACAGTGGGACATTGTACGAAAAGTCAGCACACTCAGCACGGATAGTGCGCAACATGATTGCAGCGTCCAGGCAGCTCCCGTTCGAGCATATGCCTTGAGTTGCACATAGCTCCAACGATGCATCACACACACACACACACACACACACACACACACACACACACACACACACACACACACACACACACACACACACACACACACACACACACACACACACACACACACACACACATACACACACACACACACATACACACACACACACACACACACACACACACACACACACACACACTTTGTATTGTATTATTGAATGAGAGAGGTTCCAGGTTGAATTGAGGCGAATATTTGTAATATTCAGAGGTTGTTGTGTTTAATATTCATTAGAATATTTCTCATTGTTCAAATGATAATAAACATTAGCATAAAGCATATTTGTCCACTCATATGTTGATAAGAGTATTACAAACTTGAAAAATATTCCTCTAAGGTACATTTAGAACAGATCAAAAATGTGCGATTAATTTGCAATTAATCGCGATTAACTATGGACAATCATGCGATTAATCGCGATTAAATATTTTAATCGACTGACAGCCCTAATACAAATATTTTATCATAATATTTTTTTCAAAAAGTGTTTAATTGTTGCACCTATACCAGTCATATTATTTCATCCAGTAGCCTAGTTAATCTTTCACCAGAAAACCGTTGAAAATGGCTTTTATGATGTTCCGAGGGATTCGGCGGCTCAGGGTCTCAGCCTCTCGTGCGCAGAGAAAGTTACCGGTGCGCCAAGTAAGAGGAGCGCACAGCAGACAACCATTTAATTGCAGACTGTTATGTTTATGTGGGGAAATGGCAGTGCATACATTATTTGAGATATATTTTAAACTCAGACTTCATTTTAAGGATATGTCGGCCAGGGATGTAGAGATATGTTTAAGCACCGGATTGGCAAAACAGGAGAGTAAACCAGTCTGCCTTGAATTCATGAGTTCATGAATGCACACACACACACACACACACACACACACACACACACACACACACACACACACACACACACACACACACACACACACACACACACACACACACACACACACACACACACACACACACACACACACACACACACACAAAGAAAACCTTTTGAATTCAGAGTTGTTTTTTCTATTTCTTCTGAATTGTAGAAATCCTTGGTGTTTCAATACCCTCATATTATATCATTGTTGCCCTGAGGCAACAAACCAAGCCCAACGTTGATTTATCTGTTTTCCCGTTTTGGTTTAAAAACTGAATAACGTCGGTTTTTTGGTTTTGGAAAACCAAAAAACGAGACCGGTTCTTTTTTAAACGTTGTTAATATGTTTTGGATGCATATTGTTCTAGTATTTGTTCAGGCTGTTACCTACAATTAGCCTCTGTTACTACCTGCTGGTGGTGAATAAATATTAAAATCAGTTAAAATTGACAACCAGTCCGCGATTTTTTTTTAATGTATCTGCCGGTCCTTGGCACAATAAAGGTTGGGAACCCCTGCTCTAAGCCATCCTAGGTTGTCAAAGTGGGCAGGGGTGAGGTGGGTTATAGTAGTAAGGTCAAGCAGTAGTCTGACCAGTTTGTTTTGTGATGTTTGTAATTTTGTTTTTAGCGCCTTTGAGGTGCTTTGGTACCATGAGGTGCAAGCATAGTCGTAGTACCCTTGAATGAGTGCTCCTGCCAGAGTCTTTAGGGTATTCTTGTTTACCAGAGATCCGGTACAAGAATCTAGTTCGTTGGTTGACTTTTTTGATTACATTGGATGCCATTTAGTCACAGGAGAGATTTGCCTCTAGTATGGAACCTAGGTAGGCTATGTAATGTCATCTTTCCTTGTGACAATATTGTCACCCACTGCAACTGAGAAGCCGTCGGTCTTGCTGAGTTTGTTTTTTGAACCGAAGAGAATGGACTCTGTTTTACCCAGGTGTAATGATAGTTTGTTATCGGCGAGCCAGGTGCAGATTCTGCCGAGTTCCGAGTTCCGGTTTTTTCCACCTGCAACTTGCTCCTGTCAGAGACCAGCAGGGCTGAGTCGTCCGCGAACACATAACTATACATAACTGCCTAAAACAACGATTAGACATATCACACTCAATCACAACACACTCACAACACGTATACCCCTTATAGTGGGACACTATAGGCGCATTCACACCGCAGTACTTTTCCCACAAAGGTTCATGAGAACTTAGTTCATGAGAACTCTTTTGTCGCGTTCACACCAAAAAGAGCCGGTACTAAAATTAGTTCATGAGAACCTTTTTACCCCCACGAAAGTCCCTGCTAGAGAGCAGAGAGCTGCTAGAGAGCAGGGACTTTCGTGCGGCTCTCTTGTGAGAAAAGAGCTATATTTCTGATTGGCTGGGCGGATTGCAAACCACGCCCCGTAAAACTCCCAAAAAGTTTTGTGAAGCCGCCATTTTATTATCCTCGCATTAGCATTATTAGCATTAGCATTAGCCCAGCGCAGAAACGCAGAGAGACTAACTTATGGCAACACAAAATAAAACATGGGAGCGGTGGAGATGAGGAGGTGTCGGGGTTCTGGCGATTTACTCGGAAGGCTTCAGTAGAAGCTGCTGCAGCTTCTACTGAAGCCAGTCCCCAACTCCGGGGACTTCCGGCCGGGGACTTTGGGCGGCAGTATACGCCGTGAAGTGGTTTGCGGCCTGCCAGTAAACCCAAAGCAGAAGAAGAAGAAGTGACGTCAGCGGCTTCATTTGCCCAATCCACCCCCAGGGACCTATTTCGGTGTGAACGCGATCTGTACTTAGTTCATGAGAACTAAAGAGTTCTCATGAACTAAGTTCTCATGAGCCTTTGTGGGAAAAGTACTGCGGTGTGAATGCGCCTTATGGTGTCATTTGAAGGACTTAGAACACACCTGTATATGAAAAACACACGAGGCAGAAATGTTAGCTTGTTTGTAGCTCAACTGCAGGATTTAATCTGCAGGTTTCTGCCCTTGCAGGATTCTAGATCCTCCCGAGTGGTATCGCCCTCTAGTGATCAGTCCACCACACAGTTGCAATGTAATACAGTTTAATGACTTCTAAAGAGACATCAACAATAACAAATATGGGGGTGACACTTTTTTAACTTAACTCGTTTTTTTTAACAATGAACTGGTTTAACCCTTTACATAAGCACCAGAGAAAGGCTACACCTAAGAACTTTTGGAACAAACATGGTTCTATTTCGTCCCTACTGACGGCCAGAGGCGATGCTTTAGCACTGGATAATATGTCCATCGCGTTCTTTAGAAGCCAGTTTCCTTAGCTTGTGTTTCGCTATTTTACTCAACCAGTGAAGGCAGTGTTTTCACCCCCGCTCCTGGTAAGAGTGTTTCTTGACTGTGAGCAGCAGCCGGCTGGCTAGCTGCCCTGTTAAGCTTCCTTATTTGGTAGCTCTGTGCTTCATTTACTCAGCTAGGTGAAGGCAGTGCTCTCACTCCCCGCTCCCTCTGCTAGTAACGCGGGTGTAGGACATTACACCCCTCTCGTGTTCGGCGAGTAGGAGCAGGGCTCTACTCCTTCCGTTCAGCAGGTAACTGGTGAAGGCTGTGTTCTCGCACCCCGCTCCCGGTTACGCTGCATCCGGTTACCTACATGATGGCTCATCCATGTAGCGCCTGTATGGCTTCTCTCGAGCCCGAGGATGGCCACGACCGCTGCCCCTCTTGCCTTGGTCTCGTGCATTTGAGGGAGGGTCTCACGCAGGACGCCTGCATGAACTGTAGCTGCATGCCTTGGGCGCTCAGAGCGGCTAGAGTCGCAGAGGTGGAGCGTCTGGCAGCAGCCAACGGACACCTCTCCTTGTCGCATCTTCCCCCAGCTCAGTTCGGCCGTTCCCGGCGACCCGAGGGAGCAATGGCTACGGTTTCGCCCCCCAACAGGAGGACTAGAAATAGGCTGTCCTCTAAGGTGGATCGGTTAACCGCCGACATGGACATGATGAAGTCGCTCCTCTTAGCCCTTCAGCCAGGGGCCGGTATAGGGGCTGCTGGCTTGCCGCCTGCCCCTCCTTCGGTTGCCGCACCTCTGCACGAGGATGCCATGTCACTAGCGGCCTCGGCAAACCTCTTCAGTGAAGAGGTGGAGGACGAGGCCCTGCTCACTCCCGAGGAGGCTTCCCACTCCTCTGCTCAGGGCTCTCTGCAGGGCATGGAGGACGCCTCCATGGTGGCCGTTATTCGTGCGGCCCTGGCGAACTTGCAGCTTCCGGTTCCGCAGGCCGACGCGGCTCAGGCTAGCGCTTTCTTCAGGCATAGCCCTGCCCCTGTCCCCCTCACCGTTCCTCCTTCAGAATGAATGAATGGTAAGGGACACAGTAAAGATGCTTTGTTGTTACAGAGAACAAGACCATAAGAATACCTACCATTTTCACTATGGTAAGTTCCTTGTGAAACAAATGTCCCGCAGCCAAAATCTATGAGCCTCACACGAGGGACATCAGAGCCGGTCTCCATTAGAATGTTGTCCAGCTTGATGTCCCGGTGGAAAACACCTTTTGAGTGAACCTCGATGACTGCATCCACCAGCGGTGTTATTATAGTCTGAGGGAAATCAAAAGTCAAATGAATGATATCATGAAAGTTACGCTGCTTATTAAGCATTTTAAAAAGTATGTGGTAACTTGCCAAAGTGCTTTTTTCTGAACGTTTATCAGTATTATAATCAAAAAGAGAAATACGAACGTTAGTTTTTACTGACATGATCAAATAAAGTCAACATCTCACAGTCTTTACTGAGCTGTGTGGGGTTTGTTCAACTTTTAAAAGATGTTTGAATGGTGATATACACAGTGATAGATGTTAAGGACTAACGTTTATAATAAATACATTTGTATTGATTTTAAGATATTTTCATAGTTCATACAATCATACGTATTGGGATCATTTGTATTAATGTGGACCGGAGAGAGAGGGTGACGATACGTTTCACTTTCCTTTTTTATTTCAATTACAACTTTGGTCATGAAGAATATGTTTCTCTGTTGTCCACGTTCATAAAGCATAAAGCATCAGCATCAGAGCACGGTGCAGAGTCTCTAGATGAGTTTACAGTAGTCCCTCGTTCTTATTAAACATCCATGTTGTAGTCCGCTGTATAGAAAACTGTAGTTTCCATAGTTTCCCCACAGCAGCAGACGCACATTCATGACGTCCGCTGGCGCATCATAAACATGTCGGATAGTGAAAGTGCAGTCGGATTCTCTAAAGTACCGGGTTGCGTTCCAATAGTCCATTTAGCTTAGGAACCTTCTTAACGGAGTGAAATGACCCGGAAGTACGTCACTGGCAGCCATGATAAGTGCCGTTCCAATTCTCCAAATGAAAGGAAAGGAGGTTTCAAACTTCCTTTATAACCTCCTTTAGCTTAGGAACCACTGGACCTCCCTAACCGAAAGGAGAGGAGAAAATGCTGCCCCACAATGCCTTGCAGCCGCAGCATTTGCCGTCACTCAACAGTCGGCCGTTCACGGAAACAACCGATTATGACGGAGAAATGATATCATGAAAGTTACGGTGCTTATTAAGCATTTTAAAACGTATGTGGTAAGTTGCCAAAGTGCTTTGGTCCGCTAGCGCATCATAAACACGTCAGATAGTGAAAGTGCATTCGGATTCTCTAAAGTACCGCAGTCTCTTCTTCTGAATCCTTTTGAATTCTCCTATCCACTATCCCTTAACCCCGTGACGTTTCACTCAGAGGTCAAGGAATAGGAGATAGGGTTAGAATTTAGGAGATGATTTTTGGATTATCCGACCGCAACCCAGGACTTTTATACAAACAGGGTGAAGGGATGAAGTGCAGGTGGGGCTAACTAGGGACAGGTGAAACTAATCAGGGCGGGGGAGATAATTAAAACTGGAGGAAAAAACACAGAGGGCAGAAAGTGAACACAGAGAAGACACAAGGAGACAAGACAACTGAAGTGTGTTTTGCCATTGGTCCACTCAACTCATGCGAAAATAAGATACTGAAAGCTGGTCATGTCTCACAATATTGTATGTATTTACTTACTTACTTTACCATATGTACAGTACATTTGACAAAGTTAGTAAGGGGCCTGGATAGTAAATCACCTGGAAATAATAATGAAATATCAGAATGCTAGAACAGCCATGACACAGAGTTTTGCTCCATTCTATTGTTTATCTTTCCTGTGGTTGAGGAAGTGTCCTGGTTGCTGAGCAACTACCATTGTCTCTATCAAAGAAACGTTGCTAGCTGTTACGCTTATTTGTTTGTGGCAAGGCAAGGCGAGGCGAGGCAAGGCGAGGCAAGGCGAGGCAAGGCGAGGCAAGGCGAGGCAAGGCAAGGCAAGTTTATTTATATAGCACTTTCAACACAAGGCAATTCAAAGTGCTTTACAAAAAATGAAAGACATTAAAAAAAATGGCATTTAAAATCAGTCATTAAAAAGAAAAGCTAATAAAAGAAACATTAAAAGAAAAAATACATGGATAAAAGTTACAGTGCAGTCTAAGATATGAATAGTTCAATTAAAAGCAGCGACAAAAAGAAAAGTCTTCAGCCTGGATTTAAAAGTAGTCAGAGTTGCAGCGGACCGGCAGGTTTCTGGGAGTTTGTTCCAGATATTTGGAGCATAGTAACTGAACGCTGCTTTACCATGTTTAGTTCTGACTCTGGGGACAGAAAGCTGACCAATCCCTGAAGACCTGAGAGATCTGGATGGTTCATAATTTAGCAGGAGGTCAGAAATGTATTTTGGGCCTAAACCAAATGTAATAATACTTTTGGAGATAATAAGGAGCCTTTAACATTTCTGAAATGAATGAACGGATGGAAAGAAACATGATCTTGGAGATGCTTCAGAGTCCATACCGAGGACAAATAGGTGGTCAATTTCATTGGAGACTACGGATCCAGATGTTCAAGGTGCCCTGCTCTATAGCCTGGTCTAGTTCAGCTGGTCCTATTATTATCATTACTATTATTATTACTATTAGTTTTATTTACAACAAGGTGGAGCAAAACACACAGCTGCAAACTTACTCAGGGTGTTAATGGAAGAGTTTGAAATCAGACAGAGGTGGAAGAAGTACTCAGATCTTGTGTAGGAATACTCTGTTACAGTAAAAGTCCTGCATTCTATATGTTACTCAAGTAAAAGTAGAAAAGTATTATCATCAAAATATACTTAAAGTACCAAAAATAAAGGTAGTCCTTTTGCAGATTGGTCCATCTCAGAATAATATATATTATATGTTTTATAATGATTGATCATTAAAGTGTTCTCAAAGCTGGTAAAGGTGCAGCTAGTTTAAATGACTTTAGGGTACTTTTCCCACAAAGGTTCATGTGAACTTAGTTCATGTGAACTCTTTTATCGCGTTCACACCAAAAAGAGCCGGTACTAAAATTAGTTCATGTGAACCTTTTTACCCCCACGAAAGTCCCTGCTAGAGAGCAGGGACTTTCGTGGGGCTCTCTTGTGAGAAAAGAGCTATATTTCTGATTGGCTGGGCGGATTGCAAACCACGCCCCGTAAAACTCCCAAAAAGTTTTGTGAAGCCACCATTTTATTATCCTCGCATTAGCATTATTAGCATTAGCATTAGCCCAGCGCAGAAACGCAGAGAGACTAATTTATGGCAACACAAAATAAAACATGGGAGCGGTGGAGATGAGGAGGTGTCGGCGTTCTGGCGATTTACTCGGAAGGCTTCAGTAGAAGCTGCTGGGAGTCCCAGCAGCTTCTACTGAAGCCAGTCCCCAACTCCGGGGACTTCCGGCCGGGGACTTTGGGCGGCAGTATACGCCGTGAAGTGGTTTGCGGCCTGCCAGTAAGCCCAAAGCAGAAGAAGAACAAGTGACGTCAGCGGCTTCATTTGCCTAATCCACCCCCAGGGACTTTTTCCAGTGTGAACGCGATCTGTACTTAGTTCATGAGAACTAAACAGTTCACATGAACTAAGTTCACATGAACCTTTGTGGGAAAAGTACCGCAGTGTGAATGCGCCTATTGTATACGGCAGGGTAGATTGTGAATTACAGGTGTAACTAAAGTCTGATTTAAGAGTTGATCATATTTCACATCATGAATCCAAATCTGTAAAGTAACTAAAGGTATTAAATAAATGTAATGGAGTAGAAGTACAATAGCATAACATAGAAATACTCAAGTAAAGTACAAGTATCTCAAAATTGTACTTAAGTACAGTACTTGAATAAGTGTACCTAGTTAATTCCCACATCTGAAATCAGATTTGACTTTTGATCCTTCAACTTGGCCTCAGAAAATGCAAGGACTTCACAGTTCTGGCAACACGTTTTGGAGAAAGCAAATTGGAGGCTTAAACAGGGACAGGGAGTGTCACGATCTGTCTGTGTTGTGTTTTGTCTTGTCTTTTTCTGTCTTTGGTTTCCTGTTTTATTTTGTAAAGTGTTCACCCCCCATTCCTGCCTGTTGCTTTCTGTCTGTTTTCCCTCCCTGATTACCCAATTGTGTTCACCTGGTGCCCCTGTGTTTTCTCCTCCCTCCTCACCTATCTCTTGTTTGTTTGATTAGTCCTCCTGTGTGTATTTAGGTTCTGTATTTTCTGTTAGTCTTTGTGAGTTCCTTGTCGTATTTGGACATTGTTCACGGGGTGAGAGTACTGTTTTGTCCAAGTTTGTTTCAGTAGCCTTGAAATAAAGGTATTTTTTCTGTTCATCTGCATTTGGGTCCTGCTTGCCTCACTCAGCCCTGAGAGAAGGAACTCACCAAATATGGGCCCAGCAGATCCTTTTGAGCAGTAATTGTTGGATTTTACTTTTTTTACTACCTGCTCTGATCAATGGATGGGAGCGTCCGGGGTTCAGCAGCGAGAGGCTGCTCTGGCAGAGGCGCGCCAGATAATTATGGAGAAACCAGGCTTGGTGAGATTCTTACCGGGTGGGATTTTGGATTTCCTCATGGTGTGTTATCCCCTGCCTGACAGCCCCAGGCCTCCCAACTCCCATTATGACACCACACGCATCGGTGTGGTCCGTTTGGAGTCAACCCTGGCTTCTGCCCCATTGCCTGTTCCTGTCCAGGAGCCGTTCTCTGGAACTCGTCTGGCCTTTGGAGGTTCACGGAGCCTCCAAACGGCTCCTAAAGGAAGGAGTCGCAAGGCCAGGTTAGCAGCCCGAGCCCAAAGATCCATGGTTCCGGCCCCAGCAGCCATGGTTCCAGACCCAGTTCTGGCCCCAGCAGCCATGGTCCCGGCCCCAGTTCCGGCCCCTGTTCCGGCCCCAGCGGCCATGGTTCCAGACCCAGCTCTGGCCCCAGCTGCCATAGTCCCATCTCTTGTCCCATCTCTGGTCCCTTCTCTAGTCTTTTCTCGAGTCCTAACTCAAGTCCCTTCTCTAGTCCCTTCTCTGGTCCCCTCTCTCTTATCGAGTTCTCCCTCTAGTCCCTTCCCAAGTCCCTTCCCTAGTCCCCCCTCAGGTCCCTCCTCAGGTCCCTTCTCTAGTCCCACCTCTAGTCACTTCTCTAGTCACTTCTCAGGTACCAACTCTAGTCCCTACTCTAGTCCCTACTCTAGTCCCTACTCTAGTTTCAGGTACCAACTCTAGTCCCATCTCAAGTCCCTACTCTAGTCCCTACTCTAGTCCCTACTCTCTCCTCTAGTCCCTCCTCTAGTCCCTCCTCTAGTCCCTCCTCTAGTCCCATCTCTAGTCCCATCTCCAGTCCCTCCTCTAGTCCCTTCTCAAATCCCAACTCTAGTCCCATCTTGAGTCCCCTCTCCAGTTTCTTCTCAAGTCCCCTCTCAAGTCACCTCTCAAGTCACCTCTCGAGTTCCCTCTCGAGTCCCCTCTCGAGTTCCCTCTCCAGTCCCAATTCAAGTCCCTACTGAAGTGCCGTTGGAGGTTCTGCTGGGGGTCCTGCCAACTCCATGTCTTGTCCCGTTGGGGGTCCCGCCGACTGCTCCTCTGCCGGGGGTCCTGCCAACCCTGTGTCCTGTGCCGTTGGAGGTCCCGCCGACTACTCTTCTGCCGGAGGTCCTGCAAAACCTATGTCCCGTCCCGTTGGAGGTTCCGCTGGGGGTCCTGCCAACTCCATGTTCTGTCCCGTTGGGGGTCCCGCCGACTACTCTCCTGCCGGGGGTCCTGCCAACCCTATGTCCTGTCCCGTTTGGGGGTCCCGCCGACTACTCTCCTGCCGGGGGTCCTGCCAACCCTATGTCCTGTGCCGATGGAGGTTCCGCTGGGGGTCCTGCCGGCTCCATGTCCAGTCCCGTTGGAGGTCCCGTCAACTACTCTCCTGCCGGGGGTCCTGCCAACCCTATGTCCTGTCCCGTTGGGGGTCCCGCCACCTGCGCTTCTGCCGGGGTCCTTCCAATCCCGTGTCCTTTACCGTTGGGGGTCCCGTCGACTGCTCTCCTGCCGGGGGTCCTGCCAACTCCTGGTCCTCTTCCGTGGGGGATCCTGCCGAGGCCTGTCCCACCAGCTCCGGTTCCTGTCCGGCCGACACCGGGTCCTGCCCGGCCTCCGGCGCTGTCCCGTCAGCGCCTTCCTGCCCGGCCTCCAGAGCTGTCTGGTCTTCGCCTTCGAGCCCGGCCCCCTGAGAGCCGTGGTCTTCGCCCTCGGGCCCGGCCCCCTGACTCTTCCTGCCACTGTCTTCCCCTCGAGCCCGGCCCCCTGAGTTCGCCCGCTGTGGCCTTCGCCCCACCTTGGACTCGGCCTTGCCCCCGGGCCGTCCGCCCGAGTTCCCCTTTTTTTAACTCTGCCTTGCCCCCGGGCCGTCCGCCCGAGACCCCATCCTTGAACTCCGCTGTGCCCCTGGGCTGTCAGCGGACTGTTTTTTGGGGGCAGACCCCCACAAAGAAAAATATATATTTACACACGTAAGGTCATCATCTTAACAGTTTTGTATGCTCATCCGTGAGCAGAGCATCAAGTTGACATGTCAAATTGGTCCACCGCCGCCCCGGGGAAAACTCTCAATTTGTGCTGTTTTGTGCATATAATGATCAAAAGTTTTTTACCTATTGACGCAGCAACCACTGTACAGATGTAGCACTCCAGATAGGACTCACATGGGTGTGTCCCAGTCAAAAACCCAGCGGATCCCAGCGGCTGGGGGTGTTGCCGTATTGCTAGAGGGCGTTGCCCAATTTCCCCATTTGTTCAATTACAGGATTTAACCATGAGATGGCGCTTCATTCACAAAATACACAAAGACAACTGTTTTCAATGTTTACAGCTCTTTGTGTTTGCTGAATACTGTAGCATTTAATCACGTATGTGTTACTGTATGGTTTTCACAAGATACTATAATGAAAAAACATCAATATTTTAGATCAAATAAAGTATATAGTTTGCTTTATGCAGTATATTTCTTGTAATATTGTTGGGGTGTTTTTACACAGTACAGTAGATTGAAGTAAATCAATTTATACATTAAGATAAGATAAAATGGACCTTTATTAATCCCGTGGGGAAATTCAGTAGTTCAAACAGCAACAGGGTGAGAGTGAAAAACAGGACAGCACAGATTCACACAGATTCATAAAATCAAAAATAAGATGAGCGATAAAAATAATAATAATGAGAAACTATGAAATAAGAAATGAATAAAACTCAAATATAATTATCATATATTATAATGTATTGTATTATTAAGTAATATCATACATTAACCCCATTATAGCAGATGCCACATTAAATGGATGAACACATTTATGCATAAATAATTACAACAGAGTATTTCTAAATACAAGTTGTAAAAATACTTATATGTATTTAATATTAACCCTTCGGAGTCAACCGTCACGCCGGCGTAATCAGATCACATGGCCTGAGCCGCATAATAACAACAGTCCGGACAACATTGCCGTGTGTTTCTGTCGAAAGTACTGGCTTGAAACTATATCCCAGTCTTTGTTTCATGCAAAAAGACCCAGTAAACACGGAGATACGATGATATAAAGTTAATACATTTCAAAAGTATGAAAAATGGAAGCACATTTTTGAATATATTCGCCGCATTTGATCATTTTACGAAACGGAAAATACTAGAAACTGTAGATCCTGCTCAACAGGATGTATATGTGTATTTCTGTCGAAAGTACTGGCTTGAAACTATATGCCAGTCTGTGTTTCATGCAAAAAGACCCAATAAACAGACACAAATAAACACGGACATACGATGATATAAAGTTAATACAGATATATTTCAGAAGTATGAATAATGGAAGCACATATTTTAATATCTTCGCCGTATTTGATAATTTTACGAAACGGAAAATACTGGAAACTGTAGATTCTGCTCAACAGGATGTATTTAGGTAATCAGGTAAACGGAGTGATACGAAACGAGACGAAAAGAGACGAAGAGGGACGGCGGGAACCGAAGAGAGACGGCGGGAAATGAGAGAGACGAAGATATACGAAGACAGGCGGCGGGAGACGAAGAGAGACGGCGGGAGACTGGATTGAAGCAAAGTGACAGACAAACATTGAGAATTTAGATATAGTTAGATAGATTTAGAGTTTTGAAGATTCAACTATGATGAAGAGAACTCTGAACGTGAGTCAAGCTTTAAGCTTGTTTTTTGACATGGAGGAGGAGGAACCTGTGATGTTGCCCTATGTGTCGTATTGACAGGAACCGCTTTGAAGCGTGGCACAGATAAAGACAGAAAAAACTGATTTTTGTACATAATGTGTATATATATATATTTGTATTATATTTATAATAACACTTTTGCCTTATCAGAATGAAATCCCATGCTACCTCAATCAAACTTTCACATTATCATAGTAACATCCCATGTATATATTTCCAGCTTTTAAATGGTTTCGTTGTGTATGTTTGTGTTACATATGAAAAATAATATCATTTTCAAAATCTGTTTTTACGTTTTTTTTTGTGATTTTGGGTCCAAAATGTTCATATAGTAGAAGATCACTGCTCTAAACAAAGTCAAAAATCCTACATCCAAACGAAATAAATATAATTAATTATGATGAATACGTTAAGTCTTGTTCATTGTTTTTCACTTTTATTAAATGTTTGATATTTCCGGTGGAAATGGTGGACTATCGGACATTCAAAATGCAGCATATTTTCACTCTTACACACATATATTCTCCTTTTACATACATACATTTTCACTCTTACACACATATATTCTCCTTTTACATACATACATTTTCACTCTCACACACATATATTCTCCTTTTACATACATACATCTTCACTCTTACACACATATATTCTCCTTTTACATACATACATCTTCACTCTACACACATATATTCTCCTTTTACATACATACATTTTCACTCTTACACACATATATTCTCCTTTTACATACATACATTTTCACTCTCACACACATATATTCTCCTTTTACATACATACATTTTCACTCTCACACACATATATTCTCCTTTTACATACATACATTTTCACTCTCACACACATATATATACTCACACATTCATACATTTTGCTCTCATATTATCATATTTCAATGCACACATTCATATATTGTCACTCACACATTCATGCATGTTGTTCTCATATTCATATCATTTAATGCTCATATTTATACATTTTGCTCTCATGCGAAATGTACTAAAACAAAGTATGTCATGGTAGTGGTCAGCTGTTAAACACAAAAGTGTATCTTAAGGGCTGTAAATATAATAAGCCTGTTGTCAATTTTAGACACAGGCTTATTATATTTACAGCCCTTAATAACATTCATTTTCTGGACTCAATGTGTGTCTTGGTCGTTTTCTTTGTTCCAAGCAAACGAGTGCTTTTTGTTTTGAAATCACTTCCGCGAGTTTCGCGGGCCTCCCCCCTCGCTCCACTGACCATCAGACATTAGACTCTTTAGTAAGGTAACAAGCAAAAGGGCAAAAACGCCTCTCAGACGCTCTTCCGTTTACTTTTTTAATAAAGAAAAACAAATGGTCCGTAGATACACGGACTCATATAGCCTATATGTATACTGTAAGGAGAATGTATGTGCGTGAGAGGACCAGTAGGAATTACGGCATATAAATATGCAAACACAAACCTACAGACTGGGGGATGGGAGATCACAGGAGTGGGGGGGGGGGGGGGCAGAGCTGTGGAATGTGACCCTTGGGAGAATTCCTCCACACATTCCGATGGCCAATTCGTTTTAAACAAAGAGTTCGCAACACAGGACAGCATAGGCAACATGGGGGGTGGGGGCTGGTAAACGGTCTGGTCAATGTTTGTAAACACAATCCCCAGGATGTGTCCTAATCAGGAGCCGGGTAAATGAGAGACATGAGGAGCCCCAGAAAAACAGATCCCGAAATAGCTCGTCCTGGTTTCCGCAGCAGATAGGCCTACAGTATGGTGTCTGTGTTATGTCAGTCATTTTAAATAAAACGTTGAAAACTGAACTTGAAAATGGTTTCCTCTTTTTATTTTATTTATCATTTTCGGCACGGGGAGACGTGTGTGATTAAAAATTAATTTGCAGAAATGTAAAGTGATCTAACTAAGTTCTATTCATATTCTTGACGGGAAGAGCAGTGTAAATGGGTGGCCATATGCATTTGAAAAACAATATAAATCACAGTTATTATACAACAGGCTATAAAAGCACCATCGATAACCATTACCTTTATCCAATTCAAACTTTGGACGGGAAAAAAGGAAGGTGTACATGGTTGGGCTATACTGTAGGCCCAGGAGCGCCGGGTGCTGGAGGCTAGGGAAGGCTAAGCCTTCCCAAATATTTGTGTGACTGCATCCTGGTAAAATAAAAATATAATGTCTTTGACATTAGCGCTGCTATGTGCCCTGTACCACGAAGCCAGTTCAACAGACCCTGGATATGCTTGAGTTATCTTAACTATCCCTAACAAACGCGATCTCGCTAAACGGTCCTACGGCGCTGGTTATCAACTCGGTGAATCAAGCCAGGGTTTCTCTCTCCAGCTGAGAACGCGTTCACGTGAAAGGGGCGGGGTTAGCTACATTTGACCAATCACAAACAGGGACAAGTGTACTGACAGCGCAACATCATACTTCATTAATGAAAAGTAAACTAATATTAGACAAATATGAACTTTAAACATCCATGATGACTTAAACATATAATCCAGGATACAAGCCACAGAGTTGCACCTGCAAGGAGAATACAGAACAACTCGTTAAAAAATAAACTACCGAGTGTTTGAAAGCGTACAACAGTTTTATGATATCACTGCCCCATCTAAAACACGAGGGGATCTGACTTTATTACATTTGAGTTGAGTGTTTCGTCAACTTAATGTGTTGCTTAAAATAATACGTCTGCATACAGTATATGTGACAATGTAACTAAGTGTTGCACGGCCAGATACGGCTCGAGAAGCTGACTCAGATAAGGAAATATTGTGATATCGATGTGAGATCGATGATCTGATTGATGATGTGATGTCAGTGTGATATGAATGATAAGTGCGACACGTCGGCGTCTTCTCTGCATACGGCAGTTTAAACTGCATTTCCTTTTTCCTGTAATATGACTTGATAGATTTAAACTCCGCACACTGAGCTCTGATCGGTCAGCAGATGGTGCTTTCACTGAGTTGATCTCTTTTCTATAGACGCCGGAGGCGGGCAGCGTAAGATGAAAACAAAAGTTATTTAGCCTTCCCAAACCTGAGCCTCACGCGCCGCTTATGTGTAGGCCTACTGTATACATACAAAGGCCATTCAAGCTAGAGTTCTTCTGGAAATGTTCACATCAGGCACCTTCAAGTTAAACAATACTAAACAATTAACACAGTAGGCCTAAATTATGTGGATTAAACCACATTTATTTCGTTAAAAATAAACGAAATATGATTTAGTTTGAATGATTAAATGTCATTAGGCACCTTCAAGTTAAACAATCAGGTGCACACTTTAATGTGCCGCCACCTCCGGACTCGGCTTGACTCGGTTTAAAGAATGCACAAATGTGTTTAATCGTTTATGTCAGATATGTACTAAGTAGCCTAAATACATTTGTTCCTGCTCAAGATTAGATTCAACTTTATTGTTATTGCACATATTGCAGGTACTGAGACAACGAAATGCAGTTTAGCTTCTAACCAGGTGCAACAAGCAGCGAAAAGTAATGTGCACAATACTACAGTAAACAATTAACACAGTAAATTATGTGGATTAAACCACATTTATTTCGTTAAAAATAAACGAAATATGATTTTGTATGAATGATTAAATGTAGGGTGAATTGCCCTAATGTGGGACATTTTTGCATTTCAGACTTCGGGAATATATTGCGATATGAAGCCGATACAATACATCAAAATCCAGTAGGCTACCATTCCGAAACCCCCAGTAATATTAGACACTAATAATACTAATAATACAGTAAACTATTAACACTGTACATATTATTGTTTGCCCGTGGGATTAGGATGATCAGTAGTGAGACCCGTGCTGCATTTCCCTCCGGTCGGATGTGATATAAAAACAAAGCGATTATTTTTGTTGTTGTAAACTCACGTGGATTAAATTTAGTGCATTAATTTCAACTCGCGAACATATGATAGCCTACATTAAATGATCGTGAGGATGATGATTGAAAATCGTTTGTTTGAGCCTGGATGCATTTCCTGATCTAAAAACATAGCGATGGTTTTGTACTTACGCCAACGTGAATTAAACATTATTTTGTTAAATAAAAACATGGGGATGTTTAGTAAATGATTACATGTCTCTTATTTAGCACAGAATATGATCCTATCCGTGACATATGGATCTTAACAAATATCCGCGATATCAGATACCTGTAGATCAGCTGTTTATTTCACATGAGTTCCAGTGTGGCAGCTTTTTAATCACGGCTCCCCCTGGTGGATCCATTATCCATTGCAGCTGGTTTCATTATAATTAAATGTATTTATCAAGGGGGCGTTTCAAATCCTGCGGGGGGGTTTTCCTTTTCAGCAGGGGCCCACCCAGTGCCGATCACGGACCCGCACGGGTAGGCGTCTGAAATGGAGCGCTACATCCGTAAGTTATATTCTTGTTTAATTAGACTTCTCTGTTTCATTTCTACATTCATTCTACTCTGTATAATTGTTCTGTAGTTATTGTAGCTAAAACGGCGCTTTTGAGAGATTTTAAATCTCAGATCTGCTCAGGCGAAACCTGCTACACAGGTCTCAGCACTCAAGCCTGCATTACAATATAGGCAGGGCCAGTCTACTGTCGCCCATCAGCTGAAGATAATTAACTAATTAGAGGGGCGTGGCCCTACAGCTGTGAGAACTCAGCAATCAGGCGTCCATTTTAGGTAGCTCTTTCCTGGAGCGTCAGCTTAAGCGTCAGACAGCCGAAGACTGACAAAGACATTAGAGTCCTACGGGAGTAAGACTGACAAAGACATTAGAGTCCTACGGGAGTCACGAGGGAGGCAAAGAGGAGGCAAATCCTACTCTGATTGAGCTGGTGTCTTATTTCTCTTTTCTTTAGTTTTCTAGCCCCTCATGCTATAATCATGTGTATTTTCTCCATTCCTGTTCATGTGTCTTCTCGCAATTATCACTGGCCCCGTGTATCTCCTAATCGATATAACCGGCCTGCTCTCATCTATCCCACATGCTCCACTGAGATCCAACATCTAGTTTCAGGTGGCCTGTGGAATTGCCAGTCAGCTGTTCCTAAGGCTGACTTCATCTCTGGCTACGCCTCCCTGCAGTCTCTGGATTTCCTTGCTCTCACTGAGACCTGGATTACTCCATCCAACACATCCACCCCAGCAGCTCTCTCCACTGCATATTCCTTCTCCCATACACCCAGACCCACTGGCAGAGGAGGTGGCACTGGTCTCCTGCTCTCTCCCAAATGGAGCTTTTCCCTCTTCAAGCTACCTAACTTCACTCCTTCCACCTTTGAATTCCATGCCGTCACAGTAACCCATCCTATACAGTTAACCATTGTTGTTCTCTACCGTCCACCAGGCGCCTTGGGGGACTTCTTGGAGGAATTAGATAATCTCCTCTCACACATCCCTGAAACTGGCCCTCCCGCTGTACTTCTCGGAGACTTCAACCTCCAGACAGGGAAGATAGACAAACTAACATCCCTGTTAACCGCCTTTGCTTTCTCACTGTCTCCATCCCCACCGACTCATAAAGCTGGCAATGTCCTTGATCTCATATTCTCAAGGAACTGCGCTACTTCTAACCTCTCTGTAAACCCGCTCCACACATCCGATCACTTCTTAATTTCATTCTCTCTACCCCTTTCCAAACATAACAAACTAATCTCTTCTCATCCTGCACTTGTCCGCCGTAACCTTCGTTCCCTCTCCCCCGCTACCTTTGCCTCATCGGTGCTCTCAGCCCTCCCTTCCTCTGACTCGTTCCAACTCCTGCCTTCAAACTCTGCTGCAGAAACTCTCCTCTCTACTCTCTCATCCACTCTGGACTCTCTCTGAACTCTCACATCTCGGCAGGCTCGTAAGTCCCCTCCTGCTCCCTGGCTAAATGATGCACTGCGTGCTAATAGAACCGTCCTTAGGGCAGCAGAGCGGAAACGGTGGAAATCCAAACACCGTGACGACCTCCTAACCTATCAGGCTCTCCTCTCCTCTTTCTCTGCTTCGATCTCTCAGGCAAAAAGCACTTTCTTTCAAGATAAGATCTAATCTTCCTATTCCAATCCTAAAAAACTATTTTCCATCTTCTCCACCCTCTTGGACCCTCCAAAAGCCCCTCCCCCTTCCTCACTTCTGTCAAGCGACTTTGTTACCCACTTTGAAAAAAAGGTTGATGATATTCGCTCTTCTTTTTCTGACTCACCTTTACTCACCGCTGGGTCACCAGACCCACCTTTCACCCACACACTGACCTCCTTTTCCCCTCTCTCTCCAAGTGAGGTTCTTACCCTCATTACCTCTGCCCGCCCTACCACCTGTCCTCTGGACCCTATCCCTTCAAACCTCCTTCAGACTATCGCTCCTGATATTCTACCGTTTCTCACCCATTTCATCAACACTTCTCTAACTTCTGGTCACTTTCCAAACAGTCTCAAGGAGGCAAGAGTAAACCCTCTCCTAAAGAAACCCACTCTCAACCCGTCTGATGTTATAAACTACAGGCCTGTCTCTCTCCTCCCGTTCCTGTCTAAATCACTTGAACGCGCTGTCTTTAAACAACTCTCCTGTTATCTCCATCAGAATAACCTTCTGGATCCGCATCAGTCTGGTTTCAAGGCAGGTCACTCCACAGAAAGTGCTCTCATTGCTGTCACGGAGGAACTGCACACTGCCAAAACTGCATCCCTCTCCTCTGTCATCATCCTGTTGGACCGGTCTGCTGCATTCGACACGGTGAATCATCAGATCCTCCTTCGCACTCTCCAAAAACTTGGAGTTTCAGGCTCTGCACTTTCCCTCCTCACCTCATATCTGAAAGACCGTACCTACAGGGTGACTTGGAGAGGGTCTGAGTCCGACCCTTGTCAATTAACTACAGGGGTCTCTCAGGGCTCTGTTCTTGGTCCCCTCCTCTTCTCCCTGTACACAAACTCACTCGGATCAGTCATTAGCCCGCATGGTTTTTCATACCACTGCTACGCTGACGACACCCAATTAATTCTGTCCTTTCCCCGCTCAGAGACCCAGATCGTCGCACGCATCTCTGCTTGTCTAGCTGACATCTCTCAGTGGATGTCTGCTCATCACCTCAAGCTCAACCTTGACAAGACTGAGCTGCTCTTCCTTCCGGGAAAAGATTGTCCCACTCTTGACCTAACAATCAACATCGGCACCTCAGTTGTTTCCCCGACTCAGACTGCAAGGAATCTGGGTGTGACCCTAGATAACAACCTGTCCTTCACTGCAAACATAGCTGCTACAACCCGTTGCTGCAGATACACGCTTTACAACATCAGGAAGATACGTCCCCAGCTGACACAGAAAGCGACGCAGGTTCTGGTCCAGGCTCTCGTCATCTCACGCCTAGACTACTGCAACTCCCTCCTGGCTGGTCTACCTGCATGTGCCATCCGACCTCTGCAGCTCATCCAGAATGCAGCGGCTCGTCTGGTCTTCAACCTTCCTAAATCTTCCCACACCCCTCCGCTCCCTTCACTGGCTTCCGGTAACTGCTAGAATCCACTTCAAGACACTGGTACTTGCTTACCATGCTGCGAATGGATCTGGCCCTTCGTACATCCAGGACATGGTTAAACCGTACACCCCAGCGCGTGCACTATGCTCTGCATCAGCCAAACGACTCGCTGCGCCCTCGCTGCGAGGGGGACCCAAGTTCCCATCAGCAAAAACACGTGGGTTTGCTATCCTGGCTCCAAGATGGTGGAATGAGCTCCCCATTGACATCAGGACAGCAGATAGCTTGCACATCTTCCGGCGCAGACTGAAAACTCATCTCTTTCGACTCCACTTCGAGCGATATAACTATTAACAAAGCACTTATATACCAATAAAGGACTGGCTTATCTAAAGCCAGTTGAGTAGCACTTGAAATGTTTGGCTCTATGAAACCTGATGTACTTATATGATTCTGTTCTCTTCAAGGTTGTGTCTTCCTGGTCGAATGTACTTATTGTAAGTCGCTTTGGATAAAAGCGTCAGCTAAATGCAATGTAATGTAACAAGTGTCTCCGTTCTTCCAGCGTGACGCTGCTCCCTCACACACACGTCTTCAACGTGCCCTCACTAACCTGAGTAAGGAGGCGGGACTTGGCGGATTTTAGTCCAACTGCAATCATGATTGCGTCATGAACCAATGAGCTTTGTTCTTAAAAGTTCACCATTAAACTAAAATATACTATAAAATAACTAAATAAATTATTATTAACAAACAAAATACAAGAACCTTGTAACCTTGGTTTATACAGTGGGTTACACCTACAAGGTTGAAATACCCCCTTCCTATTTATAAGCAATCTGAGGCTTCTGTTTTAAGGAATGAGCTGTCAACAAGATAAATGAAATCCTATAGAGAGCTGTGATGTAGGCTGTTGTTTTTCTTAAAGCATATTCAAGTAACAAGCATAATTTACCTACATTTCATTGATATTGATAAATTATAACTTAACTTGCATCCCGTCTAATGAGTGGCCCAGCCCTTTGTATATTATTCTGTATGTGGCACCCCTGTCCTACACTGTATTACTGAAGTTCAGTTCTGGGGCGCTGGAGAAATCGCCCCACGGAGGCGGTGTCTGTAGCAGGTTAGCCAATTGCTTATTAAAGATATAAACATATGCAGTGGCAAAACTTAGATGTCTATATATATATATATATATATATATATAAGCTTCTGCAGTGAGGTTCATGGCTGGTGAGGCACTGGCACTGACTCTTCAGGTTTACAAATATTATATTTTGACCTAAATCAAAATATAATATTTTCAAAAGCTTTTTTTGTCTGGTGCTTCGATTAATTTTAAACAGACAGTTCAACAAAAGGATACCCAAAAAATGTAATTTTCTCATTTAAATATTGAATTGTTCTCTCTTAGTAAGATCCCATTTTCAATACAATTGCGGTCTTACCTTGACTTGAAGATGAAGTCCATTTGCCTATCCTTCTGGACAAAAATCTCTATTACTTTTTTGTAAAAGTCCTCCTTATCTTCTTGTAGTTTCAAAAGTCTATCATAAATCTAATCGATAGATTTATGATTCTAAAATTATAAAAGTAGGGTAGACATGTGGATATTATCCGGCAAAAAGTGCAATTATCTAACAGGTACGTTTCCCACAGATCTTATTTTGAGCTATTTTCTAAAATTATATGGAGAAATCTCATTGCTTTTTTGTGGAGGGAACCCATGCGCAGCTTACTTCCGGGTTTTAGGACGCGTCTCTCGTCTCCTCTTCACACACCACACTTTTCGCGGCACACATACTTGCAGCCAATCAGCTCTGAATTATGTGAGATGACGCATGGTGGGGATGGCAGCTCAGTGCCCCTATGGTCATTATTTGTTTGCCACACACATTAAATAGGACAATACTCTGAGCATGCACAGTGTAGTTTTTACAGTCACCGTTCACTTAGACAGTGAGAGGGAGGGGCATGATCGGGTTTTGTCCCACATGGCTCTAAACAGCTCAATAGGCACACACTGTAGACACTAATTAGAAGAACACAGACTAAAACAGCAATGTACAGACGAATCAGATGATTAAACATGATCTTAAACTATATTTTACTTATTTATTTATTTTTTGCATTTTTTTGTAATCATTATTTTTAATACTTTCTGCTGACACTAGGTGGGGCTGTGCCCCACCTGCCCATAATGACCAGTCACCACTGAACATATGTCATAAAATGTAGCCAATCAGCGTCCTCAAAACTAAAACGAGTAAGTAAGCAACTGCTACGCAGCTGGACGACGGCCACAGGATTGCGGTGAGGAAACACAATGAGGAGGTGAATAAACAGGCATATTTTATCCAAAATAATGACGTTTTGTGGGGCTTTTGAGTTGGCTTTGCGTGGACATGACGAGACTCTTCGGTCAACCCTGGCATTTTCAGGGGTTGGTGGATTTTGTTTCCTCCCTGGCCTGCACACTGTGCTGGAGGAGCACCTGAAGACCGCCACCGTTTTTAAAGGCACACCAAAGACGTACACTACATTGATTTTAAGAATAATTATTATTTATATATACTTCAGCTTTTTGTATTACTGTAGATTATACCATTGTTCTGTAATATATATATATATATCAAATATTTCCATATATATATGCATGCAAGTATTGCTAATGTCATTGTTTTTAAGTTTTTGTACATAGTCCTCAGTCTCAAATGCTTAAATTGCTTATGGAGGCATTACAATTTAAGACTTAAAGACGTAAATTAACACTGAAAACTGCTGTTTTTTTGCATTAAGTCATACTGGGATGTTTGCTAAAATTGATTGCATGTACTGTAGCACAGCCCTACCCAGGAAACATTCCACCAGCCGCCACTGGTTAATGCTATAAAAGCACAAGAGTTGTTCTGAGCTAAACTGTTACACACAGATTCAATTTACACCTTATTAACACTGGGATCATCTTATGCATTCATGGGTTTCTATCACATGTAGCAATTTGGGTTAGGCTGAATACCTAACTTGCAGGTTCAGAACAAGATATAATGTAGAACTCAGGCAACTTATATAGACCACCCACCGGCTTTGACATAAACGCCACTAGCCTTTCCCATTTCTACTGTATTTAATGAGAGCACATGGGAAACATTGAATGGGAGCAACAGGGCTGTTTATTATGTTAGTTGGAGGTGTGTTGATGGTGTTGAGGGCTTCATTGATGGTCTGGTGTGTAGATTACACCAGCCAGGGGTGCTGTTTCAGTGAATTCAGGCTGAGTCGGCCTTCTGGACTTTTGTCCAGACAGCCCTGGAGGAAATCACGGCACTCTGTATACAGAAAAACAGGAATCATACTTTGATGCAAGACTATTAGTGTTTATCAAAGGTGGAACATTAATGTGTTCATCACATGAATGCACAAACAGCCTATGATAATACTATACATATTGCAATATAGGAGCTTTTTTGGGATTGGCGACTTAATGGCATTTTGGCCCTTAATTCAGCATCAACACTGGTAGTGCTTTTGACTTACCGTAAGAAAGACCCTTCCTAAGGTCAGGGATGACATTGATTATTTCATCGCTAGTGTTGAAGGGGAGACAGGAATGGACAATCACAAAGAGCACCACACCGATCTGCCAAACAGTTGTTGGTTCTGCCCTGTAGCTGCCACGCATGAACCACTCAGGGGTGGCGTATATATAGGTACCTGCAATACACACAGCCACGCAGAGACAACATTTATGGTAAGGGACACAGTAAAGATGCTTTGTTGTTACAGAGAACAAGACCATAAGAAAGAGTACCTACCATTTTCACTATGGTAAGTTCCTTGTGAAACAAATGTTCCACAGCCAAAGTCTATGAGCCTCACACGAGGGACATCAGAGCCGGTCTCTATTAGAATGTTGTCCAGCTTGATGTCCCGGTGGAAAACACCTTTTGAGTGAACCTCGATGACTGCATCCACCAGCTGTCTTATTATAGTCTGAGGGAAATCAAAAGTCAAAGTCAACTTTATTGTCAATCTTTCAGTTTGTGTGTACAGACAGAGAGATCGAAATGCCGAAATAGACACACACATGGAGACTGTGTGACATGGTGAGCTTGGACACATACAGAAAGACAGAAAGACAGAAACACAGCATCAGCTACTTACTTTAGCTTCATGCTCCTTCGGGGACGACTGCCTGGAGTTCAGGTAGTCTATCATATCCATGCAGGGGACTGGTCTCTCCAGGACCAGAATGAGTTCTAAGTCCAGGTTATACCAGTCCAGCAGGGTGATAGCTGCACTGGACTCTCCTGCTGCTGGCCGGAGTTTAAGCAGCAGCACTACCTCCATCGGCACCATCAATATTTTCCCTTCCAGTTCCTTTTGATTTAAAAGGGGAAAAAAAGAAAATCATGTAACTTTCATGTACACACATACACAAATCTGCAGTTACAACAGTTAGTTACAATCGGAAGGTGTATAATGTGAAGAGATATGCAATAAGAAATGTTACTCGATGAATTAAATTATGAACTTACCACTGCTGTGTGCTTAACGCTGTGCTGGGAGATATGTTTTATGGCCACCTACCGGACAGAAACAGACATATGGTTAGCTTATACTGCATACAGAATGAATCTGAATTATGGATTCTGTTAGTGTGTGTGAGAGATCTTACAGGCAGATTGTCCTCTTTACGGTAGCCAGCATATACTGAGCCGTAGCCTCCTGTACCAAGCAGATCTTCTTCTTGGTACTTTGCATGGAAGTCAGCTGCAGAAACAAAACACAAACACTTTGATGATACTTTGTTCAGGATGTGATTAAACTAATCCCTAAAACAAACCTGCATTGATTGAAATGTAATCATATTTACAATAAGCTTCCCAAAGGCTGATCCTGAGAGGAATAGTTGAGCCAGCACACGATTAGCTTAGCTTATTTTAGCTTAGCATAAAGACTGGAAACAACTAATTTGATTGTGTCCAAATGTAACAGTTGCAAATATGCAGTGGGGTTTATTTGTAAATCATTTTGTATAATCACACAAATTCTGTGTTTTATATTAAGTAATTCTGTGTTCTTCATTTTATTGAATGTGCAATACCTGACAAGGTCGAAGATCAGTGGGCGGAACCTCTGAAGTGTGGTCGCTGTGCTCAGGAGATTATTGTTGTGAGGACCCCCTATATATTGAAGGCTTCTCAATTCTCTAATTTCCCCTCCTTGTCTCCCCTCCTTGTCTCCCCTCCTTGTCTCCCCTCCTCGACTCCTATCCTCGTGTTTTAGTCCCGCCCAGAGGAGATGCGAGCGGAGGAGTCGAGGAGGGGAACCGAGGAGAGAGGAGGGAAGTAGCAGGCTGTTAGAGAAATGAGAACTCCTCTCCTCTGAGCGGTCATTTTAAAGAGACGTCCATTAATGATGACAGGAGGCACAGCAGCCCTCTGTCTGATGGACAGATGTGTTCATGACGATTTATATATTTACTTTTAATTCATTCACAGTGCGGTATAATGAGACAATAACAGGCTACAGATGCGGACACACACACATATATTCATATATACAATTTCAGAATCAAACAAGAGAGCTCTCTCATAATAACGTAACACAATCAGAGACTGGATATATCCCCCCCCTCTCTCTCTGGTTGCTGAAATGGGGAATTGAAATTACGGGCCAAAAGTTTTATTTACAAGTTTTAAAAGTAAGCAGAGGACACCAAACCAACTGAGACCCGACGTCCGCCGCATCTACGCACTGTACAACACACACACACACACACACACACACACACACACACACACACACACACACACACACACACACACACACACACACACACACACACACACACACACACACACACACACACACACACCCACAACACGCACCTTCAGCTCCTAAAGCATAATCAGGCTACAGCCGTTGTGTATTTTATTATGTGAAGCACTAAATGGTCTTAGAAAAATATCGACTCTTTGTTTGCAGATATCTACTAAACTAAAGCAAATACAGAGAGTAATGTAGGCCTGTTATACTGAGTGATATATACACACTGCTCTGCTTTCTGCACGGACCTCACAGCTGTTCTCAATGGAAACATCGCGGCGTGATTAAAGCAAATATTATCCAGGGGATGCATGCAGAGCTGTCATTGGCTGAGATCAGTGCGGCCGTGCGTCACGACTCTTTGAAACATCACTGTTGCCGGAAATACATCCGCGGAGGAGCCGTGGAGGAACCATCAGTGTATCCTCGATTATAGCTCCAGTCCAGAGAGCGAACTCGATGCTCGATGCTCGGTCCTCGCTGTGCATTTAGAGAAATGAGATGTCATGTCTTCAACATGGCGCGCTGAAATCCATTTCCGGGTCACTGCCGGAGGACCAAGGAGTCGAGGAGGGGAAATTAGAGAATTGAGAAGCCTTCATTGTGTCCCTCACGTTTCCTCTTCCCTTTTTGTAAATGTTCCACGTGAGAGGAGTAACTGAGGGAAACCTAATGTAAAACTGATCATTATATCTGTTGTTATTGTCAGTAAAATACAGAGATCGTCAAAACTGTATGCTGGCTCGGGTCATCCATGAACAACGCAAACCACAACGCAGAGACCGCTTAACGACACCGGTTACACAAACACAACTAAATCCACCTACCATCTCCCTACAGATATATATATGAGTAAAGTAATCTGAATGTACTGATGGAAAGAAGACTTCTTTGATATTGAGTCTTTAATTTACAGCCTTCCCTTAAAAACATTTTGTTTACTGTATTATCTTACCAATGCTATCACAGCAGGCAGCGCTGACTGAGGAGGACCTATTGTCACAGGAGGAGGTCTTGCTGCGGGTCTTTCTGCTCCTCTTTGTGGATCTCTGTGACTCCTCAGAATTCCTCTTTCCCCTCTTCCTGTCTTTAGCATCAGAGGTGATGCTGATGCTGGCTGGTGTGGATGCACCAGCAACCTCAGTGGAGGAGGACGAGCCTCTGAAGGTCTGAGCCTGTTCCTCAGACTGAGGGGTCGGCTGCCTCTTTTTAGTGGACCTCCTCTTGAGCTTTTTCCTTTTCTTTTTGCCTACACTCACAGGTCCACCACTTTGTCCCGAGAGACTCTGGGTTTTTCCTGAAAAAAGCCAAGAAACATGAGCATTTTTGCGGTGTGGAGAGTTTATAATGAAAGGTGTGAACTGGTATCCAACTTAAATCAAACAAATGTATCTTCAAACCTACTTCTGTTTTCAATCATTGATATACTTCATCAAGACATTCAGTTCCGCAGAAGTCTGATTTTTGATAACTTTGCTCTCTTATCACTTCACTTAGAAAGATAACTTCATTTTCTGACTCTCAATTTGACATATGGCCACTGGGTTGAAGCAGAATAGGCTCTTACTGAGGTTTAACTGTATTTCGTCTTTTAGTTTCATCATAGCTTTTCTAAATATACTAAAATGTTTGTATAATTCCCATTTGATCTAACCTGTGCTGTGTGGTGTGCCAGTGTACTCTTGGGCACATGTTGCAATGGGGGCCCTTGATGAAGGCCCACTGGATCTGTGCCTGCGGCCCCTGGAGGGACTTGGACTTGCTCTGCTCCTCTCCTTGGTTCTTTTAAGACCCTCCTCAGAGTCTCTGTTTGAGGCCTTGGTGGGGTCAGTGTTGCGCCATACTGGCACCAAAAGAGATCATTTTGATTACTGCATGTTCTGTGTGTAATCTACTTTATTATCTGCTGTTTGAGTGACTTTGGGAAAGGTAGCTTAGTTTGGATTAGTCTACCAGCTAAATCATGTGGAGAGTGCGGTTTTAACCAGTTGTCCTCACTACTCACCCTGTTGTCTCCTGGAAGACGGGCACTGAACAGTGGTTATTGTGGGCCAAGTTTTTGAATCCATGACTGAGCAGTTATCTTTCACCAATGAAATTACCATCTGAATCTGAATCTGACCAGTTGTATTCTCTTAGCCCGGAATGATCAGAACTCACTCCTGTGAACTGACACTCCGCTTCTGGGTTCCACTCATTCCATTCAATGTGCTTTATTATCAAAAAGTTAAGAACTGATCAGATTCAAAAGGAAAGGAAATGTTAAATATGTTCATAAAATCAAATGAATTGCAGATATAGAATGAACACTCACTCTTTCTTCTATATTTTACTTGGTAAGAAGCATCTCTAAGTTTTGTATTCAATTGTTTAACCTATCTCTACCTAACATAACTATTTCTGATCATCTATATAATAATAATAATTCCTTACATTTATTATAGCGCTTTTCCAGATGCTCAAAGCGCTTTACAAATACACATTACACATATTTTGTATACATGCAATGGTCACTGTGGACAATACCCACAGGAGCAAGTTCAGGTGAAGTGTCTTGCCCAAGGACACAACGGCTTTACAGACGCAGCAGCGGCGGGTTTCACCCCTTGATCTGATGATCATTGCACAGCGCACTGCGCCACACCGTCCATCTTCACGCCTCGAGGTCATCGAGTCGCTTTTACAAGTACACAGTAGTATCATACATGTACTGTGGACAATACCCACAGGAGCAAATCCGGGTGAAGTGTCTTGCCCAAGGACACAACGGCCTGACGCAGTGGCGGCAGGAGCGGGTTTCGAACTGGAGTTCCCCAGCACTCCCCTTGATCTGATGATCAGATGCACAGACCACTGCGCCACCCGTCCCTATATGACTGTTAACTAATAATAATACTATTGTGTTTTGTAAAATTATCACTATGAATTGATGATAATGATAATTGTTTCTTATTGCTTCTGTTGTTATTGCTATTTATTTTTTATTTAATTGTTCTATCTTATTTTACTTTATCCCCTAAATCAGGGGTATCCACACTTTTTTCACTTGATGGCCACATACAGAAAAACATACGAAGGGCTGGGCCTCTCGCTGGAGGTGAGGTATTTTGCCACACATGTTATAAGTTAGCAAAATCAATCAAATGTGGGTAAATAATGCTTGATACTTGAATATGCTTTAAGAAAAAAGGGTTCCATTTATTTCCAAAAAGTGAAGCCTTAGATTGCTTATAATAAGGGTATTTCAGTCAGACAACTCACGTGTTTCTTAATATGTTTATTATAAGCAGCGTTTGAGTTTGGCGTCTAGGCTCGGGCCTCATCACTCCACAGATTTACAAAGAACATTGAGTGATGATTAGATAACTATCCCCCGAGCCTACAGTTGGAAGCTGGGGTGGAAGCTGGGGTGGTGGGGGGGCAGGCGAGCAGCAGCAACATGAAACACAGCAGCAGGAACATGAACGTAGCAGTAGCAAGTGAACACAGCAGTGCAGCAGCAGCATAGCGAGGCAGAGGCAGGAAGACCTGGCAGCTTAAATAGAGCGGCATGTTTAGGAGAATGTGTTTGGTTGGTTGTAAGAGGGAGGAGGTGCGTCACGTGTTAATGTATCATTGGTGCTCGAGTTGACTGCCTGAAATATAGCTCGCAGGCTTCGCCCCATATATTTGAAGGTTATATTTATATAACCTATATTTATATTTAGCGTGTTATGCAAATAAGTTATTGGGCTTTTTTTATCAACTAAGATTTTTCAGAGAATGTCTTCAACTTTAATTGACTGAATTTGTTTGAAAACTGGGTTTATTAACACATGAATACTACTATAATAATAATAATAATTCCTTACATTTATTATAGCGCTTTTCCAGATGCTCAAAGCGCTTTACAAATACACATTACAAACATATCATACATGTAACGGTCATGTACTGTGGACAATACCCACAGGAGCAAATTCAGGTGAAGTGTCTTGCCCACGGACACAGTGGCTTTACAGACGCAGCGGCGGTGGGTTTCGAACTGGTGTTCCCCAAAGTCCCCTTGATCTGATGATCAACGCACAGCCCACTGCTCCACTCCGCCCATCTTCACACCTCAAAGTCATCAAGGCGCTTTACAGGTACACATTACACACATATCATACATGTAATGGTCAGTGGACAGTACGCACAGGAGCAAATTCGGGTGAAGTGTCTTGCCCAAGGACACAACGGCCTGACGCAGTAGCGGCGGGGGCGGGTTTCGAACTGGAGTTCCCCAACGCCACCCTTGATCTGTTGATCAACGCACAACCCACTGCGTCCCAATACTGTAATATATGTTTACATATTTATTTAAAAAGTACAATATAAGAAAAACACAAGTTTCAGTGCGGGTGATATTCCATTGAACTTTTTGAATTTGCTGATTCAAAATGGACAACGGGCCACAGTTTGGACACCCCTGCCCTAAATCATCATATACTCAATGTGCACAGACACAAACACACACATACTTTCACTGTTACGGCCTCGAAAATACCCCCCCCTCCCTCCTGTGCCTGTTGGCATGTGGCGGTCGGGACCCCAAGGCCATTCTTTGGAGCCCCCGGTTGGTGTGGTGACGCAGATAGGTGCTACTAAAAAAAAAATACACCTCCATAGATGAAGCACAAACAGCTTGCACAGAAGAAAAGACCCCCTCCTGAGAGTTTGAGGGGTGTCCTGCGACAAATCAGTCTCTCCCGCTAAACCCAAAAGAAACAATTGAAGAACATAAAAACAGAACTTATTTGATACAATACACTTTATTGTCCCCTTTAGTAAATTAAAGCAGGATTGTCCTCTCAATCCTGCAGTTCCAGAGAAGATGAAAACTGTACGAAAATAGATGTATTACTTTCATACGGTTATTGCCATATTTATGCAGTGAAAATGGTATCAAAGCTGCATATAATCAGTTTGAAAGCCTTTCATAATACTATCAAATCAAATCAAGTTATTTATATAGCACATTTATAAACTATTTATGGTCGAGCCAAAGTGCTGTACATATAATAAAAATAGCCTACAGTAGAGACACTTTACAGCAAATACAACAGCACAGATTGTTCAGAATATCAGTATGACAATACGACACCCTCTGTCCTTAGACCCTCACATCGTACAAGGAAAAACTTCCAGAGAAAAACCCACAGTTTAAAGGGAAAAATGGGAGAAACCTCAGGGAGAGCAACAGAGGAGGGATCCCTCTCCCAGGACGGACAGACGTGCAATAGATGCCGTGTGTAACTTTAGACAGCATTGTATACATTTTACTTGAACCTGTTAACACTGTAATAAAGTTATTATTAAGTTAAGTTGTTTAGTTGCTTACCCATATTTAAGGATTACATAGAGTCAGGATGTCAGACTGACCAAGTTTTCTAAACTTAACACAAAAAGTAAGGCAATTTCTGTTTGGTAGATGATTTCTATGTTGTAACAATGCTTTTTGGCAATAAATCATATACCGTTGGAAAGCCTGTTTATTTACCTTTCCAATGGTACCACATTTGTGAGGAACAAGCATTTGTGTGATGAGCAGCAGATCTGCGTATGTTGGGTGCGCCCATGAAAAATGTGACAAATCTCCTCTGCCAATGCCAAACAGCTTTTTTTGCTGCTGACTCTAGTTTGGTGTTGTTTGGTGGATTGAAGTCTGATAAATAAAGACATGTTTTCAACAATTAATTTATTAACTATTTATTTATTTAACAAGCCGCCTCAGTCATGTGGAAGAATCAAACTCAGCCACAACAGCCTCTCCTCCTCATGCTGTCACCAGCCTGCTCACACTCTGCTGTGGGATGGCATCCCATTGTTCAACCAGCACTTGTCCCAGGTCAGCCAACACGGTTGTGTTGGTCACTCTGGCACGGACAGCAGGGCCAAGTTGATCCCAAAATGGGGTTCAATGGGGTTGAGGTCAGGACTGCAGGCAGGCCATCCTCTCCTCTCCTATTGGTGCAGCAAGCAGCAAAGCGTTCTCCGCGTCTTCTCCACACTGTGACCCTACGATCCAAGTGCCGAAGGCAGAATATGTTGAGGTTCCAGTGCAAGTGGGCCTGATGGTGAAGGGCAGTCATGGAAGGCCTCCTAGCATCCATGCGAGACTGGAGAGTGGCTGCTGTTTGGCATTGGCAGAGGAGATTTGTCACATTTTTCATGGGCGCACCCCACATACTCAGCTCTGCTTTTCATCAAATGCTTGTTCCTCACACAAGTGGTACCATTGGAAATGTAAGAAAACAGGCTTTCCAACGGTATAAGATGTATTGCCCAAAAGCATTGTTACAACATAGAAATCATCTACCAAACACAAATTGGTGTTAAGTTTATATATTATATTTACATGTAATACCTATATGGAAAGGTACGTTTATTTATATAGCACATTTCAGACGCAGAGGCAATTTAAAGTGCTTTACATGATCATTAACACATAATAGTAAGACAACAGTGACTACACAATACAAAATACAACACAAGAAATAAACATAATGGAATAACAGATTCATAAAAACAATGCATTAATGAGATACAAAATTGTTTAAAAACGACATTGTAAATACGGTAGGTGCTAAAACAAGTGAAAAGGCTTCTGAGTAAACAGCTCTAAAAAGTAGTGTTTTTAGCCTCGACTTACAAGAACTCAGCGTTGGTCAAGACCTCAGATTTTCTGGAAGTTTGTTCCATTTGTGGGGAGCATAAAAACTAAAAGCAGCTTCGGCGTGTTTGGTTCTGAGCCGGGGAACAATGAGTAAGCCCGCCCCCGATGATCTCAGAGCTCTGGGGGGCTCGTAACAGAGTAGCATGTCAGACATATTGGGGTCCCAAACCATTTAATGCTTTATAAGTTAGCAATATCATTTTAAAATCGATTCTGTAAGCTACTGGTAGCCAGTGCAGAGACCTGAGTACTGGGGTGATGTGTTCTACTCTTTTTGTTTTGTTCAGGAATCTGTCAGCGGCGTTCTGGATTAGTTGTAGTTTTTTAACCGATTTTCTACAGAGACCTGTAAATACACTATTACAGTAATCAAGCCTGCTAAAAACAAATGTGTGAACTAGTTTTTCAAGGCCTTGTTGAGACATGAATGTTCTAAGTCTGGCTATGTTTTTCAGGTGATAGCATATATCAACATCATTCATTCTAAATGTACCAATGCCAAAATAAACCTTAAAAATATAACACTTGATTTTACAGATATTGCCACTTAAACATAAATTGGGTACACATGATGCATAATACTGAGGTGCGGTCCTCAGGTTATCCTGACGGTGATGCTGCTTTTGTCTGAGGTGTGAGGTGAGTCTGTTCAGAAAACATCACAACAGGAACTTCAGGAGTATCTGGTCACTCAGCAGATTCACTGTTACATTGCACTGTCATGTTATAACATCAAAGTATGGTAAAGTTTACTACAACATGTATGTGGTTTTAACAACAGTATAAAAGATAATGACAAATTATTTTTATCAAGTATCGAGTAACACATTGATAGACAGAACATCTGACTTGAGTGTAAGTTGTGACAAAGCCTTTAAAATATGCGAGAGGTTCCAATAATGATGTATGACCATAGAGACCTGGGGACATTTTATTGTATATGTTACACTGGAAATGCAATGTAGATGCTGCAGTACAATATTACAATATTACAGTATAGTGTCATATTACAGTACATTTTCACTAATATTACAGTACAGTGTCATATTACAGTACAGTGTCACTAGTATTACAGTACAGTGTCACTAATATTACAGTACAGTGTCACTAATATTACAGTGCAGTGTCACTAATATTACAGTACAGTGTCACTAATATGTCAGTACAGTGTCACTAGTATTACAGTACAGTGTCTTAAAATTACAGTGCAGTGTCAATAATATTACAGTACAGTGTCACTAGTATTACAGTACAGTGTCTTAATATTACAGTGCAGTGTCTCTAATATTACAGTACAGTGTCACTAGTATTACAGTACAGTGTCTTAATATTACAGTGCAGTGTCTCTAATATTACAGTACAGTGTCACTAATATTACAGTACAGTGTCACTAATATTACAGTACAGTGTCACTAATATTACTAAAATGACATCCTGACGACTATAGCTATCTTCAACAGCCTGTGTAACAGTTACACTTATTTTGTATTATTTAGTTGTTTTATATTGTTTTCATACATATGTTATATAGCATATCATGTCTTTTCATGTTAACCTTAAACTTAAAGCTGTAAGACACCGAATCAAAAAATATATAAAGGAGTTAAAATTAGCACAGCAGCAGTAAAATGCAACATAAAACATCTGATATAGCAGCAAACTGGGATCATTTTACTTATTTTACTTTTAATACTTGAAGTACATGATAGTACTAACATACTTTTACTTAAGTAAGGTTATGATTGCTTTGACTTCTACTAGTAGTGATATTTTTACAGTATGGGGATTACTAAAAGATTTGTTGATTTTATCCACCCCAGCATCTGAATAAGATATTGGTTTTACACAGTAGTGGGGAAGTTACGAAGTACATTTACTTACGTATGAATTGTAAGGTTATTGTACTTTACTTCCCTACATTTATGCTACAGCTTAATTACTTTATAAATAGAACTTTAACACCAACAGTTTAAAATGTTAAATCTTTAATTTGAAGTGGATTAAAATATATAACATGATATTCAGGTACTGCTGACAATGAGTTTCTTATTAAACATGAATATTTGCTGCTTTTCTTTTAAAATATGTTTTCAATAATAAATAATAATAGTTTTTTTCTGCAATGAATAGTTTTGATGTTAACACTTCGAGTACATTTTCCTGATCATGATTCATTTTTAAATCCTTTTACCATATGTAAATGGAGGATTCTCACTTGTGATGGAGTATTAGTGTAGCATCAGAGTCGGAAGTAAGTACCTTTACTCAAGTACTGTACTTAAGTACAATGTTGAGATACTTGTACTTTACTTGAGTATTTCCATACTTTCTACTTCGACTTCACTACAATTCCGAGTTAAATTGTGTACTTTTACTCCACTACATGTATTTCATACCTTTAGTTACTTTACAGATTTTGATTATTGGTGTGAAATATAATCAACTCTTAAATCAGACTTTAGTTACAACTGGAGTAAATTCACAAGCCCTGCAGTATACAAAGTCATTACAACTAGCTACACCTTTACCAACTTTGATGAATCAATAATTATAATCAAAACACATATTATTCTGAAATTGACCAATCTGCATAATGAGTAATTTTACTTCCGGTACTTCCTATATTTTGATGCTAGTACTTTTGTACTTTTACCTGGGGAACATTTTGATGTAGGACTTTTACTTGTAACAGCGTTTTCCTACACTCTGGTACTTATACTTTTATAGGTAGGTAGTAGATCTGAGTACTTCTTCAACCTTACACATAATTGGGGCAACAAACTCTCGAAACTATGCATGGATATGAAGCCTTTTGGCCAGCTGTTTGGGCAGATTGCTCGTGTTTACCCCCCCACCCCGCACACAGACGAGACAGAGGGCTTGGCCCTTTCTCATTTCTCTAACTGCACTCCTATCCGCGAGACTTAAGAGGTTTCTCAATACTCTAATTTCCCCTCCTCGACTCCTTTCCTCGACTCCTATCCTCGATACATAGTCCCGCCCACAGGAGATACGAGCGGAGGAGCCGAGGAGGGGAACCAAAGTGAGAGGAGGGGAAGCAGCAGGCGGTTAGAGAAATGAGAACTCCTCTCCTCTGAGCGGTCATTTTAAAGAGACGTCCATTAATGATGACAGGAGGCACAGCAGCCCTCTGTCTGATGGACAGATGTGTTCATGATGACTTATATATTTACTTTGATTCATTGACAGTGCGGTATAATGAGACAATAACAGGCTACAGATGCGGGGACACACACACACACACACATATGTATATATTTATATAAATACAATTTCAGAATAAAACAGAGCACTCTCATAATAACGTAACACAATCAGAGACTGTATATACAGTCGCTACAATGAGGAAAATAAATTACGGGCCAAAAGTTTTATTTACAAGTAGGCCTATTAAAAGTAAGCAGAGGACACCAAACCAACTGAGACTTGTCTGTCCGCTGCATCTACGCACTGTACAACACACACACCTACACACTGTACAACACACACACCTACACTGTAGCCTACAACCAACACGTTCTCACTCCCATCGTGTCACATATTGACGGACGGTCAGGGCCCCTCCCCGTCACTCTATTACGTACAGGGTACCCCTTGGAAGTCAGGCTTCTACGGGCAGGGCGTCCCATAGACCTTCATTGCGGACAGCGGACCCCTTGACCGTCAGGCTTCTACGGGCAGGGCGTCCCATAGACCTTCATAGACTACGTGATCAACAACAATGGCCGACCTTCGTGTTATTCTCGGTGGAAAATGCCTATTTTAAGGTTCATTTGGCCATTAAAATGCGTTTTGATGTCATTTTATGCGATTAATATGAGTTGTTATTTCTGATTATTTGTGCAGTAGATGTAGCCTACATGATGTTTAGTTTGCTAGTTATGACGAAGATTACTTCATGAATGTGTACACATTCATGGCTGCTAAGGTGGTTGCTATGGACGCTGCAACAGCTCCCAGACCACGTGATCAACAACAATGGCCGACCTTCGTGTTATTCTCGGTGGAAAATGCCTATTTTAAGGTTCATTTGGCCATTAAAATGCGTTTTGATGTCATTTTATGCGAGTAATATGAGTTTTTATTTCTGATTATTTGTGCAGTACATGTACATGATGTTTAGTTTGCTAGTTATGACGAAGATTACTTCATGAATATGTACACATTCATGGTTGCTAACGTTTTTTTGGTGGAAATGTGTTTTTTCACAGCAAAGTCACCCTCTGTACTTGGACTTATTGGGAGAATCTAAAGGCAAGAACATCCCAAATATTAATTTAGGTCTTTATTTTAGACCTTCAGTGTTGCCGTCTGTGAGGAAAATAAATGGGGCTCAGAGCCTCAGGATACTGAAATCTGTATTTTATTAAAAAAAAATTCCTTCTGAGCTTCAGTCTGCAATGTTCAAAACAACAGATAGAGCCAGAAATCTAGGTGTAGTCATGGACTCTGACCTGAGTTTCAACAGTCACATTAAAACAGTTACTAAATCAGCCTACTATCACCTAAAGAACATATCTAGGATTAAAAGACTAATGTCACAGCAGGATTTGGAAAAACTTGTCCATGCTTTTATCTTCAATAGACTCGACTACTGCAATGGTGTCTTCACAGGTCTCACTAAAAAATATATTAGAAAGCTGCAGCTGATTCAGAACGCCGCTGCTCGAGTCCTCACTAACACTAAGAAAGTGGATCACATCACTCCTGTTCTGAAGTCTTTACACTGGCTTCCTGTGTGTCAAAGAATAGATTTCAAAATACTGCTGCTGGTTTATAAAGCACTGAATGGTTTAGGCCCAAAATACATTTCTGACCTCCTGCTAAATTATGAACCATCCAGATCTCTCAGGTCTTCAGGGACTGGTCAGCTTTCTGTCCCCAGAGTCAGAACTAAACATGGTAAAGCAGCATTCAGTTATTATGCTCCAAATATCTGGAACAAACTCCCAGAAACCTGCAGGTCCGCTGCAACTCTGACTACTTTTAAATCCAGGCTGAAGACTTTTTTTTTTGCCGCTGCTTTTAATTGAACTATTCATATCTTAGACTGCACTGTAACTTTTATCCATGTATTTTTTCTGTTAATGTTTATTTTATTAGCTTTTCTTTTCAATGATTGATTTTAAATGCCATTTTCTTAATGTCTTTCATTTTTTGTAAAGCACTTTGAATTGCCTTGTGTTGAAAAGTGCTATATAAATAAACTTGCCTTGCCTTGCTTTCTAATTTGTTATTTTTTTCAAAATAACACACTGTTATTTACTCACCAATAACACACAATTATCTTGCTTTTATTTATTGGTTTAATTCCATAATCTCGGGCTTTTTTGGCGTCCGTCAGGAACTGAATTTCAAAATAAAAATAACCGGAAACAGACGTAGGCCTATAAGGGACATTTCGAGCATCATTGCGATTGTCAACATTTTTTAGTTTAGGATGGCCGAAGACACTACACTACCCATAATCCCCAGCTATCGTTTAGGACTACAGTCCCTTGATTAATCTTCAAGGTCTGGGATTGGATGTTGGAGTGGCAGTGCGCCAAGGTTATGCCGAGCGTCAAACAGCTGTTTGAAATGGAACGAACCCATGCCAGACTATCCAAAACTGGAATCGAATGCCCCCCATGCAATTGACATGAATGGAAACGAGTAATAAAGTATATTCATTACTCGTTATTCTCTACTAATAGTTCATTAAAGACTGTATATTATGGCTATTTTGCACATCCCTTTCAAGATTTTCAAAGGTGTATTGACATATCATATACACAACTACGGTGTAGTTATGCAATGAATGAAACACTTGGGTCACAGGTTCCTCAACAGTGCATTACAAGACATCTATCAATATGTGTGTATACATACCTCCACCATTAAACTGTCATATTCTGCACATTTCTTATTCTATCTATTTTACATACATAAGAGTATAATCCATATGTATAATATCAGTTAAAATAAGTGCTTCAACATAGTTAACATTGCAGGAAAGCAATATATTAGACGTTAAGTACTTTGCCAGGCTTAATATTTATCTGTAGATAGATACCCCCAAAGTTTTTTTCTTATTTAAAAGAAGACCTTAATCTGTTATTTAATGTTTAAATAAAGGTTAATTCGTTTTTCTGTTTTGCACCTCCTCCTATTAATATCTTTTTACATCCTGCACTAAACTGTTTTATTGTAGAGATCACTTATAGTATCTTCTTGATTTTTTATATTCTATATTTCTATCACAGACCTTCTACTTTCCCCCTATGAAAGTATGTACTCTTAATATTTTTTTAATCAAATATAACACATAAAAACAATAATTCAATAACGTGCTTTAACCACTATAGGCGGTGCACACAAGGTACACACAGCCATAATAACTTTGTATTATTAGTGTAGGACACTTATGTATGTACAACATCTGAAGATGTGTAGTTTTATTCATGCTTTCACATAATCTTACAGCATATTGCTATACTATTTCAGACTCAGTATTTACATTCTTACATTCAAAATTCAATTAAATTCAAATCAGTAATATCTTTAAAAACTACAAGTCCTTTTATATCAGCTGTGCACCGTGTAAATATAACCCATCTATGAATTAGATCAAATGTAAAAGTCAGCCGAATTAGTGTTGATACTGCAAGGAGACGTATTGTGTGAAGAGAAATTGAAGATGTTGTTTAATTGTTGATATATTTATGATCCACGTCAAGTATTCCGTTTCGGCGGCATTTCTTCAGTTTTTCCAAAGGTCTTCTCATCAGGGCTCTATAAATAAAGAACTACGGCAGATCTGTAATATGTAATGCAGCCGAACCGTGTATTGCAATGCTTTCAAAGAGAAAAGCAAGAGCACTCGGAATTAAGTATTATTTTATTCTTTTTAAATGTTTTCCGGATTTCATATAATATAAACACCAAATCCCAGCATAAAACATCCAATCAGCGAGCTTAAACCATAGCTGAGGATCTTGGGTAATCGCTCGAAATGCCTACGTCTGTTTCCGGTTATTTTTATTTTGAAATTCAGTTCCTGACGGACGCCAAAAAATCCCGAGATTATGGAATTAAACCAATAAATAAAAGCAAGGATAACTGTGTGTTATTGGTGAGTAAATAACAGTGTGTTATTTTGAAGAGAATAACAAATTAGAAGGAAAAAGATATTTATAAAATACAGATTTCAGTATCCTGAGGCTCTGAGCCCCATTTATTTTCCTCACAGACGGCAACACTAAAGGTCTAAAATAAAGACCTAAATGAATATTTGGGATGTTCTTGCCTTTAGATTCTCCCAATAAGTCCAAGTACAGAGGGTGACTTTGCTGTGAAAAAACACATTTCCACCAAAAAAACGTTAGCAACCATGAATGTGTACACATTCATGAAGTAATCTTCGTCATAACTAGCAAACTAAACATCATGTACATGTACTGCACAAATAATCAGAAATAAAAACTCATATTACTCGCATAAAATGACATCAAAACGCATTTTAATGGCCAAATGAACCTTAAAGATCAAATGCAAAGCTTTTTGTATAATTGCCAGTACAATCGAAATCATATAGCTACAACACTATCTAAGATATTGCAGTATTAAAATCGGAGATAATATGAGTCTGGCAATGCGCAATATTAATTTTGTTCAACCCCCAACACCAAGTCCGACGATTTATTTTCTCCTCCGCTCC
Organism: Gymnodraco acuticeps; assembly: GCF_902827175.1. Classification (NCBI taxonomy): domain Eukaryota; kingdom Metazoa; phylum Chordata; class Actinopteri; order Perciformes; family Bathydraconidae; genus Gymnodraco; species Gymnodraco acuticeps. The sequence continues at coordinate 7,509,656 of NW_022991154.1, read as the reverse complement.
TCCGCAAGATGGCGGCGCGTGACGTCAGATGTGCCAAACATATTTCCACCTGGCTTATCAATCACAGCGGCTTCCGCCGATAGTACAACTAGTTTCGTCTATCATGTCTGATTCTGAGTAGACTATAGACTAAAAGCTTTAGGAATCCAAACTATAACATATAATAAGTACCCTGTATCAAGATTGATGCAAAACAAGTGAAATTTGACCTTTTTAGAGAGGTTTAGAAAAATAAAGTCCAGGCGCTCTGAGTGAGCCTCTGAATTAGCCCCGAGCGAAAAATGCTCGCAGCGGCTCACAGCGGCTTCCGCCGATAGTACAACTTAGTTTCGTCTATCATGTCTGATTCTGAGTCGGAGGCCACCCAATATCTGGAGTATGTTGTCGACATCCAACCATATCTATACGAGCCTCTGATGTCGAAGAGGAAATACAAGGAAACGTCACCTGATATCACCGATGAAAGTGCTGATGGCGATGATTCAAGTTCGCCATCTGAGGAAGAGGCCGAGGGTGCTGAGAATTGGTGTAGATGTGGAAACTGCCAGACCATGCCTACAAGCCGAGAAAACAAGTGCTGCCACAACTATGGGAAAGTGAAGGAAGAGATGGGAGAAGAAGTCTGCATCACCGACTGTAGGACGTTCGACATTTTCCGTTATGAGTGGAGGAGCGATGAATGAGCTGCAAATAAACTACAATGCTAACAGTGAATTAGCCCCGAGCGAAAAATGCTAACCTAGCGCCCTTATTACTTATCCTAGCTCCACATCCAACACATTGTTTATGATCGTAAAGACACAGAATCTAACGGTGCCCACCTCTATAAGCAATACAACTGCAATTCCGTTATCTGCGTTATCTGCTGTGCTCCGTGCGCTTTGAAATCTAATCAAAAGTTGTTTACCTCAATTCTTTGGCGTTTCTGCATCGCCCGGCTCTTTCGTTCTTTCAGTGGTTTCTTGTGCTGAAATATGGAGGGGACGGCTCCAGGTTTCAGCCTCCGACGTGCTATTAATGCTTCTCCACCAACAGACTTCATGATAGCAGGATCAACGTCGTATGCATCACACGCAAAGTGGTCAGAACACAACTTGCTCCATTTTGTCGGTTGCCATCCAACACGATTCACTAAAAAAATCCATTTTTTGCGGATGATTTGGTCTTTGGGAAATGCATGTAAAACTCTCCCAGATCCCGCACCGTTCGTACAACAAAAAGCTCAACAATAACCCATGTTAATTCAGTTTTCTTTTCGAAAAACATGTGACCGAGACTGCCGAGTTGGGATATTTGGTCCAGAGACTGTTTGGCCACTATTACGTCACGCGCGCGGAGGCTGCTGGGAATTACATGTCAGAAATTCAGACGGCTTTGGGTCGAGTTTTGGATCAATAAAAAGCTTTTTTTTGGGTGTATTATCTCGATTTAAATAAAATAAAAAATACAGGCAGTCTTAAAAACAAAATTTCTATAAAAATGTAGCATATTTGGAAGCTTTGCATTTGATCTTTAAAATAGGCATTTTCCACCGAGAATAACACGAAGGTCGGCCATTGTTGTTGATCACGTGGTCTATGAAGGTCTATGGGACGCCCTGTATGGAGTCAGATTTGGGTCAATATTCTCGCGCGTAAAACAAGCTACTCACGAGCGGAAAATGTGCTTTTACACGCGCATAAAATGACCCTCGCGCGCAGATTAAACCCCCGCGAGCGGCTCTGCGCCCGCGAGCGGCTCTGCGCTCGCTCGCGAGAGAGACAGCCCTCTTGCTTGCTCGCGGGAGTGTCAGCCTCGCGGAGTCTGTCTACGCGCGCGTGAAAAGTTTCTGGCACTTTGGGGCGGAGCCACTGGACTTTGATTGACAGCTGGCAGGAAACCCGGGGTTGCCAGGTTTGATAAATGCCTGAACTGCCAAGAGCCGAGCAGTGACAGCAGCAAAATCAGTTGGACGAGATTGAATGGTAAAGTTGTCCATAAAAAACTATTATATTCGTAAAGTGTAAAGCTAATATATATATATATATATATATGATTCTGTTTTCTTCAAGGTTGTGTCTTCCTGGTCGAATGTACTTATTGTAAGTCGCTTTGGATACAAGCGTCAGCTAAATGCAATGTAATGTAATGTGATATACATTAATTTGATATAAAACAATATATTTTTCAGTGGGCTGTGTCCGTCGAAAATTGCTAGCTACTGTCTGCTGTACGCACCTAGATTTTGCTGCCGTCACTGCTCGGCTCTTGGTAGTTCAGGCATTTATCAAACCTGGCAACCCCGGGTTTCCTGGCAGCTGTCAATCAAAGTCCAGTGGCTCCGCCCCAAAGTGCCAGAAACTTTTCACGCGCGCGTAGACAGACTCCGCGAGGCTGACACTCCCGTGAGCAAGCAAGAGGGCTGTCTCTCTCGCGAGCGAGCGCAGAGCCGCTCGCGGGCGCAGAGCCGCTCGCGGGGGTTTAATCTGCGCGCGAGGGTTATTTTATGCGCGTGTAAAAGCACATTTTCCGCTCGTGAGTAGCTTGTTTTACGCGCAACAATATTGACCCGAATCTGACTCCATACCCTGCCCGTAGAAGCCTGACGGTCAAGGGGTCCGCTGTCCGCAATGAAGTTCTATGGTACGCCCTGCCCGTAGAAGCCTGACTTCCAAGGGGTACCCTGTACGTAATAGAGTGACGGGGAGGGGCCCTGACCATCCGTCAATATGTGACGGGATGGGAGTGAGAACGTGTTGGTACAACACACACACACCTACACACTGTAGGCTACCACACGCACCTACAGCTAGTGATGGCGAGATGAAGCCTTATGAAGCTTTGAAGCTTTCCAGCCAATTGGTTCGCAAAAGGGTTCATCTCATGAGGCTTCATCATGGGCTTCATTTGAACCATTTGAACACAAACCCCCTGTTGGTCAAAGTGTGTAAAACAGGCAGATTGGACATCTCAACAGTGTGCTCTATCTCATACCGAGTTCCCAATTAGTAAAGCCTTAGAATAACTCTAAACAACGAACATTAAATCATATTTTCATGTTAACAATATTGTTTTTATTCCAGTTGAATGATTGTGATTGAAAATCCTAAAGAGGCTGGTAAACATTGCAAAGAGGGATTTGTATTCCTTAATAATATTCATAAACTTAACCATGTTGTAGCCTGAGAAAGGCGACACCATATCAAAGAATACATTTATTAACTACATTATCTCATTTAGCTGTAGCTTTTATAAACAACAAAAAATAAGTATTGTTCAGTCTTTGAACCAGGGACCCTGCGGTATGAGTCAACTGCTTTCCAGCTGAGCCACAGCACACACACTAAATTTCCCTGACAACACTGGACCATATTTATTCCTGTATTTATTCATTCATGTTTTTATTCCTACTTTTATTTATGCTTTTATTCATTGATACTTGACATGTTCCGACCTCTATATAAGTGAGGGTCTGAGCTCTCTTAATTCCATCGTGTCACCGGGCCCGGGTACAGGAGGGGTTATATTGTTCTTATTATACATCCATGGGTAATATGATGAATTGGAAATGGGGGACCCTGATGTAAACAAGACGAAAGTCTTTCTCTGGTCTGCATCCCCTTAACAATTGTATGTTTTGAGCTGTACTGTACTGTACCCAATATACAAGCTGTTAATAAACTTTTCAATCAATCAATCAATCAATCAGCATTGTGGTTCAACCAACCGATCTGAATGGCTTCGTGAAGCAGTCACGTGGTATCGACAGGCAGCGAGGCTTCGTTTGTCATCGATGACGTCACTGGCCCAAAACGATACAAGCCTCGATACAAGGGCCCTTTCTCATTTCATCAAATCCCCCTCCTCGACTCCTCGGTCCTCCGGTAGTGACCCGGAAATGAATTTCAGCGCGCCATGTTGAAGGACATCTCATTTCTCTAAATGCACTTCGAGGACCGAGGATCGAGCGTCGAGGAGGCTGTCTGGAGGAGCTCTATCCGAGGATACACTGATGGGTCCTCCACGGTCCTCCACGGCTCCTTTGTGGATGCATTTCCGGGAACAGAGATGTTTCAAAGAGTCGTGACGCACGGCCGGATTTATCTCAGCCAATGACAGCTCTGCATGCATCCCCTGGATATTATTTTATTAACTGCTTTCATCGCGACGCGATGTTTACAGAGAGAACAGCTGTGAGGTCCGTGCAGAAAGCAGAGCAGTGTGTATAATATATATCACTCAGTATAACAGGCCTACTCTTTTTATTTGCTTTAGTTTAGTATATCTACAAAGAGTCGATATTTTTCTAAAACCATTAGTGCTTCACATAATAAAATACACAACGGCTGTAGCCTGTTTTAGGAACTGTATGTGCGTGTGTGTGGTGTAGGTTTGTGTGGTACAGTGTGTGCGTAGCTGCAGCGGACAGACAGGTCTCAGTTGGTTTGGTGTCCTCTGCTTACTTTTAATACTTGTAAATAAAACTTTTGGCCCGTAATTTATATTCCTCATTGTAGCGACCAGAGAGGGGGTGTGTGTGTGTGTGTGTGTGTGTGTGTGTGTGTGTGTGTGTGTGTGTGTGTGTGTGTGTGTGTGTATGTGTGTGTGTGTGTGTGTGCGCAGGGCCGGCCCTCGGCATAGGCAGTATAGGCGAATGCTAAGGGCATCAACCCATAGGGGGCGCCGGAAAAAAAAAAAAAAAAGTTAGAAAAAAAAAAGATTTTTTTTTTTTTTTTCATAATACACAATTTCCCAATTTTGGATCAACAAAGTACATCTTATTATCTTATACTAACAGAACTACGCGTACAGCGCCCATAAACTATGGCACACCCCCCCAAAATCAAGTTGAACTGCCCCAGTCCCAGTAAAAAGGTTTATGTGAAATTGTTCTTTTTTTTAAATAATGGTTTTAGTGTGCAATTATAGGTTTTAATTTATTTTGTATTTGTATTTGTATTCATTTAAAATAAATCAAACTCCCAAAAAACATACACAGCTTCTGTGTGCTTTTATTAACATTGGAATTTACATTGTAAGCGGCCGCGGGGGTGAGAGCTTTAGAGAGCTCTCTCCTGAAAGACTGAGAGGCTCTGATAACCTCAGCTCAGTGAGGTAAAGGCACACCTCTATATGATCATTATAGTTATAAAAAAATAAGAGAATAGATGAAAAACAGATATAAAATACTGACAGTACAAAAAAGTTGTTATTAATAAACAAGAATACAGTTTGAAAGGGGAGTGATTTGTAAAATATCCATAAAGAAAAAGAAAATCTGTTTACAGTTCTGTTTCATATGGGTGTTGAGAGATGTATCCATAGATCTCTTCATGTTGCTCTCAAAGTGCACCAGATTGATGCTTTTAACTTCAATATTTAAAAAAAAAGTCTTCCCGGGGGCATCTTTCTGTTTTGGTGGTCATGCCACTACCGGGGGGGGGGGCGCCAGCTAAAATCTTGCCTAGGGCGGCAAATTGGTCAGGGCCGGCCCTGTGTGTGTGTGTGTGTGTGTGTGTGTGTGTGTGTGTGTGTGTGTGTGTGTGTGTGTGTGTGTGTGTGTGTGTGTGTGTGTGTGTGTGTGTGTGTGTAGCCTGTTATTGTCTCATTATACCGCACTGTGAATGAATCAAAGTAAATATATAAGTCGTCATGAACACATCTGTCCATCAGACAGAGGGCTGCTGTGCCTCCTGTCATCATTAATGGACGTCTCTTTAAAATGACCGCTCAGAGGAGAGGAGTTCTCATTTCTCTAACTGCCTGCTGCTTCCCCTCCTCTCTCCTCGGTTCCCCTCCTCCGCTCGCATCTCCTGTGGGCGGGACTAAGTATCGAGGATAGGAGTCGAGGAGGGGAGTTAGAGAAATTAGAAAGGGCCAAGGTTCACAAAAAGCTTCGGGGATTACTCGACACCTATGCTCGACACACGCTCCGAAGCCTCGGCGCAATACGTAACATCACTACCTACAGCTCCTAAAGCATATAATCAGGCTACAGCCGTTGTGTATTTTATTAGCCTATGTGAAGCACTAAATGGTTTTTAAAAATATCGACTCTTTGTTTGTAGATATCTACTAAACTAAAGCAAATACAGAGAGTAGGCCTGTTATACCGAGTGATATATAGGCTACTGCTCTGCTTTCTGCACAGACCTCATAGCTGTTCTCTCTGTAAACATCAAACATCAACAACCTCGTCCGCTTTTCTTTTAACTGTCGGGTTTGTTAAAAACTTATTTTGTGATTTTTCGAGCAACCAGTGTTTGTTTACAACTTCTTCCCACGCTGCAGTACCTCTGCTCCCCCCACAGGGGGGGCGCGCCCCACAGTTTGAAAACCTCTGGACGCACCATACACATTTACTTTACACACGTCACTTACACTTTCGTAATATCATGTATCGCTACGTCATCTTGTTGTTCAGCCCTCCCCGTGTCTCTCTACTTTTCGTTTCCCTTTTCCAGAAGTTTCCGCCCTCACGTAGCCTATATAGCCTATCTCAATTTGCGGAAGTCGACCTTAATTCAACCAGCGCCGCCACACTACATACTTTCCGCCGACAACATGAACTTCAAAATGACTAACATCACATGTGGGCTTCTTGCAGTCGGTAAGTTGAAAAAGTTGTTTTTACGCATCTAGATTACAGTGCTAAAGAGGTGAAACCAAACTCTACTGATGTATGAGTCGGCTGTAAATGACACTTCAGGAATGTCATCAAATGTAAACCTGAAAAAAATAATACAAATCTATTTTAGTTGCATTAATCAAATCACATTCAAGACATATAAATGAAAAGACATTGCAGTTGTTTGTGTAAAAAGAAACTATCGGTGGGTGAAAAGTTAAAACAAAGTAATAATAGGCTACAGAAAATAAGGTAAATAAAAATAAGGGGCCGTGTAAGAACAAAAACTCGATATTGAGTGATGTTTTCTGCAATGGGGGTTTCCATCTGCAGCAGCAACTTATAATATCCAAACTATCCAACATGCTATAAGACACTAAGTATCATACGAAGATGCTTTTTGATTTGTTCATGAGTCATTTACATAATTCATACATTATTATAAACCTCAATATTCCAGTTTAGTAACATGATGTATGTAGTATGTTCTTGATAGTGTGTACATTACATGTTTGTTAGACCTAAAAAGGCAGTCTGATATGTGGTGTAACAGGTGCATTGTTGGTGAAGCGTTGCAAGAAACAGAATGAAAAGTGTATCAGAGATTCCTTGAAATGGATGGATGTTCCTGGAAAAGGAGTGGCCTCTTGTGGGTACTTTCCACCTGCAGACTGGACAAGAGTGCTAGTGCAGTTAAAAATGAGCTGGCAGATAGATTTAACAATAAATAAGCTTTTATTAACAAGAAGATGATAATCAATTAAAAACTAATCATGTAGAAAACCAGGGAGCACGGGGGACAAAATAAGGAACACAAGGTATAAGAGCTCAGGGTAAACCAACAGTAACAACGAAGGGAACAACGACAACAAACCGACAGAGTACACTAGGGAAAACAAGACTAATAGACAAAAGACTAATCACAAGACAAGACATCAGGCACAGGAAGTAAGACAGGACAAGACACAAGGAGGAGTTACATTTCAGATAAGCATCATGTTGGTGCTTTAAAAAAGGAAGATTGTAGTTTGAATGCTACATTTGGCTTCCGTCAAAGGTTGATCAAATCTGGACACAACGACATGATGCATTTAATTTAACATGCTTTATGTCAAGCACATCAACATCTGTAATTTAAATAAATGTCTATAGATACACTTAGGAATCATGGGAGAAGACACTGCATAACGGATACATGTCTCAAAGTACTCCAACTCCATACTTCCATGGATACACTGCAAACAGGAACTTCTAATAAATGATGTGAAATACTTTTCATTTTAAACAAATGCTGGCAAACAAAGACATCTGATTTGGAGGGTTTTTATTGGTTCATGCTTTAGATTAGTATTTACTTTTCCCTTTTTTGTGAGATTTACTGTTTAATTGTCTTGTTAACTGTGGTAAAGCGGTCTTTGAGCATGTGTTTACAGTATGTGAGGCAGTGTGGCATAGAGAAAAGAAAATCCGTCCCGCCTCTGTAGATTATAGTGAGAGTTAACCATGATTCATTTGAATAGACTTCATATTAATCTTATTCTGCTTTAGAGGTGAAAGCTACAGCGTGTTACCTTTTCATTTGTACACCCTAGGTAATCTGTCTGTATAATGCTGAACACACAAGAATTATAGACACGCCGCCAACGTTTATCATCTTGTTAAAGTGGAATCAAAGTATAAAGCAAACAATCCATGAATCTACGTCGTTATCAGACTCTTCAAGTCCTAAATGACTCATCAAGGTGTCACAGATTGCTGTTTGACATAGGGTCACAGACCCCATACTTCGAAGTTTGATGTGGTCAAGCAAGGCTGCTTGAGTTAGAGGAGGAGGAAATGTGGAGACTCCTCCCCGACATGTGAGGGCTCTACTTGGTTCAGGAAGTGATTCATTTCTGGGAAACGTTTAAGGACTCTTCAAGTCAGCGAGTTGTTTGCTTCCTTTGCTAAATGCTAATTCCAAATGCTGTGCAAAATGGTATCTCTCATCAACATACTGTACATGCTGAGCTTACTGACTTATTCTACTCAAACAACCTTTCTCTCTTAGCTGGTTGGAAAGCCTAAACTCAACCTCAAAGAGTCATTGGCACAGACATGATAAGAACCCTGCTTTTTGAGTTACTTTGTGGTCATCACTCTCTGTTTTAGATGTGTTTCTGGGGGTGTTTGTCGTCTTTGTGGTCATGTGATTGACTTAAAAAACAGTTACTTCAAACAGCGTCTATGCCCGCTTAGTAATCAACTTCTACCCTGTGTTTGTCTCTCAGCTCACCATCGGTTCCTAGTGAGTGTGTGGGGACTCATATGTATGTGTAAAAAACATGAAAAAGTGCATTTTGAATAATATTTGACTTTTAAAAAATAAAATATTCATATTCATGTTTAAGAAGGCACAGTAATTTGCGTAACAAAAAAACAGGAGGAAATAACGTCTTTGTTGGGAACATTTCCAACGGCTGAACAATCAACAACAATGTGGTAAACTAAAAAGTATATCCGGCAGTCAAAGAAAGTACAGTGTTTGTGTGTGTGTGTGTGTGTGTGTGTGTGTGTGTGTGTGTGTGTGTGTGTGTGTGTGTGTGTGTGTGTGTGTGTGTGTGTGTGTGTGTGTGTGTGTGTGTGTGTGTGTGTGTGTGTGTGTGTGTGTGTGTGTGTGTGTGTGTGTGTGTGTGTGTGTGTGTGTGTGTGTGTGTGTGTGTGTGTGTGTGTGTGTGTGGTGTGTGTGTGTGTGTGTGTGTGTGTGTGTGTGTGTGCGCGTGCGCATGTGATAAGGAACATGTCATCCAGTGCAGCAATGTGACTCATTAATCTGTTTAAAATAGTGTTGGCTTTGATACACACATTATACTTGTTTTAATAGAATCATTGTCAGTGTCAAATGAGTTTGTTTTGTTAACCTTTTCCTGAGTGAGTGTGTCTCTCAAATATGAGACGAACAGGCTGACCCCGTTGTTGTTTCCAGGGTGGGGCATGTTAAAGTGTCTTTTCATTTCCTCCTCGCCACATACATGTGTCTGGATCTAAGGCAAATTGTCCGCTGCTCAGGCAAAGTCCTGATGATGGGTCAAAAATATGTTCTGTTTATGTTGCAACTTGTGTAACCTGAGCCTCAAGGCAGTAGTGTTTCCATGGTAACAGCCATAACACAGTGTGTTACGCTGATATGTATTTACTGAATAACAGTAGGTGGCTTTGCAAATATTGTCCGAGTGGTAAAGTATGAATGAACTTAGTTAAATGTAGTGTAATAATGGTTAACTGGAATACAGTCGATGATGTGGACAAGATAGATTCATTCTTTACGCAAGTACAAAGACAATGAAAATGTGCCTGAATAAATAATGTTAAAATGTAAAAGTCTTGAGAGGCACGACAGTCAATAAATGAGTAACAGGAAGTTAAAATCAGGTTGTGAAAACAGTAACTACTCAATTGAAATCAAGTTATTCTAAAAAAATACTACACTTTAGAAACTTTAGATTAAAGTCTTCCACTTTTCAAGAATTAAACTCTCCCTAACACAAAACTATAGTTTTTATTTACATATCTTATTAGTGTTTTATTTGTACTCCTGCACTATTTTGTGTCATGGATTCTCATTTTTCACCTGCATGTTTTCTTTCTTGTTTTTCTTTGTGTGATTGATAGAGGGAGGCTGTGAGGACACGTTAATTCCTGAAGACAGCTACTCTGTAATTGTTGTGCATATGATAATAAATATCATGTTTAACTTTAAATAGCGTGACAGCTCTATGATCAACTAATCTGAATCTAATCTACAGTTTATCTTTGAAAAACCAAAGCTTACCAAAACACTTTCCCGCTTCACTTAGCTCTGTTTAGTTGCTGTTCATTCATACTGTACGTGCAGCTAATCTGTATTTATATTATAAAACTAACTCAAACTATTAAACATGTGCTCTGATAAGCAGGTTGACTCACCTCTTAATCAGCTCCTGTCATCTCAGTTCCTCCTTTACTGCAGACTTCCTTTTTCTTGATATTCAGAATTTAAGCCTCAGCTTGCGTCGTGGCCAATCCAAATGTGTCTGTCTTTATGCCTTTAAGCCCTGTTCTGCTAATTTTCAGGTTCATAATAGTATTTTGTTTCTCTACTGTGACATGTCTCCATGCTTTAATGTTCAAAAAGCTCTTTCTTGTTCTCATACTGCCTGTGCTGCAGCACCTCTTTTCACCCTCTGTCTGAAACCAGAGCCCAGTCTGCTCTGATTGGTTAGCTGGCCAGCTCTGTTGTGATTGGTCTTAGAGATGTCCCGCCACATAGCCTATCACGTACAATGTGTTGGAGCGCTTGAAAATAGTGTTACATTGTGATGTCACTACGTTATGGAAATAAACAAAGGAGTCCAATGGAGGTGTTTCAGGTAGGGGGAGTGTGTGGGAGAGAAACTCCCTATGGAGGGAACTTTGGGGAATTTAGCCTTTGCAGACCATTTACATGCACAAAAAACCTATAGAACACATTAGCAGTCCAGAAAATTAAATAAGTATGAAGTAAAAATGGACATTTATGTGTTGACTGCAAGTGTTGAATATAGCATCACTGGCCCCAGAGAAAGAACATTGTACATACCATACATCCTCATTGTGTACTTGCACAGGTATGACTTGACAACAGAGTTACTAGTTAGCATGTTAGCTTGCTAATAATAGCATTGCATCTGCATTACAATACCTTAATAATGTATAACAACAATAATGTTCATGACATTCCTGTAAGAAATGAGTTAACATTGTAATGTCTGAATTTAGTTTTTTAATAACTTCCATTTTTCTTATTTTCAGCATTCTCAGCTCTTGCAGTGATGCTTGCAGCTGCAGCAGATGCTCCACCAGAGCTAACCTGCAACGTCACCAAAACACCAGATGGGTACCTTCACCAACTGTCCCGCTCCTCCGATTGTGATACCTGCTGGGAGGACAAAGATGTAAGTCCCACTCATTGTAACCAGTTTACACACTTTAGGAAGCTAGGATCAGACTGAAGGATGTTTTTTTATCGTCACTGGGTTAGATAAGGCAATCTTAGAGCCATACATTCTTCTGTACACTGTAGTTATTTTGGTGTCCTCCCTTGTGTGCTTCTGACACCCTGAGAGCAGTGCCAGTAGAAGTTCAATCAGGGGGGCAGGTTTACCCAGGCCGGATCACCTGTTTGTTCACCTCTATTTATGCACATTTTCAATTTGTGCATGGACACAGAACATTCGAAAATATGTTTTTTTTTATAATCACGGTTACAGAGTGCAGAAAGAAGTTACCACTAGGACTCGGAACAAGATGGGGTTAAAAAAAACTTGAGCAGGAAACTCACATTTTGCCAATACTAGTTTGAATGAATAGACCTTTAACCCATCACAATGTAACTCAATGCTCTGCTAATGTTAGCTGTTAGCCCCGTATTTAGTACTGACCTGCCCACTGGTTGCTAACAGCTATCAGCTAACAGCTAACTCCCTCTCCTGCCGACTTTAACACAGAGTGGTCGGTTCACAATTATCTTCATCAAATCAATGGAGACTTTTATGTTTGAATCACCATCTCTAAGTCATCTCTTCATCGGGTCGGTCACAGTTTAGTCATATTGATAGTATCAGTCACTCATTTCATAACATTTCACCTTGCAACCAGGCCCGCCTTAACCTGCCATCAGGCCCTGGGGCTGATAGGTTTTGTAGGCCCCCTATTTAAACAACAAATCAAAGTCATTTATAGCCTCGGCAGGCTCTGTGATCGCACTTCTCCACTCTGCTCTACGTGCGCCTGGTCCTCTCCTCCAGATGAGTGACGTATCGGGCCTCCCTCATGTATCTGTCCGGTTGCCGTTGGCTCCCCACGTAGCAAGTCCTCCTCGTCCTCCCATCTCCTCCAACAGATAATGTCCCTCCTGTCTGTTTTTCCTCTCCCGCTACTCCAGCTACTCCATCGCTATCAGAACCAGGCGGCCTACTTGGCTCCAAGGCCCCGCGGCCGGCACCGCTGCCGCTCGGTACAGAACTCATCTGTCCTCCTTCCTCCTCATCCCGGCCTACAGGTTTAAAATAACCTGTAAGCTTCGGCATGTTTTGTAATAGCTGCTTGTCTCGAAACTCCTTTTCCCTCAACAATTTCCTTTTCCGAGCGCCACTCTCAAACTTTTTCTTCTCCGACATTTTCTCCTAAACAACCTTCATCCGTCACTCAATCACTCGCAATTTGAATAAGTCACATGTGAAACATATTCTCATTCTGATTGGCTGTTAAGTGGTGCCCACTGACTGTTACGGAGTCATCATTTTTGAGAAAAATCTCTGGAATCCATCGATCTGATTGATTAGCGGAGCAAATGATCAAAGTAGGGTGAGTTGCCCTAATGTGGGACACCTAAGCTCAAATGGGTGTAGGTCTTCCGCAAACAAATGAGAGTCAATTAAACTATGGGTAAACACAAGCTGTGATGTCATGCAATCAAAATCACATGACTTCTCAAATGTCCAATCACAGATGAGGGTGGGAAAACCTTCAAACAGGAAGTACCCTGTGTGAAGACCACCCAAAGGTCAGTGACATAGTGTTTTGACAAATGTAATGTTAAGGTTTTACATTTCGTATAAATAAAACAATCTTGCAAGTTTTTATCAGGATGTGTTTATGATATGTTTGTTCATCAGAACATATTATAATATGGTGTAAATATACTCTATATTTTTTATTTCAATCAAATGTTCCATCGTCCCACTTTAGGAAACATGTTTCGCAAAGTGGGACAGTATGATTTGCCTAATGTGGGACAGGTCTAAAAGGGGCATGGGTTGTGCAAGAGGCCCAGTGGCGTGCACAGACATTTATAGGGGCAGGTGCTCAAGAGAAAAAAAAGGGCACCTTCTGAGTCGTCGTGGCGGTCGCGCCGAAATTGTGCGCTCCGAAATTGTGCGCAAAAATTCGGATTTTGTTAGTTTCTTTTCGGTTTTTGGTTACTTTATTTCGGTTTTAGGGTTAGGTTAGGGTTATGTTATTTAATTCTTATTTTTGCCTGATTTTACTGATTTATTATCAATTTTTTTATTATTTTAACATTTATTTGTATTATTCTAAATGACTTAGGGGGGTCCAATCTGAAGCTAAGGGGGGGACGAAATCCCCCCCCCCCGGGATTGACGCCCCTGGTGGAACCGCCGGCTGCCTTAGTAGTGTGAGATTTATTAAAGGCACATCTTGTATGTCGTAATTGCATATATATTTATTTCAATAACCATATGCTGTCTGATGCAGATGCCTATCTAAAACAAATCAAATAGTAGGCTTACTAGCTTCTACACGCTAAAGCAACTGTAGTCAGGGATGCAAACTCATCAAGTATGAAAAAGGTGACAAGGACCCGAGCCCCCCGACCCCACGGAATATCGGCTTTAAAATTAGGAATAATAGAGGATTTTAGCAGTCAGAACAACTAAAGCAGCAGGTAATAATAACAGAAACGCCAAAGAGTTACATCTAATAGAAATATATAAAAGCATTTATTTTAATTGTGTAGCAGTCAGTTTATAATTTTGGCAGCACTGTTGAGCATTTTGAAAATGTATTTTCATGCCTCTTAGTATTTTTATAATACTTTTCTACTTTCACTTGAGGAACATTTTGAATGCAGGACTTTTACTGTAACAGAGTATTCCTACACTCTGGTACTTCTACTTTTACTCAAGTACAAGATCTGAGTAGCCTACTTCTACTTTTACTCAAGTACAAGATCTGAGTACTTCTACTTTTACTCAAGTACAAGATCTGAGTACTTCTACGTTTATTAAGTACAAGATCTGAGTACTTCTACTAAAGTAGACTACAAGATCTGAGTATACTTCTACTTTTACTCTAGTAGCCTACAATCTCTATACTTATACCACCTCTGTTTATAGCCTATGAAAAAAACTATTAGAAAATGAAGGCTAAAGCTAACGTTAGCAGATAGTGACAATGATATTGCGACAGAAAAACTTTTCAGTTCACATCACGCTCTGCTGCTCTGCTCTGAACACCTGAACGGCCCATTCTAACAGCTGTTCACCAGCGGCTCAGTCTGTGCCACAGTGACTCCGCACAGTTAACGAACACACCGTAGATAATGTAGCTGACCCTCATCCCGGAGCAGCAGAGTTCAGCCGGCCCGACAGGCAAGAAGACTCGAGCACACAGCTCGCGCTTCATATATTAAAAAATAACACCATGCGCGTCATGATGGCACATAACAGCTCGCGACCGCAGATTATTTCGGCGATTAGATCAAATGTAAATTATATTTGACGCAACTTTAGGTACATTTCCATGACTTTTCCAAAACTTTGGGAAAAATATTGTTTTCCATAACTTTTCCAGGGCCTGGAATTTGCATTTTGAATTTCCATGACTTTTCCAGGTTTTCAATGACCGTACGAACCCCGTATAGTTTAGTTTGGCATCTGATTTAGGGGATTAAACAATACACTCATTGTATTTGTTACCTGGTGGTTACTTACTTGGTCGTCACTAGGGCACTTTTAATCGTGTTGCTGCGTGCTGCTGCACCACACACCCGCCGTGGCCTGTCTGACTGACTGACTGACTGTCAGCTCTCACTTTGAGAGCAGGGAAGGGAGGGGCTGCAGCCAGAGCACGTACGGGAGTGCCGCGGGGCACGTGTGGGGATGTCTGACAAAATTACAACGCGCATTTGGGGCATTGTTGTATATTAGAAGCTTTTAATCCAGAATTGATCGATGTTACCATGAGCCACATACAGTACACTGTAAAAAATTAATTTAAAAAAACTGTAAAAAACGAACTTTCAAAAGGGCACATTGCTGTCAAGAGGGCAACACGGGCAGGTGCTCAAGCACTACCTAGAGCAGGGGTACTCAAATACAAATCTTAAAGGTCCAAAATAAATGTTTCAATAAGACAAAGGTCCGTTTATTACGGTCATTCAAACTTTTAAACAATTGCAACAAGATTCTTAACACGAGGTTGCAAAAACAAAAATAATCTGTATGCAGCAGTTTTCATTGTTATTGTGTCTGTGCTTGACCCCTCAGAGTCGCAGTGTAAGAGCTGCACAGTTATGAATAAAGGCAGCTGCACCCTCTTTCATTCAGCATTCCCATTATTGCTTTATAAATGTATTCCCCCTTGTGTGTCCACTGAGGTTCGTCAGGCCCAACACATCTTCAACAAACTCCCCCTTTGCCTCATCATAAAAACTCACAAACACCAGCAACTGAGCATTGTCAGTGGTGTCAGTGGACTCACCCACAGCTAAGGAAATGCACTGTGCATTTTTTATTCCATCACAAAGCTGATGAATCAAATCACCAGCCAGTATTTATGTTCTTCTGGTTGCTGTGGAATCTGAGAGGGGGATTTGCTTGATTTGACCTGTTATTTCCTCTTTTTGTTTGCCTTCATCATGGTCTCCATCACTTCAGTCATACATTCTTTTATACTGCAGTTATTATCCAGTGGAATGCCCTTACCTACTGGCCTAGTTCAATCAAAGTGGTTACTTTCTGTTGGCTGGGCAGTGTAGTTTTACAAACCGTCTGATTTGACTTTCTCAGGACTTAAAACTGTTTTTTGGGGGCAGACCCCCTCAAAGAAAACAATATATTTACACACGTAAGGTCATCATCTTAATAGTTGTGTATGCTCATCCGTGAGCAGAGCATCAAGTTGGCATGTCTATTACAGCTGAATGCGGCGATTACCATCTTGTTCAGCAAAACGCCTCACAAACGTATTAAGATCAACAGCTTTAGTGCGTTTTGATTCAATGCTGAGTACAGTCAAACTGACAGTCTCTTCTCTGTCAGTGTAGACCGCAAATACCTCATTCCTTCAGCGCTTGGGTCAGAATGCTTCTCGTTTTGCGCCGTCCAGTTCAAAATGAAATGGCCGCCAATCGTATGTCCACGCTCGCGCCAGGACCGGGGGAGGGGTTAAATGACGTGCATCTTGTGCTGCATTCACTTGCACTCGGACATTAGAGACTTTCTCTCATAAATGTCCGATGAGCCACAACTTTTCTTTCAAAACAAAGCTGCCAACTGGAGTGGCAAGGCCTATTTTTAGGGTGTCAGTTGCCACCCCAGTAGGTGAAACTAGGCTACTAGCTACAGTACAGATGGAACTAGATGAGCTGTTAACTCTCGCTCTGAATTATTTTTTTTTAATTCTCGCTCTGACTTAGACAGGTTGAAAGAGACACACACATTTTTCCCACCCGCAGTCCGCGAAGACCCTTCCTACTGTGCCTCTGATTCGCAGATTGTTTGGGGGGGAAAAACGCTGACTGGATGCTGAATGTGATTGGACCAAAGCGTTGACACACACAGGTGGAACACAGTGGAACCAGGGCCGTATCCAGGATTTCCTAAATACCGAGGTCCAAACATGTTAGGGGGGTTCGGGGGATACCCCCCGAGATTTTTGGGATTTTCATGATCTAGTTAGGTGCTTTTTAAGTCCTGTGGGGGGTCCCACATTGGATAATATATTGATTTCAAACCATGTCAGTGGGCTGACAATGTCAGCATCAATTATTTTTGAAAGTGTAATGCATAAGAATCAGTTGATTGTTACTATTAATGATCTGGACATGCAGAAGAGGCTAAAATGATCACAACACATTGTCAACATTCATTTTCCATGTCTCTCTCCTTTCTATAACCTGCAGCCTCTCTTCCATCTTCTTGAGTCTCTCTGTCTTCTTCCTGTTCATTACTCTCTCTGTCCTCTACTCTTTCTCTTTGTTCAATCTCTCCCTCGTTGTTTACTTTTTGCTTCTCCTCACTTGTCGCTCCTGCCAGTGAATTAAAAGCAATTCAGCAGTTTAGTTCATTTCACTTGTTTGTTTGCACTTTTTGTTTTATTTAAATCTGTTTTGTTTGATTCTCAAAAGAGAACAAAGATGTAAGCAAATTGTGTTTTATACAATTGTATGTTATTATGACATCATAACTGCAATAGATGTATGTTGTTTAAAAATGATGCCTATTGTAAATGAAGACTATTGTTATAGATAAACCAGATAGATAAATAGATAGGGTTATTAAGCATACATTATTTTGTGTGACTGTACCTGCAGTTCCTCCCTGACTACCATCACTTTCTCTCTCTCTCTCTCTTCCTTACCAAAGCTGAGCTTCGACTGACGTAGTCTCTTCATTATATCTGAGTCAGTGTAAAAAGAAAACAATACAATGTTATATCTTCAATGTTTTACTCAAATTGAAATGAAAGAAAAGCATTGCAACGTTTGTTAAAAGGTAATCCTTCTGACATTGGATGAATGTAATTAACTGTAGCTCTCTAGCTAGTTTATTCACGCAATTTAAACCAAAGTATAGCCTGTAGTTGCAATATAAGTTAGTGTGCATGTTGTCGGACGTCCACTGACTAACGTAGAGCGTTCACACAGGATCTGCTGGTCATATGATGTCCTGATGAACAGAAACACAAGCAGCCCGCTGGACTCAGATCTCTAGATACCTCATCACTCCTCCGCTGATCCGATACAAGTCCGGGCTGCGGTGGTTTGTTGATACATGTCGTCTTCTTCTGTTTGCTTTAATCGAGGCTACGTAGTTATGCAGCGCCCCCATCGGCAGTAATTGGAAGTACTACAAAGAACCCCGTTTAGTGCAATTATTTCACAAGTTTTGTTATACACAGCTCGGAAAATATTACCGAGGTCCGGACCTCGGTGACCTCAATGGTGGATACGGCCATGAGTGGAACAGTCAGACATGCAGAGCGCTGTTTGCAGTGGACATAGCGGAGAATTTTGACTCGTTGCGAATGCGTTGTGGCGATGTCTCACATATAATACAGAGAGATAATACATATGGAAAGTATAATTTGCTCAGAGTCCGGAGACAGTGGTGGTTCGGTCCGGATCCGGACCGGAGTCCGTAGTTTGAGGATGCCTGACCTAGAGTCTATGTGTGCACGTCTCTGGCAAGAGCAATGGTTATTTACAGGGTTTTAGTCTTCTAATGCATTATTTTAGATATTTAAGGTGATGGGCAAATTATATTAAAAAATTGGGGGTGGCTGCATCTCTGTTAAAATGGTATGACAAAGTCAGGGATAATGTTATGGATAAATGTCGGAGTTTAAAAGATGGCATTAATTTAAGCCCAAATATTCATAGTCATTTAATAAATCCTTCCAACACACATTGTAAAAAATAGCCTAAGTTAAGAAATCATTCCAATATGTGCTATAGGTCAGTAAAAAAAAAAAAAACACAGTTTAAAAGGGGAGTGATTAGTCGAATATGCATAAATAAAAAAAGAAAGAATGCAGACTAAGATAAAGATAGGAGAGAGGAGTTTATCAATGATTTGTTATTGGCTGTGAGCATATTCTAATGGTTTTTGGATTATTGAAATATATACAGTTCTGTTTCATATGAGTGTTGAGAGCTGTATCCATAAATCTCTTAATGTTGCCCTCAAAGTGCACCAGATTGATGCTTTTAACTTCAATTTAAAGAAAAACATCTATTATAAATAGTAACATAGCTGAACATGGTATTGCACATTTAGCTTTGAGTGTTACTGGCCTGAGATGTTTTTATTACATGAATTAAGGTGACTGAGGCTTTTTAACATAGACTTTTCAGTGTCCCACATTTTGCACAGAACTGTCCCACATTAGGAAATGCAGATTGTCTGAGACAACTTGGCACTAAGAGTACTGATATGTCTACCATTTCTTTTATGAGTGTAATATCTGCATTTTCTCTTTTGGTTTGATTAGGACACATCCTGGGGATTTCAGAATGGTACTGGATTTTGATTTATTGTATCGGCTTCATATCGCAATATATTCCAGAGGTCTGAAATGCAAAAAATGTCCCACATTAGGGCAATTCACCCTACTACGGAGGGAAGATATTTTCGTTTGGATTACTGGTCTGGGGGAAGCTCACGTGTGTGTGCGAAAGGAGGAAATAACGTCTTTGTTGGGAACATTTGCAACGGCTGAACAATCAACAACAATGTGGTAATCTAAAAAGTATATCCGGCAGTCAAAGAAAGTACAGTGCGTGTGTGTGTGTGTGTGTGTGTGTGTGTGTGTGTGTGTGTGTGTGTGTGTGTGTTTGTGTATTTTTGTGTTTGTGTGTATTGTGTTTGTTTCCCGGGGAAACACTCACGAGAAACACCGGCTGTTGTTATGCCTGCTGTAACGTCAAGTTACTCCGTTCTCCGCTTGTAATTATGCCGAAGCTTCAAAGTTGTATTTATCATCTGAATTTGCTGAAACAAGTTTAATATTCTGAAAGCCAAGACTTTGTTTATTTGAAATCAGATGAAAACAAACTGTAACGGACCCTGCCGTGTTATCTATGATTACTGTATGCCTTACATTCATAATTTCAGCCGGAGGGAGGGGGGGTGGCGCTGCGGAAGTGCAGGGTGGCGAGTGAGAGCTGTCATCTTCCCTTTACAAGCTTCAAAAATGTATTTATCCTGTGATTTTGGAAATAAAAGTGTCATATTCTGAAAGCCAAGACTTTGTTTATTTAAAAAAAAAAAATTGTATTGGCTCATGATAGGCCCCTGATCTCCGTAGGCCCCTGGGCTTCAGCCCAGGTCAGCCCGTGCATTAAGGCGGCCCTGCTTGCAACTGTCAATGAAACTAGAGATAACATGAGATTTCAGCTCTCTGGTAGTCGCTGCTGTAAAGGAATATTTTGGTCTTGTTAAAGTATATAGAGTTTAGTAATTTGTCCTCGGGAATCTGTTTAATATGGTTGAAGTGTATTCCTGCCTGTAATGTGATCCATAGCTTCTCAGGAAGACACAGGTCAAGAGGTCATCTGATGTCTTGTGGGGGAGAAGCTTGGCTCATGTGGGTTTACAATGCAACGAGTCTTTGTCTCGACATCTGGCATGCAGTAAAGGAAAACCCGCGTGTTTTAGGGCCCTCCTCTTCTCCATGTATAGATGGGTGCTTGGCGCTTTTGGGGCAGAGTTGGCTGGTGTCTTGCAGGGAACTGTAATATGCTGTGAACTCTCCGGCCGCTCAGGCTCTCAATAAATATCAGTGTATTGACAGGCGAATCCAGTTTCACTCATTTCATGATTGGCTCAACATTGCTGCAAAGAAGTTTTTACTTCACAGCTGCGGGAGTGAAATAACATTGCTTTAGGCCATGCAAGCAGCATTGCTTACAGCTAAATGCTAACATCAGCATGCTCACAATGACAAATCTAACATTTTATTGTTTTGCAGTTATAATGTTTACCATGTTCATTTGAACTAAACCAGTATGTTTGCTGTCCTTAAAAAAAAGGGGGAGTCGTTCCACACTTTCAGATCCGTGTGGAACACTTTTGTAGTGAAATCTGTTTTTTGCAAGCAAAACATGCCTTAGAACTGTAACCCTTACCATCCACAGTACATAAAACAATTGAGGGGGACTGAATATTACATTTATATGGGCGCAATGATTTTAACCAGATGCTTTTGAAATCCAAAGAATCTGCATAATCTACACTCTTTTATAAGAGAGGACACTCTTTTTTGTAAAAAAAGACAAAATGTTGTTACAGTAGTGCAATAGTTGTATGAACTGTCATTCAAAAGATAAAAAATCTACTTGTGCTTTATTAGTTAATCTGACGTCTTATTGAACCCGGCTGTCTGTGTTTTTATTTCCCAGGGAGGAGTCCTCGCCCGGAAACAGGACTACGATAAAAATAAAGTCCAGAGCCTGACGAACCAGTCCCTCACCTCGAAACTATGCCACGACAACATTAACTATGCAAGCACCTGTAGTGTAAGTACATTCACTTAAGACTATATTTAAAGTCACAGTTCAAATCATAGATGGGAGTATATTGAACACATTTCAGATGTGTTAAAGTCACATGGCATGAGCACATAGGGAGTTTAAGATATTTCTATGTCTGTAATGTCACATATGAAGAGTTCCCCTACAATCTAGGCATATGATGTGGGAGGTTCAACGAATAGTTGTCGACACTGAAACACCTCTGAACTGGAGTAAAATGATTCAAGTTTTATTCTTGTTTTTCACAATTAGTGTCAGAATTATACAGTTAAACAGTTGTTATTGAGTGAAAGAAGCAAAACATTGTATAACAGCAAATTCCAACATTTTAAACAATGGTGTAGATGCTATTTTTTAAATAAAAATAGGATAAGTTTAGAAAATATAATGCAACAGACTCTCTCTCTCTTCACCTTTATTCATTTGTAATATAAGTATACATAATTTGACCAAAAAAGAGCCAAATTGCACTATAAAAACAGACTTAAAGATTGTCTGTAGATATCCTGATAATATCCAGCGTTATTGTGTCACCAGTTATCAGAAACAATAATAAGAAAATCTTACATTGTGACAGCACTATTTGACAAATCAACCCAACATTTCACACATGGCCTCATTATGCATCACGTCCCATAGCAACCTCTTCCAGGTTCATCTCTGACATGCTGCTGTTGGCTCCATTTGCACTTACCTGAAAATAAACACATGGAATCACACACACACTCAAAAACAATATATATAATGCATTGTTTTATATTAAACCAGTTGGTCTTAAATCCAAAAATAAATATCCATAATTTTATCTGACATTTTACTGTTTTCTTCTGCATGTTTCTTCAGTCAAATACGAATTCAACAGACTCCAGACAACAGACTGGTGACAACAGACTGGTGAGTAACACACATTTTCTCAAATCAAATTTCCTGCACTTTGTATTTTTGGATCATCTCTCAAGAGTTTATACTTCTACTTGAATTTACCGGTTACTGCATTTTATAGCACATGAGAAAATACATACATAATTCAGTAAAACTATAACAAGCAACTTTTACCCGGCTTATATGATAGCATTTATATAGGGGAACATGTTACCAAATCCACATTTTTTTATCCCAACAACATTTGAAAAATGTATCGTATTAGTTATATTTCATCTATTTATTTTATATTTCGTGATTAAACACCAAGTTTAATCTGAGGCTGATGGGAATGTCATTATTTCTGCATGTATTTAGTCATAAACGCATAGTATTAGACACATTCAAAATGTTGACCGGATGACGGTGATAGCTTAAAGTAAAAGTACATTTTGTCAGGTTTTTTGCATATTTGTATTATTTTAGTGCGGCTAAAAGAGCTCACCTGTTGTCCCCGACTACGTGTAGATGATAAATAGTCCTTACCAAAACTCCTCTTAAAAAATGAAAGCCCACAAAAAATGTATGAGCACAAAATATTAAATTAAACTATATTATATAAAATACTTCAAAAGTTTTTTGTCTGATATAGGCCAAATCGTTTTTCTTCTAATAGGTGTTTTTTTTAATGCAAATTCTGCTATTTCTCGTGTTTTTTATGGCCAAAAGATGCATGCTTTTTTCCCTTTTTTATCTGGAAAATGTTTAGAAATAAGCTAAAAATGCCGAACATTATTTCTAAGACCTCAAGGTGACATATTTAAATATATGTTTTGTTTGACCAACAGTTGACGCCCCTAAAAGTGTTTAGCTCATTATTATTCTAAAAAGCAGCAACAAGCGATGACCACATGTTTTGCAATCTCACACTTGAAAATCTTAGTGTGCACTTCCTGTCTCTGTACAGAACAAATCCTGAAAAAACGCATAATAATTTAATCTGTTACATTTTTAAGTAACTGACTACAAATCCAAAGCAGCGGTTATGTTAACCTGAAGATCTTTGCGGAATGTTAGCATTGTGTTTGTACACAGTTGTTAACATCTGTTGAATATTTACTAGTTCTAATTATGTCCTTCTCTGTGTATCTCCTTCTTCCTTTAGACCTACGAGAGAGCCCACTGCACATGTAAGTATCGCATTGATGTTGCGAAACTTTAATGTGAAAAACATATTTGAATGTGAGTATTTGTAAACCGCCCCCCTCCTGTAACTGTCAAAGACTCTTTCTACTCATTATGTGGGAGGTTCAAATAAAGTTGGAAAAACTCAAACACCACTGAGCTTTCATAACCTACACTGATACTCCGCTTTTTAACTGCTATTGAAAAGTTTGTCATTTCAGTTTATAGAAGGCTCCTTTAAAAATCCATGTCATTTTGTTTTATACTTTGAGAGCAAAGGTTCAAGCAGACTGACATTATCAAAGGCTAAAAGAGACAAAGAGTAGACTGAAGGGTTCAAAGGAATATAGAGAAATACTAAAGATTTTAACAAGTTATTTTCCATCCCCCTGTTTTTATAGGAGTATCTGTCTGGAGAAAGGAAAATTCATCTTCTTCTATGAGTTTTTACTCTTTTAGAAATACATATACTGTTTTTTTTTCAGACACCTGCAGCAGCCCTATCTCAGATCCTCAGGCCTCTCAACCAATCCCAGGTGAGTTAACACGTCTCGACAGATACACTCAACTTTGTCATTATAGGACCATTGCTTTGCGTGTGTTAACACCACTTAATGGTCTGCTGACAGCAGTTTACATTTCTTTCATTTGAAACATGTATAACAGCCCTGTCTCCTAGAAATTAAGCAGAGAAGAAAACTACCATAGAGAGCAAAACAAACAAATGTAGCTTTAATAAAGAGCAATAAAATACAGATACATAAAATAGAGTAAGAGCAAATATATTGCAAAGGAAATCATATGTGGTCTACCTTCTAGCTACATTTCAAAAAAGAGACTTCCTGTATCTTTTAGATTTGTTCAGTTGTTCACCCACAAAGTGTCAATTGTAAGAAGCACAGTGGACGAGAATAAAGAATGCCACACTCTTGTTGGTAATCCAACGGTAATCCATGCCTTCGTCACCTCCCGCTTGGATTATTGTAATGCCCTATATATGGGGATAAGTGCGTCCTCACTTGCTCGCCTGCAGATGGTGCAAAATGCAGCAGCACGGCTACTAACTGGCACACGCAAATACGAGCACATTCCCCCCATTTTATCTTCACTCCACTGGCTGCCCGTTCATTTGAGGATTCATTTTAAAACTCTTTTATTTACTTTTAAAGCCCTCAATGGCCTGGCCCCGCCCTACCTCTCTGAGCTGTTACACAGCTACACGCCAACTCGCACTCTCAGGTCAGCTGATCAGTTGCTCCTGAGGGTGCCAAAAACAAAGTCTAAGTGCAGAGGGGGCCGTGCTTTCTCTGCTGCCGCCCCTAAACTGTGGAACGACCTTCCCTTGTTAATCAGACAGGCTCCCACACTGTCTGTTTTTAAATCCCGTCTTAAAACCCACCTCTTCCCCTTAGCATTCGGAAACAAGTAGATTGTTGCTTTTATTTGCTTTCAGTGGTCTATTGTTTTTATTATATGGCTGTTATTTTTTTTTTTTATTATTACGTTTATTCTGGTTTGTTTTGTGTTTGTATCTTGTATTTTAAATGTATTTATATTATGTTGTGTGAGCTTATCTCTCTGTACAGCACTTTGGTCTGAAGGTTTTAAAGTGCTATATAAATAAAGTTGTATTGTATTGTTTGTTTGATTATCAGTAAGCAGTTAGTTTTTCTTACAGCATCTGAAGGAATTCATTTTGTATTCAATTTGTATTCATCAGACAATGTTGCAAAACCTGTTTTCTGAACCTGACTGTGGGACAGCAGGAGATATGGGGGTTTTCACATTACAATAACCGATTAAAGATGTAACAGTTCTGAACAGATTAAGACAGTAGTTATTACTATTGAGTTGTAATATATGTTAACACTTTACAGTATCAAGGTGATAGAATATTAATACTATTATATTATTATGTAATAGCTTAAGTATGGTATTTGTTTGCTAATTTCTATATCTTCTTTAGGTTCTTAAAAATGATCAAGTATCTGGTTATAATTATTCAAGTGTCTACATCAGGGGCGTAGGAAGCATCCTCAATGTGGGTGGGACAATTTGACGTGGGGTGTGGGCAGGTGGTGGACCTCACCTCCTCTAGGGGGGTCCGGGGGTATGTTGCCCTGGGAAGATTTTTTTTTAAATGTTGAAGTTAAATGCGTCAATCTGGTGCACTTTGAGAGCAAAGTTAGGGACTAAATCTATGGATACATCTCTCAACACCCATGTGAAACAGAACTGTAAACAGATTTACTTTTTCTTTATGCATATTTTACAAATCACTCCCCTTTTAAACTGTATTTTTGTGTTACTGTCCTATAGTATGAGTTGGAATTATTTCATACCTGTTATTCTCTTTTTATAACTATAATGATCATATGAAGGTGTGCCTTGGAAATACTTTACATAAATGATTACCAAACCGTTTGAGACCCACTACTTAGACTAAAGTTAACTATCTAAACTCTCAGAGAGTCCTTTACCTCACTGAGCTGTAGTTATCAGCCTCTCAGTCTGACAGGAGAGGACTCTCCCTCCACCTCTCAGAGAGTCCTTTACCTCACTGAGCTGTAGTTATCAGCCCCTCAGTCTGACAGGAGAGGACTCTCCCTTCACCTCTCAGAGAGTCCTTTACCTCACTGAGCTGTAGTTATCAGCCTCTCAGTCTGACAGGAGAGGACTCTCCCTCCACCTCTCAGAGAGTCCTTTACCTCACTGAGCTGTAGTTATCAGCCCCTCAGTCTGACAGGAGAGGACTCTCCCTCCACCTCTTTAATAGCAGCGCCTTATATCCGGGTGCTAGTGGAGCACGCTCGTGAACTGTTAGCGCCGGAGCCTCGCAGCGTGGAAATGATTTTACAACTAAAGACACAGCTACACAAACCACGCAGCATGTGTACGGCTCGTGTACGGCTCTAAGAATCTGCCTTGGTACAAAGTAGCAGTGAAAACATGGTACGGAGTTTTATTGATTTGGGCATTCTCACAATAAGCAAGTGGAATGGATTTGATAATGAAGCTCTGACACAGCGCTCTACAAAGAGCGGTGAGTGGATAGACCGATGCACGGACTTTCCGCATAGTAAAGGTGGGGGGGGTCTAAACTAATCATTTTAAAAGGTGGGGGGGACTTGTCCCACCCTCATATAATGGCTGCGACGCCCATGGTCTACATAAATGTTTCATTAAGCCAGGTTAATGTACCACATATTTAATCCCAACTGTGAGTTTAACAAAGAGGGGAGAAAACATAAATAACAAATTGGTTTGCCTTCACTCACAACACGTCACTCAAAGGGACAGCAAACAGGAAGAGACACAACATGACCAAAAAGAAACCTAAGTGCGGGAACGTTAACGCAAATCAATCACATTACCAAGTTTACCAATTGATTGTGATTAACGCCAATACATTTTTTAACTGATTGAAAACGCTATATTAGACTAATGTTGACCTAAGAGTAGTGAGACAGACAGACCATCCAGAGAACCAGGGTGCCAGCATTGCTAAGAACTCATTGACAATGATTTAGTCAAATAAAATTGTCATAAAACGACCTGTTTCCTATTTCTCATTACAGTGAACCCTGTGGCGAAGCAGAATCTGACCTGGCAAATTCTGCTTGGTGTTGTTGTTGTTGTTGTTGTCGGTGTCGGTGTCGGTGTCCTCACGGCTGGGATCTTGTACATCAGAAAGAAAAAAGCTTGTCGACCTGTGGTGAATTCTATTGAGGAACAGGAGGTCATGGTGGAGATTCCGGACGTCAACTAAAACATAAAAACAGACCTCTAGTTTCAATTTGACCACTGTTTTTCATACTGTATGTAATGAGGTCAGTGCCTTACAGACAATAGAGGGCTACATATACACAAAATGTTAACCGGAAATGTTTATATATATGGGATTTGTTACATTATAATGTTTTTTTAAGTAACAGAGAGAGGAAGGATGAAGTTACAGGCATTGCATATGAAAGTTGTTCCGAAGTCCAGGAGCCCAAAAAGAGACGAGCTAGCTGTCTCAAAGGTTCATGGAAAAATAACAAGATTTAAGTTATTTTTTGAAAAAAATGTTTTCTGTAAAAGATTGTGCTTTTGGAGTCAGATTTGCTTCAAAATCCAATTTTGAATGAGCTACAGCGTTTAAGATGGATACAACTGTGGATACAACACATTTAGAATTGAATGGTAAACAGGCCAGTCGAAAAAGCCATTTGTAGCCATTAAATGGGATAACTGAGGGAAGTTTTATTAACTTTGGACAGAGCCAGACTAGCTGTTTCTTTATGCTACGCTAAGGATACCTGGCTGCTCCTTGTTAAGGTTTGATTGATGAGTGAAGTTCATTGAAAGTAAAGCACAAGCTTTCACTTCCTCATCAGCACCTTCTCTATGACATTCACACTTATCTCGGTAGTTTTGATCATTTGTATCCGACTACTGTTAAGCTTGTGTGATACATTTTCTCATGCCTACGGGACAATGTGGACGTCAAATGCTTTAAAATACACTGTCGGTCTTTGCATCCAGTGATTAAGCTGGAAGAAGGAGGCTGCAGTTCTGGAACTACCAGATATCTCCCAAAACTTTCCAGAAAAGCCAGCTTCTGAATATATTAGAGGCTGGAAAAATAGGCTGTTATGTTGCAGAATCACGTTTTCCAGACTCCAATCTTGCTGCGTTAACAAAGGTTTGCGAGATTGAGTCGTTGATTATGTAAAGGAGCTGGTCTGGTTTGAGCTTTGCCTCATAGAATATTTTCTAGATGCTGTTTTATAGCTCTCATTAACAGATTTAGTGCCCTGACACACCAAGCTGACGTCAAAGAACTGATGCCACCAAAAAGTACAGGTTGTTTTGGCAGAGGCTTCTGTCTACAGTGAAGCACTTGAACAAAAGAAAAAAGGCTAAATCTTTTCTTCCAATACACATATAGTCATCATCATTTACATATGTTTCTGTTACGGTTGTCAGACAACTGCATAATTACAATAATTGTGATTTAATCATCATTTACAAGCTTGACAAAAGTCAACATACATTTAGATTGATTATAATAGGTTAAATTGATACATTTTATTCACAATGTTATGTTTTTTTATGTAGTGTGTAAAGCCTTTTGCTGAATAATCAGGAAGCCACTAAGCCTTTGCATTATCCTCCATTTATGAGTAAACCACTGTGCTTGGCCATCCTTTTCACGGGGGAATCAAGCACAACTTTTTTTAGCTTCCCAACACAACGTCAATTCCATTAGTTAGAATCCCCCACTTAAATATCAACTTCAAGTATTCTCCAGATCCATTTTCTGGGGTAAAGAAATGAATTCTTTATCCTGGATGTAGATGAGTTTAAATACTATACAACCACAAACCCTGTACATAACCGTGGTGGTCAGCCATAAAGCCCAACAGTAGCCGATAACAGTCCCCATTAACCAAAGGTTGGCTTGGTGTGTCAGGGCTTTCAGCTCCATCTACTGCAACAGTCAAAACATGCTTCAAACCCAAAATCTGATCCATGGTGACAAATAAGGGATTTGGAACAAAATAAGGGAGATATTTTTCACTCAGGTTATCTGACAGTACCATAATGTGGACTGTCAGAGCTATTACTGATTGATAGTGTTACTGATCTTCCTTCTGTGTAAGATGGGAGATTTATTTATAATAATTTATACTATATACATATATATAATATATATATTATCTGAAAGTTCCTGTGCAGAAGAGTTCAATGTTTGATACAAAGACTCAAATGAACGTACAAGCGTGGAGTTTGTGCAGATGTCAGTTGAATGCTCTCGGGGCTCCTGGACTTGGGTTTAACTGGTAATCGGCATCACGTTTTTTAACATCTTTACTGTTATATCCTAAAGGGTTGAATCTGTTACTTTTATATCCTCTTTTATTTTGAGTTTCTGCTACTTAAAGCTGCATTAAGTGTTTTTGAGGTGAAGAAAAAGCACGTTAAAAAACAAAAACTGTGACAACTTTGTTATCTGATAACAGATAAAAAGTCAAAAACGTAAAGATATAAAGTTTGCCATCATATATAATCACACAGCAAATGTTTGGAATATTTTGCTTAATATAGGAAAATGAATAATTGATCATTTATCAAAACTGTTGTTGAGTAAAACTAAAAGGAGTTAAAGAGCTCTGTAAAGCTGCACGGTTATGGGTTCATCACAAGGAGGGACCTCCTTTCAATGGCAGTCCCATTGATCTAATCACATTAAACACATAATGAATGCAGCTTGAAAGACAGAGAACTATTGATACAGTTAAATGATGTAAACTGTTAATTTAAGTTACCATTTTAAAATGACAACTCCCCAATACTCAAGTGAAATGATTTTGTGTGTGTTTTACATAAAGGTTTTGGGGTATGTTTAATACAAAATAATGTTTTGTTGTCAGAATTATTAACCATGAAATGATGTTGCCTACAGTTTATCTTTATGGCCTAATGCAAATGTTGTATGCTAATAAAAGTGATTTTTAACTTCTCAATTGTATTTCTTTGAAAGTAAATTAACTTTGTCTCAAAAATCAATGTGCAAAGACTTACTGATCGTAAAGTCAACCACACTACATTTTTCAATTACACACAAAATCATGCATTATTTTGCAGATTGATTTTCTTGATATAAAACATATGATCAGCTTAGAAAAGACAATGCATTATTATCATCTACATATACATATGTTAATAGAATGATAACGCTTATGACTACTCTTACTTTGATATTTTTCAGACCATTTTTGAACTTTATTACTTCTCAGCCTTTTAAAGTGGATCAAATAAAGGAGTATTTACAATGAGATATTTCTGCTTTTACTTTTTTCCCCAGGGTAGGTGCTAACAAAATAAATAAAGGAAAAGTTAAAGATGTGTCTATCAAAGAAAAACATTTAAATGTTTTTTTGACATAATCAGTCACAGTAGATCTATAAAATATCACACACTCAAAAGTCCACTTATTTTTAGATTCACATTTATTGTCGGTATAAAATAGAGCTAAAGTGCTAATTGTGGCATATCTTTGGAATTTATCTAAATGTAATTAATTTAGAAATCATGTGTGCAAGGATGTCAGTGGATCTCAGTTTCCTTCATGCTGCCATGTCAGCGAGGGCTTCCAACTCTTCTTCTTTTACTTCTTTTTCTTCTATTTGCTTAAGGGTTTCCCGCCTGGAAACACAGGAGAGTTTCAATGCTCAAGTTCATTCATATTTATTTCATGGCGATACATCACAAGCTTAAAAAAAAGAATAATAATGTGTAATATTTATAAAAATGTGGGGACAGAGCTTGAGCGTGTTGCCCCAAAAATATTGTTATTTTGGACAAATCAGGAAACATATTTGCTAACTACACAAAATCTGCTGTGGTACAACTATACTGACCGTCTCTTTGTCCAGTATTTTCTGCCACAAACCACAGCGATGCTGGCAATGACTAAGATGAGGAAGATGATGCCAACAGGAAGCAGCCAACAGGAAGCACCTGTCAGAAACAGACAGCAGCAGTGAGATGGGAAATGGGTTGGTTTGATTCTGTCCTTACTGTAACTCATAACAGATCAAATAAAACAGAGGGACACAGATTCTCACTCAAGTGGAACATGGAAGTGCAGAACTACAAAATAAATATACTTCAAAAATATAAAAAGGTAAACGTACTCATTCTCATGATAAAAATGGCATTTTTACAAAAGTACAAACATATATAATCCAACCCCTGTTCTTTTATGTCTGTCTTTTGACAGGCTGTGTCCATGTGTTGTATGGGTGTAAAAATAGCATGTCTAATAACAGTTTAATATGGGTTTAACATGGGTGTAATAATAATGTAATATGGGTGTAATAGGAATGTATTAATATGTAATGTGGGTCTAATAACAGTGTAATATGGGTATAACATGGGTGTAACAAGGGTGTAATAGGAGGGTATTAATGTGTGATGTGGGTTTAATAACAGTGTCATTTGGGTGTAATAACAATGTAATAATGTGTCGTATCGGTGTAATATTGGTGTTACATAGATGTATTATGGGTCTAATGAACAGTGTTATATGGGTGTAATATTAGTAGGACATGGGTATAATAGCATTGGCGTAACAATGTTGTAATACCGGTGCAGTAGGGGTGTAATATGGGTGTAATAACAGTATCATATGGGTGTAATGTTCAATCTATACTATCCCTTTAGTCTGTATTGGTCTTCCTTGATTTAGTTCACACATTTGAACCTTTATTTAGCTTACCCGCGTTATTTCCAGACAGGTCAGTGTATTCATTTGTGGCTGTAAGAAGGAAAAGAGTCAGTCAGTCTTAGATTAAACTTCCCAACACTTTCCACTGTGATGTTATTTATCACAATGATTAAGAGATTTAAAAAACACTCACCGTTGCCAAGAAGGGTGGGGCACACTGTAATGAAACACACATGACTGTTAGCCGTTATAAATGAAAGCGTGCCCACACTGCTACACATTCAGGAAAGTGACTCATCTGAGTCACCTTTTCTTCAGTTTGTCAATGTGTGTCTCTGTAGTTGCTTATATTGTTTTGTGTCTCTTTATGGTTGTCTTGCTCCTTGTTTAAAGATGTATTTATCTGTTTGTGGTCATTTTAAGTCCCTTTTGTAGTCCTTTGTCAGTGTCTTTGTAGTTATTTGTTGTCTTCTCGTAATCAATGTGTCCCTTCGTTGTTGCTTTTTGTCTCTTTGTGGTCATTTTTTTATTCCTTCTAAATTGTAATGTCTGTCTCTTTGTAGTGATTTTGAGTTTCTTCCTGGTTGGTACATTTGTATTTGCAGGATATCTTGAAGGTGAAGTAAGGTGAACACCCTGGGGTCTGTTTCCCTGTTCAGTTATTTATCCATATAGGTCAATTAGGTCAGGGTTAGTGAATGGTGTCAGCTGAGGTGAAGCCACAGACAGAAAACTACAGAAGCATCAAGTAAGGGGTCAGACATAACTTAACATAAATACTTTCATTGGAATTAATCGACTGTACAACGCTTTGGAGCCATCATGAAGACTGACTTCATCTCAGATTTTCTGAATTGTTATTGTATTGTATGAGTTTGAGAAAGAGTAATAAAACGTGAGTTAAACTTACCACTCTTTATCAGCTTGATGTGTTTTCCACTTCCCTCCATCACCAGCGTTTTATTTTTCAGCAGATCACCGCAGACAGCATGTATGGACTGGTAAATACACACCACGCAGCCGGAGGGTAGAGGAGGGGAGCTGGAATTGCAGAACGGAGGTGTACCAGTCCCCCAATACATGTAACCTTCCTCAGTGCCAGCAATGTACAGCTGATCCACAGAGCGGATGTTTAGGGAATCATAGCAAACAAAAGACATCTAGGGAGAAAAGAGAGGAAAACATCCATTATTAGCCTTTAATGTAAAAACAAATCAAGCTAGCCTCAGGTTTTAACTAAAGTTAGTCCACTCCTGATAACTCTAAATCATTCACCCATGATTCATTACATAGCGAGAACGTTTTGTTAATTGGTGTTCTTTGTTGTGGAAATGCAAGAAATACTGGTTTTACATATTTAAAATAGTGTGCATGGACACTCCCCAAACAACGAGGAAACTTAAAAAACGAAATACAATTGTGTTCCAGAGCTCAATCTCAATACAATAAGCGTTTCCGTCTTCTGTTTTGTTTTAGGGCTAATATCAAGCTCCATTATTCTCTTTTTTTCTTACAGTGGATGCCTCGTGAAAGGGTGTTTTTGTAAAGAAAAAACTGGATTTTCTGCATCCGCACTTGAATTTGCCATGACAATATCATCCAGAATACTAATGGCGGGTGGACATAAAAGACAGCGTCATGGTCCATCACATCAGGTCAAAGATCATCAGAACAATACCGATTCGCGGCCAATAAAATAGGGATCGACCGATATGGCTTTTTCAAGGCCGATAACGATACCGATTATTAGTAATCAAGGAGACCGATAACCGATATTTGGAACCGATATACATTTGTAGTGAAATCAGAAAATCTTAGTGTCAAAATGTAGAATAACACAACTTCTTTGAAATGCCTTTTTATGTTTAATGAACTTTTCAACATCTTAAAACTTTGTTCCTCTCTGTGACCCTGTGTAAAGTAAATGAAGTAAAAATAAAATAAAAACTACTAAAACTTGTTCTGAACTTCTGATATTTGAGTCTCACTCATTTAGTAGTCCCAATTCAGCAGCATCCGATTGTGGTGCAGAAAGCAGAGTTGCTGCGAGGCTCCACTAGCAGCCGTCACAGTCCCAGTCGTCCCAGCGCGGCGTCACAGTTTCTCCGCTGCGAGACGCTGCGAGACGCTGCGAGACGCTGCGAGACGCTACCCCCCCCCCCCCCCCCCTGCAAACTGCGATGCAGGAAACACGTTTATTTCATAATATTTTATATATAATAATTTATGTTTATCAAGTTTAACTTTCTTCTTGAGATATTATGAGAGGGGGCAGCGCCCCAGTGCCCCGCATTGACCAACCGCCACTGGTCTACACAGTGTCGAGAAAAAACAAAGAAATAACAGCGCAAACTCAACAGGAGGTCTGAGTAACTGGGTTTGATGTGGTGCATGCGGTTCTTGACCTGGTTGAGTGTGGTTCATATAAAGCAGAAAGAAAAGGGAAATGGCAGTGACATGTGAAAAATATTCAAAACATTTAGAGCAAGTTTTGTCTTTCAGCTTTCTGAGAGATGTCTATTTTTTTATAAAATGCTTCATAATATACATTGGATCTGGGAAAGGAGGCTGTCTAATGCTCTTGTTTGATGCAAAATGTAGCTGCCCAGACACCTGACACACAATATTAAACATGAGCAGAAATACAATGTAGTCCTTATTATTTAACCCTTTAACCAGCAGCTGAATGTCGGCTGTTCAATAAAACACACACGACCAACAACCTGTTTGAAATGGTGTTCATCCTCTTGACCTCTATGACTGGTGCCATTAGCCCACGAAGATCTGTGCAACTCCTTTAAAGTGAATGATCCATCTTTCGTGCTAATGTATTATTTTCAAAGCCATAATACTGTTTTTTAAATAATATTTAAAGTTTAGAGAGTCACCTGTAGCCTACTGTACATCTTTACATTACATTCAATGTCACTTATTAGTATCCAAAGCGACTTCCATACACTCAATACTATGGGCAATCCCCACATGAGAGTCTTGTACAGGTACAACACATGCAGACTCCAGGAGGGTTTGTGCTCCCCTGATCCGAAGATCAGCTCACAACCCCACTGAGCCACACCACTCGATAACGACCCCATTGAGGGATTTTTAGAACTACCTTTCATCACATGCCACATCTGTCTCATATAGATGGCCTTTTTTACACAGTTTATGGCAATTACACACTTCATCAATTGTGATTGTCCGTTCCCTGTTAGAAGTTAAACAATTTCATTTTACTCACGTTTGTTGTTTTTATCTCTGCTTGCTGTTAGCGAAACTGATGCTCCAGTATGTCCAGAAGAAAACCGTGTGAGCGACTATTACCTACTGGGTTTTCTTCAAGCACTCCGCTGTTAGACACTTCCCTGATTAGCCAATAGGAGAAGGGGGCCTTAGCATTAACCCCCGCCCACGCCGCCCCCTCCACAGAGTCCTGCACGGGTCTGATTTTCAAGACCCGCTCCCGCCCCGCACCCGCGACGTGCAATACCGAACCCGCCCAGCTACCCGCACATATTGCCAATTAGTTCCGCAACCCGACCCGACCCGTCGGCACAAGATCCACAACCCGACCCGAAACCACATAGCCTATGAGCAGTGAAAACGTGCAATTATTAACACACGCAGTTGCATATTTGTCTCAAAAAGCGTGGGATGTTGGTTATTTCCTCCATCTAGGATGACACCAGAAGCCTCCCAGACGTTGGATTTCGCTCTTGAGGAAGTGTTATTGAAAATGCTGTATTCTCCGCTAGAGAACTTCACCTCAGCCATTTCGAATGTGGCGCGCACAGCAGCAGATTGATGCGCTGCAGAGATTATGCGCGGTCCCGCGGGGGAGAGGTCTGAAGATTTAAACATTAAACTAAATTACTATTATTTTAATATATTTATTATGCAATACCCGCGACCCGACCCGCATCATCTTTGTTTTACCCAGAACCGAACCCGGAAAAAAGTGTTTGAAAAAATACCACCCGCGAATCACCTTTTTTGCAGGTCACCCGATGCAGGACTCTGCCCCTCCATGCCTCCAGCCCTCCGACGTCTTCCGCCGACCTGTCAAACGCTGCTCAAAGTGAATGTGATCATTTTTCACACAAGAAAACACCTCTAGTTTCCCACAAAAATACAAAAGCTGGAATAGAGACGAGGAAAAGGGTGTTTTTCTGACACTGCCGAACTGTGATGTTAATAATCCGCTCGAAAACGCATCCACCCCGCTGCAGCAGTAAGAAACGTTAATGTCCACATCTTTGAAGAAAGTCTGTCCGGTGACAGAGAATGGCTTGTTTCCTTCCACAGACATAGCGTCTACCAAACCGAAAAAATCGTTATGAGAAAGCTCTCTCCCGCCCTGAGTAGCCTATATGACTATGAGTCATGGGCAGCAGGAAGACTGTTTCTGCTCGTGGTGGAGCTTGTTGGTCTCTGGGACAGTTGCAACAAGTATTATTCCTCCAATCAGATTGGAGGAATAATACTTGTTACAATATGTATCAATTGCAGTTTTTTACAATAAGTAATGCAACTTTATTATTGTATACATAAATACAAATATAATATTATTGTTAAACACTACATTTCCTAAGAATACTGTGCTCATTGAAACAAAATTGAAAGTTAAGATAAGAAGTAGGCTACTTTATTGATGCCAATTTGGGACATGTTTGCGTTGCAGCAGCACAAAAACAATACTGAGATGTTACAACCGTCCCATATGCGTGTTACAACTTTCCCTGGGTTGGGGTCAGTTGCAACATCTGACTGTCTTCCATTTCAATGTATATTGTGAACAATATGTGATGTGTATGCCTTTTTAAATAATATGGGTATACAGTATAGCACACATGTTAGTTTAATATATACAAATGTAGTTGGTGTAGACCGAATAGTCTCTGAGTAACTAAGTAGCTGCAGTCTCCCCTACAGCTAATCAATCTCATTAGTCACTGTTAGCATTAGCATAATAGAACTAACGTGAACATGTTCATTGAGCACGATCAAGGTCAATTACTCATAACAGTTCTTTTGTTCACATCCACAATGAGCCAGGAGAGCAGCAGTTACACTCTGAGACATGATGAGGAAATGATGATAAAGTAGTTTGAATGCCACCCTGAAAAAGCTCCACTGCGTTTAAAAGCCCAAAAACCTTATTTAATTATGCAAGTATATCATTGTGCAGTTAAATGCTTCCTGTCATACTATTATGGATGTTTTTGGATTAACATGAATACTGCATTAATGTGTTTGTTGCATTTTGATGCCATCATTGCTTAAGGTTGTGATACATTTAACTCATGTATATGTTGGTAAGGTCATCTACGCAGTGCTTCTCAAACTTTTTTCAGTAATGTACCCCCTTTGAAACATTTTCTCAGCCAAGTACCCCCTGACCGACCCCGAACATTGTTGATCGAAAACGCCTATATACATAATTACAATATAGTGATTTTCCCTCAGTGTGTGATTTATTAACTCCTTCGTGCATGCATTACAACAAACTAAGGATATTTTCATCTTCATGCATGAAAAAAATAGCATAACATAACATTTTTATAAAACAGATTTTTCCAAGGAGTTTTTCAATTTATGTAATATGTTTAACAAACCAATGAACAAAATGATATATTGTGAAAAACTATAAAATACAATACACACATTTGAAATGTTTATATGAGGACCCCTTGGTGGTTCTAGGAATATTTTATATAAAATTGTGTTTTCTATTTAACTTATTGTACTAAGATTATTTTTTTAATCATGCATGGTATTTTTTTAATTAACCTTTTTTGTTGTTGAAATCTCACGTACCCCCTGCAGTACCCCAACGTACCCCCAGGGGTCCGCGTACCCCCATTTGAGAATCACTGATCTACAGCAATGCATCATATTCTATAAGATCATTATGTTTCCAGCATGTCTGCCTGTCAGAACCACAAATCTCTTAAAAGCAAACTTTTCAATGAGTTCCAGAAAAACAGCCCTGTTTTTAGCTGTGTGCCACTGCATTTTCCAGTTGATCCAAGACGTTTTTTCAAAGGGTTTATCTAGTTTGAACCTTGATGATTGCAGCTTACAGCTAATGAACACCAGACAATTTGAATATTACATAAGACCAATACAAAAATACAGAAATGTCGGCCTTCTCAAAAATATACTCATGCTTGCCAAAGTGCTCAAAAATGTCCTGGTAGATGGCTGCGTTGACTTTGGACTTGATAAACACAGTGGACCAACACCAGCAGATCACATGGCTCCCCAAATCATCACTGACTGTGGAAACTTCACACTGGACTTCCAGCAACTTGGATTCTGTGCCTCTCCAGTCTTCCTCCAGACTCCGGGACCTTGATTTCCAAATGAAATACAACATTTTATTTCTGAAATAGAGGACTTTGGACCACTGAGCAATAGAAAAGTTATTTTCTCCGCAGGTACGATGCTTCTGACGTTGTCTCTGGTTCAGGAGTGGCTGGAATGCGACAGTAGCAGCCCATGTCCTGGATACGATAATCTTCCTTCTTCTGACAAGCTTTAAGGACATGCTGATTTAATTTTCCAGCTAGATTTGTCCCCTGCCCACACTGCCAAAAGTACCAATACCTAGTAATATGCCCATGGAATTACTGTGCTTGATTGGCCAGCAATCTCGCCTGACCTGAACCTATGATGGAGGATGATGAGAGACACAAGACCCAACAATGCAGACTGCTATTAAAGCAATTCTGAGAAATTTAATTTTGGATTTTCATTAGCTGTAAGCCGTATTCACCAAGATTAAAACAAATAAACGCTTGAAATAATTAACTTTGTGTGTAATTAATCTACAGCACTTTGGTCTGGAGGTTTTAAAGTGCTTTATAAATAAAGTTGGATTGGACTAGGGAGATGACTGAAGTTGGTAGTTTTTAGAGAGGTATGTCACTCATCAGGATTGAAAACACTCACGCACTGGTGAAGACTGGAAATGAAAACCAGGCTGAGTTTGTGTAAAGGCGGGAAGGAGAAAGCAGGTCAGCCACGCCTATCCAGGAGCACACACACACAGGGAACAGATACAGGAGACAGACACAGATACAAACACGAGTACTGTCGATCTGAACACAACCTCAATCTATTTGTCTATGATTGTGACTTAGATGAATATCAATGCATGAGTAACACCAGAAAATTCCCACGCTTCACGTACTTTTTCTTGCCACTGTTCATTGTTTTATTATTTATTGTGCTGTGTTGGGTAAGTTGTGTGGAAGAATAAAGGGGGAAAGGGGTTAGGCTTACTGAGGAATCCAGGGTGCCCGGAACAGAGAAACCAAATGGGTCATACCCCCCCCTACTTGCTTCTTTGGTGCAAGTCAGATCCACTGAACCCAGCTCATGTTTACTAACAACGCACATGCCGACAGCTCTTATGCCATTCAGAGATATGACTTAGATGAATATCAGAGCACACTTTATGACCAATGCAAGCATAACACCAGAAAATTCCCACGTTTCACATACATGGTTTTATCTGGACAGGAAGGGGATGGAAAACTGTAATGTGTAAAGCAACCAAAGCTGTCAGACAAACATATTTACTTTGGGATTGGTTGGAGTAGAAGAAGATGGTTACATAAAACAAAGGTACAAAAAAGGTTTACTGTTTGTGTACTTCCATAACATTAGATATACTGTGTACATGTGTACACAAAAAAACTAAATCTAAAGGTTTTGTAATTAGATTAGTGATGAACAATGATGTACTAATGTGTGCCTCTGAAATTGTTTATGATCAATTAATCAATCACATTTTGTTTGTGGCCCAGTATAGCAAATTACACATTTGTCTCAAGTGGCTTTACGGTGTGTACAGAAAACAACACCATCTGTCCTTAGATAGAACAACTCCCAAAGAAACACCACAGTTAATGAGGAAAATACAGAAAAGATCCTCAGGGAGAGCAACAGAGGAGGATCCCTCTCCCAGAATGGACAGGCGTGCAATAGGTGTTGTGTGTTTAAATAAAAAAAGTTGTACATTTACAACAGTCCAAATGATAGTAAAGAAAATGTGTCTATATATAAAAAGAAGAGGTAAAGGGATCCAGTTGGATGTCAACAATCTTCCGGGTGCTGCCAGAAGTAGTGAGGTGGACGTTTGAACAGGTTTAGAGACACAAGGAGGTAAAAGGTGATCATCAAAATAAAATAGAATAAAATAAATAATGATTCCTCTCGGAAAAATAAGACACAAGACTAAGTGAATCGATGCAACAATATAAAACCCTATACAATAGAGTAGACATATAGGTACAACAAAACAAAACAAATAGTAATAAAAACGTCATAACTCTAATAAGGGTTAAACAATTAAAATATTAAAAGAACGCAAAAGGAAATGTTGCTATTAGAATTAAATAATTAGTTATAATAATTAATGATATTAGAAGAGGACCTCACTTTGAGTCCATTTAATTTCAATATAATTTCCCAAAAAAGAACCCGGGGTAATGTTTTTGTTGTTGTTGCACATTGCCACAAAGACCCCTCCAGCAACAAGCATAGCAAGTTTGCTAGCCTAGAGAGGGGGAAAAGATGAGTAAACTCAAGAGAAGAAACTCCCTCTGGGGGGAACTTTGGGATTTTAGCCTTTGAAGACCCTTAACATGCAACAACCTACGTAACACAGTACAGGAAACGGAAAACCCCAGAAAACATAACAGGGCCTCTTAAAGAAGACATTTGGTTGATATAGTCTCAGAAACCTTCAGTAGTGTGTCATGTTTTAATGGGAAATGTGTTATTGTGCTGACGTCTCGTCTCTCTGGTTCACTTCCTTCTTTTGATCCAGTGAATGCAAATGTAAAGTATGGAAGGAAACCCGAAGCCGCAAGATAACTAAACGATTAACTAATCTGTGGACACATAAATCCACTCAGCCCAATACAAATACTTCCCTTTGTACTGGAGGAGCTACCAGTCTCTTTGAGAACTAAATTACTTTGGATGTTTAAATTATGTTCAGATTATTATGTTAAAGATACAATAAAGGTAACATATGAGCACCACCTTTACAGGCTATAACATTAAAAAGGGATGAACACATTTATATGATTTAGTTCAACTACTTTTGCTCAAGTAGGAAGCCAGAGTAACCTACCTTTTCACCAACAAAGAGATATCATACATTTATGACAGCTAGGATAGTCATCGCTTGCAATTCTATCCAAATAAAATCCGATATATAGACTAATAAAAACCCTAAAGGGATTGTTTGATTGCCTATTGTCAGAAGGATTATGGAAAACTACAGGCCTCACATTCATGAAACTGGTGTAAGGGTATAGCGAGCGTGTGCTGAAGAAGAACCCATTCCTAATAAGGGATTTAAGCTCACAGAGAGGAACATGAGGGATTCTACTATGCCGAACGCCAAACTAGAGACAGGAACAGAGTTAGCTAAAGGGCTTCAATTAGCACACTGTGCTGTGTCGAGTTGTGTGGAAACATAAAGGGGAAGGGGGTTGGGTTTACTGGGGAATCCAGGGTGCCAGGAACAGACAAACCAAATGGGTCATATTCCCCCCCTTACTTCTTTGGTGCAAGTAAGGTCCACTGAACCCAGCTCTTGCTTACTAACAACGCACATGCTGACAGCTCTTATGCCACAAAAATGCATGAAAAGACAGGCTGTTCATATAAAAAGTGGGGTTTAATGCATATTCAGGTGTTGACATATAGAACATAAGAATAAGCACTACCCAACGTAAACAAATATTCAAAAAAAGAGAGATATCTCATTTTAAACTTGGGAGATCGCACATGAGGAGGACGTTTTAATAACCGATTGTAACATGTTTTTTTTTACTTATTTAAAAACTTTAAACCTTGCTCCACCCTACAAAAAAATTCCCAGGAAAAGCCTTCTGTTTTTCTACATCTAAATCATAGAACTCACTTACTTTGGATACATGAATGGCAAGCTCTCTCAGTTTTTTTTTTAAAGGAAATTAAAAACCAACATTGTTAGTGAGCTCCTAATTTGATGTACTGTTACAGCTAGCTAGTTTTTAAGATTTAAAGACATAATATGCAGCATTTTCGCACAAATGTCTAAAAAAGACTAGACTTATTTATATATTTAGTTGAGTTGCGTATTTACAATATCCCAAATGTTTTCAAATCCAGAGGAATTGTAATCAAGGTAATGGTGTGTTTCATTTTGTGTGGAATAAAGTTGTCCACCTCTGTGCATACGCCAGCTAAATCTGGTTACTTTTAGTAATCAGATATCTGGATCTTAATTGATCCCAGAAACAGGCTGAGCGAACTTAGCCGTTAGCTTGTAGTTCCTCCACACTACAGTATGTTCACCAGGAAACACCCATTTTGAGACTCCAACTGCTTTATTTCGTGTTTTTACCAGATGTACTCACAGGGTCCTTTCCTTTGGGGAGATAGGGCCTCTCTGTGGCGTTCATCCCCAGCTAGGCAAGTTATCTTGGTTTTACTTTATTTAAACTGTAACGGTATTGTTGCTTTTATTGTATTTATTTTCAGTGTGTCTATTTTTGCCTGTGAACAAATGTGTCTTTATTCTTTTATTGATTGCTTATTGTCTTAATTTCAAACTGGAAAGCACTTGAGGTTGTTTTAAATGTGATATATAAATAATCTTGACTTGACTGAGGAAGGCTGCATTCTCACTCTTCCTTTGAGCTGCATGGCTGTCAGTGTGTGACCTGTGCAGCCAGTGCAGTCTGTGTAGCGTTGTCTCTGTGTGAGACGTGTTCACTTGGCTAGTGTTTGTTTTGTGTCTGGAGATGTGCCCCATTGTTTGTGTTATAAGAAAGTGGTTCTTAGTTTGTCTTGAGTTTGTTTTGTATATTGGCGAGTGAGACCTTTGTTTTGATTCATAACAAAATATATTCAAATCAGCTTCCTCTTTCTTTTTTTTAGGTGGTTGTAGTTCAGGCACACCCATCCCCTGAGTAAAAACATAGATGAGGCACACTGCATTCATGACAAGCTCAAATCAAAACAAGTGAAACAGTCAACCACAACACAATTGAGCCTATGTGTGAAATGTGTTGGATGAAATCATTTGCTCAATGATATGAAACAGATCTTACGTCGTTCACAAGACCAGACAGCTCAGTCAGTCAGTTAACTCATCACAAGTTTTCCTTAAATGTAAATGATTTGTAACGCGTTTGCACGTGTCAGCCGCCGTAAATTACTCTTCTGAGACAGCCAACAGTTTTTAAGAGAGAATTGAAACAAGACTCGATAAAGGTGGTGTTGTCAGAGCTATGTTTCTCATCTTAAAGAAGGCATTTGTAAATCTGCAAGAGGTGCAAGCATGAAGAGATTATATCATTCCACTCAGGAAAAGTTGATTCAGTTAATTTTATGATCAATGGAACTCAATCCCTCAAGCCTCATTGAGTTTATTTAAAACTCCTCCAAAACATTGTAATCAGCTCTACTAAATAAACAATCTACTGCACTGCTCCCTGTCTTTCTCGAATGCTATGTATGCATTTTTTGTTTTATTATTTTAAATGAGCATGTCCATTGTGCTCTAAATTGTCTGTTTCTAATGATTGTATTAAAGTGTTATTTTATATTTAATTTTTGTTTGTATTTTGACTGATGTACATCTGTCCAGGGATTACAGATCAGTATTAGCTTCGTTGCTAACTCTATCACATTCACAGAAATGTTGATTAATGTGCCCTGTCCCTGACAAATGCAATCAATTACAAATCTTATTTTTATATATTTTATAACATTCAAAATACTGTAAGAAAGAAACAGTGCATCTTTATAAAAGATCTGTTTTTTATCCATTCTGTGGATGTATTTTTGTTGTTGTGTTCAAATGTAAAAAATGTGATACACTTTGCAAATGATCATGTATCTTAAGAATCCTGACTATTTGTGACTTCACTTCAGCCAAAGGTTTAGAGGAGCTATTGAACATCAAATAAAATGTCTTTCATTTAAATGATCAAAAAACAATAAAGGCTCTATAAAACTCCCTATTACCCAGCAGGATATACAAACCAACAGAGAAACTACTGACAGTTGTTGAAAGTTGAAATCCCCCCATCATATAGTAGATGATGATGTTTCTTTTGCTGTCATTACATTTCAACACAAGTGTCAGATTTTAGTATAGTCAGTTTTTTCTGGACACGCCCACTTGTTTTCCGTGCGGCGTTCACTGCTCTCATCTGCAGGATCTAGAGCAGGGGTGTCAAACTCAATTTCATCACGGGCCACATTCGCATAAAGGTTGCACTCAAAGGGCCGGTTGTAACTATATAAATATATAATATATATATATATATATAAAATAATGTATTATATTACATGATTGCCGCTGAATTGGATTATTATCGGATAGGATAATAACTTAGTAACTAACTACGTTTGAAAGCAGAAGTCCAGGGCAAATAATTGCAAGTCTCTTCAGTGCGCATGTCACAAAACGAGATGCATTGTGGGACATGTAGTTTATGGGCAACCTGCTTCTATAAAGTGGCATGTAACCATATAATAAACGTATTATATTATTTGCAAGCTCTTGTGGGGCCGCATAAAATGAAGACGCGGGCCAGATTTGGCCCCCGGGCCTTGAGTTTGAGACCCCTGATCTAGAGGCAGGCCTAATGAGGATCCGTCATCTTCATCCCGTTGTTCTCGATGAAGTGGAAATTAGAGATCTCGTCCATGTTGGAGGCGTGCTGCAGACATCTGACACACCACCACCACCACCACCAACAACAACAACAACAACAACAACAACAACAACAACAACAACAACAACAACAACAGGCACAGGTTAGTGTGGACAACGACAACATTTCAGAATCAGACCAGAATCAGAATCAAGTTTATTGCCAGGTCCGTTTACACATACAAGGAATTTGCTTTGGTATATGGTGGTACGAACATAAACAATCTAAGAAAATAAGTTGCAATAGGAAACAAATAAATATATAAGGATAATACAAAATAAGTATTTTTAAGAGACAGTTTAGCATTAATAATAATAATAAGGACAAATATTTACAGCAAATTTGAATATACAAAAACCTTAAAAGCTAAAAATACAAAAACACTTAGGACAGTGAGTATATGGCCAACTACAGTATATTACATTTTAAAGGATGAAATATAGAATATCATATTTAATTCCTAGTTGTAAGATAACTTTTTAGACTTTCATTGATTTAACATTTTAAATTCCTTAAGGAGAAACTTGGATATTTGTTTCTTGTGTGTAAACCTCA
Organism: Gymnodraco acuticeps; assembly: GCF_902827175.1. NCBI lineage: Eukaryota > Metazoa > Chordata > Actinopteri > Perciformes > Bathydraconidae > Gymnodraco > Gymnodraco acuticeps. The sequence continues at coordinate 7,464,660 of NW_022991154.1, read as the reverse complement.
GTGGTTACTGAACCAGCTGAAGCAAAAGGTCCTTACAAGAGGTGAGAGAGAAACTATGTTTTTTTAATTTCATGTTGTTTCAACAGCAGTTATAAAGAACTAACAAAAGCATACTTAACCAGCACATGATGGACATTATTTTATAAATAAGTATTTTCATGTCATTGAAAAGTCACCTTCACAGGTCTGAGGATGGACTTGGACTAAAGAAATTGTGTTTGACTAAGACCAAAAAGACCCATTACACAACTAATTGACTAAGAGGGGGCAGTCATAGCACGTAAACAAATTTGGAATGAATCATTCGAAAAGTTTATGAGATTTTTTTTCATGGTATAACTACTTTAATAAAACGATACAAATAATAGTGCCTTCAAATATAATTCAACACTATCATGAAAATTAATGTATATCAACGAAAAGTCTCAAATGCATTGCGATAAAAGGTAGTTTAAACTTTATCCTAAGAAATCAAAGTTTTCAGTGAATACGTCATAACATTCAGACATGCAGTGTATCAATGATGAAGGGAAATATTGGACACAATATTTGTGGTACAATGTAAACACGTTTACTTTTACGTAAGTACAACACTGAAAATAGTTCTCCTTTTCCACACACAAACAACTATTACAATTATAATACAACTCACCCATAAATAGGCATCTTTTATATTTACATTATTTTCATTTATCTTTTATCTTTAAGAGATAATTGCCTCATTTACAATAACATAACAATGAAAATACATGCAATAAAGTGGATAAATCAAATACAATTCTGATAAACATCACAAGACATTTCTACTACTTAAAAAAAGTTTTTGAAATGTCCACAGATTGGGCCAATTGGACCCTCTATCCTTTTATTTTGAACTTCCTGCTATCAGTAGTTACAAGTCTTTCATATTTGCTTCTTCTTTGTGATTTAAGTGGTAGCATTACGATATAATTGACTTACAAAAATTACATTTGTTATATTTTGTTGGACAGATCAATGAGTCTTTATTAGATACACTATACACCAGCAAAGGCTCACCACAAGGGGGCATCCTGTCCCTCTTCCTGTTCATTCTCCACACTGATGAATGTAAGAGCATGCATTCCAAAACACAGAATATGGTATTAGGACCAATGTCAAATCAAATCAAATCAAGTTTTATTTATATAGCACATTTATAAACGATTTTTGATCGAGCCAAAGTGCTGTACATCAAATTTAAATAGCCTACAGTAGAGACACCTGTCTACTTATTCAGGAAGTCAAATACATTCAGTGTTCAAAAAGCATTTGACCAACCTTCTACAGTTTCTTAATCCAGAGTATTCTTGCTCTAATGCTGCTTCCTCTCCCTTATTGTCGATTAAATAATGCGCTTTCAGACCACAGTTCCCTGAATGCCCCCTCTGAAGTTTAGCCTCATGCTAGGGGCAGCAGGTCAGGGCCTTAACATCATGGGGTATATAATACTCATGTCCTCCACCCCAAGTTCCTTCTGATTCCTCTCGGGGGTGCACATGCCTCCCCAGATGCTAAAAAACCAAGGACTTGAAGAACAAAATGGTGATTATTGTCTGTTTTGACTTGCCTATAATCACATCACCATAGATTAATACAGTTGTGTTGAAAGAAATCAGACGAAACTTTTGGAATAAAACCCTTTGATTGGTTTACAGAACTGTAGTAATTAAAGGGGCCCTATATGCTCCTTTTCAGGTTTCTATCTTTATTTCTCTCATACTGCTCGGCAGCACCTCTGCTTTGCCACTAGCATTTATTTTCATTTAGAGTCTGATTATGGTGTGGATCTACAGTATGATTCAATCATTTAGGTTGCTTCTATTCATCTCTATTTTTTTGAAGAGTTTCAATGGATGCACGCGGAGGAGTTACCGGTAATCAACAAGCTTCTTCAGTGTTTGAGCAGCACTAATACAAAATAACAAAGCAAAAAATGTTTTAAAAACATCCTGAATAGTTTAATACAAAATGCCTGTGAAGTGTGCAACACATACCCACTGTTAATCTAATGTAGAGGAAGGGAGAATGGAAGGAAGGAATGGAGTAAAAAACACTGAATAGACAACCCAGTTTCACGGCATTTCGTGTTATAGTCACGACATTTAATCTATTGATTCGTGTTCACCAACACGATATTCCCCTTTTTTTCGTGTCACACAGACCGATTTTAAAAAAGCGATGTATTTCTATTCGTAGTATGTTTCGTGCCTGTAACACGTCTTTTTGTCCGTTTGGGTCTTGGAAGACCGGAAGCTGTGGGGTTCATAAAAACATGTTCTTACTCAATATCAAGCCATGATTATTGTTTTTATTTTAAATTGTATAATGTCTGACTTTTTTTGTCGTCTGTGAGGAAAATAAATGGGGCTCAGAGCCTCAGAATACTGAAATCTGTTTTTTTAAATCTTTTTTTCCTTCTAATTTGTTATTATTTTCTAAATAGTGCATGGTGATATGTAAATGAGTTCATATCAAATGGAAAAGTTACGTTTTAATGCACGTTATTTTCTACTCATTTAGATAATGAGCAGCAGCTGTCTGCAGTGTCAGAATGAAGAGCTGTTGGAGAAACCTGCACCATGACGCTCTGCTGCTGCCATCTACTGCTGTAACCAGGTTACTGTTTGGATACCACTTCCTGTTGACAGGGTAGTAGTAGTGCTACATTTTCTATAGAGTATATGCATGTATTAACCCTAAAGCAACCAGGAAACCAAAAACAAGTACATTTATTGGTTTACATAATGCATTTTTATTGTTTTTTTACAATATAGAGGCACTCTTGATATATAATCAGTTGCATCATGCAATACTATTGAGGTTATACATCCATAATATATTGCAATACCAATCACACATTTTTATATTACACAAATAAAAGCTTACGGCAAAGCACATTTCATAGGTTATAGAGTATTTTGCTAGAAAGAACAGTGCACATGGAAACAACATACACATAGTTCAGGAAAACAACATGTCAACAACCAGTGTTATAAAGGATGTGGCTTATTTCCTAAATTGAGTGTAGGCTACTACTGCTGACAGTTTTTCACTGCATAAACTCTCAGATACATCCTACCTGACTGACCTCCTCCACAGACACACTCCCACTCGCTCTGCTGCTGCCAACCTCCTGTCCCCCCCCACCCGGACCAACCTCAAGTCCTGGGGCGATAGAGCCTTCTCCGTTGCTGCACCCACCCTCTGGAACTCACTACCCCAACCCATCAGAGATTCTTCCTCCCTCACAGCATTCAAAACATCACTCAAAACCCACCTGTTCAACACTGCATTCAACCACTGACCCCCCCCCCCTATTTTCTGTTCTGTTTATCTCTTTTTGTATTTTTCTTTGTTTTGTTTTTTGTTGTTTGTTTTTTTAATTCTCTGTCAAAGCGTCTTTGAGTTTCCTGAAAAGCGCTATACAAGCCTCATGTATTATTATTATTATTATTATTATTATTATTATTATTATACATCTTCTCAATCAATAAGTATACAGATTATTTTTAGGTAGTGCAATACCTACGTTTTGTTCTGATTGTTTTACCTGTGCTGTTAAAAACACTACGGCTCTTACAGGTTTGCCAGAAACTCCCTTATTTCTCCGCACATTCTGTCCCTGCCTTTGGCCCTGATCTTCTCCAGAACTTTGATGCTGCTGTCACGATAGAAGGATTGGTGCGGTATTGCTGCTGCCTTCATGTGATATTTGAGTGACTTTTGATACTCCTTTCGATCGAAATTTAAATATCTTGCGTAGTTGTTGTAAAGCACCTGTTTGTCTGCTGGTTCCAAATCCCTTTCTAGCAGTTCCTGATATATCTGCTCAGCTTTAGCCTGGCCATAATTTGCCTTTGCATACACATTTGCAAGGTCCATCTTCTTCACAAGGGAAGAATGAGGGTAGAGAGAAATCACCTCCTCATGGAGACCCACTGCTCTGTCTATCATGCTTTTCTTTGGGCGACTGTCCCTGGAAATAGTTATCTTCCATTTGTAGCAGAGAGCAGCGCATCTCTTCAGATAACGCTCATCTGGATGGTCCTTCAGAGCCTCCTCTGCCAAATCAATAGCCTCATCAACAGGTAAATATGTTCTGTAAACCCTTAGTATGGCTTTAAAACCACTGTAGCTGCTGACAGGATTCCTTAAAACCTCTCTGGCTAACTCACGTGCTTCATCTTCAATACTTTCTCCTCTCTTAGCACGTTGATCAAGGTATTTAACAGCGAGGTACAAGTTCTCTGGATCCTGTTCCTGAGCGATTCTCATTTTCTCCAAGATTTCCTCTTTCAGCCCTGTGCTGCTGTGCTTAGAAGCATTCACTAACCCTATGATGTAGCTAGTGTTCCACTCCACCATGTCCGGCTGCATCTTGATGGCTTTCTGGAAGTAATCTGCAGACAGCAGCTTTTTGTCTGCGCTGAAGTTCATCAGGGTCCAGGCTTTTTCAGCGTAGGTCTCCGGGTGGAGCTCCTCCTGGGATGGAGATGGGTATTTTTTATTCAGGGCGTCGATCTTTGACAGGTAGGCCTCGCTCTCTGCTTGCTCTCCCAGGTGGTGGTGCAGCCAAGCCAGGTTCCCGTAGTTCACCACTAACCAGGGGCCCTCACCTGCGTTTCTCATGTTATTGAAGGCCTCTGTAGCCTTGTTGAAGAAACTTTGGGCGTCTTCACTGAAGCCCAGCTTGTACTGAATGAACCCTCGCAGGTTGTAGATGTGACCCAGCCAGCTGTTTCCCTCCTCAGTGCCAATGTCCTTCACGTTTTCTCTTAGACGTATAAGTAAGGATCTGCTGGGGTCCAGATCCCAGGTGAAGTGGCACTGCAGGGCCTCCAGTTTGGACACCGGTGTTTGACTCTTAGAGGCACTGAAGAAGAACAAAAGGAATACATTTTTCAAAAAGCAAATTCAAAAAGTATAATGGAGTATGGCCCACAAATGACACTCGTGCTTGTCTTGTATTGTACTTCTTAAATATAGATGAAAACAGATATTACACAGTATTGTGTTAAGCCCACTTTTCAAACAAATTCAGTCAATTATTTTCTCATACTGATATTCTGCACAAACCGTGCTGTTGTATTTACTGTATAGTGTCCTTACTGTAAGGTAATTATTATATTTACAGCACATTGGCTCAACCAAAAATCGTTTTAAAAATGTGCTATATAAATAAAACTTGATTTGAATTCAAGTTGAAAACATTTTCTATCAAATCTAAGTTGATAAGAAAAATGCCCAATAACTTCTTTTCATATCACGCTTGAAATAAACCCTTCCTATTTCCTCTTATGATAAGCAATCTGAGGCTTCTGTTTTAAGGGATGAGCTGCCAACAGAATAAATGAAACCCTACGGAGAGCTGTGATATAGGCTGTTGTTTTCTTAAAGCATATTCAAGTATTTACCCTTGTGTTGTGTTCAAAAGCTGTTACCGTTCATGGTGTTCGCGGGTACATTTTGACCCATGATGTATCTCAGTCCAAAATAATGATTATCATCCAATATTGTTTTAACTACATCATAACTAACTTATTATGCATTCATAACCGTACAATTCTGCTTTAATTTTATTTGATGGCCCCAAAACACATTACACCACATATTTAAGTAAGAAATATGATTAAATTCACTCATTATATTCCCTATAGTGAAGAAGTGTATAATTATGTTATCTGACTAATAGACTAATATTAGAATACAATTTCCCCCAAAAAAGTTTTTACAACTTTATATTATTAACTACAGTAACCTCTGTGGTATTACGTGTCAAAATTGACCCACATGCTAGAAGAAAAAAAAAAGAAAAAGCTTTTGTTGGACAATGTTGTTCATGCCACGCCCCCACAATATGAAGTGTGTTTGTGTGTGTGTATGTGTGTGTATCTTTGTGTGTGTGTGTGTGTGTGTGTGTGTGTGTGTGTGTGTGTGTGTGTGTGTGTTGTGTGTGTGTGTGTGTGTGTGTGTGTGTGTGTGTGTGTGTGTGTACATGCTTGTGTGTACGTGCTTGTGTTAAATTGTTACAGATGAAGGGGGTGGGGCTGGGGCATCTAAAGTCAAAGATGAATCCTGATTGGGCCAAATTTGACCCAGAGTCACCCACAACAATGCTGCTGGGTCTTCCCAGACCCGAACACCCAATTATACACTTTATTTTTTATAGAGACCTTCAGATTTGGCTAAAATTGTCAAAATCATTTTTGTAGTGTTTATATAGCTGTTATGGAGGATATCATGAAGCCTTGTTCAGATAAAAAAAACTAGAGCATAGTTATTATATCATTTTAACTTGAAACGGGTCACGGGAGACTCGAACACAACATAAGGGTTAAGCATAATTTACCTACATTTGATTAATTTTGCTAACTTATGCTAACTTAACTTAATATACCTCACCTCGAGTGAGTGGCCCAGCCCTTCGTATATTTTTCTGTATGTGGCCCTCTGTGAAAAAAGTGTGGACACCCCTGGTCTAAAGTGTGCTATGTTTGGATAACCACATTTCATAGGGAGGAAGACCGATACAAATGGAGTAAACTTGAATTAACAGGAAGGGAGGGAAGGATTTGTATTTGTGTTAGTTGTTGGACATAATTGAGCTCTAAAATGTACTGTGTTTGGTTGTCTATGTGAAGAAATAAATGTGATTTGATATGCAGCAAGGAACAAAGTGAAAGAAAGAATAAGCAAATTAATGGATACAAATGACACATTAATAGAAGAGTAGAGAAAAAGGTGTTTCAAAGAAGGGGAGAAAATAAGTAACTAAGGAAAGGCAGAAAAGTTAGAGATAATAATTTGTAAAAAGGTTGATGGTAAGGAAGGAGCAGTGGCGAGCCGTCAGGGCCCTCTTTTAGGGCCTACGATATTCTATAAAATAATATTTAAAAACATTAAAAAAAAAAAAAGATTTTTTTTTTTAGTTATATTTTTCATTAGTTTTACCAAAATGAATTGATTTAAAACATAATGCAATATCCTTTTCAATTTCAAAGAACACAAACCCCCGGGCCGTTGTTTTGATATTCCGCTGAAGTATACGCTGTGACTAATAACTCATTTTTTATTTATTTTTTATTTTTCGAGGGAAGGGGAGGGCCAGAGGGCGTAGCTATACAAGTCACGGCTCGTCACTGGGAAGGAGGATACAAGTAAGTAGCTAAGGTATAGGGTGGTAGGAAGAAAGTTATGACATTGAGCAACAAAGTTGAACAAAGAGCCAGGAAATGTAACTGTGACTAAGGGAAATAAAATAGTTAATTAAAAAAAACAGATGGATTTAGCATTTTTCCTCCTGCCGTAACATAACCACAAATACATTAATAGGCTGATTATTAAATAAAAGAAAAATAAATAGGCCTACATAATTTTAAAATTCCTTTAGACCTGGCATAAATCGAAGAAGTAAATTAAGAATTAAGAAGGAACGGATTGGGTAACTTTCAGGATCCATAACGCAAAAATATTCTCCAATAACTCAATAGTAAGACATCCATTTTCCCAATGTTACTTATGATTTACTTTTACAATGAAATCCAGAATCAGCAACTCACCTCATCATTCAGCTGTTTCCTCCGTAGTTCTGTAAAGTGATGTGTATCTTAAGTTTTGCTGTAAATGATGGGATGTTGTTGAGCACAGAGCTTTAAATGCTCACTGCTGATAAAACGGGCGGGGCATTAAGGCGTACATCTCATGAACTGCCTCGTTGCGCCTTGACTTTCGTTTTCCGGTAATGGAAACTACATCTAAGGGAGGATCAGAACAACAGCATTCTCTGTTTTCTCTCGTTTCCCACGAATGAAAACCTACTCTGTCACATAGAAGAAGGGGGGGGGGGGGGGGATAAATGTGCCTTCACTTTCGTTTCACACTTGATTCCTTAAACTGGGTCATATTTTCTGTTAAATTGACATGGGCAAAAGTGTTTGTCTTTTTATTTAAAGCTATAGCCTATATGTCATTCCATAACAAACATTGATTTGGCCAGCTCAGCCATCAATGGTAGCCTAGACTTATCTTCGGTTACACTGGTGGCTACTCTCTCAAAGTCCCCTCCTGAGAAGAAAATCATGCCACTTCTGCTATATTTGATGAGAGATACAATTATTTTTATCCATAAGTTCTTAATAAAATTGTTACTGTTGGACTCTGTACTTGTTAGACTATACCCCAAATACAATGAAGTACTTTTATTATGTACTTTGAGTAATACTAGGTCAAACTCCTGTCCTGAGTACATTCTTTCATGTATTCTGCTATCTTTGATAAGAGATAATATCTATATTTCAGATATTTATTTAAATGAAAAGTGACCTTTGAATAAATATTGCAAAACAAAGCCTATATCACCTGCAGGCTTAGCCAGTGTGTATTTCTTCCTGCACTACAAGATTTCGATGTGTACAAATCTGGGCCATTTATTGTGTCATTTCTCCAAACACATACAGTACAAATGCCTGTATTGGAGTCTTAAAAAGGTGCAGTAGAAGGACTTTAGCAGCATCATAAGAGGCCAACAAGAGTGACAGGGGTGTGTCACTGTGCTGAAGGAAAGTTGTGAACAGCTATCCACGACAGTCTCTAAAGACTTTCCAAGGGGTAACGATCCTGCTGCTGGAGTACTGATCTAGTGGATCTAGTGTTGATGTCATCTGTCTACCATATAAAATACTCTGTCTAACATTATCTGTAGCCTACATCAGGGTTGCCAACTCTCACGCATCTGGCGTGTGACACACGCTTTCACTCTCAATCTCACGCTCTCACGCTGCCCAAACTATTCTCACGCCAAAAACAAGAATACCGAAGACTATAGAAACGGTTTTGAAAACTTTTGTCAGGTAGTGATCGTCTTCTCAATAGAACATATTTGATAATGTCTTCTGGCCAATCAGAATCAAGATAACGGCGTGGTGTTGTTCCAGGAAGTCCCGACGGAGAATACTTTTGCTGTAGTACATCTCTATATACATCGATACAACATTACGTGTTGATAGAAATCAACACGTAATGAAATAAGACCCCACGGTTTGATGATTGATAGGTGCAGGGACGTGCACAGGTACGGGCTAATGTTAGCCGGGACGCCCCGTATTTGAGCCAAAAGGGGCGTGTCCCGTACGGGACTCTGTTTGTCCCGGACTCCCGTGTAAAGGGAAAAAAAAAATAATAATAATGTTTGCGCAATTCAGTGTGTGTTTGTGTGCTGTATGCGAAGGGCGCTACCGCTCAGTTGACAGGGCAGGCACAATGCTCGCACGTGAGTGTGTGTGTGTGTGTGAGATTTTCTCCGGTGGGCCGCGGGCGGCGGGTAGCTGCATCATTGTTTGTGTGGCATGTCAGCCTGTTCAGTCGTGTGGGGAAATGAGCGCTGCCGGTGGAGGAGGTGATAATGAAAGAGGAGAAGAGAGAGAGGATGTGGTTCTGGGCCCTGGCCCTTCTAAAAAGAAAATACTTGTGTCTTACAACAGTGGGAAGAAAAACACAGTTGGGTAAAGCCAGTGGCGGCGCCAGAGATTTTCTCTAGGGGTGCTGTGGGGTAGCTTGACGTTTCATAGAGGGTGCTCAAACATTAAGGGTTTCCCATTAATGCACCAGCGCTACAGTTGAATTTTCTACTGCAACACTCCCCACACGCACACACAGTGTACCCGCGACTGTTACAATGAAGGCTCGATAATCAGCTCACGGCATATAGGTGTAAGCAGGGGTAAAGTGCTATTTTTACAAGTGGGGGGTGGCTCACCTCCTCTAGGGGGGTCCTCACCTCCTCTAGTGGGGTCCGGGGGCATGTTTCCCCCGGGAAGATTTTTTTAAATATTGAAGTTAAAAGCATCAATCTGGTGCACTTTGAGAGCAACGTGAAGAGATCTATGGATACATCTCTCAACATCCATATGACACAGAACTGTAAACAGATTTTCTATTTCTTTATAGATATTTTTTAAATCACTCCCCTTTTAAAACAAACCGTTTGAGACCCACTGAGATAACTAGACTAAAGTTAACTATCTAAACACTGAGAGCCCTTTACTTCACCTGAGCTGAGGTAATCTGAGACTATCCGTATGGGAGGAGAGAGTTCTCCCTCCACCTTGTTGTTGAAAAAGCTCCTAATAACCGTTAGCTTGGCTAGCTAGCACCAGATGCTAACCACAACGATCTCCGGTAGAGGCGAGCTCTCTCTCTCTCGCTCGCGCACACACGCAAACAAAATGGCTCGTGCCACACACACACACACACACACACACACACACACACACACACACACACACAGAGCAGAGCTTGAATGAAACACAGAGACCAGAGAAGCTACTTGTAGGCTACTCACGACGCTAGGCTATTATGTGCAGAATCCCTCTCGCTTTCAGGTGGTTTTGATTGAGTGTCCACACGTGGACGTTTAAGGACTAAAAAACGATCCATCTTTCACTTTGCTGTTAGCAAATAATGTGGTGCTCGAGCTAGCTAACAGGAAGTCACTCAAGTGTCAAAGTAATTTAGCCTATGGGTAGGTCAAAAATCGAATGGGTGCTGGCCATTGGCCTAATCATATCACCTGTGTTGGCTTTATGTTTTTGGTCAAAAATATGTTTGTTTCACATTTGCATTGATGTAATCAATAATGTTTCTAATTTAATAAAAATAATAATAATAATAATATTCGAAAAAAAGAAAAAAACATATTTCTTGGGGGTGCTTAGGCAATCCTGGGGGGTGCTTCAGCACCCCCTAGCTCCCCCCTGGCGCCGCCCCTGGGTAAAGCCCGTGAGTGGAGATCTGTCTCGGGTCTTCTGCACCTTGTGTCGGAGGGAGTTTTCAATAGGTCACGGTGGAGAAAACGACCTGAAACAGCATGCTGGCACAGAAATGCACAAGCGAGCAACACAAAATAAAGGTGCATCAAATATAACTAAATTATTCGGCAGTTCAACTGCAGAACAAGACAAAGTTGTATGGGGTCAGTTCAGTCTCAAAAATAAATAAAGGCACACAAAAGGATACACAAATGTAATTCCGGATTTATATATAAATGTCTCCGTCCACACACATATTTTTCAATGCACACACACAAACTTATCATTTTATAAATGTAAAAAAGTTTCACAAATATATTTCTCATCCACACACAAATAGTTACATCAAAAACACATTTGAGTATTGTTACATTTATATAAAAAACGCTTTCTGTGTGTGAATCTCTCTGCATTTGTGTGTGGATTTTTGAGACTCCCCTGACGCAGCTAGATTCACACCACAAACTTTTTTTAAGAGGCGAGTGTGTCTTCGGCCAATCAGATCTGCTTAATTTTAAGCCAATCACATGCGTGTGCCCCCACGAGGGTGTGCCTAATGCGTTTCCAACGTAGTGTAACATCTACGCGGTTTGCGGAGTCTGGGGGTGTGAAAGTTCAGAGTTCATCTCCAACAACATGGCTTCTGGAAGTGGCGCTCCCGAGATATATATAGAGATATATAGATCGATATATCTATATATATCTATATCTCAACAGTTTTTACACCTGCAGCTTTTTTTCTTTAATAAAAGAGTTTTGGTATAATTATTTTTAGCTATTATCATTGTTACACTTTTACACTTGCCACTCCCTTGAACACAAGCAGTACATTCAATGATGGTTCTTTATTATTCATATAGTAAATCAAACTCAATTCAGTTGCTAAAAAAACTGTATTATTATATATGTATAATTAAATATTTAAAGTAGCCTTTGGTAAACAAATTATTTTCTTCCCCAGATTGAAACAACACCGCTTTCCTTTTCACGATGAGGTTAAAAAAGGTTGATAGCTAATTATTATATTTTAAAGGGACACTGACCAATTATTGTATTCTATACTGAAAGGGGATTTTTGGAGAATTATTACATTAGAAATGTATAAATCATAACCATGTACTCCTGATGCAGCACCTGTCATTTCCTTAACAGTACACATGATATTATCCTGTCTTCTCACATGACAGCTTGCTAATTACAACCTTTTGTTTATCAACCTACACATCTGAGGGACTCGTTTAGCGTCTCCTATTACCGCCAACACCTCACTGAAAAGTGAACTCTTACATTTCTCTTTTACAATTCCAATCCAGCAACTGCAATTTGAGTTAAACAATTTTAATTTTAAGTTGCAAGTACAATTAAGGACAATAAATGTTGATCCTTATTATCTGGCTTCAATGAGGTTCTCAACATATTGGACAGTGTAGAGATAAATGTCAACTCCAAAACAATCCGATTCTTGTAGTGGATCGATTGTGTCCTGCAGCAGCATCATTTCAGGATCTGAGAGAGGACTTTCCAGTGTAGGGACATTGACCCCAGGATGATGCTGATTTGAAAATCCACTCTCTTCCCACTGGATCTGCATGCGCACCTCTGCCAAAAAAAGAGCACCGGGTCATTTGAAACAAAGCGCATTTGCGTACCAACATTGAGAGAGGGAGAGAGGGAGAGAGAGAAGGGAGAAGAGAAAATAGAGGAGAGATGAGAGAGAGAGAAGAGAGAGAGAGAGAAGGATATTTGCGAGTTGCATACATGTATGAACCATGATATGAACTCAGGGTCGGCCCGTAGCGCTGGCTAGATGTTCACCTAGGGCGCCAGATCTGTGGAGGCGCTGCGCTGGCAGTTCTGGGAGGGAAAAAAACATTTTGACCGTTGGGGCTCATCCTAATTTTCGGTCTTGATGTAACAATATTCATAATTAAGTAAATGTAACACCCTTTTCACCCCGGTTACACGTTTCATTTGCCCTGTACGATGGGCGCTGTAAGTGATGAAAATGGGGGATGTTGTCTTATCTGGCGCCCGCAGCTCACAGCCAAAATGCGAGGGAGAAAGGGAGGGTGCACCGGTACCGGCGCTGTTATTAGAATCTGGTGCCGTGCTAGCTGCTCTAACGGATATAAGAAGAAGATGTTTCTACAATAATGTGGAGGGAGAGTCCTCTCCAGTCAGACTGAGAGGCTGATAACTACAGCTCAGTGAGGTAAAGGACTCTGAGTGTTTAGATAGTTCACTTTAGTCTAAGTTCAAACGGTTTGGTCGCAATTTATGTAAACACATATATTTCCAAGGCACTCCTTTATAATTATTGGGATAATCAGGTTTTAAATCATTCCAATGTATACTATAGGACAGTAACCAAAAATATCCTTTAAAACTGGAGAGATAAAAAAAAATGCATAAATAAATGTTAAGGTAAAATAAGATATGAATGAACAACACAAATAAAATAAGTTACATTCATTTGTTATTGGCTATGGTAGGTTATTGGTTATGTTCACATACTTATTTGATTACATCCACTTGTCTAAGATGACAACAGAGACTTTCGACCCAAAACCAGCTGTTGACTTGTGGATGCAAGCAGCTAATCGCAGACTCAACCAGAGAGAAAGAAGTAGGCCTACATCATCAGCTACCATGTCTGACAGAGAGGAAGACAGTGAGGAGAACAGTCAGGAGGGTAGTGATGACAGCTTGTATGATTACTGCTCGTGCTAATGTTGTCTTGTGTTCACCTCTGCATGTGTGTTCTGTGTTCACCTCTGCATGTGTGTTCAGTGCCGTGTGTCTGGCAAATAAAGTCAAGACCCCCTCAAAAGTTACGGTTTATTTCATTTTAAGGATGAGCACCAAGCAACATCTCCAGGTGCTCCTTTGAGAACCAGGGCAAAAAAGGTATGTGCACCCCTGGTTATATAGGAGTAAACAGCTGACTTCACTGGTGGTGGAACACTGGTGGGCAACAGAAGGGCAGCGCCAACAGCAATACTGTTTGAAAATGGTCGGTAAACAAGCTACTACAAGATTATCTCTGACTATAATTATCTCCAATCTGGTGCCCACCGCTACTTTGCTACCACAGTATTTACTGTGATTAGAACGTTGATTTTGCCCACTAGTGTTCTGCGGGCCAACTAACGTTAGCTAAGTGACTTTATGATCCTACTCATGCTAGGTTGTCCATTAGCATTATTTAGCTTACTTGTTCGCACATGCTAGTATTAAATGCCACACATAATACATACATAGTAACAAAGCAACCATTCATAGCTTAAACATACTTAATCATGAACGGCAATATACTTCGACTTGAGGCGATAGACCCTGTCAAACAGTTATTTTCAATAACGTCAACTTCATTTAAAGATAATACTTGATAGCAGTACAACCAATTTAGCATACAGAAACTTTAGACAGACTTAACAGCGCTAGCTAATGTTAGCTTATTAGCTACATCACAATTAAACCTACTAAACAAGTTCCAAATATTGCTTCATAATTAAGCAAACGTAATATTGTATAGTTCGAGATTATTGCATGACTAACGACAAGATGTGAAAGTATTATACTTCACTTCCACTGTTAGCGGGAGCGCCACTTCCAGAAGCCATGTTGATGGAGATGAACTCTGAACTTTCACACCCCAGACTCCGCAAACCGCGTAGATGTTACATTACGTTGGAAACACATTAGGCACACCCAGAGCCCTAGAGAGATAAGAGTTACGACACTCCCATAGACCTCCGTTGTAAAAAATGGCGGTGCCTACTTCCGGGGTATGGACATCGAAATAGTTCAAAAATATTGTCATTTGGGCGTTGAACCTCATTCACTTACATTACGGCGCGTCGATTAGTTCCAGAGGTAAGTTGCTGAAATATCGAACTCTTTTGAATTGTCAACTGTCTATATTGTATCAGAGGCCCTTTATGATGCTTATACTGGTCTTCATTTGTATATGCACAGCGTAATTATCTATATTTTATCTTGGTTGTTACAACCAATTTAGCTAGCATTGCCTGCTAGTTAGCTAGCGCGACTTCGTCAGCTTTGAAGGTAAGATTTCAGTAATGAATCGCTAGCAGCTTATATATCAATTGATGCTGGGTAACTAACAAGCAGGATTTAGATTGATTATGTGTTTTTATTGTTATTTTGGTTTTTATCCGCTGAACCTGACCGTGTCAGCCATCCTTAGTCGGCTTTTTCTGTATGATATGACTTAACTGCTAGCACTAGCATCATCCAATGTTCAGTCACTGTATTGGTAAGCAACAATTTGTTTTGGCCAAAATGTGTTATTCACACTCCTGACTCCAGTTTGATGTGCTGCATTCTCCTCTGAGTGGTCCTGATTTCAGGCAGAGGTCATGGCTTGGAAGGTTTTATATTCTGTAGTGTCTCAACAGAACCTAATATGAATTGCTTTATTGTCTCGTCGCTGGATCACCTCCCCCTGGCAAAGTGGCCTCGTTATTGTTGACAAACCTGTTTTTGTTGCTGGTTCAACAGGAGCTTCTGTAAATAGTTTTGTAAATAGTTTGAATATTTATCATAGTAATCATTTTTAGTCTCCCACTCTCTCAATTTAATTTATCGTTTCTTTGCCCCACCATATATTTTGTTTTCCAAGGGCACTAATTTGGTCTGTGTTGAAGATTGTTTTACACTTTAGATTAATCAAAATTGTGTTTTTTGGCTGAATTAATCTTTTTATGTTGAACCCTAACCCTCTTTGTTCTCCTTCTCATTCATTTTACTTTGTTTTGTTCTAACACACATCCCACATCACTTTTTCCATACACTGTTCTTAATACTTGTTCACACATGTGTTGTCCCTTTTACTTTGTTCTTCCTGTTGTTCTTGTTCAAACACATATATCAATTGTTCATCCACTGTTGTGGTAAAATGATATTCATAGTCTTAACATGATCATGCTACCCATGCTAACATGAACACAAACGTTTCCCTCCAAAAATGTAAAACGTATCTAAGTAATAGGCTACCAAGCTTTCCGTTGTCACCCTGCCTCTCCAAATGCAAAACTGTCAATAAAAAGTATGCAATAATGCAATTACAGCTGAAAAAGTACTTGGGTGTGTGTGTTTTTTTTATATATATATATATATATATATATTTACCATTCAATAACGCAATCGCTGCCGTCTGTCCGTCCCATAGAAGAACATGACAGCGCAGCGCAACTATACTACGGACGTGACTGCCCTGGCAGTGACAGCAACATAGCCTGCTTGTTAGTGCTGGGGGGAAACGATTATTTTGAAAACGATTAATCGGGCGATTATTTGATTGATTAGTCGACTAATCGAACGATTATTTTTCTGTTGTTCAATTCATAAAAAACGTAATGTAAAAAAAACGTAATGTAAAAAAAAATGTGTTCACTATACTGTGTCTCAGGGGATCTTAATATTTAAGAACCTATTAATGTGTTATACCAGATTAACGGAAATAATCTCAGCTAACTGACGATACAAACCATGTTTACCAAAACAAAACACAAGTCTCATAAGAAGCATCTAAATGACCCCTGAGCGAAAAATGCTAACGGACATTGGCACAGATCTCAAGATAAAAGTACCCTTATTACTTATCGTAGCTGCACATACAATATATCCGATTAAAGCTGAGACTCCACAGATTATGTAGGTACATAGTATCATCACGGAGTGATCCGGACTCGCGACAGGGGAAGCAAATACAGTCATCACAACACGTACCTTCACAGAGCTTCTAGGGAGATCGTCTCACCGCCGTAGCTGTCAATCTGATCAAAATACGTGTTCAATGGCATTCAAATGAGAAAAAACGCGGCTGAATCGGTTAATCCATAGGTTTTTAACGTCTATGTATAAAAAAATTATTGAATTTATAATCCATAATTCCATTTTAAATCGGAGAGCAAATGCTAGCTGCTAATGGTTGCCACCACAGCTAGCTGCTGCTTCCGGTCAAGCAGCAGTCTCAGTGAGATATAAATATATAAATATCTTTGCGTTTTGGACTAACTTTAAAATATTCCCATGCTTTTGAAGACCTGGGGCGAGATGTTTTCGTTTGAGGGCTTCGTGCGCAATCCTGTGAGGAGGAGTTGGTAGCCGTTTCAGTCTCCATTGTGTTAGAAGTGCGATTGCGAACTGCTTGTTGCTTTGGGTGACCCACGTGTGTGTGGCGTCATACAGTCTATGGTGTCGACGCAGAAATATGTCGTCGACGATATTTTGAAGTCAGCACTACTGCTTGTGCTACCACACTTTCCCCTCAAAATATCGTTAAATAACGAAACTTATAAATAGTGCCAATCCATACAAAGTGTAACCACATCATGTAGATATGATAGCAATCTTTAAAAAATAACAGCGTTGGTTTAATCTATGACTATTTTGACCATGTTTGTGCTGTTTTTGCCATAGAGAAGCATTGCAACGGAAGTGCGTTTTGAACTATCCCGGCATACATAAACCACGTGACCGGCTGGCGGCGACATCAGAGAGTGTCTCTAGGGCTCTGGGCACACCCTCGTGGGGGCACACGCATGTGATTGGCTTAAAATTAAGCAGACATCTGATTGGCCGAAGACACTCTCCTCTTAAAACAAGTGTGTGGTGTGAATCTAGCTGCGTCAGGGGAGTCTAAAAAATCCACACACAAATGCAGAGAGATTCACACACAGAAAGCGTTTTTTATATAAATGTAACAACACTCAAATGTGTTTTTGATGTAACTATTTGTGTGTGGATGAGAAATATATTTGTGAAACTTTTTTACATTTATAAAATGATAAGTTTGTGTGTGTGCATTGAAAAATATGTGTGTGGACGGAGACATTTATATATAAATCTGGAATTACATTTGTGTATCCTTTTGTGTGCCTTTATTTATTTTTGAGACTGAACTGACCCCATAAAAGTTGCTGCATGTGAGGTAACATCAGTTTATCACAGTTAAGCATGGTTTGAGTTACAACAGCATGGACTGCAGTAATAAGCGGGCAAGTGCCATGTTTAGTGATTCGAACACTGCAAAGAAAATGCAATGTGGAAGAACAAAGGCTGAGATGATAACAGCCTTGTGCTTGGCCCCAAAACTGTTCGGGATATTCTAAAAGAGCTGTGTCCTCCTCTCACCGAGGTCGCAGCAGGTGAGGAGGTGGAGTAACTAAAAAAGTAACTAAATCCGCCAGAAACCCGAAACTCTTCGCACGCACGCGCGCGGGGGACACATGCATGTGTCCCGTTTCTCCATTTCTGGAAGTTGGCAACCCTACTCTGGAGAGAGCGAGAGTTTATCAATCAACATGATAAGCCCACAACTAGTAGTGTCTCGCTGCGGGAAACACACTTTGTCAGCGCTGTCATCTGCCGGTGCGTTAAGACCATGCACCTCAGTGTCGGATTTTGGAAACTTGATTTTGAGTTGTCTCATGGCAGTTAGGGTATAAGGGACACATCTCATTATTTGACCTTAAGGGATATAGGCCTACACTGTGGCCCTAAAGCAACTGCTCCATTATCTGTATCAAATGCAGACATTGATGCCACCAAATGTCACAATAAAAATAGAAAGTACTACA